>NW_026294491.1:6800119-7400119 GCF_007827085.1 Peromyscus californicus insignis
ATCTTTGACATAGATAGTAAATATTTCCTGTGGGAGGCTCCCTCTCCTCCTCCTCCCTTTAAAGTTGTGATTGTTGGTATTATGAGACGAGGCCTTGCTATGTAGCCCAGGCTGGCACTGATTGCATCATGTAGCTCTATCTGGCATCAACCTCCTTTTTCCCAAGTGGTGGATGATTGGTATGCACCACCACATCCAGATCTGAGGCTTAAATTGTAAAATTTAGTAAAAAGGACAGAAGAAATTGGTTTATTGTATTTGTCAGGGCAACTCTGGCCAAAGGCTTAGTGTTGGGAGGAAAATTGCTTAGGAATGAAGCTGCAAATAGGCCAACTTGCCCAATGTAGAGTATTCTCAGAGGTCTTTGGAAGAGCTCTAAGAATGAGTATGCTATGCTTGGAACAGGCTGGGTCAGGGATGCATCAGGGAGCTGCACCTGGCATCTAAGCTGATCTTTGTAGCCCTTGGCTGGCTGTGTGCTATCAGGTGTTGTGTTGTGAAAGGAGGAGGTCAGATAGGTCATCATCTGCAGTCTCTAGATGAGGATCTTGGGAAAGCCGTTCATAGGTCAGATGGAGATGAGAGAGTTTGCTGTGGTTTTTTTTTTTTTTTTTTGGTTTTTCGAGACAGGGTTTCTCTGTGTAGCTTTGCGCCTTTCCTGGAACTCACTTGGTAGTCCAGGCTGGCCTCGAACTCACAGAGATCCGCCTGGCTCTGCCTCCCGAGTGCTGGGATTAAAGGCGTGCGCCACCACCGCCCGGCTTTGCTGTGGTTTTTAAGACTCCCTCAGTTTAAGAATATCTTGGAGGGAATGGGAGAACATTTCCTTAATGTTCATTACTTGTAGCTAGTTGTGAGTGGTTCCTGGTTATACAGACGAATGTGAAATTTTTTAAAAAGTGAAACAAGCAATATGGTAATACCCATCTTAGGGAGACTGGGGTGATTAATAAGATAATGTATGTTAAATGCCCATCCAAGTTACTATTCAGTGAATTATAGCTATTATTAACAGATGAAAGGACATGAAAAAACAATTTGATTGGGAGCAGCTGAAGGAAAAATTTTAAACAACAAGGTCATAATGTGACCAGGATCTGAATGAGAGGAAAGAAGAGGAGATAAAAGTTGTAGTGATGGGGAAAGCAGATGCCTGTGGTTATGGGAGAAAGCTTAAAACTCCATTGCAGGCATTTCTGCTCTTCGCAGAGGGACTGTGGTGAATTCTGTGAGATAAATTGACTCCTGGGCTACTACAATACTCCTAAACTTATTGCTACCCCAGCTGTTAATTGCAGCAAATAAAATAAAGCATTGGCTCATGCAAAGGTAAAAAATAAAAACCCGTGAATTTTACTTTAGTTTTGTTTGCTTTTGTTTTGTTGGGGATGGGATAGACAGCTGGCCGGACTTGCTGTTAATTAGCTTATTAGAGCAGTTGTCTGGCCAGTCAATTCTTTGCCTGCATTTAATTTTTTGTTTTGATTAGAGTGATAATGGAATTTTTAGCTCTTCTTTCTTTCTTTTCTTTCTTTCTTTCTTTTTTTTTTTGCCCCAGGTCCAGCAAGACTATGAATCTCTGTTCCAAATGCTTTGCTGGTAAGTGCAGAAAAGGGTTTGGGTGTTTTTGTTTTGTTTTGTTTTGTTTTTTCATTTTTTTCCCCCAACAATTTATTTTTTTTCTCTTTAGTTATTTTAAGATTATCTAAATTACTTGGCCCTCCTATAGATTTTGCATGGGGCTTTGTTTTCTTTATGTGTGAAAACAGATTCTCTTCGCTGGGTGCTTCATGTATTGGTTAAGATTGCTGAACTCGCCTCTCTGAGTGAAATGGAATTTCATTTGTACTTGCAACAAATACTCAAATGCTCAGTGTATTGGGGTACAGAGGAATTTTTAAAATGTGTCTGGTTTAGTAGGGTCCTGTATATTAATCTCTGATCTTGACTTAAATGAGTAATAGTAAATGTTGCTTTACCAATGAGAACACCACAGGAAGAATATTTTCATGTTGGAGTCAGGAAGCGAGTCATGCTGAGTTAGCCCCTTCTAATCAGATCCCTCCTTGAAATCATCTTGGGTAAGTCACTTCATCTTTTTGGACTTTAGATCCATCATTTGTAAAACATAGTATTGGGACTTGGTGCTTGCCAAGGACCTTTACCATCCCCATATACTGATTGAATCCTTGCAATATGACTCCTTCCTGAACTTAAAATCTCCAGTTTAATTTCTGAAAAAGAAATTTATAGCCAGTGATCTTCTGTAACTCAGTTCACTCTTTACTGATGAAATATGTTTAGTTTCTTTTTAATTTGCTAAAGGTAAGCAAAGCTGGATACTACTTAGAGTGCTGTGGACAGATTTTAGTGATGTACTGTTGGAGCAGACAGCAGGGTATAGCATAAACTGAACTCAAGTACAGATTACACACAGTGGTGGTGGGGACCTTTAAAGGGAGAGTTCAGGAATGTGGGCATGGGTGACAAAGCAGAGGTTCTGTAGAGACACAGAAATGAAACAGTGTGTTGACAGGCTAATTCTGTATGAGCTGGTGGTAAGCAAAGTCAGTGGTCTGCCTTCCTACAGGTATGTGAGATGAATACACTTGGTAATTACATTTCAAAGACATGACTTCCAAGTTCTTGAGAAAGACACTCCCAAGTTGTTGGAGGAGATATACATATATCTCAAAGAGACATAGAAAAATTCATAATTCTAAGTCCGTTTTAGTAAATGCTCTGAGAGTGTTTAGGACATGCCTGTGAGTGTTGACTAGAACAATGCATTCTTTTGGTAGTCATTAGGTTTGAAGAGGCAAACTTGATGGGTGGTTGTGCATGAGGGTAATTCTGAGGATGCAAACGTTTTACTTAGAAGGCTGTTGATGTCTACGTCTTTATATTGGGGTGTGTCTGTTAGAGTTATATAGGCAGAGGGAAAGCCCAGTCAAGAACAGGGCTCAGAAAAATCTAATCAAAGGAATTTTTTGTTGTTGTTTTCATCTTGGATTCATTATGCTATTTGGGCAAAAAACCAATCATCCTGCAAGCTTTAAACCTTGACATTTGCACCTGAACTAGGGATAGATGGGAAATTGGGACGTGTGTGTGTGTGTGTGTGTGTGTGTGTGTGTGTGTGTGTGTCTTTCTGTGTATGTGTGTGTGTGGGGGTGTGTGTGTGTGTGTAAGGGTAGGGAAACTGTCAGTTTGCATCTGTGCAAAGTTAACAATTTGTCAATACTTCAGGTTTTTAAAAGAAAAGCATCATTGGTAAATTTGAACTTTGTCCAATTTTAAACACAGTATGCCAGGTTCTGTGGAGGGCTGTATTCTGTTGATAGCTGTAATTACAGATATAAAGAAATATTTCTTCAGTGATGAGAACTTTAGCAGGACAGATGAACATAGCAGGTACAGTTTGCAGTAGATTATAGCTCTATCCTCAGAGTGATCTCCATTGTAGTTTATAGTAATCTTCCCTTGAGAAGGCCAGATACCTTTGAATAAGGTAGCTCACAACAAATGTGTATAAAGAACTGTCTCATGTCCCCAGGTGAATAGAATGTTTAAAAAATCGACAGAGTCAGTTTGTGGTCTTCATGTTTCTTTAGATTTGTTACAGTTTTACTTTCTTTGGTTATAGGTATTTGTTGCTGCTGTTCTGTGTCCATCCTTTTTATACAGGTTTCCTTTAAAATTTTAGGAGAGGGCTGGGATGTAGTTCAGTTGATAGAGCTTGTTTAGTATGCATGAAGCCCTGGGTTCAATCCCTAGTAAACCAGATAAACTGGACATGGTGGTATAAATTAGCACCTGGGATGTGGAGGCAGGAGATTCAGAAATTTAAAGTCATCCTTTACTGCCTATCGAGTTTGAGTCCATAAAACTCTGGTTTTTGTTTGTTTGTTTGCTTTTTGTTTTTTTTTTAAAGAATATTATCAAGTTTTTCAAAGACATTTCTGTTATTTGCTTTTGCCTGCTCATGCAGTACTTGTATTCTTTAAAATGAACTTTAAAAATACATTTGTGTATTGTTTCGTTATGAAGATAGGAAAGCATAGGAAATATATTATTGACATGAGATGTATACAAGACAGCATGAAAGATTGCTTTGGCTGTTTTAATTTTAAATGCTCATTAAAAGCCAGGCATAGTGGTGAATGCCTTTAATCCCAGCATTCAGAAGGCAAAGGGGCAGATATCTATGAGTTATCCTGTCTGATCCACATAGCAAGGTTCAGGACAGTCCGAGTTACAGAGAAACTCAAAACAAAAGCAGAAGCAACAAACAAGGTGAGCTATACACTTTACAAGGTGGAAATCCCTGAAAGAAGAGCTCTTAGGTCCTGGTAACCTAGTTTGAAAGATATCAAGACGTTTCTTTTTAAAGCTTGCTTTTTAAAAAAGAAGCAAGTTTATGGGGCTGGAGAGATTGCTCAGTAGTTAAAAGTACTGCCTGCTCTTGGCGAAGTTCTGTATTCGATTCCTAGCAACCACCTGGTGGCTCAGAACTGTCTTAATTCTGGTTCCAGGGATTTGATGTCTTCGTCTGGCTTCTGAGGGTACCATGTATGCATGTGGTTTATAGACAGACACACATGCCAAACACCCATACACATAAAATAATAAAAGCAAATTTAAAAAAGCAACACTAACGTGCTCACTATTTCTAGGCCAAAAAAAACCAAAAAACAAAAAACAAAAAACAAAAAAAACCACTTCTCTGAAAAATCATAGTAGACAGTTTTCTTTTAAACAAAATGTGTAGCTGTTACTAGTTTTCTTACTGATGTGACAAGAGTATCTGACAGAGACAACTTAAAGAAGGGGCTGTTTTGTTTTTAATTACAAATACGTATTTTTGCTTACAGTGTGAGAGGCGAAAGTCTGTAGCAGTGAGGAGAGCATGACGTGTTAGCTGTAGTCGCTGTGGCGATCAGAGTATGAAGTTGTTTGCTCGTATCTTAAGGTCCACCCTAGCAACCACTTCCTTCATCTAAACCAGTGGTTCTCAACGTTCTAATGCTATGACCCTTTAATACAGTTCCTCATGTGGGGACCCCAACTATAAAATTACTTTCATTGCAACTTCATAATTGTAATTTTGCTAGTTATGAATCATACTGTAAATATCTGTGTTTTCCAGTGGCCTTAAGCCACCCCGTGAGAGGGTCTTTCCACTTTAAAGGGGTCGTGACCCACAGGCTGAGCTAGACCCAGCATCTTAAAGGTTCCACAGTGTCACAAAACAGAGCTATCAATGAAAGACCAAGTGTTCAAACACATGCATCTGTAAGGAAAGTTTCACAGCTAAATGATAACGATAATTTAGACCTATTTCCCATTTAAGAATAACTGAAGACATACACTCCTTCATGATTGACACAAAACTGAGTAACCCAGGGAGAGATGATTATTCACAGTGAAAGCAGGTCTTTTTTTTTTTTTAGTATTTATGGAATAGTTCTATTAAAAATAAGCATTAATGAATTGCTGATTGTTAGCTGACCAGTCTAAAATGCAGCTAAACATTGCTTGTTTGTTTGTTTTTTGTTTTTTCAAGATAGGATTTCTCTATGTGTCCTTGACTGTCCTGGAACTTGCTCTGTAGACCAGGCTGGACTCTAACTTACATCGATCCACCTTTAAATTTTAAAGTAATAATGAAATTTTACTCTTTAAAAATCAGTCTCATCCATTTCCTTTTCTGTGTATGTGTACTAGTAGTATGTGCAGAGACCAGTGGTCAGTCTTGGGAGTTATTCCTTAGGAGCCATCTAGTTTGGTTTTTGACAGAGGATCTCTTAGTGGGACCTGGAACTTGCCAATTCAGGGATCCTCCTGTCTCTGTCTCCACAGTGCTGGGATTACAAGTTTGTGCCCCTGTGCCTGGCTTTTTATTTTTATTATTATTATTTTTTTTTTATAAACACGAGTGCTCAAGTCCTCATGCTTGTCTAGCAAGTACTTTACTAAGATGTTGTTCTTATGGTGCTGGGGACTAGACCTCACTCGTGGTAGGCAGGAGTCCTTCAATGGCAAGAAGCAAGTGTTCATTCTGCTTCAATTATATTGCTGGCTTTTATAATCTGTGTCATTTTAACTGTATCCTGTCCCAGGGTTTCTTTTCTCAGTTCTAGAGGCTGAGAAACCTAACTCAAGGTATCTGCAGGCTTGGCTCTTCCTAGAACTGCAGAAACAGATCACCCCATGTTTTGCCAATAATCTGATGTTCCTTGGCATTCTACTGTTGGCTTTTTGTCTGTTGTGAGTCTGTTTTCTGTCTCCTAAGGACAAGTGACATTGGAATTAGAACTGTTCCTCATTCAGGATTATTTTTATTGAGGAATCTTTAACTTAATTACATGTATAAGGACCCCTTTTTTTCAAAAAAGAGTTCATGTTTACAGGTTGTGTGTGGACGTTTTGGAGATGGAGGTGGGAGCATTGCATCACTCAGTCCACTTTAGGAATATGTAACTACTTTGAAAACAAATAGCTGTGTAGGGGGCTTGTGCTCTAGAGACCTCTCAGACCTGAGAACTGCTTGGTTTGGAGATGGTTAGCTTCTTAAGTAATAGACATGAAGAGCAGCCTGACATAACTGCTACGTCTCCTGTGCTGTGTGTGCTCTGTACTTGGGGGACTAGGGAGGTATCAGGATGAGCAAGCTTAGGTGTATGGGGTTCCTCTTACCTGACTGGAATGTGAATAAGTGGTGATAGACTCAGGGTGGTATTGAGCACCATGAGATTGTGTGTGTGTGTGTGTGTGTGTGTGTGTGTGTGTGTGTGTGTGTGTGTATACACTCGCTTCTGTGGCTTTGACTCCACATAGCTATTGGTGCTCAAAGCATTTCTTGGTCTGGTTAACGTTGTGGATTTTTGGATACTTTCCCCGATTATAACACTTTTGAAATTAATCTTTTACCTGCAGAAGGGACTTCAAGTGGAAACAAAAAGACATTATCTTTTTTTTTTTTTTTTTTGAGACAGGGTTTCTCTGTGTAGCTTTGCGCCTTTCCTGGAACTTACTTGGTAGCCCAGGCTGGCCTCGAACTCACAGAGATCCGCCTGGCTCTGCCTCCCGAGTGCTGGGATTAAAGGCGTGTGCCACCACCGCCCGGCTAAAAAGACATTATCTTTAAGCTACTAATGTATAACTAAAATTTGATGTTTACTACTATAAAATTTTTTATCGTAAGTCCACAGTGTTTGTTGACTTCTAGAGCCTAAAGTTAGATCAGTCTGAACTCACATCAAAGGTTGGTTTAAACTTTCTTGGGTTACTCTTATATTGAATATTAGATACAAGAAAGAAAAAGACCCTTAAGACTTTGGGTTTGATAGAAATATAGGAGTTCTGTTTGGAGAAAAATGAAAAACAGTATACCACCAAACAGTGTAAGAAGGAGGGTACTTGGAAGTGGACAAGAATAACTGTAACAAAAAGATGAAGGAAGAGTATGGACAGTTACATCTCTGCTTTCAGAAGGGTTTCAGGTCTGAAGTAATTGTCCTGGTGACGAAGATGGCTGCAGCTCTTTTGTCTTCCGAAGCCTCTTTGTACAGTATCACCTCAGGTGATCTCAGAATGTTACGGTTTCCTATCTGCATTTTACAGAGAAGGAAACTGCAGATCACCACTCCAAGATAAGATTTTAGAGCGAAGACTTAAGGTTGGTTTTAGGTATTTGAACTCCTCCTCATGTCCATAGTATGCAGTGACTAGGCATGGTGGCCATAGATTAGATGGAATTGTAAAAGCTCCAATGAAGTGGATTTAGAGAGAGTTAAATAGGTTATAGCCATGCCAGTGCATTAAGCATAGAGTTCCTGCTTTTCCTATGCTCCTTTCTTTGAGTTTAGTTATAATTTGTCTCTAGATCTCCAGAGAAGTGTGCTGGAAGCTTCATAGATTAGCTAATTCGGGAAGGAGGGGGGGCTGGAGGAGAGAGATGGGGGAGTGTTTTTGTCTAAAGCATTTTCTATTTTTGTGGTGAGATTTTCATTTCTTGACTTTTTTGTGCCTTTTCATGTAACTTTTAGCTCATTAACCTTCCTCTCTGTATTGCATAGCAAAGTTTTATTTCTAATTTAGTCTCCTGTGTTTAGCTTCTCAAAAGATTAAAAAAAATGTTTGGAAATGTGATTTAATTGTGGGCTTGTTGGTGCATTGTCAGTGGGAAGGCAAAGAGGAGTTTCCTATTTAGACAGTGTAACTGTAGATTTTGATTGTTAAACTGCCTTGTTGGCATTCCCAATCTCATACATATATGCATAATCGTGTTCAAGAAACTAGTTTCCTCATATCCATATTTAGTAGCTTGGTTGAGTTATGGAAAAGCCTGTCCTCTGGCTGTGTATTTGCTCATTTGGAAATCTTGTATGGTTTATAAGGACACTAGTGATTTGTTCCCCAGCTTCCCTGTGGAGTTTGTTCCAAATTACAGTCTAATTCCACTACCCTGTCCCATACTCCTGAGCTGTTAATTTGTACATTTCGATGCAGTTTGTTTCATCGTATGCTTTTGTAATCCAAACTGAATGTAACGAGCTATGTGCTTTAGAGACCTGGCTTTGCCTTGCCAATTAGAACAAAGTGGTTGCTGAGAAAGAATACATTTTAAATAAAACATTGTACCCCTGAGTGGGACTGACACTCATCTGGGAATAAAAAGATATGGCTTTAGCTCTGACTCTCAAAGATCTGTTGGAAAGATCAGTACTTTGGGGGAAAAGAGTCTAAGGACTTACCTCCATAGAGTGGTTTTATAACTTTCCTCATGTGACTTCATCAATTTAAAGCTTTGCCATTATAAATCTGCCCTTTTCTCTTTGTGGTCATTTGAGACATGGGTTAGCAAAATTCTCTAAATTCCTAAGCATTCAACCAATGAATGCTGTAGTTTTTGAGTTTTGCTTGCTGCTGTTTAGGAGGGTGGGGGCATATGAAACTAGTAACTATTTAGATACTATCCTAGCATATGAAGGTTCTCAATGGAATAGAGATGCTGTCTCCAGAGATACGTGAAATTATGACAATTAATTTGAAGTCCTAGAATTTGTGGGATACTATTTTATCGTTAGCTGATAGTGGCAAATATTAGGTATCAATGACTTAAGACTGGAAGTCTAGTTTCAAATTTCAAGTATTTAAAGGCCCAGATGTTTTTGGATAGATCATCATAGGCTAATTACCAATTCACCCTCAAGAAAGATCATATTTTGGTATTGTATTTGCATGTACTCTAAAAACAGAATTATTTTTATCTGATATATCAAATAAACTCTAGAAATTAGCACTGGCCCAGTTAAATGGTATTGTTGCATATATTTTTCTATTTTGTACAGGAATTATTTTGAAAAAAATCAGATTGTGTCAGTTGCTTTGAAATAATAATGTCAAGAGAAAAATTAGATGAGTAAATAGTTGGTAATGAGTTTATTCAACATATTGGTGCTTGTTAACCAATGTAGGGAGAGAGTAAGAAGAATACATCTCTGAAACAGTTCAATTAAAAAAAATACTATATTAAAGTTTCTAGAAAAATGAGCTGCAGCTAGTTAATTGGACTTAAACTAACATACTTCTAGCTGTGTCCTATGAAAGTCTTGTAGGTCCTCTTGATTTTTTAAAACTACTTTTATTTATGTACTTTATGTGTATAGGTGTTTTGTCTGCATGTACATTTGCACATCAGAAGAGGGCATCAGATCCCATGGGATTACAGTTACAGATGGTTATGAGCCACCATGTGGGTCCTGGGAATTGAACTCAGGACCTCTGCAGGAACAGACAGTTCTCCTAACCCTGAGCCATCATTACGGCCCCATCTCCTAATGTTTTGAAGAGTCTTGGTAGCAGGATATTGCTAAGTGCCCCATACTTCATTCTGAATGTTAACACCCACTATTGATAACTATCCCACTAGTTTTCTTAGTGAATGTACAGTAAGGCTTAAGTCTGTTCTATATTGATGAACAGCTTAGCAATAGGTTAATAAGGTGTTAAACAGACCAGGGCAGATGATTTTGTTTGAAAGTATTTGACATCTGTAGAAGTTGCTGATTTGCCAGCTTTATAAGAAGTGACAGTGGTGTGCCTTTTGATTCATGGCATGTGATATGGCAAGCTGTTAATTTCCATGCATTGTAATCAGGAATTCTTAGAACACTGGTCCCAAGTTACACTGGCAGCTGAAAGCTTGTTGCTCCTGTCTACCCAGCTTGTCCACTTTGTGCACATCTTGAGTGCCTAGGAAGTCTTTGTTTTTAGAAAGTCTAGTCCAATACTCCCTGAGAGAAAGGAATTTTAGAGCTTTTAGGTGTAAAATATCAGTGTTCTTCCCAGGTGTTTCCTAAGTGAAAGGTGTTGAAAATGATCTAAGGTGATGCTGGAAAAACTGCCACTTTGTTGTTGTTAGATCTATCTTTAAATATATATATATATATATATATATATATATATATATATATATTTTTTCAGCATCAGTTTCCTTTCTTCTTGTGTGAGTATATTATGTTAGTAATCTTTGTTTATAAATATTTTTATTTTATAATTAATTTAATTTTACATATCAGCCACGGATTCCCCTGTCCTCCTTCCTCCCACCCTCCAGATGTTACCATGCACCATGTTAGTAATCTAAAGATAATAGAAATCTTTAGATTCTATCAGGTTAGAAATTTCTGTGGATGAGAAGAAAATTTACAAAGGGTAGTAGATTCACAGAGGTTAATTTGCCTCTGCTTTAAAAGTGCTGGGATTAAAGTCATGTGCTACTTTTTAAAATATTAATGTTTTCTCAGGTAAGAGTTGTTTACATTTCATGTGGGATTTTTTTGCATGCATCAATTAAAAGATGATTTGAATGTCCTACATTATCAGTCCCTTAAAGAATTCCTTTTCAGCTGGGTGGTGGTGGTGGTGGTGTACGCCTTTAATCCCAGCACTTGGGAGGCAGATGCAGGTTGTAGGAGTCCAGCTCCCACCTTTTGAAGGGTTCTTGCGGGGGTGGGGAAGGAGATAGGAATGAGGAAATATTAGATAGAAATATAGGCAGAGACAACAAGAAAGACAGAGACACAGGATAGCTTCGGGAGAACCCTGGGTCAACATCCAGTTGCCTCCAGATTTATTCTAATGGGCTTTTTATACACTACCAAAGGGAGAGGTAAAAGACCTCCCCCTTTCAAGATCAGAGCACAACATACAGCCAAGTGTAGACCCTTCAAAACACCTGGTAACCACACCTGTGGACAAATCATCCCATTATGCAACTCTGCTGGGTAAAGCAAGCTCAGAATCTCTGACCTTGAGTAAGGTCTTAATAGGGAGCCTCTGTGGGCCCCCACAACAGGCGGATCTCTGTGAGTTCATGGCAGCCTGGCCTACAAAGCGAGTTCCAGGACATCTAGAACTGTTACACAGTCTCGGGGGAGAAAAAAAGAATTCCTTCTGATATAACAGAAGTTTTATTAGAGTTATACACTTTAACTTAATATCAAGTGTTCCATTCCCTGAGGTGCATTTTCCTTTAAGATGTCCTCCTACTTGTTTTTGTGTGTTGATGGTTATGGTAAGGGGAGCATAAAAAGTTAGTATTCCTTTTCTCAAGTAAGATCACTTCATTGGTCAGCTCTTCATACCTTACATCATTATCAAAGAATTCATCTTCATGCTGCTTTGAACACCCTCATGCTGTCTTGCCACCCCATATGTGAACCTGGAGGGCATTATGCTAAGTGAAATAAGCAATCACAAAAGGACAAGTATATGATTTAACCCAAGGAACCTAGACTAGTCCATTCATAGATACATAAAGTAGAATCATATTTGCCAGGGGATGATGGCAGGAATGGGAGTTTACTAATGGATACAGGGTGTCATTTTGGAAGGTAAAGAGTTTTCAAGATAAATTACTATCTTGACTTTAGACTAATATTAGACATGTGACAGACATACCACAATGAAAATGACCAAAAATATGTTTTGTATTTTGAATATAATTTTATTTTCCATGATTTAAAAATAAATTAAAAAAAATTATTGGGCTGGAGAGATGGTTCAGTGGTTAAGAGTACTGACTGCTCTTCTAGAGGACCCGGTTCAATTCCCAGCACCCACATGGCAGCTAACAACTGTCTGTAATTCCAAGATCTGACACCTTCACGCAAACATACATGCAGGCAAAACACTAATGCAAATAAAAATAAATAATTAAAAAATTATTATTCACAAGTGACATGTTATACAGTCACTGACAAGCCATCTTGGTAGAGAAAAAATTAAAACAACAACAACAACAACAAAACAACTCCCATAAGTAAGTAACACTTAGAACAGAAAATATCTTTTAGTGTTTCTCCCAGGTTAGTCTGCGTAGATGATGGCTGACTGAGCACCATATGTGATTAAATCAAAGAAAGTGTATTGTAGAAGCTTAGTGAGTGAAGTCTTGAGTGCATGTGTCTTGTTGACAGGCGCACAGCCATGCCAGGATCCCATAGCCTCAGACCCATGGGAAAAGTTGAACACCATCTCTCCCTTCTACAACGAGGTTCAGAGGGATAGCAAAGCCTACCTTGGGACATCCAAGTGTGAATTGTGACGGTGTATGCAGAAAATGTCCACCACAGCTTTCTCCCCTGATATTTATGGCCTGAAGACTGCTTCCTGCAGAGACAGCTTCTACCTAGATTAGCTAACCCTGTTTAGCTGAATGCAATAACCCTGCCTCTTGTTCACTGTATATAATAAACACACTGAGGTTCTAGGGTTTGATGGATTCTTCATCAGAAAGCCTAGCGCATACCATCCCAGTTTTTCTTTGTATCTGTCGTGTCTTCATTCTGTCGCTGCCTCAGTCTCTGGAGCCATGAAAGGATGTGACAGTGTAGTGGCCTCTTGTCACATGGTGACCATTATACATCTCTCACTGTGAATCAAATTAGATGACATTGATGAAATGTATTTTTAAAGTATTAAAACTGTATTAGCCAGGTGGTGGTGGTGTACATCTTTAGTCCCAGCACTCAGGAGGCAGAGGCAGGCAGATCTTTCCTGCCTAGTTTACAAAGTGAGTTCCAGGATAGCCAGAGCTGTTACACGAAATTCTGTTTTGAGAAAACACACACACACACACACACACACACACACACACACACACACACACACACACACACTTACATATAACACCTGTAGTTTAAAAAAAGTCAAAACAATGCTGGGTGTGTTGGTGCAGGCCTTTAATTCCAGCACTTGGGAGGCAGAGTCCAAGGCCAGGAGATTTCCTGACCATAGTGAATCCCATCCTAGGCCAACCAGGGTTACATAGTGAAACTCTGCTGGCTAGTTTTATGTCAACTTGACACAAGCTAGAGTCATTTTTGAAGAAGGAACCTCAGGTAAGAAAATGCCCCTACTAGATTCACCTGTGGGCCAGCTTTGTTGATCTTTAGGTTAGTATCCAGAACCTTGCATATGTTAATAAGTATGTGCAGTACCAGTGCAGTACTATATACCTATGGTGATATTTTATTTGTGTTAAAATGTTTTTTGTATGTTAATAAATAAAGTTCCCCGGGGGTCAGAGCTATTAGGAAGCCATCGGAAAGCCGGGCGGTGGTGGTGTATGCTTGTAGTCCCAGCACTTAGTAGGCAGAGCTAGGTAAGTCTCTGTGTGTTCAAGGATACAGCCAGCATTGGATACACACGCCTTTAATCTCAATACCAACCATAGAAGACCTGGAGGTCTATACAGTGACGAGGCGGTCATGTGGTTGGGTTTACAACCAATGAGAAGGCAGAAACAGAAAGTCTATATAAAGACTTTAACACAGGAAGTAGCTCTAGTGACGAGGCAGTCATGTGGTTGGGTTTACAACCAATGAGAAGGCAGAACAGAAAGTCTATATAAAGACTTTAACACAGGAAGTAGCTCTCTTTCAGAGAGGTAGGACCACCGCAGGAGGAAGGGTAAGGTTTTAGCTCTTAGCTCTGACCTCTTGGCTTTCTTCTTTGCATTGGTTCTGTGTTTCTTACTTAATAAGACAGTTGGTTACATCTACACTGCAGTACTATATACCCCTAGTCCCCACATAGCGTTTCTATTATCTACTTGAAATGTGTTGTTTGTGTTTGAAGAATACTTGCAGCAGCAGCCTGGTATGCCAGACTTGGAATGATAGAGGGAAAATTAGTATGACCTCTGTGTGTTAAATGGAATAACTAATGGGAGAAAAATTAAACTAGAGCAGAAATAAATGTAGTAGAAACCAATATAAATCCCCATACACTTAAAAAAAAAAGGTAAATAAAATTGACAAACCTTTAACCAGACCATCAGAGAGACAAAGGAAACTCAGATAAAAGCAATGGAAGGGAAACACTTCACCTTATACCAGAGAACACAGTGAATCATGGGAATTTTTTTTTTTTTTTCTTTTTGAGACAGGGTTTCTCTGTGTATTTTTGGTGCCTGTCCTGGATCTCGCTCTGTAGACCAGGCTGGCCTCGAACTCACAGAGATCCGCCTGGCTCTGCCTCCCCAGTGCTGGGATTAAAGGTGTATGCCACCGCCGCCAGGGCCTTCCACTGAGCTAAATCCCCAACCCCAGGAACTCTTTTTTTTTTTTTTTTTTTTTTTTTGGTTTTTCGAGACAGGGTTTCTCTGTGTAGCTTTGCGCCTCTCCTGGAACTCACTTGGTAGCCCAGGCTGGCCTCGAACTCACAGAGATCCGCCTGGCTCTGCCTCCCGAGTGCTGGGATTAAAGGCGTGTGCCACCACCGCCCGGCCTCCGGGAACTCTTATAAATAGTACTTTAGCAACTTAGAAGCTTGGAAGAGAGGGATCGATTCCTGGACATGTAATCCCCCAAAACTGTATCAAGTAGACAGGAAATTTTCAACACACCAATAATGAATAACAAGACATAATCAGTAATAAATATTATCAAAGAAAAACCCAGAATCAGATGAATTTGTTGTTGATTCTACCAAACTTAAAAAAATTTAAACTAATTCTCAACTTTGCCAAAAAACTAACACAATGCTGGTCCCAAACACATTCTTTGGGATCAGCATTACTCTTGAAACTAAACCAGATCCTTGATGAGCATGTATGCAAAATAGTAATAAACTGAATCTGACGGTGCATCAAAAATTGTATGCTTCATAACCAAGAGGGATTTGTCTCAGACGTGTAAAGATGACGTAGAATAACAAATGATTGTTATGATTTTACATCAATTTCACTTCACATCACTATAATGAACTACAAAAACCACTCAGTCACTTAAATGGACAGAAAAGGCAGTTGTGAAATCTAGCATCCCTTCATGATAAAAATCCTCAATGAATTAGGTATAGAGATACTGCCCCCTACCCCACAGTAGAGCAGCAGGACAGAGTCACACCCAGAACTGTGCTGCATTCAAGAAAGTGGAAACATTTCCTTTGAGCTCTAGAACAAGACCAAGATGTCCACTTGCTAACAAAGTCTTGTAAGTCATAGAGCAGTTGGACAAAGGAAGGAATTAAAAGATATTTAAATAGTAAAGGAAAGAACAAAATTATTCTTGTTTGTTGATAGCATGATTTTGTATATAGGGAAACCTAAGGATTTTGCCAGAATGTTTGTTATTTACATGAGTTCTATAAAGTTTCATTGAAAAAAATTAACATTGATTAGTGACTTTTTAAATTATATTAATAGTGAACATGTTAAAAAAAGAAATGGAAAAGCAGCCCCACTCACAGTTGCTATAAAGTAAAATAAACAGGAATAAATTGTTTTAAATTGATTCTTTGAGAATTTTTTTAGTAATAGGTGTTGACCATATGTACCTCTTCCTGGACTCTTCTCAGATCTACCCAGATTTGTGTTCTCTATTTTTCTCCATCATCACATCGAGTCCAGTTTGTGCTGGCCATATATCATAGATACGTGGTATTCACGTAGTGTTGGGCAACTTCCCAGTGACAACACTCCTTTTTTGGGTGGGGGGTTGGAATTTGAGACAGGGTTTTTCTCTGTAGCCCTGGCTATCCTGGAACTCACTCTGTAGACCAGGCTGGCCTCAAACTCTGTCTCCCAAGTGCTGGGATTAAAGGGGTGCACCAACGTCGCCCGGCTAGAGTACTTTTTGCCAGCTACAGAAAAGGGCCAAGACTTGAGTAAAATGTGACTTCAGGGAAGATCCCATTTAACTGAAAATGGACCTTAATTAATTCATGTAGTTTATCAATAGTTAAATCCAGTAATAAAGGAATAGATTTCACATTTTCTTGCCCTGGGCTTATTTATGAGAGCCATTGGATAGTTCATCCCATAACTCTTGGTTGTTTGACTGCTTTTACCTAGTTCTGATAAGCTGTTTTGGTAAAACTCTGGTTTTCTTCTCTGCCAGTCTTCAAATGTCAGAGAAGTCTTCAAATGTTGTAAAGTGAGCAGAACAACTTTAAGTATAGTCCATTTCACAAAATTAAAGTTGGTGGTGTTTGAAGCTTCTTTGCACTAGTGGCTTATACAACTCTGGATTCATACAAACGTTAGGAAAATACCTGCAGGGTGAATTATTCTAACTTCACCTGGTAAGTTCACACAGTAACCTGTCGTCATGATTTCTATCTGTGCTTTCTAGTATGGCAGTATCCTGGTTCACTTTCTCTTGCTGTGATAAAACAATTACCGCAAGGGTTTCTTTGTCTTACACATCTAGATGCTGAGGGAAGTCCTGGTAGGAGCTCAAGCAGGAGCAGAGGCAGAACCATGCTGCTTACTGGCTTGCTTTCTTATACCTTCCATGGCCACCTGCTCATGGTGGGCGTGGGCTGGGCTGGGCTGGGCTGGGTCTGGGCCTGGGCCTGGGCCTGGGCCTACTCCTGCTCCTGCTCCCACATCAATCAAGAATCACTAAATAAACACACAGACAGGTTTTCAGGCCAGTCTGATAAAGGGAATTGCTAAATTGAAGTTTTTTCTTCCCAGGTGACTCTAGTTTGTGTCAAATAGACAAAAACTAACCAGTCCAGGATGCAGTGAGGCATATACACTTCGTTCAAAAGTGGCCATGTGCCTGAGGAACCGGATTTTATATTTAATTTCATCTTAATTGACTTGACTAGCTGCATGCACCTGTGGCCTCTAACAGGCCAGTGCTGTGAAGCTTTGTGCTGGATGTCTAAGTTAGAGGCTCTGCAACCACGTCCATGAGTTTTCTTGAGACTGAAGGAGAGGATGCTAGTTGGAGTCCGAATTGTACTGTTGGTTGGTGGTACTTTTTCTACATGATAATGTAATGATTGTCTTTCACTCTTCACTCATTTTACATCTGCTAAAATTCTGTAATATTCTTTTTCATCTCTTGAAAACATTTACTATATGCTTAGGTGCGCAGGTAATGGCCAGTAGTTATAGGTTAGATTTTATTTTCTTTTTCTCTGGGTGACAGTTTTAGTGACCTGAAAGTTTATAACCTACTGTCCTCAAGAAAATAATCAACTTCTGCTGGGTTTAAAATTGGACTTGACAGAAAAAATAGCAGCTTTGACTTTTTTGCAACAAATAATTCATCTTTTGGCTACTTCCTATACTCCATTACTTTTGCCTCTTTTTACTTTTTATTTTTTGATGAAAAAATTTCAACCCACACGTATTGTGTACTTTAAGACAATTTCTTAGCCAGGTGGTGGTGATACATGCCTTTAATCTCAGCACCCTGAGAAAGAGGCAGGCTGATCTATGTGAGTTTCAAGGACAGTCTGGTCTACAGAGTGAGTTCTAGGACAGCCATGAGAAACCCTGTCTTGAAAAACAAACAAACAAACAACAACAAAATCTTATGTGAGTGAGAGTAGGTATTAATAACAGTCCTTGCACGCAGGCAGTTATTGCATCACCTCTAGCACCGCTAAACTTTGTTATTCAGGGAGTCAGCTGAAGGTTCATAGAAGTGAGACTGTTGTAGTCAAAGTAAAAGTAGATGAGTGCCCTCCTGAAACATTAGTTTCAATCCCGTATTGAGGGAAGGAAGGCGTATTTGATTCAGGAAACTGGCCAGGTAGCTATCAGTTGTGAGCTAGTTTCTCACATTCCTATCTACTTCATTGAAAGCTGCCTTATTTTCTGCTGGCACTGTGACAGCAGGACGCGTCTCTTTGGTCAGTTTGAATACACCGAACAGAAGTTAGAGAACTAACTTTAATTCACATTAGTTCTGTGAATCATAAAAGAGGCTCTTAGCAGGTGATATGAAGTGAAGGCTTATTTGGCCTTTTCATAAATAGGTTTCACCTACAGTAGCCTTTGTCCATATATAACATATATTAGTCCATCACTGATTGGTGAGTAGGCTTGTAGGAAGACCATCTTGCTAGAGGGACTCAACAAAACAGTTCATTAAACATAAAAGCATTCCTGTTGTATGGTAGAAACTGGAGAAATATTTGAAGTGTATTTATTATTCTCATTCAGGAACTGTTTTGATGGGTAGAAATGTTGAAGAAAAGGGAGTTGTATTGTTGCAATCAGGGTTGTGGTTTGAATCAGCTTATGTGGTTTATGCTGCATTTTAAAAATGGCAAGAAGGAGTCATACAATACAACAGGGCCCACGTGGGAGGTTTATGGAGCAAGAGGAGAGAAGGGACCAAGACTGGTACCTGGGGATGAGAACAAAGGAAGAGAAAGAGAAAAAGATGGGAGGGGGCTGGAGAGAAAAAGAGGTGGGCAAGGCCTGCTTTTTATAAGGAAATATAGTGAATGCACGTGGGGGTGGGGTGTGGGGTGGGTGTGCTCTTAGTGACTGCAGCAGAAGATATATCCTACCAGGACCCTAAAGGGTAGGCCAGTAGAGGTGCTTAAATGTTAATGGTTTATATTTGAAATATATTTATTATAAAATTGTAAAAGCTTTGTTGAGGTATATTTGACATATGTATTATACTTTGAGACCATCACAGCCAAGGCAGCATGTTTGTTGTCTACAACTTTCTTATTAGTCCTTTATCTTCTCTCTTCTTGCCATCACTGCTTTACCTTGGACCCAGGCAACACAACCACAGTCTGCTTTCCTCCTCCTCCTCTTTTTCTGTAAATTATGTGATATTTTGTATGTTTCCATAAGTAGAACTATGTTTGTCTTGTCTTTCTCTGGCTTGTGTCTGTCACTCAACAGAATTCTTCTGAGATTTGTCCATACTGTTGTGTATATCAAAACTTAGTTTTTTCTTTTGCTAAGCACTTGTGTTTTGGATATCATTTCAATGTGTCCTCAAAAGGTTCATGTGGCAGTACCTCAGGAAGTAGAGTCTGGTGAGAGGGTAGTCATATTGCTATGTTAGGTTGCATCCTGGGAAAAGATTGATGGCTGGTTTTTGAAGAGTGGAGTAGTTTTCATGTGAATATGTTTTTAATGAGAGCCTGTCTGTTGTTGTTTTCCTTCCTCTCCTCTCCTCTCCTCTCCTCTCCTCCCCTCCCCTCCCCTCCCCTCCCCTCCCCTCCCCTCCCTCCCTCCCTCCCTCCCTCCTCCCTCCCTCCCTCCCTCCCCCCTCCCTCCCTCCCTCCCTCCCTCCCTCCCTTCCTTCCTTCCTTCCTTCCTTCCTTCCTTCCTTCCTTCCTTCCTTCCTTCCTTCCTTCCTTCCTGTTTTTAATAAGCTCTTGCTCTTTTCGGGGCCCGCCATCCAGCTCCCAAATAAATCACACATGGAGGCTTAGTCTTATAAATGCCCGGCCATAGCTTGGCTTACTTCTAGCCAGCTTTCCTTAAATTATCCCGTCTACCTTTCGCCTCTGGGATTTTACCTTTCTCTTACTTCTGTGTATCTTACTTTCACTCTTACTTCGTGGCTGGCTGTGTGTCTTGGTGGCTGGCCCCTTCTTTTCTCTCTCCTTCTTCTGCTCTTTTTCTTCTTCTATTTATTCTCTCTGCCTGCCAGTTCCACCTATCCTTTCTCTTGCCTTCCTATTGGCAGTTCATCTCTTTATTGGACCAATCAGGTGTTGTAGACAAAGTAACACAGCTTCAGAGTTAAACAAATGCAATATAAAAGAATGCAACGTGCCAGGTGGTGGTGGCGCACGCCTATAATCCCAGCACTGGAGACAGAGCCAGGCGGATCTCTGTGAGTTCGAGGCCAGCCTGGTCCACAGAGCGAGATCCAGGACAGGCACCAAACAAAGCTACACAGAGAAAGCCTGTCCTGAAACCCCCCCCCCCCCAAAAAAAAAGAATGTAGCACATCTTTGCATCATTAAACAAATGTTCCTCAGCATAAAAAAATGTAACACACCTTAAAATAATATTCTACAACACCTGTCAGTCTCCCCGGAATTTGTCTGCACATGTTGCTTACTTGTCTTTCTCATTCCTGTTCCCAACATGATGCTATCTGCAGTGTTATGTGTAGCCACTGAACTTAGAGGAGGCTCAGCAGATGGCATCTGAATTTTCACTGTAAGCCTCCAGAACTGTGAGCTAACAAACTTGAGTTCAAAGCATCCCCTGATGTTAGGTGTTCTGTTACAGCAACAGAAAGTGGGTCAGTTTGGTGGTGTCTGTTGTGTTGCTGTACTCAGATTGCTTGTTCATTATGTGTTGATGGCCGTGAAGCTACAGTGGATATTCATTACTAACTTTACATGGATACACACTCCTTTTCTTTGAGCTTCAAGGAACAGAAGAACATCTAAATCATACTGTGGGGACATGGTTGGCTCCTCAAACTCTGCTAGGCTTTTCTAAAGGGGCTGTACTCTAAAGGTCCCAGCAGAAATGTGGCAGTCCAGCTTCTGTGCACCTCCCGCCTTGCAGCCAGTCTGAGTGATTCAGCACTGCTAGCAAATGCAAGCTGGTGCCTCCTAATCCTTTCATTTGTTGTTGGATACACTTTACTAAAATTTTGTTTTGAAGTTTTGCATTTATATTCTTTATGGATTTTTTCCTATAGATTTATTTTATATAATCTTTGGTTTTGTTAAAAAAACTTGACCTCATAAAATGAATTGGAAAGGATCTCTACTCTTCAGTTTTATGTGAGAAATTATTTATAATTCTTAATATTTCTTTACTCTTTGATAATATTCACTAATAAATTCATCTGGTATTTTATTGTGGAATTTTTTTAAATTTAAAAACTATAATGCAGATACTTTAATAAAGAAGTGTTCAAGTTACCTGCTTCTTCTTGGGTTTGTTTTTCAGTGAATTTATCCATTTGATGTGACTTTTTTTGTGGCATGAAGTTCATAATTTTGTATTATACATTTACTCTCCATAAAACTATTATGAAAATACCTCTTATTTTTTCTGGCAATTTGTGCTCTCCTACCCATCCCCATCAGTCTAAGTTTATCAGTCATTGATTGTCTCAGAGAGTCAGCTATGAGTCTATTGCTTTTCTATTTTTTTGTGTTGTCACTTATTTCATGGATTTTTACTTTAATATTTATATTTTTCTTTTGCTTACTCTGAATTTAATTTGTTCTTCATTTTCTAGTTTCTTAAAGCAGAAGCTTTGTGTATTGATTTGCTGTTTTGTTTCCTAATGAAGATGTTGAATGCTGTATATTTCCCTTTTAGTGCTGCTCTAATGTTAATATAAATTCAGCTCTGCTGTTTTGACCCCTCCCTCTGCTGATCCTCATACCTGTGTCAGGTCAGGTTGGTTGCCATTGTGGCTTACTTGTCTCCCACGGGCCTTCCTTCCCTCTGTGTAGTTAGCAGCTTTGTTTGGCTGCAGATGTTTATTCATAGCATTATATACCTACAATTCTTACTTTGCTTTATTCTGGGGGACAGTTAAGTTACAGCAGCTTTACCTTGTCATGGGTGGCATTTCCTAAGACTTCCAAGGATGTCTGAAGCAGTGGAAAGTTCTGAATCTTACATATATAGCACTTATTCCCCTTATGTACACTATGATAAAGTTTAATTTATATGGTAGGGGATGTAGCTCAGTGGTTGAGTACTTGGCTAGCATGCACAAGGTCCTGGGCTCTATCCCAGGGGTGGAGGTGTGGAGGGGCAAGGTCTCAAGTTGCCTTTGCTCCAACCTTTACAACACAGCACATTTGAATCTGTGGTGATAAGTTCACTGTTGGTATCTTAGACTGCTGTTGTCTGATAGTTTGTTCTCCCACACTTGTCTTCTAAGCTGAACAAAGCAGCGTAAGTTACCTGTTTTTGAGAAGCGTCAGTAAGGGAGGTAGGACTTACCAAAGAGAAGATGCTCCCAAATGTATCAGAACCAGAGTTTCTACTAATGCACCCCAAACATATTGAGTGTCATAGTAACCTTTTAAAAGTTTTTAAGAGTTTAATTTGTAAAGGGGATAGAAATTAACAGTAATGAATAGTAGAATCATTTTAACAGTATATGTGGCAAAAGATGTGAGTGAGAAAGTTAGAGGAATTTCGAATCTTTTGGATGCAGGTTAACTGCAGGTACCCTAAAACTGTGGAGAGCTAACTGTAAGGACTTGGAGACAGTTTCACCCTTTGGAGTCCTACTTTCAATTTCTGTTGAAAGGAGTATCTATCTGGTGCTTAGTCAAGGATGAGCTGTCCCTTACTTCTGAGGTAGGTTCTTAAGTGGGCCATGCGCGCAGCACCAGTTGCTCTAGTCTGACTTTGGGGACAGGCAACACTGAGATGCTGTTCTGTGAGATCCCCTTTTTGGTTCTTTTCCAGGCTTATGATGGTGATCTCAAATATATGCAGTGGTCTGCAGCCTGTGAACTTAGTGGCGTACATCCGTGGGTGCATTCTGTGTGTCCATCCATATGAAATGTTGTTTCTCTGTTACTCTGTCCTATGAATTCTACTTTGTTTTCACCAGACTCTTAACCTTATTTCTTTAGCTGAGATCATATTTTAAGAGAGTCACAACAGAATATTACAGGGAACCTAGCCCTTTCTGAGCTTGATCTGGCCAGGTCACTTGTTTATGGATCTGGCCAGGTCACTTGTTTGTGAAGCAGACCTCCTGCTGGCTCCACCTCATCCTCCTTTCTCTGTGCAAGGCCTGGAAACTGTCTTCAAGGACTGGAGCAAAGACAGTTGGAGAGCTATGTCTTACCTTTTAGTGTGTACTTTGTTTTCTTTTTGCCAGATGTCCAGAGTCCTAGAAATTGCTTCCTTCTGCCTCATCTTGTCTGAATTATTTTGTTTTCTCAGGCAGGAGGCTAGATCCAGTTTGTGTTAATTGCATCTTGCACAGAAACAGAAATTTGTAGTGTGCTTTTGTTTAAGGACCCTAGTGGATGCTGTTTCCTATTTGGCCTGTTGGCTTGGTACCTTGTCTAGATCACTTTGAAGTAGAATCTCTCATATCATTTGCTGTTTTCCAATTTTAATTCCTGGACGAAGGGCCTTCAAGTGGAAGCAGATTCCTTGGGAACCATCAACTCATTTTCTGAATTATACCACTTGATTTCTAGCAAGTGTTGCTTTCTGCTTGAAGTCACTTGGCCTCTATCCTCTTCCCTCCTGCATTGAAGTACAAGTTGCAGACAGCTGAGGACAGTAATTTTCCTGCCTCCTGCAAGAACATACCTTCTTGCAGTGCAATTTGATGGGCTTTTGTGCAGTAAAGTATTATCAATGTTTCAGTATGCCCTGCTCTATTAGCAGGATTATACAGTGATACAAAGATGAATTTGTCAAGTTTTATGGTGCCATGATCTATTGTACAGTATTAATTCTGCTGCAGTATTATTAAGTCATTTTTCATCTTCCTTCAAATTAATGTTGACGTTCTATTACTGGATTTGCTCTTGTCCCCAGATTAAAACATAAAGGAAAAAAAAATTTCCCTGCTGCAATATTAAAATTAATTGTAAGGTAAGTAGTACCATGCTTGGTAAAGTAGAATCTTCCTTGAAAATAAAATAGGAATTATTTCTGTACTTTCTGCGTGTTCTCTCTCTCTCTCTCTCTCTCTCTCTCTCTCTCTCTCTCTCTCTCTCTCTCTCTCACACATACACACACACACACACACACACACACACACACACACGATTGCATATTTGTATATACACAATTGGTACATACATTTAAGGGAGCCAGGAGAGCATAGCAAAGGGACAGGAGTTAAATTTAAAGTACACCATTTTTTAAATGACAATAAAAAATTGGCCTAGGGAGGAACCAAATCTAAGTTGGTACTTGAGCCTACAAGATGATAGAAGTGCTCATGGGTGATAGGTTTATAGGAAGAAAAATTTGGACTGAGTTAGGATCTTCTATTTTGTTCATAGATATATTGTATTCCAAGAAATTTGGGACACTTAACTAAAAACAGATCATCTGTTATAAAGGGCAGTGCATACTCAGAAATCTGGAATAAGAAGAGAATCTTACCGTGATTTCAGAATGACGAGTCTCTGTGAATGGTGTCTCTTCTTGTGGATGGGTAGAGCATGCTAAAGGAGATTGAATTAGAGTTTCATCTGTATTGGATCCGTGTTCTGCCACTAGCTTCATCTCCAGCCACTGAAGATTGTTGTTTTGTTACTGTTTTTACTCATGTGGGATACCATATCAGTCTCTAGTTGTGTCTTCTCAGTGGTCTTTCAGTTCAGTGCATTCCCAGAAATGCTGATTGTTACTTTAGGAGGAATCTTACAATTTCCAAGCAGTTTAAATACTTGAAGAATTGCAATTTACTTTGAAATAGTTCACCAAACTGAAAGATTATTGTATTTCAGTTTTTGTAAAATAAGCATTTATGTAATAAATGTGTATATATGTTTTTGGTGTAAAACACCAAAATGTATAGTATTTGATGTTGGGTGGTGGTACAGTAGGGAAATACTTTTTTTTTTTTTTCTGAGACAGGGTTTCTTTGTGTAGTTTTGGTACTTTTCCTGGATCTCGCTCTGTAGACCAGGCTGGCCTTGAACTCACAGAGATCCTTCTGGCTCTGGAAGTATTGGAATTAAAGGCCTGCGCCACTGCTGCCCAGCGGGAAATATTTTCATGTTAAAAGTTTTTCTTTGTAGCTTGGTTTGTATGATAAAACATTTAACCAGTCAGGCAGTGGTAGTGCACACCTTTAATCCCAGTACTCAGGAGGCAGAGGTAGGAGGATCTCTGATTTCAAGGCCATCGTGGCCTACAAAGTGAGTTCCAGGACAGCCAGGGCTGTTACACAGAGTAACCCTTTCTTGGGATAAAAGAAAATTTAGCCATTTGTATACGTTTTTTTGTAAGTGACGTAAAGACCATAGTAGCCCTCAAGAGAGCAAAGGTCGGGACTAGAGAAGGAAAATAGTTGTAAAATCTTCTGGTGGGTTCACCATCTGAACATGGTATATTTTCTTGTTTTTAATGAATTATAAAAGAGTAATGAACAGCGAAAACATTTAGGAATTTTCTTTAGAGTGTAAATGTAGCAGGCTTTTATATTGGGTAAATTTTGGTATGCTAGTGTCATTAAAAAGATGGAAGAATACTGCTTTGTGTAGTTTGAGCAGAATCGAGTGATCTCTTCCCACTGAGAAGTGCTGCATGGTGGAGCTGTTGTAGATGACTGACTGAATGAGCAGACCACAGTTTAGTCTAGAGACTTTCTGTTTGCATTCAGCTTGCTTGTCTAATAATTACACATCATCTTCCTCTGTTGCCATCATGGGCAGATAATGAAAAGTTCTGTATTCTTAGTGATAGTCCGTGGATGCTAAAAGCAGACAGTAGAGACAATGTCAGCAGGCTGCTTTCACCCCTTGAAAGATGATGCAAATGGTGTGGGCATTGTAGCGAAAGCTGCAGGATGAGGTCTGTCTCTCTCTCACACACACATGGTCTGCTATGGCAGTTTTGCCATTTCCTTCTTCCTATCACTGTCCTCTTTTAAACAGCAGAGTTGATAGAATTGACAAGCAATGATAAAATAACTACAAGAATAGCAAAATGTAGACGTGCTTTAAAGATAGAGGAAAAACAAGATCACTGAACTTTTATAGTGCTGTGGATGTATAAAATGAATCCAGTGTAGTAATATGACAATTATAAGGTGTCTAAGTAAGCGCTGTATGGCTGTGAGGAGACACCATGACCAAGGGAACGCTTATAAAAGAAAGCATTTAACTGGGGCTGACTTACTTACAGTTTCAGAGGTTTAGTTCATTATGATCATGGTGGGATCGCTAGGATGCAGGCCTGTACTACCACACTTGTTGCAGAAAATACTGGGGGATAATCCAGGGTGCTTTTATCTACACCACCTGAGCTATAGCCCAGCCTCATCATTTTGTAGGAAATTTAACAGAGACTCCTGGTGGACATTCTTTTGATAATGATGAGAATATAAGTATGTTCTTATGTAGCAGTCAGACTGTAAAACTAAAAAAGTAATCATATCAGTGAAATTGTCCCTTTGGAGTGGCAGCTCCAGATTGCTATAATCTATAATAGATAGTAAACTGAATGCCTTTTAGTCCTGCCCCCAAAAATCTAAATCTTTCACCCTGTTTGGACAGTGCTTGTACCAGTGCAGTACTTTTGAGACGACTCCTTAGCAATGTTGGTTTGGTGAGAGGAGAGGAGCCAGAGTCAGAGAAGCCTGTTGGGATAGTTCACATTTAGATTCTTACTG
Organism: Peromyscus californicus insignis; assembly: GCF_007827085.1. Taxonomy (NCBI): domain Eukaryota; kingdom Metazoa; phylum Chordata; class Mammalia; order Rodentia; family Cricetidae; genus Peromyscus; species Peromyscus californicus. The sequence goes on from NW_026294491.1 coordinate 6,826,723, forward strand.
GAAACTGGCAAAAAGGTATAGTCACCCTTGCCCATGATTTGGTATCCACTGCCTTTCCTTTAAGGAGTATTAATATTGAGCATGCCTTTTAAAATTTTAAATTATACAGTTTTAGCAATTTAAATTGATGGAGTAAATTCAAGCTTCTCAGGGTAGGCTAGAACTGTTCTAATTATTTGAGCACGATTAGACTTACAGGGCATATTTTGAAAACTACTGGTTGGTAAAAGTTATTGGAGTCAGAAAAAATAAACTATAAGTTAATTTTTGTCATGTTTTAAATGTCATATTAGGTGAATATATTCATTTTGCCAAAATGTAGAAAACTCTAGAATCAAGAGTTCGCCGGGACATTATCTTTGCCTTCAACAGCTGCAGCACTACCCCATTGGACTGTGTGATTAATGCTTTTTCCTGATAACTGTAAAAGCACTAGGATTCTTTCTGTATTACTGACTATGAACTTTAATGCTACTTTCCCAGTAAGCTGTATAAACACGTGTGCTCAGTGTACATCTCCAGTTTGACCTTTTTGCTTTCTATTCCTGCCAAACTTTGTCCTTCCTATGGCATCTTGCTACATCTGTTGCAAACTCTCCCATTTCTACCCCCTCCAGAAATGTCATTGCTCTGAAACATGCTTATTTTGTGTCTTCATTCCTGACATTCTACATTATTTTTCTCCATGTAATTCAAGCTGTTCATTTTTTCTGAATATAGTTTCTGTCCATTGGGCTTTTTTTTTTAAAATTAAAATATACTACCTTCTAAATGCTTTTTTCATCTCCTTGTCTCATTTGAAGCCAGGCTTTATTAAGAGGCAAACATATTTAATATTAAATATTGATTTGTTTCCATAGTTCTGCCAGCTTATTCCTCTCGCTCATTTAGGATTTGGCCTCTGCTTAGATTGTTAGTCTCTTTCTCTATCCTTTCCACATTTATTGTCTACTCTTTGTCAGGGACTCTAGGGTCCTGCATATGGAGCATAAACAGCTTTCTTTGTGTGTGTGTGTGTGTGTGTGTGTGTGTGTGTGTGTGTGTGTGTGTGTGTGTGTGTGAGAGCTTGTGCTTGTCTGCATGTTTTTATAAATTATTTTTGCCTGTACCACCTGCATGCTTTATGCTTGCAGAGGCCAGAAGACGGTGTCTGATGCCCTGGAACTAGAGTCACAGATGGTGGTGAGCCACTATGTGGGTGCTGGGAATTGAACCCAGGACCTCTGGAAAGAGCAGCCTCCTAACCTATTCCTTCTCTCATGTCTAGGTTTTTATTAATTACGTAGGTATCTAGGTGAATATGTATACCCTTAAGGCACTCATCAGAAAATGAAACTGGCAAGGTCTGTAGCTTCAAAGAGTCTATATTCTTGTGGGAGAACCAGTAAATAAATACACAGTACATAAATCTGTAGTATGTGATGTTGGTGAGAGTTATGGAGAAAAATAACTCATAAAGGGAGAAGTGCTGCCAGGGAAGGAGTGTATGAATGCACGTTTTCCTGTTTCATATAAGGAGGGCACTAAGTGTCCTAATGTGGTTCTTTTAACAAAAATGCGGTACTGTGTAGCTTGGACAAGAACCACGTTCTTCACAATATAGAAGGCTAAGCCATCCACCATCAAGGTGGTAGCCAATTTGGTTCCTAGTTTTCAGATGCCATCCTTCTTTATCTTCCTCAGGTATCTTTTTGTAAGGAGATAAATCCCTGTTTGAAGATGCCATCCTCATGATCTAATTACTCTCCAAAGAGCCTACTCTCAACATCATCACACTGGGGAGTGAGGCTGTATTTGTAAAGTCTTGGGGAGATGCCAGCATTTATTCCTTGGCAGTAAATAAAGACCAGGCCATGTGGTCATTTGTGGAAAGAATTTCAGGTGAAGGTGATAGCAGCTGAGACTGGAGATTGTTCCACCATGTTCTCTAGAACGGCAGTGAAGTGAACTAGTATTCCAGGGTGCAGTGTGAGCAACTGAGAGACAGGTAAGATGGGGTCAGAGGCTTGGTTAGGTAGGCCTTGTCAGCCTGAGTGACAGAAGCCTTGACTGTGGATAAGATGTGAAGTCAGTATAGAGTTTGTATAATGTGATTATACTTAATTTTACAAGTGTTATTTGAACTGGTGTATGGGACAACAGGATATAGAGAAAACATTCAGAAATTAGTGCAGTGATTCTGTATCACAATGATGTTTTGGACCAGAGCTCTGAACGTACTAGGATTGTGTTTTTACAGTAAAGGTAGACCCAGCAGGTTGATGAGATGTTAAAAGGAGCCAGGATGACTTTTATGACATTTACCGTCAGAGAAGCAGTTATGAAGAGTTAGGGTTGGTACATAATAAATTTAAGATGCTATTAGATTTGGGTAGAATAGCTAAAAGTTTTTGATGATGTTTGCTTGGAATTAACTTTTTGCTTAGGCAGAAATATTGTAGTAATATTTGTTGTGCTTTAGACAGGGCCTATTCCTGATGCTTTCTTCTTTTTTTAAAATTTACTTGATTTTATTTTATGTGCATTGGTATTTTGTCTGTGTGAGGGTATCCAATCCCCTGGAACTGTAGTTACAGACAGTTGTGAGTGGGTGCTAGGAATTGAACCTGGGTCCTCTAGAAGAGCAACCAGTGCTCTTGACCTCTGAACCATCTCTCTAGACTCCCCCCCACCCTTTTTTCTTTGGTTTTCAAAACAGAGTTTCTCTGTGTAGCCCTGGCTGTCCTGAAACTTGCTGGCCTCAAACCCACAGATCCACCTGCCTCTGCCTCCCAAGTGAGCACTGGGATTAAAGGCAACCCTCCCTCTTTCCTTTCCCCATGTTCTTCCCCTAGGCTTTGAAGCCTGCAAGGTGTTTTCACTATTCACACCCCTAGCCAACTAGGCTTATCAAACTTCACCCATGTTTTCAAATTGTTTGCTATGGGTGGTGGAAGGGAAATAATTTTAACTTTTCTTACTGTTATGTGACAGAACTTTCCCTGTGACATGCAACACACATGTCAACTCACCCCAGATAGGGGACCCATGACAGATCAAAGTATGGATACCACCTAAGTTCATCTTGGTGAACCAGTGAGTTTTAATGGGGTTACTTACTAGAGCAGAAATGATTCAAAGACAGCTGCATCTCCAAAGTCCACCCCAGCATGGGTTGGACAGCGGCTCACAAAGTTGGGACCTGGAGCATACTGCACAGCTTGCTTGCAGCTCAACAGGCTGAAGAGTGTCTCTGTTGATCTAAACCTCTTCCATGCAACTGGGCGGCTGGTTTCTGCTTCTCCCTGTCTGGTTTCAGTCTTATTTGAAGCTCAACTTGTCTGAGATTCTCCGCAGTTTTGCTCTGTCTGAGAGGGACTCTCAGCTTTTATTGTTTACTGTAGCAAGGAGGGACCTACTGGATCTGAGTTTTAGAGACTTCCTGAAGCTATTTTGAGTTGTCTACCTTCCTGCTTAAGGGGGCTCCCCTGCAGCTTGGAATGTTTCAATCTCAGAGGAAACTGTTACACAACACATAATAAACACTTGGAGCGAAATTGAGCAATTACAGTCTGCTACATGACCCACCTACTACATTTTTTTCCTTAAGTGATAATTTTCCTTTGACTTATAGGAATCAGTTTTAATAACTGAGAATTAGCCCTTTGTGACGTTTGTTGCAAATGGTACACTACCCTAAGGTTTTGTTTGTTTGTTTTGAGGGGGAGGGGAGAGGGCGTTTTGTTAAATCTTTTTGGGAACGTTTTTATTCAACTTATTATTTTGGGGAGGTGGAAAAGATATTTAATATTATTGAATTTATCTTTCATAGGCCAGAGATTATTTCATACTTAGGCCTTTATCCTCCTAACATCATTAAAGAAAACTTACCTTGCTAGTTTCTGGCATTTATATCTGTAATCTGGTTGTTAAATGAAATGACATGCTACTCTTGATGATAGGCCTGATGAAGGGAAAATTGGAGAGTCTAGGCTGCACCTGCAGAGCCTCAGTGCTCTTCAGCCTGGGACATAGAGTCTCTTGTGGAACACCAACACACTGCAGTAGCTGTAACTAAACTTTTCTCTGGCTTTCCATCGTTATCTTTCTTGGGGAGGATTTGGATGACGGTCAGTAGTGTAGGACAAACCCCAGTCCTGGGCCGTCATCAGTTGGAAGCCTGTTAAAATGCAGACTGCTGCTTGACACCTACCTCCAGAGTTTGGTCTTTGTAGCACATTTACAACAACATGAAACCTGGATAGCACTGAGGCTGTCTGCTGTAGACCAGACTTAGGTCCCAGAATCCAAAAGTTGATGTTAAATTCCTGTCCTAATATTAACTAGCTGTATGATTTGAGGCCCTTTGTTATGTGTCCCTGTCCCCTGCCCCAGTTTCCCTACTTTGCACTTCAGGGTATGCATTTCTTAGTGTCACTCTGAAGACCTGAATAAAGGTGAGATCTGGTTCATACACCTAGTAAATATAAGTTGATGCTGTTGTTTTTTTTAAAAATGGTTTTTCGAGACAGGGTTTCTCTGTGTAGCTTTGGTGCCTGTCCTGGATCTCGCTCTGTAGCCCAGGCTGGCCTCGAACTCACAGAGATCTGCCTGGCTCTGCTGGAATTAAAGGCGTGCACCACCACCACCGCCGTCCGGCAGAGCTGCTTTTATCATGCTCTCTTTGGTTGGAATGTCTAACTTGCTGCTATCCAGGCATGTAACAGCATTCATAATATTGTTAGTGATCAAGTTGAAACCTTAGCAAAAGCAAAAGAAGGCGAATTTTTACTTCAGTGGTTTTAACCCAACATGGTGAATGAATGATTTCAGCATATAATCAGATACATCTTTGGAGGGGTTTAACATTGTTTTGTTCATCATGAAATCTTTTATTATTGGGTATACTTGGGATGGTGGGAGGACTTAGTGGGTAAAGGTGCTTGTCCAGAAGCCTGGCGATGAGTTCAGTCCCTGAGACATACATGGTAGAAGGAGGTAACTGACTCCTGCTTGTTGCCTTCTGAGCACTCTGCATGTAACCCCTGTGTGCACGTCCATAAACACAAACAGATAAAAATACTGAATGTGGTTTGTACTTAAAGCCCCTTTTACTTCAGACTAGGCAAATTGCTCTCAGTCTTGCATTTAGATACAGGGAGCAACTTCATGGACTCCCCCAGGAGGTGGCTTTTCTTCTCAGCCTATCTGATGAACATGAACTCTGTTAATTTTTTGCTCACGGTACTGCACTGTTTGATAACTCCTGTAAATTTATAATGAGCAATTTGATTAGCAGTTTTTAAAGACCTTTCTCTTCCTGACTGAGTTTCTTTAAATTGATGCTTTTATTCTATTAAGGTTTAGGAACTGTGTTTTTTTTTTTCAGTCCAGGCTTCAATATTCACTCATCCTTGAAGAGCTGTCTTTTGGGTTTGTATTTCTAGACAGCATTTGGTATGCTTATAAAAATAGAAAGAATTTGATATCTCAGCCGCCCAGCACACACCAGCATTTAATTTCTCATCTTCTGCTATTGATGAGTTAGTGGCTTGGCATTTTGGAATAGGAACAGTAAGGAATGAGAAGAGTAGAACTCAATCGATTGACTACTTTCCCCCACTTTACAGCTTAATTCTTGGGTAGTCTTTGGGGCTCACACTAATTTTTGAATTTAATTTTTAGATAGTCAAGAATTTCAATAATTTCTTTTCCATCTAGGACATAATCACTGATTGTTGGTTTAACTTTTTGAGGGGCGGGGCAGGTAATCCCCTTCTAAAACATTGGAAATAAATTAAGCCTATAGAAAACTTGAAACCCTGGAGCAGTGTGTGCCTGGATACTCACCAATCATAATAGGCCAGTGTTAGCATTCAGCACATGAGTTCCCTTCTTCTGACTATGATCTGCTTTTCTGCCTTGTTGCCATTCTGATGCTTTATCCGTAAGTCCACGCTCTGAGAACAAGGCTGTTCCTTCATGGGACGATAATGTCATTGTTACAACTCAGAGAATGTCAATTATTTCGTTAATGTCTGATATTCAGTTACCACTCATATTTCCACCAAAACATCGTTTACATCAGTTAGAACTAAACTCCAATCAGAGATTCAGCACTTGCTTGTGTATATTTACTTAATCTTCAGTGATCATGGCACTGTTTGTTTATTTATTTATTTTAAATTTTTTTAGACTGTTTCAGTTTGACAGTTTTTGAAGATGTTTTGGTCAAATTTTCTATAGTGTTCAACATTCTAGTTCATTTAATCGCCTTGAACTTGTGATTTCCTTACCTCCCGAATACTTGGATATATAATGTGTGCGCGCATATGCATGCTTACATGTGTACAGAGGTTCTTGCTGTGTTACCCAAACTGGTCTTGAATTAGTGGGCTCACAGTGACCCTCACTCTGTCATATTCAAAGTAGCTAGGACTACAGATATATACACCACATCTAGCACTCTAAATTCTTAAAGATTTGTTTTTGTTTTATATAGTCTTAGTTACTTTAGGTAATTTAGAGAAGAAAGATTTTATTTGGGGCTTATAGTTCTGGAGGAGTAGGAGTTCATCACCATCATGGAGGGGAGTATGGCATCAGGCAGGCAGGCAGGGTTCAGGAGCAGCAACCGAGAACTCACATTTTGATCCACAAACAGTGAGCAGAGAAAGAGCAAACTTGAAATGGCACCAGTCTTTTGAAACCTTGAAGCCTTTACCTAGTGGCACACTTCCTCCAGCAAGGCCATACAGTTTAATTCTGCCCAGATGGGCCACCAAATGGAGACAAAGTATTAAAATTAGAGACTTAAGCGGGGGGGGTGGGGTGGGGTGGGGGTGTAGGGGTGTGCATCTCATTCAAACTACCACATGTGTATGAGTGTTTGTTTGCAAGTATGTACTGCACCACATGTGTGCAGCACCCTCAGAGATCAGAAAGGGTATCAGATCACCTGGAACTGAGTTATAGCTGCCTGTGACTGACATTTGGGTGCTGGGATGTGAACTTGGGTCCTCTGCAAGGGGAGTGAGTGCTCTGAACTTCTGAGCTGTCTCTGCTGCCCTTCTGAAGTCTCAGTAACACCGAGTTGTTAGATTGTTTTCTGTTATCAGTAACAATAAGGTATTGGTATGAACTCAGGTATTTAGGAATTGTTTTAAAAACGTTTAATTGATCATTTCCATACTAGAAAAATCAAAATTTTCAGAAAATAATAACTAGTTTAAATATATATTTATCAAATAACTGAGTTCTCTTTTGCAAAGAAACTGAAAATCCTTCTTTAAAGATTGGATGTCACCAATAAAGATAAATTCGTTATTAACTACCATTGAAATAGGGTGGCCATGGCCATGTCCTAGAGTCAGGAAGACAATTTGATTTCCCTTTTTTGGGGGGGTGGGGGGGAGAAACAGGGTTTCTCTGTGTAGCTTTGTGCCTTTCTTGGAACTCACTCTGTATCCCAGGCTGGCCTCGAATTCACAGAGATCCACCTGGCTCTGCCTCCTGAGTGCTGGGATTAAAGGCGTGTGACAATTTGATTTCTTGACTTGTGTATTTTTACTTACTAGGTTTGTGTGTTTGTGTGTCAGTGAACAAATTCTTGGTGTGTATTGGTATGTGTTCATTCGTTCGTTCGTTCTGTCAGGAAAAAATAACATGGTGTTTATAGTGTTACGATACCAAATGTTGTGATCCCAAATTGGAATTTAAATTGGTGGCGGTGTGATATGGGGGAGTCCTGCTTTGTGTTCGAAGGTCTGTTCCCATGGTTGAGCAAGGAACTTAGTTTTATTTTTCCTTCAGTAGCTTCTACTCAAACCATGTTAGGTAGACCACCTTGTGTTTGTGTGTGAATGGAAATATTTATGAGCCGGCAGAAGCAGTTAAGTATCCACTTCTGTGATGGAGAGAGGCTGCTTATTACAAACTCAGACATTACTTTTCCCCCAGAAATTGCCTGTCACTAACCCCAGCAGTAGAATGACTAATTATGAGTTGGAGTGTTAACATTCTTCACTGTTTTGACGTTGTGTGCTTGACAGGGTGTAAGGTGTACTTTTTTTTTTTTTTTAACTTCTTCAGGGTGTCTATATTTATCAAGTACAATGTAGATGCCTTTATAATAGTAAATATGTGATTTGTAACTCTTACTTTACAATTTTCATCAATAAAGCACAGCTGCTTAGTTACAAATCAGAATGGATTAAGCAGTTTGTTGTACCATGTGGCTCCCTAGAGAAATTTCAACAATGAAGATTTACCAGGAGTCTACAGCACCAGATTTTTGCAGATGCTATTCTATGGCTAGTAAATATTCATCTTTAGTGGCCACATGTCAAGCAGGGTTCACAAATTTTTGATGGCCAGTAGATGTGCTTATCTCAGCAGAGAAGGGGTGATCCTAGTGATTGTGATTTAGGGAGTGCTCTCCAGCTGATCCCCTGGCTCTGACTGCCCTTGTCAGTGGATGGATAGCTGGTGGACAGCTCTTTGCATAGGGCAGTGAATCCGTGGAGAGCCAGTGGGAAACTAACAGGAAGGTGACAGCATCGGAATGATAGAGATGCCTTGTGGGTCTGCTTCTGTGGATGTAGTGTGCAACTGTTGACTGCAATCAGATCTCTCTCTCTCTCTCTCTCTCTCTCTCTCTCTCTCTCTCTCTCTCTCTCCCCTCCCCCCCTCTCTCCCCCCCCTCTCATTTTTAAAGATTTATTTTATGTGAATGATTGCTTTGCCTGCATGTATGTATGTGCAGCATGCCTGGTGCCTATGAGGGTCAGAAGAGAGTGTCAAAATGCCCTGGAACTAGAGTTAGAGAAGGTTTTAAGCTGCCATGTGGGGACTGGAGGCCAACCTCTGTTCCTCCAGAAGAGCGGCTAGTGCTCTTAAATCACTGAGCCATCTCGTCAGCTCCTCTAGTCAGATAGTCGAATTTATAAACTGTCCCCATCCGCTTGAGATGACCTGAATAAAATTTGACATCTGTCATAGATGGAGGAAAATTTCTCTTGTCTGCCTTTCTAATTGTGTTTACAGCCAATAAGTCCTCAGCCTGATCTGCCATTAACAGCCTAGTCTTTATTTGTTGTTATTTTTTTTAATTATGTACATTTGATTTTCCTTTTTTTCCCCTCACCCTTTGCTTTCCTCCCTCTTTTCTTTTTTTCATTTTGGACAAAAGGAAGATGTGTTGGCTAGACTTGTCTCTAGTTCCTTGGCTTAAGCATGTCTCCTGTTCAGCCTTCAAAGTAGCTGGCTATGCAAGCACTGTAAGTTTCTTATGCACACCATATTGGGTTTGTATTAATGAACGGTTCTAGAAGAAAAAAAATTATCTTTTGGAAAATTACATTAGTAATGTTCAGTGATAATTATCTCTTAGTCACATTGTTGTATGATGTAACTGGGGTGGGAATAAAATGCTTAAAGAATTCAGTTGATAAATATTTGCTGAATATATGGTATGTCCTGTGACTGGTGCTAGGGAACACAAGAATAAAGCAGGGCTTCTTTGAATGAAATTTAATTACAAAAACTTACAATAAGTAAAACATAAAATAATTGGTGAGTAAAATGAGAAGCAAAAGTATTTGAAATATCAAAAAGTTAGAATAAGTATGTTATCAAATTACCCTAAATATAAATTTAAAAAAATTTATATGTAGCAAGCATTCATTAAAGGTGAATTTTTTTGAGAATAGATTTTCAAAAGTTGTGGTTTTGCCCATATCAGGCAACACAACATATTCACTGCTTTAAGACATGCTGTCTTCATAGTGTTACCTGGTGAACACATGGAGTGTTGATTGTGCGTGTTATGTATGTGCTTAGTTCTTTCTTGCTGGAAGGGTGGATGTCTTCACTGTAAAGGTACCTACTTGTATGCAGATAGATTATTGAATCTCTCAGTTAGAGATCCTGAATTCAGCCAGGCAGTAGGATCTTGTTTTCTCTGTTTATTTACTGGACTTATAACCCCCTAATCCCACCATGCCAAGCTCTGCATTTTTTTCCTTTTTGAGTTGTGGTTTGTCAGACTAAAGGACCCTCCCCCTGAAGCGCACGTGCACACATACACCACACACACACACACTCTCTCTCTCTCTCTCTCTCTCTCTCTCTCTCTCTCTCTCTCTCTCTCTCTACTGAAAAATTTAAAGGAGAAAATTGATTTCATACATAAATTCTTCCATTATATAAATGTGATTTTGAGCTTACAGTCTCTTGAGACAGATACTTGACATGTTTCCTACTTTGTTTTTAAATTATTTGGAATTGTTACACATCATGCTATTGACCTCATAGCTCATCTGTTCTTTACATTGGAGTTGTTTTCAAACTTTTATTATTATACATAATGTCAAATGAACATTGTCTGCATTTGTTTGTTTGGAGAAAGGGTCTTATGTGGCCCAGGTTGTCACAGGACCCAGGACTCGTATGCTCCTACCTCTTGAGGACCGTGCTACAAGCCTGAGGCACCATATTCAGCTGTTGAGTTACTTTTGTAGGGTAAATTCCTGGAAGTAGGTCACTACTTTACTCTAGAACTTAAAAGCAAATTTGAGTCCAAACTGTTTAACTTATTACGGAAGCTTGTTACCTTTATTATATAACAGATAAGGAGAAGAAAATGGTCAGAAAGAAATGTATCATTTGGTCCTTTTGCTTATAAATACTAGTTAAGAGCTGAAATATTGATAGTTTTCTTGTTTGTAACAAGAAAAGGAAGAATTGCAGAGATGATATGCAGCTCTTAAATTGAAGCATGTTAGCATCCAGTCATTTTCTTTGGCTGACTTAGATTTTATATTTTTAGGGAGATAGCTGATATAGGAATTTATTCCTCATAAGGAAAGTCAAGGTGGGAGAAAGAATTCATTGTCCTGATAGAGCATATAGGAATGCCTACTGACTGGTGAGAAGAACGATAGTGGGTTTATCATTTTGACTGCCAGAAAGCTGGGCATGTAGTCAGCTTACATGCGTAGTAGGGGAGAAGACAAAAGTCTGAATGAAAACACACAGGCAGCTCTTACCCTCTCTCTCCAAAGCCTTCTGTTTGAGGTTAAGACAGCAGCTGCAGGAATGGGTGACTGCTGCCAAGCTTGGGTATATCCGATGCATTCTTCAGGTGCTTTGTGCTTCAGGTAAACTCAATTGGAAGTGCTTTATTTCTTTCATTGAGGGACAGGATCACATTTTCATTTGTAATCATGGTGCAGTGCTTGGCACATAGTAGACTCTTTGTAAATACTTCTTAATGGTATTGAGTTAACAGGTGAACTTTGAAATGAGTAGTTGGCAGATGTGCCGTGGAGATTGTACTACCTAGCTAGAAGCTTCTTGAACTGATACATTATACTGATGGGGAGAGACTGATGACTTCAGGGATGGGTAACAGAGTTGGAAGATTGCTCAGGAAGAAGAGATAGTGCTAACTGCTTCATTGAAACACCTTTTGAGCTGGGAGTGGTGGCGCATGCCTTTAATTCCAGCACTGGGAAGGCAGAGGCAGGCAGATCTCTGTGAGTTTGAGGCCAGCCTGGTCTACAAAGCCAGTTCCAGGACAGCCAAGGCTGTTACACAGAGAAACCCTGTCTCAAAAAGAACCAAAAAAAGAAAAGAAACACCTTTTGAAATTCAGGATCTGTACGAAATCTGCATTTGAATATTTAGATAAATTTTATTGTGATCTCCAAGTCCTAGAAGCAACCAAAACACCCATTAAAATATGGGTAAGTAAACACAAACTGTAGTGTATCTGCACAATGGAATATTAATTACCAAGCCACAATTAGATACAGATAAAGCTTTTCTTCTTCTTCTTCTCCTCCTCCTCCTCCTCCTCCTCCTCCTCCTCCTCCTCCTCCTCCTCCTCCTTTCTTCTTCTTTTTTTTCTTTTCTTTTCTTTTTGGTTTTTCAAGACAGGGTTTCTCTGTGTAGCTTTGGCACCTTTCCTGGATCTCACTCTGTAGCCTAGGTTGGCCTCGGACTTGCACTGGCCTCCTGCGTACTGGGATTAAAGATGTGCACCACTACTGCCTGGCTAGATACAGATGAATCTTAATGGCAGATTTCCAAGGGAAAGAAACTGATGTGGAAAGGCTGTATTCCTGTGATTTCATTGATGTAACTGTGGAAATGGAAAACCAAAGCATTGGTGCAGAGACCAGTGACTCCTAAGGGTTGGGAGAGAGGGTTGAGTTCATAAAGTATGGCAGAGTTCCAGATTGGTGAAGCTGTTACCTATGACATTGATTGACAGGCATGTGGCATTTGTCAATATGTAAACCTTGCAGTACACAGAGTAAGCCTTGATATCCATAAATTTAAGAAATAAATCATTTAGGAAATTATGATGTCCCGGGATGCAGCATGTGACAAATCAGCCTTACTACATGTAACCACCTTACTGAGTAGGGCAGGGTAGAGAAAAAAGAAACAGTGTTGTAACTTTGGAAATAAGTGGGGCCTGTAATACTAAAAGCTCAGTAAGTGTTCTTAAGTACTTTCTGAACTATAGTTGGTACTGTTGTTTTCCATGGAGAGAGGAGTGATTCTGACTCTGCTTTACATGTATTCTGGAGCTGAAAACTTAAGTAAATGAGAGGGATAGGAAAGCCATATTTCCCTCTATTTGTGGGAGAGTTTACATATGAATAAGGGGAGGCAGCTAGGATGGTCTTTGTAGTAAGACAACAGAGAGGAGGCATCAGTAAAACTGTATTTATCATAGTTTAAAAGGCAACTGCAGCCTACAGATGGCTATGTAGGGTGTTGATAGTTGTGAATATATACTCAGGTGTTGGAGACAGATATCCTCAGCATCACACATTGAAGCATGAATAAAGCCCAGAGTAGCAACTCCTCCTTCCTTCCCTCCTCCCTCCTTTCCTCCTTCCTTCTCAGAATTACTTTTTTTTTTTTTAAAAGGTGTACTTCATGACCCAAACTGGCCTAATAAGCACATAAGCATACTGGAGTGGAAAGGTTTTAGAAATGGGTTGGTGCTGTGGGATGTCTTTCTGTATGCTGTGAATATGTGTTGCTCTGATTGGTTGATAAATAAAACTGCATTGACCTATGGCAGGGCAGGATAAAGTTAGGCGGTACATTCAAACTGAAGACAAGATGAAGAAGGGTGGAATCTTCTAGAATGGTGGTGGTGGGGGACATGTCAGACCCCTGTAAGGAAGAAAAAACAAGGTAGCATTTCTCCCAAACTAGCATGCACAGACATTTTCTTGTTTCACTAATGGAGAAGGGCTAAGGTAATGATGTCGCAGCAGGAGATCATAGTGAAGCCTAGATCTTGCTTTCTAATACCATTCTCCATTAATGGAACTGCACATAGGATTCAGGCAAAAATATACAAAATGAAATGGAAGTGTATTACATTGCCAGCAAATAGGGGAATGCTTTTTAAAAATCTCTACATTGGTAGGATTGTTGAATGAGCTTCCAGTGACCCAAGTATTAACAGTCTTAGCAACAGAATTAACAATATAGTTTGTTGTTCAAAGTATGCATCACACTCAGAATTCTACAGATAAGTATAATCATTAATTAAAAGGGAGAGAGAAACATTTGCCTTTTAGAATTCTAAATAATTTAGATATTTCATCCTTAAGTAGAGAAAGAGTCTCTGCTCTTGATTATGGCCTGTGTATGGTGACTCCCTTCCAAAAACACGGGGTGGGGGTATGGGAAGGAGTGGGGAAGTAAATTTCAAAGGGAGAAACCTACTGTCTTAGTCAGTGTTCTGTTGCTGTGAAAAGACACCATGACCATGGCAACTCTTATAAAGGAAAGCATTTAGTTGGGGCTTGCTTATAGCTTCAGAGGTTTAGTCCATTATCATTATGGCAGGGAGCATGGTGTGGTGCTGGAGAAGTAGCTGAGAGTTCTACATGCAGATCTGTAGGCAGCAGGAAGAAGTAATACTGGGCCTGGCTTGGACTTTTGAATCCTCAAAGCCCATCCCCAGTTACACACTTCATCCAGTAAGGCCACACTTCCTAATCCTTCACAAGTAGCATCAACCACTCCTTAATGACTAAACATTCAGATATGAGCCTATGGGGGCCATTTGTATTCAAACCACCACACCTCCTTAATGCTGCTACCTCAACTGAGTGCCTGAAGAATAGTGTTAACATTGACCATGTGGAGTGTGCTGAGGGCACTGAATCTCTGGGCATCCCATTAGGCTGGATACCTGTAAGGTGAATTCCGACTCAGAGGAAAGCCTGAGGTGGTGGACTTTCGTTGACTCTAAAGGCTGCCAGTCCCAGCAGGAGGTGTGACGATATAATGCACTGTGCAGGGCAAGGAGGAAGAAAAAGCAGGGAATTGGAGTGAAGTGTGGATTTAGTTACTATTTTATCAGTATTGGTTCACTAAGTATAACAGGTGTGAGGTAGCAGGGGGATAGAATCCTAGGTGATGGGAACTCTCTGAATTAGTCTGCTGACTTTTCTGCAGACCTACAACTAGCTTTTAAAATAAAGTTTATTTCTTTTTATCCTTTAAATTTTCTTTTAAAAAGACAGTAGTCTGAGTGTCAAACTGTTCTAATTGTTTATGTTTATCTCCAGAAGAAAGTTTAAAAGATTTTTAAAATTAAAGCAACTTAACATACTGTGGTGGTTTGAATGAGAATGGCTCCCATATGCTCATAAACTCATAAATTTGAATGCTTGGTTTGCAGTTCATGGAACTCTGTAGGAACAGTTAGCAGATGTGGCATTGTTGAAGGAGGTGTGTAACTGAGGGTGGGATTTGAGGTTTCTCATTTTGAAATTAAGAAACAGAAATGATTTCCTCTGTCCTTCACACAGGCTTGTAAAGGAATGGAAAGTACATAGGTGCTTACTGTGGGCCTCATGCTTACCTTCGACTTAAGGCTTCTTTCTTTCTATATATCAGAAATATCCATAAATGAAAACATAAGCATCAAATCTTTCTCTCATGCACTGGGCAAGACTTAAAGTTTACTCTGAGTCCACTTGTAAGGAACTTGGAGCATGCCGACACTTGAGAAACACAGCGTTGCTTTTATACCTTTAGACTTTTGCAAAGAGGTCTTAAAAATGTCCCAAAGGAACTCAAAACCTTAGAATGGGAAGTGTTTGAATTCATTTTTATTCACTCTGAAATAGATTGCGCTGTCTTTACCTCAAAGGATAGTACCGATTTTTAAGTTAAGAAATACAATCTTGTAGAAACAGAGAGTTCAACACTCCGGTGTGAGAACCTGAAAGGAATGCAAATGCATCTTAGGAGAGAGAGCTTGTGTTCCAGATCACATGCTTTCCATCTTGATGTTCTTATGTGTCTAACTTATTTTGTGTTGTAAGTATCTTATTGTAGAACAGAGCATTGAAAAGTATACTGGAATTTTATCTTTTAGAAAGCTAATGGCAAGTGGGTCCGACCTTTGGATTTTAGTGAATACAATCACTTTTGACTCTGAAATGATAGGGTTATTGTTAGTGCCTTTTCATTCTGTGGTCATATGTAAATTCCCTAAATTGGCATGATGCTGATAGTGTAGCAAGATGTCTGGTTTACTGGAAACCAGACGTGCACATGTGTCTGTGTATTCCATAGCTACAGCCAGCTCTTAGAGAAGATCAGTTAATGAAAATGAAGTCAGTTTCTCTGTTTTAGGACTCAAAACTAGCAGCATACAAAAAAGAGTTCGTGTCATGCCTTTTCTGTTAGGCTAACTATCGATGAGCAAGTGAGTGCAGAATTTAGGAACTATGTTCTGCCTTCCTGTTTGCTTTCTGGAGTGATGTTTGTTTTAAGGTTCTCATTATTTGAAATGTGGAAAATTCAAACTTAATAAAAGTTTTAGGGCCCAAGGTGAGCTTTGCGTCTTTTAGGTTCAGTTTTGTTTGAAGTCACTCTTACTCTATTAGACTGGTATTCCTCTTTGTGTTTGAAATCATTGACATAATAAAGTAAAAAGAAAATTTCAGAGATGAGAGTTGCTGACATGTGTAAATGGAACTAGCTATGTTTGACTGGCTGGATTATAATACCCTTGAAAGTGAGATTATCTGACAGAATGCTCCACAGGTATGCCCAGTGCATGTGATACACAGTGATCATCCAGTAGCAGACAGCTCTTTTCCCACTTTTGGAGGAAAGCCTGCAGTCCCTGATCATCAGACACAGGGTACTTGATCTAGCATGTTCTTTTATCAGATGGGTATGTTCTTTTAGTAGTGAAAGTACCATCAGCTGTGAGCATTTTAAATGGAAGCCTCAGAAGTTTTGTACAATTTAATAAAAGTTTGAATTCTAGAATACTCAGAAATTTGGTTTTCCCTTAATATAGTGCTATGTAATTATAAACAAAGTAGGCATAGTTCAACAATAAATACTTACCATGCTTTGTGAAAACATGGTAGGTGTCAAGATTACATCTACAGAAGTGTATGACTTTGTTTTAAACTATAGTATTAAGTTTATAATTACAGCAAGCCATACATTCTGTTGGATTACAAGTAGAATTAATGATCACTGAGTGAATCTTTATCTTTCAGAAACAGAATCTTAGCATCCTCCTTTTCATGTCTTTTTCTCTAGCTCCAAGGGCTGCTGTTAACACTGTTTATCACTAAAGGCTCTTGATAATGTGGGATCATCTGTAGCCTAAATCAGAACATTACTGTTTTTCTTTTGGACTCTAATATTGTTTAAATGGAAGCATCCTATTTTCATTAATACTTTTATAGTTGGTATCAGACCAGAGGATGGCCTAGGTCATCATCAAGCTTTCCAGGCTTGGTTTTCTGGATGTAAGCCCTTCCCCCTGCCTCAGTCTCCCAGTTGGTGGGTTTATACCTGCCTTTCAGCGTTGTAGGTTTTGTAGAAGTCTCTTGGTGGAGTTTTGGGGTCTTGTGTTTAATACTTGTGATAATAGGAGTGTTAAATGTAGAGGTTAGAGAAGAGGCCACTGCAAGGCTTCAAGTGAGTGTCCTAGTTCTTAGGTGTATTCAGCTTTAAGTTTTGCAATTAATTCATTACAGAAATCTTAAGTGTTTTGAAGTTGATTTCTCATAACATGGGGTCTCTTTTATTCTTGATGTATATGTTCTAAGATAATCGCTACATAATTTACTATTTATACATACCTATGATAAAGCTTAATTTGTAAGTTAGGCACAGCAAGAGATTAACAGTAAATAGAATAACTGTAACAGTACTCTGAGAGGCCCACAGCATGAGCACTGTTGCACTGTTAACTTCTATACAAGCACCATGCCTACTAGTCAGTCTGATAACCAGGTTGTCTGTGAAATCTATAACAGATAAGTGATGCATAGATCCATTCCTCAATGTACATGGGATATCCCTACAGGTACCCAGATCTGGCTGTGTTTAACTCTCCTATTTAAAATGGCATGGTATTTGTTTACAATTTATACACTTGTACATATTTTAAATCATCTCTTGATTACTTATGTTACCTAATACCTTTGAGTGCTATATAAGTAGTTGCTGTATTATATTGTTAAGTACTAGTAAGAAAAAACTGTATAGACTTAGTACAGACACTACATTTTAAAATAAGATTGTGTGTGTAATGCGCATGCGCGTGCACGCACACCCTTAGAAGCCATGAGGGGGTGTTGAATCTTCTGGAGTTGGATGTACAGGTAGTTTTGAAGCACTCCATGTGGGTGATGGAACAGAAGGTTCTTTGGAAGAGCAGTTTGTACTTTTAACCACTGAGCCAAGTGTCCAGCCCCAGACACTACAGCTTTAAAAAATGTTTTTATCCTTCGGTTGAATGTCTGAGTGTATTGGCATGGAGGAAGGAGAGCAAGCTCTTATGGGATGTGCCAGACAAGAGGCATGTTCCTTCATGACAGCAGGATGGTGTGAGATTTCATCATGCTGCTTCCTTAGAATGAGACAGAACTCAAAGTCAGGAACTGTTTGTTTTTTAATTTCCCACGCACTAGTTCTGTACTGTAGCCAAGTATGTGTAACTGAGACTGTGAGAGGTGACACTGAGGACAGGGGCCGCTCACCAGCTGCACATACTTGGAAGAGTCTGAGCAAGGGAGGAATCTGGTTTCTGGCACATGGCTTACAGCATGCCCCCTTCTTTGCAGATGAACAGTGCTTCTCCTTTGTCGGGTTTTCATTTCCTGCCTGCTTTCTGTTGTGTGTCTGTTGGGGCCATGTCAGTTCCAGCAGGGACTTGACAATGGCAGCACAGCCCTGTTGGGAAGGACTTTTGGTCAAAGTTGGGGTGAGGAGGTAGGACAAGGCACAACAAGTGTTCATTCAGATTGAACTGAACTATACTGTAGTAACTACAGTTGCTTTCATGTGCACTTCTTACCCTGTACTCTAAAAGTTGGAATATTTGAATGTAGAAGATATAAGTTAATAACTGCCAAAATTAAAATTTTTAGCCTAAAACATTGTTGCAGAATGGGAAGGATGTGAAAAGTGAATCCACAATTACTTCACAATCTCTGTTTCGTTGTTTAAAGATAAAACATTTGCTTTTTCCACTAAACCTGCTGATCATGGTTTGTAAAGATATAAGGAGAGTGGCATTTCTTCTGAGGATCTTCTCTTAGAAGTTATCTAGGGCTTACTTAAAACATGTAAAATACATACTTGAACTCTTCCAACTCT
The DNA here is from genome assembly GCF_007827085.1 of Peromyscus californicus insignis. NCBI lineage: Eukaryota > Metazoa > Chordata > Mammalia > Rodentia > Cricetidae > Peromyscus > Peromyscus californicus. The sequence goes on from NW_026294491.1 coordinate 6,845,383, forward strand.
AAGCTGGTGATTTTCTTGACGTCACAAATACTCTGAAGGCTCCATGGCTTGAAATCCTTTATATGAGCAAGATCAGAAGTGAGAGTCTGCTCAGCAGATTGGCCCAGAATTTCTTTAGTGCCATTTCAAACCCCTGGAGCCCCATGTGGGATGGTTTTATTTTGAGTTGTATTATGGATGTATAGTATATATCTACTTTACCTATATAGACCTACCTAAGGATGCTTTGAAAGGTGGAACTTCAGTCTCGAAGATGGGCTCTAATAGCTTTATCAAAAGATGTTAGACATTGACAGATGGTTTCTAGGAATAATTCTTTGCAATCAAATCTTAATTTCTTTATAGTGGCAGTATATAAAAGTGACTGTAGGCATTCATTATTACATTGCCAATAATAACTAACAATTACCTGCCAAAAATACGCTGTAATAGCACCTTACTTTCTCAGATCAGATCCTGTCATATAGGAGGAGCAGCTCTTAAGCAAGGTCCACAAGGCTCCATCTCTCTGACTTCATTTATGTATTTGAGAGGTAGCCTATTCTATAATGATATATCTGAACCATAAGATTCTTGTGTGAAATGAAAAATAAGTTGCATATTGGAATGAAAATATGTAAGGATTTCTTGACCATAAGATTATTATAAGATCTTTTTATGATTAGGGAGGGGAAAAACTCCAGTGGAAACAGTTCCTACACTTGAGGTTTAGAATTAATGAAGCTGAGCAAAGTCTCACAAAGCCAGACATTGCATATTCGGTACTGCAGCCTGTGGCTCTTGAGCTCTGCTTGTTCCATACAAACCATAGTGGTTGTGACTTTACCTTATTGCTCAAAATTACCCATGTGCTTTTCCCCTTCCTTCTCTTAAAACAAAAGGATTGGGAACTGGGCATGGTGGTGCACACTTTTTTTGTTTTGGTTTGTTTGTTTTGTTTTTCGAGACAGGGTTTCTCTGTGTAGCTTTGCGCCTTTCCTGGAACTCGCTTTGGAGACCAGGCTGGCCTCGAACTCACAGAGATCCACCTGCCTCTGCCTCCCGAGTGCTGGGATTAAAGGCATGCGCCACCACCGCCCGGCAGTGCACAGCTTAATCTCAGCACTGCAGAGCAGTTCCAGGACAGCCAAGGCTTTATAGAGAGGCCCTGTCTGAAGAGAAGGAAAATAAAGGACTAAAAGCTAGTCTTGCACACTTACAAGATACGGATGTTTTAGGAAAAAAGCATTTAAAACATGTGTCTAGCAGTACACTTTAGAGTTTATTTACTTGTTTATTTATTTAGAGTCTCATTGTGTAGCCTGGGCTAACCTAGACCTCACAGAGACCCACCTGCCTCTGCTTCCTGAGACCTGGATTAAAGGCGTGCACCACCATGCCTGGCATAGTCTATATTTTAGCAGGCTAAATATTAGCTTGATTAAATCTACTCTCTGTGGCACTTGGCCTTCTGGTGCTAGATGTTTCTTAAGGCTGTGCACTATAGTTGTATAGAGAACCCATCAAGAACTCTGTGCTTTTTTTTTTTTTTAAACTGGGTTATAAATAAATCATTATTTGTGATTATTTCAGCATATGTGGTAAAATTCTTTACTGTAAAAAGCAAGAAAGTGTTGACAAAAGCTGTCTTTCTCAAAACATTATTGATATGAGCGAGTCTTCATCCTTAGCCAGAGGATGCATGGCTTTCTGTCCGTACGGAACATCACAGGAATCTTGATACAGTAAATCAAATAATCACTTCAGTTGCAGAGATAGGGTTTTAAAAATTCCTTTAAAATTATTATAGTTATTGAATTCTTCATTGGTAATAAAATATGACTTGCCAAAAGATGAGTTTTATTATAGCTAAGATTTTTTTTTAATTTGATTAGCTTTCTAGAATATTAAAAAGTAGGATTCAAATAGCTCTTAAGCACATATCAGGAAAAGTAGATTATTTCGATGTTGTTATAATCTCCTTAAACTGAATGTACAGATCAGAGGGTATGTGCACATATGTAGATATTAGGCAGTTTTTTTTGTTGTTGTTGTTGTTTATTTGTTTTTTTTCAAGACAGGATTTCTCTCTGTAGTTTTGGTGCCTGTCCTGGACCTCGCTCTGTAGCCCAGGCTGGCCTTAAACTCACAGAGATCCGCCTGGCTCTGCCTCCTGAGTGCTGGGATTAAAGGCGTGCGCCACCACTGCCTGGGACTAGGCAGTTTTTAAGCCTATAATTTTGCTTCTTTGAAATCCTTTAGAAATGCTGTCATGTAATCAGTGTGGTTGAGTCACAGTAGTCTCTTCAGGATGTGCTCCATGTCCTCACTGAAAGCAGACCAGCTAGCTGTAGCATCTGCCCTGCATAGTGTCTCCTGAGATAGACACTGAGGATTCATAACATGGGTTAAATTTCCTTTGCTTTCCTGAAGAGAGTGTTTCAACATGGATCGTTGTGTCCCAGAGAAAAGTGATCCTCTTCTGTATGCACCCAGCACATACACAGCGTACACACACGCGCCTGTGAGACAGTGAGTTCAGTGGCCTTGAGATAAGCTGACCAGCTGTTGTGTCTGTTCTTCTGCTGTAATATAATATGGGATGGTGAGAAATTTCACACCAATTTTATTTCACACTAAATAATTTTTATTACACACACACACACACACACACACACACACACACACACACACTCAGAAAACATGTGAAATTTGCCTGATTAAAAAGCTGTCCTTTCTAAATAAGTATAAAAATTGGCTTTCTTTTGGAACTGTGGATTCCTTGAAATCCAAGTGTAGAGTGTAAGACCTTAATGAGTTGTAGCCTGTGTGTCTCATTGAGCACACTGGAGCCAACATAGCTCTCAATAAATTAAACTACACCTGGGAATTGGGAGGATTTCAGAGGCCACGGTGGTTTTCATAGATTATGTAGACGTTCCTACCAGTCCTAGTAAGAGTCCATTTCTCAGAGAAGGCAGAGGTGTGAAGTAATTAGAATTTGGGGCCTCCCAGGCTTTTGTACAGCATTAAGTAGTTAGGAATTTTAAGAGAGGTGGTAGAGAGGCCAGCAAAGGCTTTCTGACTTTCAGTTTGTTCAGGTGGCTATTGAGAAGGGAACTCTCAGTATAGACTTACAGCCTGTGTAAGTTAGACTACACTAACTGGATGAAAAGATGATGGTGTCCTTAGTGTTCCCATTTAACTTTACTTAGTTATAGGATGTTACCTAGTCCTTGGCTCAGGATTTAGGAATCGACATTGAAACGATTATAGTTAAATTCAACAATAACATAACAATGTAAAATAAAAATTTTAAAGTGTCAGCCTTGTTAGCTTTAAGTTAATTCTGGCTAATGGTAAGATTATTGTTAAAATTAATACTAGCCTCGGGCCGGGCGGTGGTGGCGCACGCCTTTAATCCCAGCACTCGGGAGGCAGAGCCAGGCGGATCTCTGTGAGTTCGAGGCCAGCCTGGTCTCCAAAGCGAGTTCCAGGAAAGGCGCAAAGCTACACAGAGAAACCCTGTCTCGAAAAACCAAAAAAAAAAAAAAAAAAAAATTAATACTAGCCTCAACAGCTAGAGAGAAAGGTAGAAAACTTGGAACAAATGACCAAGTAAAGAATTTCTGCCCCAAAGAGATGGCGGTGTCCTTGCGTTGACTTGTTAGACGGGCAGTTCTCTTGCGATGTCCAGGTGGCGGCTGCAGTAGATCGAGTGGGCTGTTGGAGAGTCTGCAGTGCTACCCCGACCAGGAACTCAGAACCTGCCTTCCTGACACACTACAGGAAATTCCTGGGCCTTTCAGGCTTAAGATCCAGGGTTAGGGACCTTTCGGGAAGCAGGGACTTCAGTTCTATATAATTAAAAAAATGTTCCCTAACCAGGATTATTCGAGGAAACAGAGTATTTAAAAATGGCCAGTAAGACTGTCCTAAAGACACAGTATGAGAGAGGCCTTGAGAACTACATTATTGAAAATGTGGTTGATGTACAGTTACTTTACCAATTAGACACACTGGTGAATCTATAAGGTTTGGGAAAAGTGTGGTTTTTTTTTTTTTTGTTTTTTTTTTTTTTTTGGTTTTTCGAGACAGGGTTTCTCTGTGTAGCTTTGCGCCTTTCCTGGATCTCGCTCTGTAGACCAGGCTGGCCTCGAACTCACAGAGATCCGCCTGGCTCTGCCTCCCGAGTGCTGGGATTAAAGGCGTGCGCCACCACCACCCGGCCGAAAAGTGTGTTTTTTTGTACTAGGTTTTATATTTAAGAAAACCCAGGTAAAATTTCAAATACAGGAACATTTCTTAAAGCAGGAAAGTCGTCTCATTTTTGTCAAAACCATTAAGTTGGTTTTCGAGAGAGGATTTTGAGCATGAGAACTGTACTCTAAAAAGTTACGTTGTCCCTCTTTTCTCTCTCCCCAGCCCACACTGTTTACCACTGGAAGCTTAACTAAGCAAGCATCTGAGGGGCAGCCAAAGTTGTAAGCAGTCCTTGGACTCATTTTGAAGACCCAGGTGGAGGGCACAGATTTGGAGTTGTTATGTACATGTAATACATGATTTGTAAAAACCACAATGGAATTCCTACTGATAGGAATTTAAATATATAATCATTCTTATAAGTTTGTATCCAGGATTCAGAGGTTTTACTCTCTTGATAATTAATTAAGAAGTCCAGTGTAACTTGCCTACAGGCATAATGTTCACAGAGCAGCTTTGACTTTTATAACTAGAAATGGTTTCCTTGGACGCATGTGCTATCATCAGTAGCGAGTCTCGGAACTGCCTCTATGGAGGGGAACTGCTTCACTGTAGGATCTGAGGGAAGGGAGTCTTCATTGGATTCCTTTTTGTGACTTTTGAATTTTGAGCCCTATAAATGATAATCCTAATGAATAGTTAAAATTTAAAGAAAAAAATTCTAACCTCTTTGACTCTGAGTGTGTGGTCTGTGTTGCCAGGCACTGTTGTACGGAAGGGGAGAAGAACGCTAAGTTTAGATGGCATTTTAACAAGGGGGTAAATGCTTTCGGCCTCATTTCCCACTGACAGCTGATTCCTTTTTCCATCTCAGCAGCAAATAACGCCCAAACGCTGTTGGATATCAGGTTATAAAAGAGCCAGTATTTACCTCCCACCCTCAACCCACAGTATAAATATCTGAAAATACTTACATCAGGAGAGACAAAATGAACTTCTAAATTTCTCTTATGCATCTGTTAAACTGTAAGAGCTTGCCAAAAATGCATTCTGAACTCTTGCCGGATCCTGCCATAGCCCGGCATGTGTTGCCACCATCTAGATTCAGTTTGGGAAATGAATGTGGTTATTTTCCTTTGTGGGGGCTTTCCCAGAGGATTCCAGGGCCAGATTAGGTCTCCTCCAGTCAGGGTTTGGTGCCGAGACTTCTCTGCTGGGGTCTGGATACATTTTAGAAGAACAGATGTAATGACTGGTAGTTAGAGTGTCTTACCAGGACAGTGTTACCTGCCTACCCTGAACCTTGAAGTCTTCTTGGTGTTCCTGGTGAAATGTGACTGTTGTAAGGGGCGGTACAGAGGAGTGAGAATTTTGATTTTCATTTCAGTCAGATGATGAGGTTGCCTGTGAATGTCAACAGGCCTCTGTGCTGGACTTACCTGGGACTCTGTTTATACTACATGACAGGTTCAGGGTGTGCCTCTAGCTTTTGTCTGTATGTAGTCTTTGTTTGTTTTTTTTTTTTTTTATACCTGTGTTGGGCTGCAGTAGAACTGTACAAATGAGAGATTGTAAAAAGTTCTAACTTCTTTGTGGTAGGCTGTTAATTTAGGCAGAGATTTGTCTAACTAAACACTGTTTTCTGAACATAAATGATAGCTGGTGAGTGCTTAACTACAAGGTTACATTAAGATAGAGTTTCCCACCAGCTTGTTTTACATATCTAACAGTTTATCTCAGAGCCCTGAAGAGAATATGGGCCTAGACATTGCTGCTATCCTCAGATAAACTGCAACCTAACGAAAAAGTTCTCTTTGCTCCTGGATTGGGAGTGACAGAACCAGTGTCTTGGGTATGCCTAAAATGAGATTTGGCTGTTTTGTACTTCTTTGTGGGTAGATTTAAAAAAAATTACCTGTGTGAGATGTGTGTATACATTATATATAAGAGTCACGTGGATATGTACATGGCTATGTGACTTTAAGAAGTAATTGAACTCTGAAATTCTTAGATAAGTGATCTATGGCGGGCTGGAGAGTCAGCATTAGGTCATAAACCTGTTCTAATTTTTATTTGGTTTTTACTTAATATCCTTGGACATGTCAATTCTCTGCACTAATATTTTTTGTTTATTAAAAAAGGAAAGTTGCCAACATTATTGTCTGAGGTATCTTAATATTGTGTGATTATGTTATTGTGAATGGTAGTTTCATCGGTCAAGAAGCTGGTTGACTAAGATACTTTAGTAGATGATTGAAGAAGTAAAACTAAGGAAATCAGGAAGTCAGTGGATAAAGAAGAACAACAATAATGTTAATAATAGTTTATATTAAGGAAATTAGATATTCATGACCTGGATGCTCCTCTTCTTCCTCCTCCCCCCCACCCCTTGCCTTTTATTTTTTAAAGCATGCTTAAGACCTTACTTCCCTTCCTGCTGTGAGTCAGTGGGCTGTCTGCTTCCCTCTGATCTCTGTATTGCTACTCTGGTGCTCATTCTGACACCCAGCACCTGAATTTTCCTGCACTAACCATATTTCCTTACCTGTTCCTTTATGCTACATCAACAATTTCTGGCTCCAGTGTTCAGCTCTCAACTACTATGGTAAATTAGGTTGATGTTTTACAAAGGAATTTGTTGAAAGATAATTCACATTCCCTAAAATTAATTCATTTAGAGCTTTTGGTGATTCCAGTCACCCTGATCATCACCATCTTAGCTCAGTGTATTTCCACCTCCCACCTTGGGTACTTATAGACTGTATACACTGTATTGTTGTGAATCAGTATGTATCCCTAGCCACATACTTGCACAATAAGTTAGGACTTTTTGAAGATAATTAATGACTGAAAGGAATGACTCTAATGGTGGAAATATGAGCATCATGTCAAGAGTAGAGAGAAATGTGACTTTGGTGTTTCCCCTGCTATGCTGCTAAACTCAGTAACTAGGGCAGAGCCTGGAGAGGGGGTGACTGGAGTCTCCATTTGTGATCAGGACTCAGTGTGTGGTGTACTTGAGTGTGTTTCTGAGGTTTGATCGCTAGCCCGTGTAGTATTGATGCCCATGAGGATACAGAAGATAAGGCTTGTTCCACACGGAATGTGGTAAGCAACAGTGACTGGATGCTTCTCCATATGTCAACAATAAATTGGCTTTTTGTTTTTTGTTTTTGAAACCTTTAAAAGTGCTTTGCATGTGTATATCTTCTCCTTTGTGAACATGCAGACATTCATTATGGACTTTCTGAAGAACAAAAAGTACTTTTAATTGCTAAGCCATCTCTAGCCCCCTTAATTTACATTTTTAAGGCATATGTTTTTAACAGATGTGGATTTGTACTTGAGGCATTTTTGTTAAGATACCAATAGGAGCCAGACATGGTTGCACGTGACTTCAGTCCCAGCACCTTGGAGACAGAGGCAGGTAGAGCTCTGTGAATTCAAGGCCAGCCTGGTCTATGTAGTGAGAGACACTGTCTTGACAAAAACCAAACAAGCAAATGCCTCAGGAGGCGTTTCTTTTTTGCCTCGTGGAGTATAGGGATAGTGGTATTTTTTTGTTTCTTTGATTTCCATACATGTATGATTTTTTTTCCATAGAAAAGCTTGGATGGTTTTAAAATTACATTGTTTAGTTGGCAAATACCTTGGATTGTTTAATTTCCTCCTTTTGAACAATACAATGACCAGACCAAGACTGATGATACAATTTAACTTTATTTGATGTTTGTAGTAGGGTGCAGAAATTCCATATTAATCCATTTAATATTGCACCTGTACCCTTGATGCTTAGTTAGCTGTGCTTTGTAGTTTCTTTTTAAAAACACAGCTATTCTGATAACATGCCCAATCTCATTACTAATCAGGGAAATGCAAATTAAAACAAAACTTAGATAATTTCACACTATTATATCAACAGAAGTTAAAATGTCTGGCAATACCAGCTATTTGTGAGAAATGAGTGGGCTCTGCTGCTGGGAGTGGGAATTGATGAGCTGTTTCATGAGCAGCATGACAGTGTTTGGTAAAGGGAGCATTCATTTGGTTTGGCCTGGTGTTTCTAAGTGCATACCTCAGAAATGTTTGTACATACAAGACCAGTATAAGAATATTTACAGTAGTAGGATTTGCATTAGTAGAAAAGTTGGAAACAAACTATCTAGCAGCAGGTGAATTTATTTGTAGATTGAACAACATGCAGCTTATCTACATGGACTGCATCTTAGAATCATGGCTAAAAAGTTTCTGAATGATGGGGTATGTACTGCATCATGGTTTAGAAACATGCAAAATCATGCTTTGTGGCTGCCTGTCTGTGGATGCTTACTATTAGAAATAGGTACAACCAGACATTGGAATGTAGGTCCTGACTCAGATTTTCAAGATAGTAGTTCCCTCTGCATAAGAGAAGTGAGTAGGCTTGAAGGGTAGTTTACATCAAGCCTAAGATTGACCTGCTGGCTGTTCTTCCCTTTTGAGACACGAAAGCAAATAGAGTGAAGTACTGAGACTGAACAAAGCTGCATGGTAGGTGCAGATATCATGCTATTGGCCGTACCTTTTCTTTAGAAGATATATGATGGAGTAACTGGAGAATCTGGGACCACAGATTCAGCCATCAGTAGCATATTGAACAGAGAATGCTAACTGTGAAGCCAAAGACAGTGGTTCAAAACTTAGGTGTTAGATTCAAATTCTAGCTGTGCACCTGCTAGCTACTGACTTTGAGCCTTGTTGGGCTTATCTTTGAAATAGTAATTATACTAACCTAGGGGATGTGCCAGAAGATTTGAAAATGGAGGAAGTGGTGAGCAGTCAGTATACTCTAGCTTTATTCAGGCTATAGTTGATGGCCTTTAGTGATTGTAATTTCTAGGTGCTAATTGCTGTGTTAATGAAGGGACAGTGTGTTAACACACATACACATATACAGTTTGTTTTCAGTCTGATTACATAAGTAAAGATTTCTAAAATACGGGGCTGGAGAGATGGCTCGGAGGTTAAGAGCACTGGCTGATCTTCCAGACATCCTGAGTTCAATTCCCAGCAACCACATGGTGGCTCATAGCCATCTGTAATGAGATCTGGTGCCCTCTTCTGGCCTGTAGGAATACATGCAGACAGAACCCTGTATCCATAATAAATAAAAAAAAAAAAAAAAAAAAAAAAAGATTTCTAAAATACAAAACCCATGCCCACTCAGAGAACATATTTAAGTTGTTTTCTGAAATCAAAACTACCTCAGATTCAATTGCAATTAAAATCTTAGAAGACAACATTAAAGTTAGCTTAGTTACTGTGCTTTCCTAAGCACCCCCCCCCCCCCAAAAAAAAGAAACACTCCTTTCAAAATAAATCAGGTACCAAGGCCCTCGATACGGAAGATGGTTGTTTGGCTCGAACTGGTTGGGGGGCACCCAAACAGGGGGATCAGGATCTGTCCTTGGTCTATGGGCAGACTTCTGGAACCCGGTGCCTGTGGTGTGACACCTTGCACAGCCTTGGTGCAGTGGGAAGGGGCTTGGACCTGCCTAGGTTCAGTGTGCTGGGCTCTGCTGACTCCCCATGGGAGACCTCGATTTGGGGGATGTGGGAATGCAGGGTGGCTTGGGAAAGAGGGCTGGGGGGTGGGAGGAGGGAGGAGGGGGGATCTGTGGATAGTATGTGAAGTTAGTAGAAAATTTATTAATAAAGAAAAATGAAAAAAAAGTCAGGTACATACAGTCTTCATCAGTTAAAACTTCTATCTTTAGTGGGCTGGTTCAGTGTGCAAGCTGATTTATGTCAGCTTGACATAAGCTAGAGTTATTTGGGGAAAACAAACCTCAATTGAGAAAATGTTCCCAGATTAGCAGTTGGGTAAGCCTGTGATGCATTTTCTTGATTGATGATTGGTGTGGGAGGGCCCAGCTCTGTATGGGCAGTGCTATTCCTGAGCTGGTAGTTCTGGGTGCTATAAGAAAGGAGGCTAAACAAGCCATAGGGAGCAAGCCAGTAAAGAGTGTTTATCCATGGCCTCTGCATCAGTTCCTGCCTCCAGGTCCCTGACCTGCTTGAGTTCCTGTCCTGACTTCCCTCAAGTAAACCCTTTCTTCTTCAAATCGATTTTGGTCAGTGTTTTATTATAGCGATAGAAACTCTAAGTAAGACATCCAGTGAAGATTATGAATTAAGAAGTAAAACTGATGTAGGTGCAAGAAATAAAATGGTGTTTGGTGGATGGGGAAAAACTTGTGAAGTGGTTATTTTAGTGGTGATTTTCAACATAGGATCATAATGTCCTTCTGAAACCTTGTTTGCCTGAGATCCAGGCTGGATTGAGGCGGGTAGAGCTGTTACTGTTGCTGTTTTCCCCTCATTGTTGTCGTTCTTCTCTTTTCTAACATGACATTGCTGACCTTCTGGTCAGATTCATCCTGTTTGGATGTGAGGAAGTGCACTCCATCTGAAGTTTCATTTTATTAAAGAAAGATTGTGTGTGTGTGTGTGTGTGTGTGTGTGTGTGTGTGTGTGTGTGTGTGTGTGTGCGTGCGCACGCGTGTGTGCGTGCGCGCCTGTACCATGTGAATACAGGGTCACGGAGGCCAGAAGAGGGCGTCAGATCCACTGAAACTGAAGTTATGGGAGGTTGTGAGCCTCCTGATGTGGGTACTAGGAACTGAACTCAGGTCCTCTAGAAGAGCCATCGCTTCCAGCCCTTGACATTTCATTTTAAAAGTTCTCCTCATTGATAGAATCGTAGGCATTTTAAAGCTATGGTTTTTGACAGGTGCCCACAGCCAAGGGTGGTAAAGATTCTGAGCCCAGCTGTGTGGTAGGAATGCAGCAGTGGCTTCGTCCATCTTTCCCTGAACTGATCAAACACTTGTCCCTAAGGTAACTCACAGCTTGAGGCCCAGGGCTGGGGGATGAGTGGTAGAGGTGTGTTGGGGGGGGGGGTAGGTTTTTTTTTTTTATATACGGTTTGAAGAACCAGATGAAGCAGGTTCTCACAACAGTGTTTGGCATTCAGTTAGAAACACTGCCTTTCCATTCCACAATGATTTCAGCTGGTATTTGAAGGTAGTTATTAGTGTGTCCAGTGAGCCATGAGTTCCTGAGCTAGTTCAGTGTTTGTAAAATGAAGTCTGAAAGCTTGATCTGCTTACTCTCGCTAAACTACTGTTCAGATAGTTCTAATGGCACTTTAGTTGAGACTGTCTTTTCGTTTTGTATTGTATACTGTTCTGAAAGCACACATCTTTAGAATTGCTATATTTGATGTTTGCAAGATTGGCTGAAGGAAAGACCTGATGTTTGTGTTCTGCTGGAGAGAGGTATCTCTACTGATTTAAACAAATAAAACCAATCCTTTTCTTGATGTACATTTCTTTTTTCCTCTTTCAGGGTTTAATAACCTCCTTTATGTTTTACCTTTCAGCAAAGCTATGAGCCTGTTTGATTTATATAAATATTTATTAACTATTTCTTTTCAAATTATAGAAAATGATTTACATGTCAACACTTTGGGGTCTTTATTTTTGAATTTTGTTCCCTCCTTCCAACTGCTTAATCCTGTTTTCCCCTTAAAGTGTATTTTTCCTGGGAAATTGTGTGTATACTCTCTCCTTTGCAGACATTGGGAGTCTACATTTGTTGGGGAACTAAGACTGCACTGTTACTGCCCAAGAAGCCACTTTGTTAATACAGCATGAATGTTATAGCAAGTTAAATGTGGCTTTCAAAATGAAGTAGGTCAAATAATGTCATCTTTGAGTAGACTCCTGAATAATTCACACACAGAGACACACACACGCACAGCCTCCCCTTCTCTCATTTTCTTATTTCTACCTTCTTCTGTACCTTTGAGAGTGAAATACAGAGACCCCCAAACCTGTCCTTAATTGCGGAGTTGCCCTTGTGGCACAGATCTTAGATAAAAACAGAGGCCATAGCTTTGCTAGTGAACTGTTACATGCAGTGGAAATGTGAATGTATCTAGGCATCTTATTTTCCCACTCGTAAAATGAGGATGATTGTACCTCCCTCCAAGGCTATGGAAATTGCAAGATAATATGTATGTTGACTGTTGTTTTAGAGCCAGAACATAATTTGTGATCCAGTACCTATCAGTTCTCTTTCCTTCCTGTAACCTCAACAGAAACTGTGGAAAAACAATTTTGACAGTAGAATAAGTTGATGATAAAAGCATGTTCCAAATTATCTCATAAAGTACGGTGCTTATGTGATGCTGTGGTAATAACAAAGAAATTTGCACAATGTCATCAATGGTGGTGTTTACATTTGAGTAGTAGCACCTGTTTTCCAGAGTGAAGATCACTGTTATTAAGGTAAGAGAGCCACACAGTGGCATGTGAGAAAAAACGGGGGGTGGGGTGGTGGAGGGGCTTCTTTCTTAAAGGGAATTTAGAAAGCACCTCTTCTCATTTTGCCCCTTTGCCCATTACACAGTCTCATATTGTGCAGATTGCTGCAGGTCTTCTCACCAAATGAGTTTTGTATCTCTAAGTTAATTTTCTGCCAGAATCACTTGAGGCTGATGACTGGTGTTTGTGTAGCCATTAAGCACACTGCCAGGATGTGTCCACTCCTTTCCACCTCTCCCATTAAACAGCTGTCACAGATTTGCAGATCTGCCCCCTTGCTCTGCATTAATTGTAGGTAGCCATGGGGTACGATGTAGGATGACCTGTGAAGGAGTTGGTCAAGCTGTCGTAGATGGCACGAAAGGGAAATGTAAATTCTGTCATCAGGTGGGTCATATTTATTAGAGCTTCATACCTCTATAACTAGAAAAGATAGGGAAGGAATTGAATTGCTTACATTCTGGGTCTTGGTTAACCTGTCCCTTGCTTCCTTCCACAACTTCCAACCAGTAATATTCAACAGTTCTGAGCAGCACATATTGGAGGAGTCTTGGGTTAGAAGCTCTCATTAAAGTTGTATATAGCACCCTGCTGAGCTTTACAATTGGTTTTGAAATGAAAATCTGTTAGATTAGAGCAAATATTATCCTAGCTGTGGTGATAAGTAATGTGGAGAAGATTAATGGTTTGTCTGTGAAAGCCAGTGAGCATTAAGTCTGCTGCTTCAGTGCCCTGTTTGAAAAGGTTGAGGTGAGAGAGTTGTCAGAGAGGGGAATGATAGTGATTCCACAGCGCCTTTCTCTTGATAAAACCAAGGCAGCTTTAAATTTCAATTATACCCCCAAGGGTAAGGTAGACTCTGGCCGGAAACCACCTCCTTAACTGACAGTGCAGAGTCCCACTTCTGTTTTCCTGTCTGTGGTGTACTTTTCCCTTTCCTTTTCCTCAGGTAGGTTGTGGTTCTACAATCTTTCTTTTAGGAGTAGATATCTGAAGATGCATGGGTGAAACATGACCAGCAGCAGAGGGAAAGCCTCACTTCCTCACCCATTGCACATACTACATTGAAGGTAAAGTTGAATGGTGATGGGGATGCCATTACCACCTAGATTTCACTCCAAAGCACTGTCAAGGGTGGTCCTTGCTTTTTCATTCAGTTACAAACACCTCTGGTTTTGAGACCATCTGTTGAAGTGGGGAAAGTAGCATCCTCACCACTGGGTGCAATGGTTCCCTGGCATAGAGGGATGAGCTTAGGTGAGCATTTGATGAGCCATCAGCACTTCCATATGAGTCTGTAGAGCATAGTGGACTTAGGACAGTGTCCCTACCTTTCTAGCCTTGGGATTTGGACATCAGGTATCATTATCAAGACTAAAATTACTTTTTTTGTTACATTTTTTAAAGTGCGGCACCCTGTAAACTCTTGTTCAAAGTGCTTTCTGTATCAACAATACCCTTTCCCCCAGGATCTTGTTAGAAATACATTCTCGGACCCTGTCACTGATCTACCAAATAAATCCTAAGGAGAGCCAGCATTTTAACAAAATCTTAGAATTATTGCACATCAGAGTTTGAGAAGCCCTGTAATGAGCCACACCTGCTTCTCTGAAGTTAGCCTCTGCTGCACTTTTCCTTTTGTCCAAAGCAGGTAAGAAGGCTGTAAAGAAAAGAGAAGGAAATGCCTTCTGATTGTGAGTTTAATGTCAGTTCAGTGCCAGGCTGCTTGGGGCTGCTTCTGCTTGTCCCTGGAGATGCTGTGTATAAAGGTAGTTACTTCTGCCTAAGCCTACAGCACATACAAGCCAGCTCTTTGCAAGCATTTTAGGAACAACAGCTACCATTTATTGAGTGTTTTATTATGTTCCAGGCACATTAAATTTAAAAAGTAATTCACCCCATCCGTTCGTTTTTTGTTATTGTGGTGGTTGTCTCTGTTTGTCCCTGTATCCTCATAAGTGTAGGGGTGTATATGTGTGTATAAGCTAGGGAACAACCTCAGCAGTTGCCTTTAAGAATGCAGCCCACCTCTTTTGGTCTAGAACTTGCCCATTAGGCTAGACTGAATTGCTGGCAAGCTCCAAGGGTCTTTTTCTCTCTGCCTTTTCAGTACTGGGCTTAGAACTGTGGAGATCACAAACATGTACCACCACATCTAGCATTTTTTGTATGGTTTCGGGGGCTTGAACTCAGGTCTTCATGCTTGCAGGGTTTACCAACTAAGCTATTTCCCCACCCCTCCTCTCTTTTTTTTATAAATGAGGAATGGGCTCAGAGAACTTAAAGGGACTTTGTTAGTTCACATAGCTTCTAAGTCTGAATGAAATTCAGATTTGCTTTATTTGAATTTAAAGACTGATTAGTGTACATTTCTTCTTCTTAGCCAGTTAGTCAGATTTTTTTCTAAGAGCCGGCAAAAACAAAATACTTTTCATTAGTTTGTAATAACTGACTTTAGGGTCGCCATTACTTTGGTCCCATTTGATACAGCACGATTTGATAGTATTACTGTAGACCAAAAGAAGTTTACAGGAGGTGAGGGTTCTGGTAGCTTTGCTGCTCTCTGCTGTCACCCTTACGTTTCTCGTGTAACCGTAGAGAGCAGATTCGTGTCACCCTCTGTGTTGTATAATTTGCAGGATGTGTTAGCCTAGCCATATACCACGCACTCAACATGAGCCTGTAAGGCAACGGGTGTGTGTATGTATGTTCTTTTTATTGTTTTTATTCAGAAAACTTCACAGGTGAGGGACCTGTGCATGTGTGTGAAGTGTATTTTCAGTTAGACATTCCTCTTTTCATTGGGCATAGTTGATCCGATGAGGCATCACTGCTGATGGTCCTAAGACATTTTACTAACAACATGGAAGTTTAGTACTTTAAAAAGTTTTAAAAACAGAGGTACATGAGTGACACATGTTAATTAGCTTGATTTAGCCATACATAGTACCTGTTTCAAAACAACATATTGTATGTGATTAAATATGTAATTTTCTCAATTTAAAATATTCAGAAAGGAAATTAGAAAGTTTTAGAATCTAGAATGTATGCCCTGTAATTCAACTTTTTTACATAGGCAACAAGGAAGCATTTCTTTTTGGCAAGAGGAAAATAATGTAAGATCAGTTTCATACATTTACAAGAAAACTGTCAGTATTTGGTCAAGAAAAAAGTTGCTTTAGAGCTGGCCAGTGGTGGTGCACGCCTTTAATTCCAGCACTCAGGAGGCAGAGGCAAGCGGGTCTCTTTGAGTTTGAGGCCAACCTGGTCTACAGAGCGAGATCCAGGATAGGCACCAAAACTACACAGAGAAATCCTGTCTCGAAAAACAAACAAAATAATAATAATAATAATAATAATAATAATAATAATAATAATAATAATAATAGTAATAATAATGTGGCTTTAGCATTTTAAGGAAGTGGTAGCTACATTTGAGCATTCACATTTACTACTCTGTCTTTGGTCTCCAGTATGTACTGTTGCTGTGCAAACTATTCTATTATTAGGGACAAAGAAAAACTTTTTTTAAAGTTTTCGTGATCTTCACCAATTAAAGACATCAGTGTATTTAATAGGTCTTTCTCCAAAAATTTATTGCTCAACCTGGTAGTTGAGCTAACAGGTATGCGCATCCAACAGAATTGAACAGTAGGTAGGTACTTGAGAGAGAGAGTGTGTGTATGTATGTGTTTTGACAATGCCACTCATAATAGCTAAGGTGACATTAGCCAATATAGCCATTATTGGATGAGTGTTTAAACCAGAGTAATACCAATAGATAAAATATTATGTGAGAATAAAAAGTGATAGAATATTGAAACACTGCGTAGGAGAAGGAAGACATAAATGACCATATAGTGTATGATTTCACTTCCATGGCCTTTCCAAACAACTTACAAAAGTCAACTAGATTGGTGTTTCCTAAGAGCTGGGAATAGGAGTTGCCACTCACAGGAAGGAAGAAAAGAAAGGAAGGAACAAGGGAGTGATGGAGGATGGGGAGGGGAGGAGAAATGTACTATGTGTGGAGGTCAGAGGTCAACTTTCAAGAGTTGGTTTTTCCCATGTACTTTGTTTTGAGGTAGCACATCTCTTTCAGATGAGCTTAAAATGGTTTTCACATCTGACTGTGGACATCTGTTATTTATGGTACCTCTTACAGCATTTTAATAAAATAATGGGCTCTCTCTCTCTCTCTCTCTCTCTCTCTCTCTCTCTCTCTCTCTCTCTCTGTGTATGTGTGTGTGTGTGTGTGTGTGTGTGTGTGTGTGTGTGTGTGTGTGTAAGAAGTAGTACAATACTAGATATTTGGGAAGCAAATTCAGTTTCTATATGGACATTAGCTTTTTCACTGTAGATGAAGTTCTAGGTTCAAGTGTTTGAGTTGGTTAGTGTTGACTAAGTAGGGAGTTGGTTTAATTTTTTTGTGGAAATAAGGAATTCCTGGTTTTCATATTTTCCCTGCTCAGGGCAAGAGTTCTTCAAGGACACTTGCCTCAAGCAGAAGGCTGTTGTTTGTAGGTGCATGCTAGTTCCTTGCTCTGATACCTCAGGATTAGCCGTGGTTAGCAGTGCAGAACATGGTGATTGCCTTCCATGTCACTTTTCCTCCTGCTTTTGAAAATACTTCTTCTGATTCTGAAAGTAGCAGTGTTTGGAATGCTTCATAGGTGACAGTCATCTTTCCCACAGTCCTTGTTCAGCAGTCTGTGTAGTACTTGGAGACTCCTCAAGGTCCCTCTCAAAAGAACCACAGTTGAATAGCAGAAAGCTAACCTGGTTTTATAAATACATTTTTAAACAACAGCTTTCTCTTTCATGGTACCTCTTCTTAAATGGAGCATTTTAAATTTAGAATATATTGTTTAGCTGCTCTGGAATTTAGTCTTTAAGTATTAATGACAGTTCTAAAAAATCCAGTGGGATGTATAGAACTTTCCAGCTTTCAGGAACTTTGAGAGAGGAGCAAGGAATTTTGAAGCAAGTAAAATTTTGAAGAGATAGTGTTTTTCATGGCCAGCAACCTTGGTAGGCATAAAATACTAATATTTGTACAAAAAGGCTGTTGCTCCCTACAAATACTTTGAAACCCATCTGCATGTCTTAGGAGGGGCAGGGGCATGACAGAGTAAGTGAGCATAATACTGATTCAACAAAGGTCTTAGGGAGTCCCTAAGCATTCCCTGGGTGATCACAGCCAGTCCCTCTGGAGCAGAGTACTTCTGCCGTGGAGCCTTGCTTGCGTTCCTTCCCTGTGTTACTTTTGCAGGCCTCTTCTGCAGGACTGGTCCTTATACTAGAGAAGCCTGTGAGTCTGCTCCTTGCCAACATCCCAGAAAGGCCATCAATTTCAGGAAGGCTCTGCCTTTCCGTGTCTCTATTCTGTAATTTATATACACACTCTGCACACAAACCTTTTACAAGACAGTGGCATTTGTGAATTGGAAAAAAAAAAACTTTATAGTTTCCTTTATAAATTTTGAGCAGGATTTGTAGGCATTAAATGTTTGTATGGAAAACATATTAAGAGAGTTTTAGCAAAACATTACATGAAATTTTCTGTATTTTATATATATATATTACTTATATTTCACACTTGTTTATTGTCTAGTCAAGATGTCTTTGTTCTGAGTTACTTTCCTCCACAAACCACAGCTATGCATGGTTAGGATCAGAAGGCACCATCTTACTGTAACTAAAGGCTGTTTTGCCTAAGGTTCTTCTTTGGTGAATAATCCACTCACTGAACTGATCTCGCTCTGTGGCAAGACAACAAAATAATGTCAAAGTTAAGGTGCCGGTGAGGGAATTCCAAGTTGCAGCTTCTCATCTTGGCTTGAAGTGTGCAGTTGGATCTTGTTCTGGCTTATGTGGGGTAGATTTCAGTTGCTTTCCTTCCTCTCTGAAGGAAGCAAGGAAGAGAATCAAGCCTCCTTTTCTCCTGGTAAAGAATTACTTTAGTGGGTATTTTTAGTGGGGTTGACTTTAATCTTTTTTTTCTTAGTTGTCCTTGAGCCTTAGACAGTCATAGGAATAGGGAGTCAGTAGGACCCATAGCCTCTTAGTATTGAGCCCATATAGATAGTTCAGTTGGACTTGAACTCCTACCCTAGA
The DNA here is from genome assembly GCF_007827085.1 of Peromyscus californicus insignis. Classification (NCBI taxonomy): domain Eukaryota; kingdom Metazoa; phylum Chordata; class Mammalia; order Rodentia; family Cricetidae; genus Peromyscus; species Peromyscus californicus. The sequence goes on from NW_026294491.1 coordinate 6,864,051, forward strand.
GAAAAATTAGAGTTAATAGAAACACATTAAAATGTAATCAAGTCTACCTATTTATCATCACCACTATTGCCTTCCTCTCTTTTTGTTTCTATGTTTGGGTCAGGATTTCATGTAGCCAAGGCTTACTCAGACTTGGTGTGTAGCCAAGGATGCCTTTGATACAGATTCTTCTTCAACTGTTTCCTGTGTGCTGGGATCACAGAGCCATACAACCATACCTTGTAGAGTTGAGGTAGATCATCTTTCAACAGTACACATGTTTTTAAATAGAGGGTCTTTTATTTATCCTTTGACAGCTTTACACATGAACAGTGCTTTTTTTTAAAGATTTATTTATTTACTATGTATACAGTGTTCTGCCTGCACACATCCCTGCAGGCCAGAAGAGGGCACCAGATCTCATTACAGATGGTTGTAAGCCACCATGTGGTTGCTGGGAATTGAACTCAGGACCTTTGGAAGAACAGCCAGTGCTTTTAACCTCTGAGCCATCTCTCCAGCCCCAGTGCTTTTCTTAAAAGTAGTTTTTGAACTGTATATTCACAAGCTACCTTCCTGACTGTTGATCTCTGGTGCCCAGGATGAGAGTAATTCACAAGTTGAGTTTTAAAAATTCCAGCATATCAGAAAAAATAAAAATTCTAATTTTAGTTTTACCTTTCACTTTATATTATTATCAGTTATTAAGAACTAATAAGTAAATAGTGAAAATTAGATATCTTCCTTGTGATTTCTTACTTTACTCAATATATACATTTGGTTCTTCAATAGCACGGCATTCTGGTTATTTTGGTTTAATCTCTTAGTCAGTGAGTAAAGGCACATATCTAGAATATGTAAAGAATATCTATATATTAATTTAAATGTTGACACAGCCCTCCACTTAAAAAATAACCCTGTGGGAGCTGGTGAGATGGCTCAGTAGTTAAGAGCACTGACTGTTCTTCCAGAGGTCCTGAGTCCAATTCCCAGCACCTACAACCATCTATAATAGGATCTGATACCCTCTTCTGGCATGCGGTATACAGGCAGACAGAGCACTCATACATTAAAAAATAAATAAATAAAACTTCAAAGAAAAGTAGAAATTTATTAAAACAACTGTATAAACAGTAGAAGATGTGAGCACCTAACAAAGAGGATATCTAATTGGTTAAGCATGTGCAGAATAATTGGTAGTCATCAGGGAGATGGGAAGACATGAAGTGCTGTTGAGGGGGTAATATAACAACAATCCCTAAGCACTCTGAACACAAGAGGGTATCCTTCCATCCTCTGTATCTATGTGAGGGTGAGCCAGTTGTCAACTTCACTGGATTTAGAATTGCCATGGAAACACACCAGTGGGTGTGTTTGAGGGGTTTTCCAGACCATTTAACTGAGGAAGATCCATTCTGCATTGGGCTTCAGGCCCTAGGCTGAATTAAAAGGAGAAAAGAGTTGAACTGGAGTGCTTCCTCAGTGCAGATGCCATGTGACCGGAAGCTTATGCTCCTGTGGCTTGGCTGCCTTAATGGACTGGGCTCTATAAGCTTAGATACCCTTCCTCCTTAGGTTATGTCTTGAAAGGCATTAGCCAGAGCACTGAAGAAGGTAAATAATAATGCCACCAGAGCGAATACAGCAACAACATTTACCTTACATTGTGACATATTTGGGAGTCTTTATGTGTAGATTTGAATTGTCTGGCATCAAATTCCTTTTGCCTGCAGAACTTATTTTAATATTTCTTTTAAAAAATTATTGCCTTTTAGTTATGTGCATGTGTATGTCTGCATGCCATGCTGTGTGTATGGAGGACAGCTTACAGGAAGGATCCTATTCTCTTCAACCCATCTGGGTTCTGGGGATTGAACTCAAGCAGTCAGGTTTGAGTACAAGTACCTTTATCAACCCCTTCCTATTTCTTACTACATGCTTCTTCTGTTGACAATAAATTCTTCTTTACATTTTTCCAGGTTTACTTGAGGTCTTTATTTATTTATCCTTGATATTTAAAATCTATATTTTATTTGGTTCTAGGAATATAAGTTGACAGTTATTTTGTCTTCAGCATTGCATGTGACACTCCACTTTGTTGTGGCTTTTATACAACAACAAAGAAGTCTTCTTAGGTTATTCTTTAATGTGTGTGTGTGTGTGTGTGTGTGTGTGTGTGTGTGTGTGTGTGTGTGTCTGTCTGTCTGTCTGTCTTACAGCTTTCCTCAAGACTCTCTTTTACCTCAATTTCAGCTTTTAAATAGGATATGAACACAAACACACACACAGTTTGTGTGCATGTACATAAAAGTGTGTCAATCTGTCTTAGTGTTGGTGTTTGTCCTGTTTCACGTCCTCTTGGCATGTTGGACTGGGATTTGGCATCTTTGTTGGTAAGTTTAAGAAAGGCTTTGTTTGTTCAGAGGCCATTTCGGCTGTTTCCTCTTGCCCTCCTGTTAGTACAATTGCAGATACACAAGATAGTTTATACAGCTGCCTTTGGATGTTGCTGTCCATGTTGTTCCCTCTCATTGTGATCCAGTTTGGGTAATTTCTGTAGATCTGCCATCAAAATATGAACTACTCAGAAATATACACCAGTGCTTATAGGAAAACTGATAGCAGGGGCTGGGGAGGTACACAGGGAATTTCAGAAAAATCATAATAAAACCAAGCATTCACAGAAAAGGACAAATTTTACTCAAAGAAACGATAAAATCAACAACTGATTATTCAACAGAGTTTGAAATCCAAAAAGTCAGTGAAATGTCATCTTTAAAGTAATTGTCAAATTAGAATCCAAACATAATCAAAGGAGAAAAAGATATTTTCATGCAAATAAAACCTGAGGGATCCTCTCACCTGTAGATCTGCATATAAAAAATACCAAAAGAAACAAAAGCAAATCCCCTAAACCAATCATCAAACAAACAAAAACCTCAAGGGGTGGGGGAATGCTATCTAGTTGGTGGAGGGAATGAAGGGAACAGAACTGTGGAAAGTAGCAATTTTAATGTCTTCTGTAGACCCCAAATGGATGACACACATAGAGGATGGAGGACAGTGCAGAAGCAAGTAGTTTGCTAATTCGTGGAGTGACACTGAAACAGAAATTCAATTAAGAATGTGATACATCAAGAATAAGACCAGTGGAGAGGGTTATAGAGCCAAGATCGAGTCTAGTTCAAGTTTTCCATAGTTCAAGTTGCCGGGTTTTAACTGTATTTGGAGGCTTGCAGCACATCCAAAGAAATGTACCTCCTTTGTTATGTGTGTTTCGCCTCATCGGAATCCTATTTATAGTTTTGTATTCTACTTAGAGTTTTGTATTTTTTTGTACATAATAATCTTTCTATGTTACTATAGTAATACTCAAAAGTATACTTACAATGTAATGGCTAAAAGAGTTACATGTTACAGCAAAGATGATTTCTTTTTTTTTGTTTGTTTGTTTGTTTGTTTTGGAGACAAGAATTTGCTGTGTACCCAGGCCAGCCTCCGAGATACTGGGATCATAGGCATGTCTTGCCATATTTCTTTACCACTCCCACCCTCACCCCCATTTTGTCTTGGTTGGGATTGATCCTAGAGCAATGTGCATGCTTGGAAAACTCTTAATACTGGGCTATACCTCCAGCCCCAAAGATCCCACCCTCCCTCCTGCTTTACCCACCCACCCAGGGAATCTGACCCAGGGTCTTTGCATATGCCAGGCAGGCTCTTCCAACTCTTAGGATGTTCTTAATGGCATCAATATGCAGGCTGCACAATATGCAGATGTGTTAACCTTTAATCATTTTGTCACTGAGTGTGTCAGATGGTTGAAAATTTCCCCAATAGTAATAATACTGTAAAGGGCATCTTTTGAACAATTACATTATATCAGAAATAACATTTGGCCTTTGCTCAGTAGTCATGGAGGTACAATGACAAAGGCCTTAAATGACAGAGCAAACTCTGGAAAGACATGGACTATATTACCCAAAAGTGGGGGAAAAAAACCAAAACTCGGAATAACTTTTTCCTTTAAATGTATTGAGAGAGCTAGTTTGTTAACTGTTTGCATCTCTTCAAAAGCGTGTGTTATGAATAGCTGAGAAAAATGACCTAATTTGGGGGACAGTGGTGAGCAGGTAAAGTCCAATGGAGTCCCTGGCCTTGGTTCAGAAACACCACAAAGTATGTGCTGTCTCTCTTCTTGGAACCAAGCAGATACCCTTGTTTATGAGCAGTATTCCAGTGAATTTAGAGGTGTTTGGAGTTGATAAGTCATCTAGTCACTAGAAAGCAAAGTCTTGGCTTTATTCTGTGAATGTTCTAGACAGGACCCATGTTGTTATTTTTCTGTACAGCTAAATCTTGATTGTCATCAAAACATTTGGATACAAATACAGCTACTTTACTTTGGTCTGAAGACTATTGGCTATAAAGACAGTGGGATTTTTTTTCTTCTTTTTAAGACAGAGGCACTTGCTAACTGAAATATTTCAGTACATTAGTCAAAATGGCTGTCAGGAAGAGCCAAGAGTTTAATCCTGGGAACTACATTTGAAATAATTTATTTAGATCTAATATTGGAAGCCAGAGAGAGTCTTGGCTTTTATTTACTCTTCACAGAAACAAAACATCCTGTAGTATAGACTCATGTATAACAAAATGGTCACATGAAATCAGAGATAGGCTAGGAACTATCAGTTCAGCTTTGCTAGTTTTCATTATTTAACAAGAGGTGCACATACTGAGTGTTAGGCCATTGGCACCTGTCTTTAGGGAATCCCAATAGACCAGGGCACTTAAGTCCAAAATAAACAAAGTAATGATAGGTATTTTCTGGCCACACTAGGAAACAAGGGGATCAGTGTTCAAAGTTCTATCCTTGAGGATCCTAACAAGAGGTTCAGGTTTATAGATTTGTAGGAAGAACGGGGGAGGGTGTGAAGCATGTGCAGAGCTAAGCAGTCTGGTCAAGCTGTGCTGTGAGTGATCATTGTCTGAGGTCTGCTTCAGCAAGATCCTGTTGTTATGAGGGTGGGGGGCATACAGGGGACAGACAGTTGTTGCTTGAGGAGGCACTCTGATTCCTTAAGTGATTAACATGCCTACATACATGCTTAACAGAAATCTGACCAGAGTTTAAAGTAGCAAAGGAAATAGTTGCAAAGTAAAAGTAGAGATGTGAAGCTTCCATTATGCTTTGAGTTACCCAGTGGACATCTGCAGACCCAAGTGAAGAGTCCATGCTTTTTCACAAAGCAGTCTCTATGTCCCTGGATTTAGACATATTGCCTTTTCTCTGTATAAATCAAGCCAAAATGTTTTCTAGCTAGAATTGATGTCATTGTACTAGCCAATTGTTTGATGTAGTTAATGGAACTTCCATTTATTGCAGTGTTTTCCTTACCTAACCTGAGAAGTAGCTCAAGGCTCACAGGAGTGGGTCATGGGTGCTTTAACCAGGTCCTTAGAACAGCATGGTTGTGACAGCTAGTGGTTTAATGGTAACCCAGCTCTGTTTGGAAAGATCATTCATCCTTCCACTCAGTGCACTCCAATTTCTCTGTTTATTCTTAGTCTTACATGCCAGTCCACACTGTTGTGTTTTACTTTGAGATTGTATTTTTGTGACATTTGTCCCTTACCTTCCTGCCCTCCCAACCCTGCAGTATACCTGTCTCCACTCTCCTTCAAACTCATGGCCTCTTTTTTTTAAAAACCAGTTGTTAATGCATTCATTCTCCCTCCCTCCCTCCCTCCCTCCCTCCCTCCCTCCTCCCTCCCTCCCTCCCCCCTTCCCCTCTTTCTCTTTCCCCTTCCCCTCCCTCTTTTCTGAGCTCCCTCCCCCCCAATATAATCTGTTCAGTCAGTATAATGTTACTTGTATATATGTTTTCAGGGCTGACCATTTGGCACACTATAACTGTATACATTTGGTCAGTCATGTTGATGAGACTTTACCAGTATAGCTTCTGATGTTGCTAGAAGACACAATCTCACAGCAACATCCCCAATCCTCTGACCTTTGAGTCTTTTTGTCCCCTTTCCACAATATTCCCTGAGCTTAAGTGTGAGAGTATTTTGTAGATGTCTCCATTGGAACTGGGCTCCACGACTGTAGTCCAGTCAGTTTTCTGTAGTGGTCTCTGTCTGTTAAGAAGAGAAGTTTCCTTGAGGGGTGAAGACTTCACTTAGCTTTTAGTATAGGGACAAATGTTTATAGATTGTTGTTAAGGATTCACTCAGATTTGCCATCTCAGGCATGGTATCCCTCTTGTGGAGTGGGTCTTAAGTCCAATTAGGGAGCTGTTGGTTACTGCCAAGATATGTATGTCACTGCTTTCCCCATGGGTTTAAGGTGCCCTGCTGGTCATTGATGGGTTCATAGGTGTCATATCCTGGTAGGGATCCTTGGTTGCCTCCTTCAGAAACTTGCAATGTACCTTTTGGTACCATGAAAGCTAGTCCTCAGGGAGAGAGCATTCAGGTCAGTTCCAGCTCAGGGCCTCTGACCCCTATTTCTGAAGTGCATGGTATCTTCAGCAATAGGGTGTTATCTTCCATCTCTGGGGGATGGTAACCAAGGGCAGTGGCAAGAGGCTGTGTCTTTTGGGAGTCTTTTAGACAGTTCTGGCCACAACTCCAAAGAGGACTTCTTATGTCTGGTACTGGGGTTTTTGATAGGTGGTGGTCTTTGGCTTCTGAAGGGAGCATTGTCAGCCCAGATGAGAAAAGTTCATTAAGACTGTAAATGTATATTTTGACAATGAATTATGCCATGTTCTGTTTTCTAAGGTAATATTCATAACTGATCGAACTCTGTTCACATATAGTGACTATGCCTTGAGTGGGAAGTCTTTTTAGACTTTCATGTTCTCTGTTGTCTCTAGAAGTCTTTCAGACATAGTTCAGTTCATCATAGGGCACAATGTTTGTGGAGTTTTACTAGTGGCACCTGGCAAAATAATCATAATTTATTGCTTGGCTATTGAAGCAATCAGAACAAAACTTTTGTTTAGAAAGGTACTTTTTATTATTTAAAATGAATATTATTTGGCAAATGACTTAAAATTTAAAAGAATAGCTTCTAATGGAAGAATATTACTTTGTGCATCAATTTTCTGGCTTTTTTGTCCTCTTAGATCTGAGTGACCATTAATTCAACAAGAAATTTTCTCCCAAGTTCTTACTTGTAATTTTTGCATAGGTTTGAATTTACCTGTGGCATTTTATGTTTTGTTACCTTCTGATGGAACTCAAATGTTCCAGATTACTCTGCAGTATTTTTGTTTAGTAGAGGTGTTGCCTCTTCTCTGTGTAAGTATGAGATGTTCAAGTGTAACAATAACCCAGATGGAGGAAGTCCAGTTTGACTGACTTAATAGATTTTTGCTAAATTGCTTTCCTGAAGGTTGTCTAGTATCTCACAATGGGATTGTCACCCTTCTGTGGCCATTTGGTTAGGAAGGCATCCATAGGAGTGTCGAGAGAATTTTTGTGAAGCCAGCAAAGGGTGTACATCCAATGTTTGTGAGAACAACTTGAAAACAGTATTTTGAAGGGTTCATCACCAAAGTCCAAGAAAAAAGAAAAAGAAAAAAATTATTGTGGTTTAAAAACTATTGTGAAATATAATCAGAAGGAAAAGTGTTTTAAAGGATTTGTTGTCAAAAGCTGACAATTGGTATTCTTCCCCAGTGGCAACTTTAGTTATGTGAGAAACGTTGAGCTTCTAAAGAGTGTAGTGTCTCCACAAGGCACTTAAATGTGATCAAGCCATTTTTGTCTTTAAGACTTATTTATTTTATGTGTCTCCGTGTGTGTTTGTGTGTGTGTGTGCACCATATATATGCAGGTGCCTGAGGAAGGCAGTATAGAGTGTTGGATCCTCTGGAGCTGGAGTTATAGATGGTTGTGAGTCTACTGGTGTGGGTGCTGGAAACCAAAGCACTGAGCCATCCCTCCAGCCTCAAAAAGAAAAAAAAAAAGTTAGAGACAGGGTCTTAACTGTGTAGCCCTGACTGGCCTGGACTTTGTTATGTAGACCAGGCTGACTTCGAACTCACAGAAATCCACTTCCCTCTGCCTCTGTAGTGCTAAGATTAAAGGTGTGTGCCACTACTCCTGTGATCTAGACACTTTTTAAAGGAAGAATGGAATTGAACAGGAATTATAGCTTATTCATCAAGTGATATTTATTTTACATTTATGACATTTAATTAAAGAAAGACAAGTGTTTTTAAACCATTTTAAATTAAACAAATTATAGCAATGACTGTGTTTTAATTAATGTTATGAATTTGAAGATCAAACTACAAGGAACGAGAAATTAACAAGGCATTTTACAATTCTGAATCTTATGTTCTCTTTATGTGTTGTGTGTTTAGATGTCAGTTCATTAGCCCTGATCCACCTCCCTCAAGACAGGATCTTTAATTGGCCTGGACCTCACTGGTTGGCTAGGCTGGCTGGCCAGTGAACCTCAGGAGTTTGCCTGTCTCTGTCTCCCGGTGCTGGGATTACAGGTATATGCCACAATGGCTGGCTTTTTTGTTGCAATTGGGATTGAATTCAGGCCCTCATGCTTGTGAGGCAATCTCCAGAGCCCAAGAATTCTTAAAGGAAATGAAGTACAGTAGTAGAACTTTATACTTGTCACATTCTTTAAACCAAATCTCTGCCTTCAACCCAACACTGAGGCTTTCTGAACCTTTCTTCTCTGGTATGTGGAGAGTTTCTCACATTGAGGAATTTAATCCTCCTTGAACCTTACAAAAGCTTTAAAGAAATCACTTCCCATTTAAAGAAATGTGAAAACACATTTCAGCTCGTGTTTGCTTTCTGGGGCATGGTCTATTTGAGCCACTAGTGATGGTTATTTTGTGCTGTTAATCCTTGCCATGTAAACATTGCTCTCTGTTAGTTCCAAGTACACCTCTTTTTCAGCTTCAATCAAGCAAGGATTTGTTTTCAGAAGCTTGAATGAAAATGTGATAGTTGGAGGGCAGAGTTAAAGAAGTGGGCCCCCACTCCCCCCAATCATTGGAAACTTTCAGTGTATGTATATATTGAGGGTAAAGAACCAGCAGGTGGAGATGGAAAAGAAGCTTGTTGGCTTGAGTTGACCCTAGTCCACTCATTCAAATCTTTCTAACACATTTTGGAAATGAAGATTAGTAGCAGATATTAGAATTGGTGTAGGTTTGCTGGGTTCTTTTTAGAGCCCATGGAGCAGAAGGAAGGATTGTAAGTGGAGTGGGGACTGTTGACACTATCCAAATGACTGTAGGTGTTTGGGCTTGATGTACATAAAGAGTATAAGATCAGCAAGAGTGAATCATGAGGGAGCCTAGGAAAGAAAAGTGGGGACAGCTGGGAATAAGGAAAGGAAAGAGCTCTGAGAATAAGGGAGGAAAGTAGAATGTCACTAGAGCAGAGAGTGGAAGATTTCTGAGCAATCAGGTTATTGTCTTCAGAATTGTCAGCTGAAGTGGACTCAGGATAAATGTCATTAGAAATGAGGTGAAGGTGTTTGATGATGTCTGTGTCAGGGAGATCATCTGCAGGGCAAAGATGAGGAGAGTAGCTCCCACTGATTGAATCTGCTGTGGTTCAAAGATAGTCAGATTAGACCCTAAATAAAACTTACAAAGTCCTAGAATTAGGTTAAACAGAAGAGGGTATTTTCAAGGAAAGGTCGATTTTCTTAGACATTTTTAAGTGTTTACTGTGGCTTTTAAGGGAACATCAAGCATCAGGAAAGCAGCACAGGGGGTCCACAGACACATGGCACATGGAGGGTACTGTCCTTGCTGTGCACCAAGTCCTTCCTTTAATCTCTGTACAGCCAGAGAAACGGTGATTGCTTGCAGGTTGTGTAACTTTCACAAGGTTGTAGCTCACAAACAAATGAACCGTAAGAGTCTCAAAGAGAGAACATGTTGGAAATTTTTTGAATTCTATATGATACTTCTTACTGGTTTTTGAAGTAATTTTCTATCCCCTATAAGAATGATAGCCATTGTCAGCCTTAAAAAAATCATTTTATCCCCTCCTTTCAAAAGGGTACAAGAGCAGCAATTTGTGAGAATTTCTTATCTTAGACATTCATTCTTACAGTTTATTCCTTTTAAAATTAGTTTTATTTTTCAGTGATTTGAGAACTTAGACCGAGGGTACATGTATAGTCTTAAGAGGCTGATTCAGATACTGCCCAACACGGGCATTTGTATTTTCTTCATTGCCAAAGATCACATTTTGCTTAGATATAATCCAATATATTCATGGATTATACAGACTAGAACCAGTCCCAGGCATCATTTTAAGTGTGATAAAAGGCATTACATTATTTGTAGCATTTTTAATAGCATTTTTACTCATTAAAATTCTCTCTTAAATATACATTTTAATGGTTGCTTTACAAAATCTGGTCAATGTTATAAAATAGAATAGAATGGAGATTAAGTTTTTTATGTCTCATGTTGACCTTTCTTGGTGGTTTTTCGACACTGATGCATGGGATTATGCACACACATTAAGGTTCCTTTTCTTTGATGAGCTATGAGTTACGGTGTGCTGCTGCAGGGCAGTAAGAATTAAAGGCGGTTGGTCTGGGTGACATCTTCAAATTCGACATCTTTAAACCTCATTATGTTTGTTTATTTTATAGTCTCATTTTCAAAACAGATAATCACAGTCTAGGCATTTTTCTTTGAACCTCTTTTTAACAAAGATTTCTTCCTTCTGCTGTTCTAATTCTGCTTATTCAGGCCTGGTTTCTAAGCAACCAAGATGATACATAGCTGGAAATGTATATGTAGTATTTTAGTGATTGTGTAGCTTAGCTTTGAAACTCATAAAAATCGTCCCTAAAAGGGTGGCATGGTGGTGCCTGCATTCTTGGTTATCAGTATCTCTGTTTAGACAGAAGACATTTTAAGTTCACATTGCTTATAATTACTATGTAGGAATTCCTTGTTAACATAATTCTCTTATTGTAAAATTATACAGATTTTCTTTTTTCTTTTTTTTCTTTTTTTTTTTTTTAGCAGTGTAAATTGTTTGGTAAAATAAACTGGTAATATAAGTATACAAAAGATGTTGGTTCTACTACCACAGACCTATGCTTTCATTTTTCTTGAAATAGATAGTTGAGTATGAAAATTTTGGAATGCCATTGTAGTTCTCCCTAGTGAAAACAACCATTTACTGAAAATTATCTAAACAGAACAAAGTCTCTGGCAGTTCCACGGACAGGCAGCAAATGGAGAAATCCTTAGTCAAGAAAGCTATTAAATCTTGATAAGACCAGCAAGAGCCTGGGCACCTGAACTGTAGCCTCCTCTCACCAGCTCCAAGCTGTGGAAGGTCTGTTTCAGGTGAGTGCATAGGTATGCTGGGCTCTTTTTCTGCTGGCTAACTCTGAGTCTAGGAATACCATTGGATAGGCCAGAAGCATCCAATGGCCAGATGAATCTCTTATCCATCTTTAACTCCATGCTCTCTCTATATGCCCTACTCTGGACTAATGTAGACTCCTTGCTAAGAGGAAGGGGGCTTTCTTGACCTGGGTGTTTGCCATGGCATCACACCGTGTCCCATAGTGAACAAGTTGAAAGTACGTAAGCACCCGATTGCCACTGCCCCAGTGAATTCATAAGCAGAGGCTCTACGCCACGAGGGGCTGCCAAGGAAGAAGCAGACCACAGAAATGGTCTTGAGATAGTGCAGATGTGCCACACTTAGAACAAATGCCAATTATAAATGTTTAAAGTGACTTAGTTATAAATAAGTTTAAAGCAAGGTTTGATTAGTGATTTATGAAATACAGAACATCAATAACGAAATTATTAAAATGAGCCAAATAGAAATTGAGACTCCAGAAACTAAGTTACTCTGAAAACTTTAAAATCCAGAGCTTTTATAAACTGTCTCATAAGGTATCCAGGAGCTGTAAAATCATAATTGATCTTCTTTATAATGTACTAAACCTTTTCTCTCTCGGACAAATATATTCTTTTTTCCTTTCCATTTAGCTGTATGTATTATCTGACAGACTAATCTTTTCGGAGCTTTTAAAAACACAATTTTCTTAACTAAGGAGAAGACTCCAAATTCTGGGTGTGTAGTGTCCTGCTGTCTAAGCACATTTCTTTTCTTTGTGCTCAGTTTTTAGTGAACAGAAAACATAAGTAGCCCATGACCATTTCTGCCCTGAACGTTTGTCAGGTTTAATGTATAAAAAAGTACAACATAAAATATCAGGGACAAAGAAGGAAGTATTTTTGGTGTCATCTGAATGACAGCCAAGCCTTGGTGGAGGACTCATGTTATGAACTTGGGGTATCTGATGCAGCTAGTGATCTGGTGTCTGTCAGTTTCTAGGGGGTATGTTGCACCCCTCTGGATGTCATCTAAATGCTGTTAAACAAAACACTCTCATCTTGGTGTTTTCAAATTGCAATGTGTGACATTCTGAGCAGGGTGAGTGCAGTTGATGTATTCTAGTCAATTAAGGAGGATAAGCATACCCACAGTGCAGGAGTAAACTATGAACATATAACATAAAGGCAGTCCCCCAGCACTGTCCTACTATGGTGCACAGATTATACCAAACATACTCATCCTAAAAACAACAATGAACAGACCTTGCTTCTTTAAGCTGGTCCAATATTCATTTGTCCTCAGGAATTTAGAGTAATTTAGCTAAATCTACAGTTATAAAATTGTATCTTTTGTTTTAAGAATAATGTGTAGTGCTTATTTAATAAGCAACATAGCCACCACCCATACCATTTCAAAGGTAAGTTTATAGATTTTTTTAAAAAGTTTATGTACATAGGTGTTTTGTCTGCATGTATGTCTCTACACCATGAGTATGCCAGAAGAGGTCATCCAGTCTTTTTGAGACTGGAGTTACAGACAGTTGTAAGCTGCCTTGTACATGCTGGGAATCAAGCCCAGGTCCTCTGGAAGAGAAGCTTGTACTCTTAACCACTGAGCCATCTCTCCAGCCCCCTTGAATAACTTTTGATACAATTTTTTTCCCCATGACCCAGGTTGACAGTGAAGTTGGGTGACATTGATAATATAATTGAAAGACCACAGTAGACAGGTAAAAGATAAATAACTTTAGTGTTGATAAAGGAAGCATCCATATCCAGACCATTGTGTCACTTTGATTAGGATGGACTACATAGAGTTTCAGGCCAGCCAGGGTGAGATAATTAAGACCCTGTCTCAAACAACAACCAAATCAATGTGTGTTTAAATAACTGACAACAGCCTGTCCCTCAACCCTTGAATGCTCACTGTAACCACTGGGTGGATCAGAGATAGAGTGCTTATATCTTTAATCCTTCCTTACAGGTAGTGGGCTGTCCTTCATAGGATCTAGATTGTATTAGCTATGACAGAATGTGTGGGAGGGCAGGAGACATTGCAAGTTCAGGATAGTAGAAAGGTCAGGGCATAAAGGCAAAGAGTCCACATCGGGGAGCAGTGTTGTTGCTGGAGCAGCTCAGTGGCAGTTAAAAATCAGTGACACTGGATTTTAAAGGGATCAGTCAGTGTATCTAAGTGCTTTGGTTTTTTGCCTGTCATCCTGCCCTTTCCTCCCATTGCCATTTTGAAGATCTATAAGGATCCTCAGAGAAGCACTCCATTAGATCGAGTTAGCCTGTTGACACATTTTGCTGTTTCCTGCAGGTAAAGGCTGAGGTGATAACAGACATTTGATTGCAATCAAAGTGGAGAAACAGGGCACCTTGAATTGAATCTTTCCAACTGAAGCCTAAGCAAATGTACCCTTTTAATTAGGACTAGAAAGAATGTACAGAGAAATTGTAAAGCTGGGATATTTTCAAATGGCAGAGGTAAACCTAGGCTGCTAGGATGGATGGTCTTCTGAAATAGTCTCCAAAGATACTCATCTGAGAGAGGTCAATTGAAAGTCATCTCCCCATCTGATGTTTTAATTGAATAATTTCTGGCATGGTTTACAAGATGGAGAACTATCAGCGGTTCTTCTGTGATATCAACAGAGATTTCATAGCCGTTTGCCTTTGCCAGAGAGCATTAGTCTTTGGTGTTCTAGGTGTCATAGATGCAGGGCTTGCAATCGAGGCAGACCACAGATGGGCCGTATGCACTGCTTGTGCTCTCCTTGGGGTCACACTGTCTGTTGAAGCTGTCAGGTCACATCCTGGTTTAGACTTGGTTGGTTTGAAGATCAGGCTAATTGAGAGCTGGCTAGGTTTGTTTTTAGAGGCGGGGAGTAAAACCACAGAGCATAAAGTGACAAGTTTGGGGTAGGTTGGAAATAAGGCATCAGGTTTCTCAGTCTGGGATCAACAGGCTCTATGGTTAGGTCTCTAAGTTTGACAGAGAGCTTGCCAATTACGTATTTCTCTGTTTCTTTGTATGCTGTTAAACTATAAATTTTAAAAGAGAATATGAGATCTACCTTTATAAGTATACTATTTCTTTGAAATTCACTTTAGGACAAATAGAGATTATTTGGAAAGAATGACATGTTCTAACAGTTTGTAGAATCTCAGAGTTTTGCCTGATATTGGTTCCTAGCAAGTTGAAGGCTGAGACAATCCATGACCAGCTTCAAAACGTACGCAGACTGTGCTGACCTAAATGGCCTCTTCACTCTTTACAATTTTTTATTTATTCATTTATTTATTCTTTTATTTTGTTTTTCGAGACAGGGCTTCTCTGTTTAACAGCCCTAGCTGTTCTGGACCTCGCTTTGTAGACCAGGTTGGCCTCGAACTCATGGAGAACTGCCTGCTTCTGCCTCCTGAGTGCTGGCATTAAAGGTGTGTGCCATTACGCCTGGCTTCGTACCTGTCCTTATTCTTTCTTTGTTAATTTTTCTTTTTTAGTTTTTTTTTTAATGATTTGATTCAGAAGGTGCAAGAAGATTGATAAATTTATAAAATGGAATTATTTTCAGAAATTTAGATTGAATATATTAAATATATATAATTTAGTACAGATGTATGTAAAACGCAGCACTGAAGAAAGCTAGTTTTAGTGAGCAACATGCAATTGAATACCATTTCTCTAACATGTCTACATAACAGATAATAGTGCAAGATAATGCGGCTCTAGATACGTGGCTTACAGGGACGTTCCGAAGTCGTGGTCAGGACTGTTACAAGGCAAGGCTGTAACAGAGAAGAAACCACAGCGCTCTTGACAGTTCACATGAGCAGTGCAAGTTTGGCAGAGAGCAGGGTTAGCTCTGGGTTGTGGACAGATCATAGTTGTCAGAGTTTCTGTTTTGTTTTTAAATAGTATTGAAGACCATGCATATGTAAAAACAAAATAGCAACAACAAAAACTCCTCAGTCACTATGCACCTTTACTGTTCCTCTTCATTCTCTCACTGGACATTATCAGTCTAGTCTGATGAATTTCCGTTGAGACTTTTGAGAAAAAAGTGGACACACAAATTCTAGAAAAAATTCTAAAAAGTTTTGTTTTATGCAGAGATAGTATATTAAAGATAGCACTTTGTAAGCCTGCGCTTCTGCTGTTGCCAATTTCTGTACATGCACACTTGCCTCTTCTACAGAACACTACAGATATGTTAAAGTGGCCGTTTCTGTTAGACTTACAAAACAACTTGTATGTGCTTAACATTTTTAATTCTGGAAAAATTTGTTTTAGATTAGTTTGTGATCTTAACAGAGAGTGTTGCAACTTGCCTTCAGAACATTTGCCATGCAAATCTGATAACACATCACATCAAACAATTCCCTACTCTGTTTTTTTTAGGATCCTAACAGGTATTATTCCTACTTTTTCTGCCTCTGAGCTTCTCTACTCTAGGT
Organism: Peromyscus californicus insignis; assembly: GCF_007827085.1. Taxonomy (NCBI): domain Eukaryota; kingdom Metazoa; phylum Chordata; class Mammalia; order Rodentia; family Cricetidae; genus Peromyscus; species Peromyscus californicus. Next base: position 6,879,872 of record NW_026294491.1, read on the forward strand.
ACCACATGTAAACAGAATCATTCACTCTTTCGTGTGTGTGTGTGTGTGTGTGTGTGTGTGTGTGTGTGTGTGTGTGTGTCTGTCTGTCTGTGACTGTCTGTCTCTGATGAGATTATATCACTTAACATAATGTCCTTAAAGTTTAGTCATAGTATAGCATACAACAGAATCTGTTTTCTTTTTAAGGTTGTTCAACAATTTTTCTCTTATCTGTCAGTGGATGTTCAAGTTGCTTCCATGTAACCAAAAACAAAACCCACCAAGGTGCCTCCTATGTATCCTTTCTACAGGTTGAGCGTTGCTTGTTTTACTGTTTCGTTATTCTGTGAGTATGCTTAATGGGCCGGCGGCGCATGAGCAGGCAGGCATCTTTTCCTGGTGTGTTTGAAGTTAAGATATTTCATTTTATCTCTAATTTTTTTAATGTGTTTTCTAAAGGATAAGGAAATCTCTTGATAGCTGTGATATAGGCATTAAACCCAGAAATTGAATATTAGTACAATTCTGCTATCAAACCCCATAGTCTATAAGTTTTACTACTTCTACAATTGATATCCTTTCTGTGTCTGTCCATGCCCAACTCAGAGTCTTAATTCATTGACTGTATTCAGTTGTCATGTTTCTTTAAGCCTCTTTTAGTGTGGAGTGTTACCTCAGCCTATTTTTGTTGTTCTTGACTTTCATAGTAAGGAGTATAGCCTGCTTCCTTGATGATACTCTCCTAAGTTTGTGTTTGGTCCCCTAGGAATCTGTTCTGGGGGAAGTATCACTGAAGTGTTCAGGGCATCATGTCATTAGGCATATGGCTAAGGTGGTGTCCACCAGTGCCTGCAGTGTGAAGTCATTGCATTCATTTTCTAATTGACAAAGAATTTATTGGAGATACTTTGCATCCATGTAAACACCTTTTTTTCTCATGGAAGTATTACCCACTAGTGTTGGTACCACTCACGCTTTTTATTAGCTATGTAGTTTCTTTTTGTTAGTGTATTTTCCATTGTAAGGAAGAACTTTTTCTTTGACCTGTATAAACACATGGGCTTCTATTTTATTTGGTTACATTTGTTGTCATTTGATACTAAAATTGGCCCATTTTTGGCCACTGGAAATCCCTTCAAGCTTATCTCTTCAAGTACTTAATAAAACTTCAAAATAGCCCGGCGGCGGCGGCGGCGGCGGCAGCGGCCTTTAATCTCAGCACTCGGGAGGTAGAACCAGGCTGATCTCTGTGAGTTCGCGACCAGCCTGGTCTACAGAGTGAGTTCCAGGACAGCCAGGGCTACACATGAAACCCTGTCTCAAAAAACAAACAAACAAACAAACAAAAAACCTTCAAAACAAAATTTGAACTTTTTGTGTTCAGTACACTTTAATAATATCTCTGTTCTACTTCCTTAAACTTTGTTTTTAGATTTAAAAAAAAGTTATGTGTATGAATGTTTTGCCTGGTGCATGTATGTGCATCACATGCATGCCTGTTGTCTGCAGAGGTCAGAGAAGAGTGCTGGATCCCTGGACCTAGCATTGTGGATGATTGTGAACCACCATGTGAACTTAGGTCCTCTGCAATAGTACTCTTAACCAGCAAGATATCTCTCCACTCTCCCTCTGTTCTTTTTGTTTAAAAGGTGGGTGGTGCCCTCCATAGTGTTTTCAGTTGAAAAATGAACCCCAAACCAAAACAAAGACACTGTTGTAGATAATTCTATAAGTTATTTGCGTCAGAATCTGCTGAACATATTTTTTGAAGTCATTTGGTGTATCAGCTAGTCAGAAAAGCTTTTCCTATGTAGATAGTTTGGGCAGCTTAACAAAAACTCGTACAGTAAAATTCTATTCCAGAGGCTTTAATTGGCCCCTTTTGTTACTGTTGATACTAGTGTAAGCCGGATTTACTCTGCTTCCTGTGTTTCTGTGTTCAGGAAACAGGCTGCAGGGCCTCACAGGCTAGCCAAGGGCACTGATGTACATTTCCATCAACTCTGCTGTTTAAACCGACCTGGTACACTACACAGTGATACACTCCTGTTTGTGATGGCTGCTTCATGGATATGATTGATTACATTAAAAAGTATTGCTGCAGTTTTAATTTGATTGAGATCAGGACTGATCAGCAGTCTCCATTAGCTTTGTGGGGTGACATACCTTCATCTGAACGAAGTGGCATTGGTCCCTTAGGTGTCTCACAGAAGGACCTGACCACTTGAGTGCTCTAGTCGCAAGGACTTTGCTGGAGAGAGTGTGATTTTCCTTGTCATTCTCTGTTTTAGTTTTCAAGGGGAAACATGAATAGAATTTGTCAAATTGATAAATTCAAATTAGAGAGGAAATTGGGAATGTGCTACAGCCTCTCCTTGCCGTGCTAGCCCTTTCCCTTGAGTTTGTACTACAGTGTTACTCACGCACAAAGCCGAGTGAGTGAACTTGGAGTCATCCATGAGATGGGAGCTTTGGGGCTGGCTGTGTTTGGGAGATTTTTTTTTAAAAAAAGGTTTATTATGTAAACAATATTCTGTCTGCATACATGCCTACACACCAGAAGAGGGCATCAGATCTCATTAATGATGGCTGTGAGCCACCATGTGATTGCTGGGAATTGAATTCAGGACCTCTGGAAGAACAGTCAGTGCCCTTAACCTCTTAGCCATCTCTCCAGCACCCAGGAGATTTCTTTGTCTTTTTCTCTTGATGGCATTTGAAGTTAAAAAGGTAATTACACCTTCTTTTCTGGGCCTATCGTTTTAGATATATATGATTTGTGCTGAGACAGTTGAAGGGTGGAGTTTGTAGGGAACTGCACTGCTTAGCCACCTTTGGTCATTGTGTCTGTCCAGTACTTTCAGAGCATTTTTGGATCTATTACTTAAACCTGACATGTCTTAACTTAAAACCTGTTCAGTTCTGTTTAGTAGATGCTTCTTCTACCTATATTCTTTGCCTGGATATATAAATGAGAAAAAAAGTCCTCCATAACTTTGGCCTATCATTAGAAATTCTAATACCCTGTTTGATAATTCTAAGTGTGTTCTCTGCTCTGGAAGAGACAATGGAATGTGTAGTCCTGGCCCCTTGTGGAGGTGCTCTAAGGCTGTTCCCATGATCATTGTTGTAGGTATTAACATGAGCCTGTATAAACACATGGACTTCTATTTTATTTGGTTATAATCCATTACATTTGATACTTTTCTTTGTGAAATCACCCACATTAAAAAATGGGATTTTGGTATTTTTATTTGATTATTATGATCTGTTTCTAAAACAAATACTTGAGTAAATAATTTTAAAGTTAAATGTATATGTATGTGATTCATATGTATATGAGTGAGAACAATGACTTTTTCTTTTTAAATGAAGAAATCTGCACAAAGGGAAAATTCAGATGTAACCTAAGATGAAGAGAAGATTCTGACTCAGAAATGCATACCATAGACGTCTATCTGATCATCAGGGTTAGTGTAAGCTGACATCTGAGCTTGCCAGGGTTCAAAGCAAAACTGGTTTAATGATGTGACCATCGAATGAGCTCTGAACTAGATAGATTAGTAGCGAACAGTTGTTTTTGGAACCAAGAAAACCAAGAAAATGGCTGTTTATTCCATCCCTCATTAGAAACCGGGGGCCCTGTATGTAAATCTAAGGACTGATGGTGAGGACTGGAATGCACCCTACTGTTCCCTTAGCCAGGATTATTGTTAAGCACTGTGTCTCTGATGCAAGATTGAAGCTGTTGGGCTGCATTGAATAGGACTGAGAGATCACGAGTGTTCAACCTGTACAGAACACAATCACTTACTCTGTGTACTATTGATATCAAGAGGAATTTGCCTGTGTTACCACCAATATTTTAAAGATAATTTCAGATGGGTAGCATCTACCTTTCCTTCTCCTATTCAGAGTGCATTATCCACGCTTGCAAGTAAAAATAGTATAGTCCCAAATGTATTAGTTTAACAAAATTTCACTTGTTTTTAAGTGAAATTTAGATAAACCAAATTGTATTATGTGACTGGGTATAAGGGACTTAGTATCTAAAGATATTCATCTTTGACCTACAGGCATGGAATATCTGAGAGACATTTTTGAGAAGCAGAGAATTTTAAAGGACTATCCTACCTTGTCTTGGCAATGTTTAGCAGTTTTTCTTTTGCATCCTGCTGGTCCAGTTTAGACAGTACAATTGAGACAAGGACAGTTTCTTTGCCCAGATGGTTAGCTTTTGCCATAAAGAAAGTAAACTCAATACAGAGTTTCTTTGATACCCACCATGTTCATCATCTTCTTTGAAGTAAATTAGTGTTGTCTGGAGCATATATGTCTCACTGTCCAGAAAAGCCTTATGTTATTAAAAAAAATTGATGTTTTCTGTAGGTCTCTGAAGTGTTTGAAGACCACCTGTCTATCTAAAATACATCTCTGTTTGACCTTGAAAACATACCTAATATGACTACAAGCTTGATTAGATGACTAACTACCAACCTGCATTTCTTTATTATCATAAATAGTTTGGTAATAACTTTCAAGGACTAAAAATTTACATTGCATTGTTAAATGAGCTGCATAGGTACAATACCTTAAACTAGAATAGAAATGTATGTACAATATAACAAAATTAGCTTTAAATTTGTATCAATAAGCCAAAATCCATACTAGTGTAAAATATGTTGAGATTAATAGTTGTTTTTGGATTAAAGTAGATTCAATAATCTACCCCTTTTATCTCATCATTTCTATATCATATCCTCTTTTCCTTTAGAAAGACATCTTTGAATTTAACTCTTTTTTTTCTCACTGTGACCAATAACAACTTGTAACCAATCACCCCTTAAATGATAACAAACATCCATAACCCATCTTTTGGGAATGTGGACATCATTCTGTAGACTACTTCTTGTTGTCTGTGGTCACTGATATCTTTGGGGGGGAACCTTGAGAAAATCAGTATAATTGTTAAGTCTTGGCTGGAGTAGTTTGTGAGGTTGGATCATGTCAGCCAGCAGCCTTGAAACTGTTTTTGATGCAGAATTCTGAGGAGACTGTAACAGAGGCATTTTGAAATGCTGGATAACTTGGGCCATCCATTTTCATTGGTGTTTGGTCCCCTTATTCTGAAAATATATAAACTTTTAAAGGTAACATACAAGTATGGAATATGTGGTGTGCACAGGTCAGTTAAAGATTTTTTTTTCTTAAGTTTGAGCAGGTAAAATATACATAACATGTCTTGTAGGGTTTTCTAGGTTTATTTCTTTATGTCTGTAGCTGGGATTTCAGGGAGTTGGGGGGGTGTCTTCCCTGATCAAGTTTGATCCATGTCAATCTAGAATGAATCCACAGCCTCTCATTTCTATGGAAATAAAATCATAATCTCTCCCCAAAGCATCACACCTTTTGATTTCCATTTTGAAGTCAAGATATTTTTAAAATATATAGGTTGGTTTAATCCAGCAGTTTTCATAATCCAGTGTATTAGTGTTAGCATCTGTGAGAAGTCCCATAAAAGACCATCATTCACGTATGCAGTCATCAAGAGCGTTTATTAAGAATTACCAGCAGGCTGGGGTCAAACCATCTGACAAAGTGGCAAATGGGAACCCTGAGAGAAGCTCCCAGACTCTTTTTAAATGCGGTTGGGGGAATTCCAGGGAGGAGAGGTTAGTCTGGGGGCTGATTGGTGGATTTTTATGGGTTGTTACAGGATTGGTAGGGTTAGGAGCTTTACAGCTGCAGGGTAGGGACAGCTATCTTGAGCTAGCAGAAGGCTGTGGGGCACTTGCTGATTGGTTGCTTCTGAGTTGTGGTCTTCCCGAGAGCTGCTTGCTCCAGTAAACTGAAACTAAGGCCTGGTCCCTGGCAGGGCTGTTAGAAACCTGTCATGGCCCTGATCTGGCTCCCTGGCCCTCTCATTAGCAGCTGTTGTTTTTATTATTAGCAATCAGAAAAATCTGAAGGTAACACAGTAACAGACAGAATCCAGACTCTTGTATTTTCCATGTTTATGTGGCTTATTATATTTTTTTACTCTGTTTTTTTTAAGGACTTCCTTATTTTTAAACTTTTTTTTTTTTTTTTTTTTTTTTTTTTGGTTTTTCGAGACAGGGTTTCTCTGTGTAGCTTTGCGCCTTTCCTGGGACTCACGTGGTAGCCCAGGCTGGCCTCGAACTCACAGAGATCCGCCTGGCTCTGCCTCCCGAGTGCTGGGATTAAAGGCGTGCGCCACCACCGCCCGGCCCTTATTTTTAAACTATTTTTTAATCAGTGACTGTCTCTATCCTTTTTCTTTTCTCTCCCAAGCCTATGTACATTTTTAAACACATTGCTTGTTTAGAAGTTTTTTCCCCATCAGGATCTGTCTTTAATGAGCATCTGTATTGTTTTTTGATTGCATGAGACAAATCTTAAACTGCTATGTCAACTGCTACTGGCGTAATTTAGCTTAGTGCATTGTGACTGGCGACTGGCTCCTCCTGTAGGCAGCTGCTGGGAGACGCATCTTGGTACTGCGGCCAGTATGGGAAACACGAGACTTGGAAGCCATGTTTGGCTCCATTTTTGTGTGTTTAGAATCTTTTTAAAGTTTTCTCAGGTTTTATATGGATGTAGGTGCACCACGTTGGAATACAAATAGCCTGTTTCTCTCTTATAGTGAACTGAGTGTTAAATACATTCATTTAGTAGCTTGAGTGGCAGCCAGTTAGACATAACCAAAGTAAGATCAACATAGCATGACAAAGCCAAAGCACAAAGTTTAGAGTTAGAGTCAGACTATCAGTCACAGAATTTTACAGGTACTTTAGAACATTGCCTGGAAACCATAGTAGTCGCAAATGAGACCTTGTCAATAAGCAAGCATTGGTTTAGTATGGCTTACTGTACTCACATACTTGGATGTTACAAGGTCGTAATAGAACTTAATGATCCTGATAGAAAGTTTAGTTTATCTCCTGTCCATACATCATAGAACAGCCAAAGTCGAGATCAGAATCACTGTTATAGCCTGGTTTGAGATCTGACTTACATCAAACTCAGTCTAATTTCTTTGAGGCTGTTTTTGTCTGTGGCACTCTTGAAAATATAATAGCTGTATTCTTTTCTCTGTGATGCGAATGTGCCTGTGTGTGTGTACAGTATTGTGTACAGTAGTTATCACATCAGTGTAGAGCTCCTGTGCACAGGTCACTGGGCTGCTGTTGCTCCCATCTATTGGCTGCTTTTCTCAGTGCCACTTCTTACAAGGCCTCCATCATTGGGTCTGGACATGTGACTTGTTTGTTTTTGAGATTCCCATTTAATTACAACATTTCTCCCTTCTCTTTCCTCCCTCCAAACCTTCCCATAAACCCATCTCCACTCTTGGTCAAATTCATGGTCTCTTTTTTTTCATTAGTTGTTAATGCATGCATGCGTGTGTGTGTGTGTGTGTGTGTGTGTGTGTGTGTGTGTGTGTGTGTGTGTGTGTGTGTGTGTATTCCCAGATAGAACCGGTTCAGTCAATATAATGTCACTTAAATGTATGTTTTCAGGGCTGACCATTTGGCACAGGGTAGCCAATTGGTGTGCTCCTCCTTGGTGAGGGCCTCCTCCCCTCCAGGCTTTGCTCAGTTGCCTGCAGCTCTTTGTGTATGTATGACTGGGGCCTCATGGGCTTTCCCCTCCAGTTAGGCAAGTTTATTGTTGTCCCTTGTTCAGTTCATACTTGGTCATGTTGATGAGGCTTCACCAATATGGTGTCTGGTATTGCTAAGAGACACAGTCTCACAGCAACACCCCCAATCCTCTGGCTCTAGAGCCTTTCTGCCCCCTCTTTAACAGTGTTCCCTGAGTTTAGGTGTGAGAGTGTTTTGTAGATGTCTCCATTGGGACTGGGCTCCACACCTGCATATTGATTGTTGTAGTTTTCTGTAGTGGTCTCTGTCTGTCAAGAAGAGAAGTTTCCTTGGTGAGGGGTGAAGACTGCTACACTTACCTGTGGATGTTAGAACAAATGTTTAGAGATTATTGTTAGGAATTATGTTGGTTTAGTAAATCAGTGGTTGTAGATTCTCCTCCAGTATCCATGATATCACTAGCACTGACCTTTTTTTAACCAATGCATTTGAATGAGAAGCCCATATGCCACTTAATAACAGAAACCTTACAAGCTGCTGTGTGGTGCCATGTGTCTCCTTTTCCCTTGACCAGAGCATTCTGATCAGGACACTCATTCACCTGGCCTACACTGCAGATAGGTCGTAGAGTTTCTGTCACCCTCAGTAGATTTGTGATAGAAGCATAAATAACAAACCACTGTTGTTAGGAAACCTCTGTATTTTAGGTCATTTGTTAAATTAGCTTAGACTGGCTGTTATAAGAACTTTGGGATTCTTAGATATTCAAAACCTAGATGACTTTTTTTAGTATTTACTATTAGTCGTTCAGTGTATTCAGTACTACACACTGCGGTTTGGGTCCTGGAACACTGGCTAGGAGTGGTGAGGGAATGAGGAAAGGACAGACACAGGAAAGGTGGGATCAGGTGGGGTATACCATCTCTGATGGAGGGTACCTAGTCCTGCCAGCACTGGAGCCCCAGTGTGTTTATTAGGTACAGCACGTGGCAAGGGTTAGCTAATCCCTGTAGGAGTCTCTGAAGAGAACAGTCTTAGCTCAAAACACCAGCTGCTTGTCCGTATATACTTCTCCTTCAACCACACAGCTTTTCTCACTTCAAGCCTGAGTCTCAGTGGTTAAAATGATCATTCTCATAGAGAAAGATCACTGAAACAGGAAGTTTAGTGGTTTATCTGAGGTCACATAGCTTTTGAGAGGAAGAACCAGGCTTTGAATAATTGTATACCAGTTTTCTTCATACACTGAAAGTACGGAATGTTCAGCTGAAAAAACATGGGATTTTCTTTCTCTTGTGCTACTGCCTTTCTAACTACAGTGGAACTCTTTCTTACTAGATACTTGCTGGGATTATGAATTTCATAGACCATGTATTCTGCCACCCTGGTGTCACTGGTAAAACAGTTACCCTGATACTATGAATATCATAGTAGCCTTCTCTAAACAAACCCCGGTACATCTATATATTCACAATAAGAAATAAAACTGTCACTTTCTTAAAAAAAAAAAAAAAATGGGGGAAATTGTTAGCAGATATGTCATTTCATCCTTTAATACAATTTCTTTTAGTTTAAAATAGAATTGGCCGATTTATTTCTGGGAAAACTTGTTCTTAAGGTATACCATTGCTTGGTCATGTTTGAATAGTGATTTGTGCTGAACTTTTCACAAGTTTGAGTGGAAGTGTATGTCAGAAGTAACCCACCACTTCTTGGGAAGTAGATGAGGAGAAGTGCTGTCCCTAGTGGGATGGAGGGTGACTGAAGATGTGTTTTGTGGTGCTTGTGTGGATGAGGAGGCTGAGAACTGTAATATGGAGATCTCTAAGTCAGGAAGCACATCTGGAGAGAGAAGGACAAAAGAAAGAGGAGGCACTAGTGAGCAGGTCCTGGGACTCCATTACCTGTTACCACCACACTCCCTTTCCTGAGGAGGGGAAGTCCCCATGGGAATCGTTGTCCTTTCTCCTGTCACTTCTGCATGGCCAAATGAAGGAAGGGCTAAGCTAAATGTGTTGGCACGTGTCTGCAGTTTGAGCATTTAGGAGACTAAAGCAAGACAATTGCTGTTGGGTTCAAGACTGCATTTTGGCTTCTAAGCCAGCTACAGAGTAAGACCTTGTCTCAAGCAAACACAATAAAGTTATATCAGAATGAAGGCTAACAACTGGATACAGTTACAAAAACAGTGAACTTCTAGAGAGGACTACCTTTCATTTCTAACTTATTCCCAAATGCTTTTCTAGTTCTTTATGGAGCATCTTTGTCGTGCATTTGAAGCCTTAGGCTTGGGCTGATAAAAATCTTTCAGGCTCCAACCTCTATAGCTGTTAGGGCCATACTACACTTGTGCCATTTCGGTTGTTAATGAATGACACCAACTAATGGATTGAGGAAGGCCAGTTCTAATGTGACCAGGATTAGCTATAAGAAAACAAACGAATACTTTATTTGGAGGGGATGTTGGTCCTGAGGATGGGATCCAGGTCATTGCATATGAAGGCAAGTGCTGTACACTGAGCCAAATCCCCAATACCAAACAAAAGTCTCAAAACACAGCAGTTTTTTTTTTAGATTTTAACTTGACTGTTTACCATTTTAACTATTTCACTCTACACTTTGGTCTGTTATTAAGTTGTATGTATATATGCGTACATTATCAAATGCACATTATGTTGAAACTAAGTTAATATCCTAATAGTCAAAACTTGTATTTTCAATTTTTACAAGCAATTTGATACATACTGTGTTTAAACTAAGAGGCAAGTGTGTCTCTGGTGCATGTTAACAATAATACTAATGGACTGTTAGATATTTGCTGTAATGTTACATGTTAATATATGCCTTGTAAATGAGAAACTGTATAGTCTGCACAATAAATGCCTGTATAAGGAGCAAACTTTCCTGCAGACACCTGTGCTAGTTCACACTCAGAACAGTCTCTTGCCTAGATGTGAAGAATTTCTAGCCTCTATAATTTCAGTGAACAAACCACATTGTAAAATAAGTTTAATTGCCCATAGGAACAAACCGTGTCAGCTTCATATATTGCTGACTCTTTTTGAAAACAGCATTGAAGGATAGGCTTTGGGAACTCATCTAATGCCATCTCTGTTCTTCAACACAAGTTTACAGCTTTGTGTTTGAATCTGAGCATATAGGAGGCAACTTTAGAGACACTAGTTTCCCATACTGAGGAGTTGGGAAGACTTTGGAGGTTTTTAGAGGGTTGGGGGTGTTTGTAAACCTAGACATCTGCTTATTGACAGGGATACTTAATGTTTGTACTGTGAGTGGAAGCATTCTTGCTTTCTATAAATAAATTTTATAGCAATTTAAAATCCATTAGTGTCTTAGAGAACTGATATTCTTAAACTTTGTGTATTCACAAGAATTCAGTAGTTAAGCTCAACAAATCTAGATTATTTATTATATGGCAGGCATTGTGTTGGGGCTGAGTCTACAGTGCTTAAGATGTCCATTTGTCTAATATGTGTCTTAAGTGCCTTCTGCATATGGTAAACCTTTACACTTACTTGGTTGATCTGAGTTTCTAACCAGGGCTTGTGAAAGTTAAAGGACCACACCCTTAGGTATATTACCACCCTCCATGGGTGATCTGAATACTCCAAGGAAGTAGTGCTTGTGTTCAGTGTTGAAAGATGAGTGGTGGGGTCCCCGGTCTGGGTCCCCAGGTTAGGTTTCCATCATGCCATGTGGAGAAAGCCTAGAGTGTTCAGAAAACCAAAGAAGCCAGAGGAAAGACAGGGACAGGCAAGGAGGATCAGTGGCTTAAGATAAAAAGGCAGCCAGAAGCCATTTTCCCCTCAATTTTTATATTATTTATGTGTATACATGTGTGTGGTGAGATGTGTTATGAGGATGTGCTTATGCCACTGACTTTGTGTGCCACTGTACATGTATGGAGGCGGGAGGAAACTTTTAGGAGTCGGTTCTCTCCTTTCACTGGGAATCAGGCTCCGAGCACCAGACTTGCCTGGCAATGCTTTATCTGCTGAGCCATCTCAGCCTCCCCACAAGTGTTCTCTTAAGGGGAGTATTTCACTTTTTTTTTTTTTGTTTTTTTGTTTTTTGTTTTTTGTTTTTTGAGACAGGGTTTCTCTGTGTGCCTTTTCCTGGAACTCACTTGGTAGCCCAGGCTGGCCTCGAACTCACAGAGATCCGCCTGGCTCTGCCTCCCGAGTGCTGGGATTATAGGCGTGCGCCACCACCGCCCGGCGTATTTCACTTTTTAGCCATGCTTAGATTTGATTGTATAGGCAACGTGGGTAGGGAGCATTCAAGGGTTTAGGTACAGAACTGGCATAAAAAATTGGGCTTTAATGGGAGTTTTATTTCTTTGTTTCTTATAATCATTCTGATTGCTTTGTGGAGAATGGGTTACAGTGAACCAAGAGAGGTCACACGAATTTCTGTGAAGTAGAGCTGATGAAATCTGGAAGATGAGCCATTAGGACAGAGTGGTGGTAGAGACATGCATGTGGTCAAGAGTGTCAGCAGTTGTGAATGATGAGGCCTGCTGGGGCTTGAGGTGGAGAGTTAAGGAATGGAGGATATGGGGACATGCTCCTCAGGCTTCTGTGTTCAGCTCTAAGTGAATGCTGTTGCTAGTTCCGTGAGACAATAGGAAGAGCAGAAAACAGAGTTCAGTTTAATTCCTGAGAAAGTGCACAGATAGGACCTGCTGTGTTGTCCTATGTCGCTAGGTCTGGAACGCTGACTGGGACAGTGTGGGAATGAAGAAATGACAGTTTAAGAAACAACAGACATGCATCCAGAAAGCTGGGATTGAGTGGGCTATCCTTCCTCTGATAGAGGGCACCTACTCCATATCCTGGATTCTCAGAACCCAGTGTTTTATTAAGTACAGCATAACAAGGAGAGCTTGTCTGGTATGGGTAGGAGGTCTCTGTAGGGAAGCAGTCTTAAGTTGCAGTTACCTGGGAGGAAGGAAGAAGCTGCAGTTGCCAGTTTTCACATATATAAGTCAATCTTTTTGGACCATCGGAAGGAAGGCTTTGCTCTCGCCTCTGAGCCTGACCCAGGAAGGCTTTGTCATATCCATGGGTCTGAGGCAATGGGCTTTTTGACATGGCTGTGCCCATGTTAACAATACATAGTCACGCAATACTTTATCTGCTTCCCACAAAGACCACAGGAGTCGTTTATCAATATCAGTCAGTCAGTCTCTCTCTCTCTCTGTGTGTGTCTGTGTGTGTGTGTGTGTGTGTGTGTGTGTCTGTCCGTCCGTCCCCCCCCCCCCCTCTCCCTCCCTCCCTCCCTCCCTCCCTCCCTCCCTCCCTCCCTCCCTCCTTCTCTCTCTCTCTCTCTCTCCCTCCCTCCCTCCCTCCTTCTCTCCCCCCCCCCCCCCGTCCCTTTTTTCTGTGGGTGTAGGTGTGTAGGATGTTTAACTTGTCCAGAAGCTTGCAAAAAGCAAAACAGCTTCATTTAGTCTATTGTGAGGTTCACAGTCTCTGTAAGAACCAGAGAAACTAATCAGCATGAGAAGCTAAGAATCTGGTCCAGAATTTCCCACTTAATCATTAACAAAGCCAGAAGGGATTATTTGTGGAAGAAGTTTAAATGAACCCAGTCCCAGTGAGATCTGTTTTCTCTTTAAGCAGGATGCAAGGTGGCTGACTATGTTGCAAGGTTTTGTAACTAAGTCTATTGATACTTAACTCTTGCTTAAGCCAGTTCTTGCTTAGACCATTAACCCAGGTTAACAACCAGCTCCTAGAATTTTATTAAGATCTTAATCAGAAGACTAAAAGTCAGTTTATGAATTGGCTGGCTCATTGTTTTATAGCTTTTTAAAGTAAGACACCCAAGTTGGCAGCAGGTAAGGGCTCTAGCCTCTGATAGAAACTGGAAAGGTGGGAGGAAGCTCAGAACTCTGCTGTATTAAAGGAAGTTTTTTTTTTTTTTTTTGGTTTTTTGGTTTTTTGGTTTTTTTTCGAGACAGGGTTTCTCTGTGTAGCTTTGTGCCTTTCCTGGAACTCGCTTTGTAGACCAGGCTGGCCTCGAACTCACAGAGATCTGCCTGGCTCTGCCTCCCGAGTGCTGGGATTATAGGCATGCGCCACCACCGCCCGGCTAAAGGAAGTTTTTATGCAGCCCTTGCATGAACCAAACTTTTGAGATACAGGAAATGACTTTTTATTTGTAAGTGGGTTGAGAGAAAATTCGTGCCAACATTCTGGTTTTTTTTCTTTAACTGACTGCTTGAAACATGAAGTACTTTATGGTATGAAATAACCAAACAAAGCTTCCAGTGGGAATACGAATTTGGAATCTGTGCTGAAGGGCAATTAGGGTTTGACTACTGGAATGGAAATGCGGGAATGTGCAGAACCCCTCCTGTAAGCTCTACATTTCTGGTTCCTTTAGTGGTTCTGCTGTAGAAGGTGAACTCAGCTATGAATCAGAGTAACATGCAGCCCAAGCCCAGCTCCAGCACTCATTTGCAGCTGCCCATCCCCCTGTGTCCCATTGTATTAGGAGAATGAATGCAGAACTCCTGGCAGGAGCCACATTTTGGTGTCCCCCATTGATTTCCCACCTACCTTTATTTATACCAGTTTTAGTATCTACAGTGGTGATGTAGAAGCCTTGTTGCAGCAAGCCTGATTACCTCACTGAGTAAATTGGAATGATGCAGTAAGTTTCTCAGTTCTATTGATGATGGAAATAGAAATTCATGGTCTTTGAGCATTCGTGTATAAAAATGGTAATCCACAAGGCACAAAGGCACACTGAATTGTTAGCAGTTCACAATAGTAATTGGTTGGTATTTTAAATGTGACCCAGTGGTGGCATTTTGTTTTAGATTTATTTATTGTGTATGGGTGTTTTGCCTGCATGTGTGTATCTGTGCACCGTGTGTGTGCTTGGTGTCTGCCAGAAGATGATGTTGCATCTCATGGAACCATGGTTACAGATGTTTGTAAGCCACCACGTAGGTGCTGGGAATTGAACTTGGTCCTTTGGAATTTTTTTTTTTTTTTTGGTTTTTTCGAGACAGGGTTTCTCTGTGTAGCTTTTGCGCCTTTCCTGGAACTCACTTGGTAGCCCAGGCTGGCCTCGAACTCACGGAGATCCGCCTGGCTCTGCCTCCGGAGTGCTGGGATTAAAGGCGTGCGCCACCACCGCCCGGCCTGGTCCTTTGGAATTTTAACAAATGCTTTTAACTGCTCAACCGTTTCAACAGCCCTGGCTTTTCAGAGAGAGGTGATGGGGGAGGGAAGGAGAGAAAAAAATGATAATCTCAATTATCTGTCCACTTATGCAGTTGACATTTCTTGAGCCCCATTTTTATCTTGGGACCTGTAAACTGTGTAAGACTGATGAGTGTAACCATGATTCTTGTCTTTCTTTCTTAAGTTATTCTTACATGGTTATAAACTCACAAGAAGCAATGTCTTATAACTGTTTTATTTAAGCTCAGTTTATTTAGTTTACTGTCTGATTAAAAGCCATCTTTTTAAAGAAGTATGTAAAAAGGTCATTTTTAAAATGGGGCAGGAGGCACAGTTTTGCTGAGACTTGGTTGTTGTACATCTGTGTCAAAGGTTTGTTCAGGTTCTCTCCTCCATCCTCCCATCAAGGCTTGAACATAACTTGCATTATGTGCAAATTTGGCGTTTTATTTTGAACTTTGGATTTTCTCAGTGATTACTCAGCAGAGTATTTCTATCTTGCTGGTAAATGACAAAAAAGTACCATGATTCTTATACATGGGTGTGGTGGGCTGTGGGGATGCACAGGGTGCTATACTGTGAGAATTTGGCGTTATATATCAAGTCTTTAAAGACAAGCTTCCTTTCTTCCCAGCTGGTCGCCTTTCAGGTACTCTCCCTGCATTGATAGTGAGGACAGCTGAAAATGAGCAGCACCCGTGAAGTGGTTTAATTGATAGATTTGTATGTTTGAATGTTCCATTAACAGTGCCAGTAAAACGTAGACAGTTACTCCTGATTTTTTTTCTCATGCACTGTAATGAATCTGTTTGGAAATGTCTGTCTTTCCCATTTATTTCAGAATTTCAGAAAACAAATGAGTCAAACTTGTGGTCCCTGGTCAGCTGTCTGCGGACCTTTCACTCTCACTGCCTCAAGGAAGAGTTCTCGGACGCAGCCTCTTGGCCTCGCTTTGCTTTTTTCCTTCGCTTTTGACCTCACTCTACTCCTTCACCTTCGGAGTGGACTTCTGAGCTTTTTCAGTCCTCTCGCTCCAGCCCCATTGTTTCTTGGTGTTAGTCAGAAAGTAGGTGATGGATGAAACGAATGAGCAAGGGATGCTTTCAGGCAGGCATGGGGCCAGCAGGAAGAAATGATGCTTAATTAGTGTGGCAGGTTCTTGTGCTTCAGTGAATTTGCGTCTGTTTTGAGGAATTGAGGAATGTACTAGATTTCAGTTCAATGCACTAGATTCTGTTTCATGTCTTGTTGGGCCTTATAACATTTCCAGTTGTGTGGTAAACAGTTATGGGAAAGACATAGTACTCTTTGACATAGGAGTACTAATGAGATGGTATAAAAATCTTTTATACTTTATAAAATATAAAGGGCAATATTTTATTCTATGTAGCATTTTTTGATAAATACTATACAATAACATTGAGATAAATAAATCATTTTGAAAATGTCAAAACATTGACTAAGAAAGTGGCTAGGAGAAATGCACAAAAGAAACAGTGCTGGAAGTGGGTGGGGCTTCACCCGGAGGGCTCTTCCTGCTGTGAGCTGGTGCTTCCCCTCTGCACCCTGTGCTGGCTGTCCATGAGCTATTGTCAGTCCAGATTGCTCTGCTCTTCACTTGCTGCTAATGACTTACAAACTAAGTAGTGTTGCCTGTGCTTCAGCGTTTTCCTGAGGACTGATGTGAATGAGCTATGCAGACACACTCATGTGTGATAGGTGCTAGCTGTTGCACTACTGGGTTGAGATGTAGTGGTTCTGATAAAGCTAAAGAACATGGTTGTGTGGCTTCTCTCCTTCCAAGGTAAGACCATGTGGAATTCTAAAGATCATTTCTTCAACTTGATAAATGCAGTCTGTACTTCATACAAGAGCTAAAAGTTTTTAAAATGAAATTATACAGAGAATATTGTAACAGTACATTTGTATTCCCATCATCAACTTAAGAAGTCAGAGATCACTAACTGGAGAACCACCCTCCTTGTGTCTTTGTCTGTTGTAAACTAAATGGAGCCCGTTTCCTTCATCTGCTTTTTTCTTTGCTGTTATGTTCATTTCTTTTATGTTTATCCCCATTACTGATGATATACATGATGATATACAATTCCTGCCATTTAAAATATGTTTTCTGTTTTTTGTGGTATTTTCTGTGCTGCCATTTTCCTTCTGATCTCTCAACTGTTAGTATCAATCACTTTTATTCTTCTTTTTCCTCTTTCTACTGATTACTCTGAAATGCTAACATGCATCTTTTGGTTTTCAAGGTTCAGTGTTGAAGTCAGTACCTACCGTCATCTGAACAACAGAGGGCTTTAATTTATAAATTTAAAGTTCAACTTAAGTCATTTTCTACAAATCATTCATTTGGTTGTGTATTTGGTTTGTTTTATAATTGGTGATTTACTTCCATGCTTTTCTTTTAATTACCCACATTAGCCTTTGTTGCTGTTGCATGTAACATTGATACTAACATAAATATTTTCTAGTGACTACTCTGACTATAAGCTCTTCAATTAAACCAGCTTTCTTACCTCCTTTTCTCTTTAGATTTTCAAAAGAAACAACCAGACGATGATTCTGCCCCAAGTACAAGTAACAGCCAATCAGATTTGTTTTCTGAAGAGACCACCAGTGACAACAGCAATACCTCCATAACCACGCCAACTCTTAGTCCCAGTCAGCAGTCACTTCCGACAGAACTGAATGTAACTTCACCGAGTAAAGAGGAATGTAAGTCCCTAGCCACAGGATTCATAGAATAGCCCAGGAACTTTACATGAGTGCCTTGATCATGGGTGCTTAACCTCAGGTTCTGTTTAGTACTTGGCAAGTTAGAGAATTATCACTCATTCTACAGGATGTGAGGTCTTCTTAGGAATAGCCTTTTACATTTACTATATAAAGACATGAAGTTTTTGAACCAATCTGGAGCAGTAGCTGTCAGCTCTGGGTTCACATTAGAATCCACTGGGAATGTTTAAAAAAAAAGAAAAGAAAAGAAAAAAATACATTTTAAGAAGATTTATTTGTGTCTGTGGGTACACTTGCCATAGTGCATCTGGAGGGCAGAGAACAATTTTCAGGAGTCAGTTTTCTGCTTCCATCATGGTCCCAGGGGTGAAGCTCAGGTCCTCAGGTTTAGTGACAAGTGCCTTTACCCACTGAGATAGTTCACCAGCCTTCTGCTGAGGATTTAAAGAACACTTTTAGTCTTTATTATTTTCCTTGAGCTTAATTTAGTTTGTCTGAAAAGAAGGGAGCCTAAAGACTCATAATGTATAGTAAGCATTTAGAATCTACGGCCTTAGCTTGAACTCTTGCCTCTGCTAACTGGCCTTGACTAAATGTTTAACTTGGGTAATAAAAACACAGGCTGTCTGAAGAAAGTTATGGGGCCTGGGGATTGAACCCACTTAGTCAAGCCTATGTATAAGTACCTCTATTGAGCCATACTGTTGGTTCTCTTGTTACTCTTTTGTATGTGATAGGAAAAGATACTGTCTAGTTAACCTTTATAATTCTAGGACTATTTCTTTTGGGACACAACTGTAACTCATAATATTTGTTCAAATTTAGAAAGATATTATGAAAGCAGTTTTTGCCTCTCATGCTTTGTTTAAGGTTGGAATTTAGTGTTTCAAGTTTAATGAATGTTTAGAAATGTGGTAGTTTTAGGCTATCCAGTCTACTAATTTAAGGAAGGTTAGCAGGGAACAAATATTTATTTAAATCCTTTCATGAGTTATATTGAGAATATAAAACAAAAAAAGATCTTGAAAGAATGTATTATTTAGCAGGGACATTTAATATATTTGTCACATTAAATCAGAGGATGGCAAATGGGAGTGAGCATCCCCTCCTCTCTCTCAGAGCAATGGAATGTCCAGAGACCTAAAATACTGTGATATCTTACATTGTACAGGACAACTCTCTACATCAGAAGTGGTCCAGTCCAATCATGTCAGAATGCAGGGGTTGAAAACCTGATGCATGGCCATCTGCACATATGTTAGTAGGCCAGCCTGTGTAGTAAATGCTGTTGAAGGGCACTGGCTTACTCAGAAATGGCACTGAAGACAGTGTGTGAAGAGGCACGTTATACATGTAGCGTGAGCTGTGCAGGAAAGCTGCCTGGAGCTCCTCTTTGGCTAGTGACTCCTTTAGGGCCATTCATGAAGGATGTGAAGTTGGACAAGTTAATTATGACCAAGAGGTAGAAACTTGACTGCCCAGCCACGCTACTGGGACTTGGAACAATAGCTGTGGTTCTGATCAATAAAAGGTGATATGTCACTGTTGTTTTGAAGAAGCAATATGACATTATTGAGAATAGAGATGGGTATACTGAAAGGTAGCATTTCAGAGAAAGAGAGACTTTAATATTATAACTTGTTCAGTGCTACTAGGAAAGGTGTGGAAATCACTTAAGAAGAGAGGAAGTGGAATTATAGACTTGCTTATCAAGGAGCTAATGAAAGCTATGACCATGTTAGAAAAATACCTACTCTCCACTTACATCTGTTTATACCTAGATTTCTTTAAAGTTCTGTAGCCTAAAAAGTTAAGGCCTAAAGGGCCTAAGGGAATGATTGGAGCTGGTCAGGATCTCATCGGATGGAACCGTATTGAGCCTGCATGTGCCCAAACTAGGCCACGACCAACCAGTCAGCCAAACTGCATATGAGATTGAGGTACTTGAAGCTCATCACCTAAGCACTTTCAGGCCCAGGACATGTTTTGTACCTTTTTTTTTTTGCTCATGACAACCCAGTTTTGTGGCCATGGACAAATTATCATTATTTACAAATAAATCAAATAATTTGCCCATGGCCACAAAAGTGATTGGAGATACATTCTACTTGTGGTGCATTCTATTTGCTATGTATCCAGCCTCTCTCTCTCTCTCTCTCTCTCTCTCTCTCTCTCTCTCTCTCTCCCCCTCTCTCTCCCCCCCCTTTCTCCCCCCTCCCCCTCTCTCCTCTCTCATTTGCATTTAATCCAGAAGGCTTAGACCTTAGAACCCTAGAAGGTTCTCAACCTTCCTAATGCTGTGACCCTTTAATACAGTCCCTCATGTTGTGGTGACTCCCCCAAGCATAAAATTATTTCATTGTTACTGTTATGAATTGTAATGCAAATATCTGATATACAGGATATCTGGTATGTAACCCCAAAGGGCTACGACCCACAGGTTGAGAAGCGCTGGCTTAGACTCTTGTCTCTCCATTTAGGTCAGCCTTCACCACTCTGTGCTGCACCACTGCAGTGCAACCTCCCTAGGTGAACACAACACACACTGAGTCATCATAGTTCAGATTGGCAAGTTGCAAATCACCAGATCTTTGAAAACCCGAGAAATCATGAAATGAGATTAGCTTTAGACAGTGTAACTCTAAGAGAGACACACAGTGCGTCAGAGCTTTGAGGGTGGACTTTGTTTCCTCTACATTTAGGAAGCAGAAGGGACAGAGGAGGTAAACTAAGAGAGGAGAAAGACAGCAGATCATAGAAGCCAAGGAATAGATGTCAGCCTCAGGCGTGGACTTTGAATGATAGTAAAGACAGTGTTTGCTATATTGTAAACTCTCTTCTAAGTGTAACGTGTAGTTTATATTGCAACGTCAAGGGAGGCAGTTATGCCCATCTTTATAGATGAGAAGGTTGAAGCATAGAGGCCTGTCACCTCTTCCAGGGTCATAGAACTTCTGGTCAGCACTTTGAACCACTGCAGCCTGACACCTGCCATGGAAAAATGTTGCTGAGACTCTAAGCTGATGGCCATTTGGACTTGTATTTTTGTGGTTTGTACGTTGATTTAGGAGTCTTTGCTGAGTGTTACTGTGGTTGGTCACTCTGAATATTTAGCCCATGACAGTAGGTGTCAGGTTAAGTGCTCTATGGAAATGAAGGTTGGGTGTCTGCCTACAACTAAGCCACTTTTTTCAAGAAAGGATCTGGCGTGTTTTTCCAAATAGGCACATGACAATTTCAGGGCTTGAGGGAGGCAGCAGCATACAGTCCTTTGTAGAAGCTCTGCTGAGTGGGCTTTTCTACTGTCCCTAGGTGAAAGCAACTGTTCTGCCTTGAGGAGATGGGTGCTGGGTTTGGGATCAGTGTGGATTTGGTGAAGGCGGTGTGGTGGATGATGTAGAAGTCCCAGTGAGACACTCATCTCCAAGTAGTGGAGACCCAGGTAAGGTTGCGTGGGCTGATGGTGTCACAGCTTTCAAAGCTTTTTAGCTGTGACTTGCCTAGCGCTAAGGAAGGTAGACAGGCAGGCTGTGTTGATATTTATAAGGACTGTCGTTTTATTTCTGGATCCTTCCTAGCTTCAAATAGAGAGGAATGGAGATGGGTATAGGAATTGATAGGAAATGAGCTTTTATTCCAAAGCTAAGCACCAGGTAACTTGTGGTATATGGTAAATATCCTTTGTTAATTGCCTAGATCTGGAATTATTGCGAGTTTTAAATTTATTTTTCTAATCAAGAGAATGAGTGTCACTTAAATCTACCTTCAACTTCTTGCTGTCAATTAACAATCAACCAAGAGGGCTGGAGAGATGGCTCAGTGGCTAAGAGCACTGACTGCTCTTCTAGAGGTTCTGAGTTCAATTCCCAGCACCCACATGGTGGCTCACAACCATCTGTAATGAGATCTGGTACTCTCTTCTTGCATGCAGACATTTGCAGATAGAACACTGTATACATAATAAATAAATAAATCTAGGGGGAAAAAAAGTCAACCAAAAGATAGTGAGAGTTGCCTTCTGTTTTTTGAGACAGGGTTTCTCTGTAGCCCTGGCTGTCCTGGAACTAGCTTTGTAGCCCAGGCTGGCCTCCCACTCACAGAGATCCTCCTGCCTCTGCCTCCCGAGTACTGGAATTAAAGGTGTGTGCTGCCACCTCCTGGCAGCACTATTGTTTCTTAAACAACACAGTCAAGGTCACATTGAACAAACACCTAAACACCTAAGTGGCATTTGTCTGTTGGGCACAAAAATTGTTCCCAAGCTGTGTGTGGTATATGAACATTTGAAAACCTTTCAACAAGGCACTGTAAGCAAAATTCAGATATTAATGAAAGGACTTGCCATAGCAGTCCTAATGTACCTGAACAGTAGATGAGTCACCAGGTACCTGATGCTATTCCAAGTATGTTCCACAGGTTAAGCCATTTCATCTTCATATTTCTCTGTAAAATAGGAGTCAGATATCGAGGGTGAAAGCTGAAAGATCAGAGAAGCGGAGCAGCAGCCACTAGAAACTTGTTACCTCTCTGAATCCTCAGACTAAATTGGAGGGTGGGGGGAGATCCTGTCTCCACCTGCCTTATATTCCTGTCTCCACCAGGTGTGCACCGCCACCACCCAGCTCTGTTTCTCTTTTAGACTGGTTCAGTCTTGTAGCCCAGGGTGGCTTCGAACT
The DNA here is from genome assembly GCF_007827085.1 of Peromyscus californicus insignis. NCBI lineage: Eukaryota > Metazoa > Chordata > Mammalia > Rodentia > Cricetidae > Peromyscus > Peromyscus californicus. Next base: position 6,902,123 of record NW_026294491.1, read on the forward strand.
CCTGATTTTCCTGCTTCCTCATCCAAAATTGTTGGATTCAAAGTATGTGCCACCACTACCTGGCCTCTATGGTTAACTAGTGGCTAGTTCTGCCCTCTGATTTCCAGGCAAGCTTATTTGCCAGAACGTAAACAAAATATCACACAACACCCCACCTGTAAGATGTTCATTGCAATGAATCATTGGTCTGGTTCAAGGCCTCTGGCACACCATCTTCACTGGACCCTCACCAAAAGTCTTAGGATATTCTGCTGTTGCCCCAAGTTACGGAGATCCTATGGCTATTGTTCCTTCACGTGCAACAGCAGGTCATAGATGGGGTAGATGTTAGGGTGGGCCAACCCAAGGCCCAGGATGTGGGTCTAGGTGGTAGCTGAGCTGGTTAGTTTGGCCCACTGGGACTGCCCCCTTTAGCAAGGGGAAGAGCCATCTCTCCTAGGCCCATGCCATCTGGGCCAGCTCTTTCATGCCTGTGGTGAGGGGTAGGGCCATCTCTCCCAAGTGTGGGTGGGGAATCTCTCATGCTGCAGTCTCCAGCAAGGGGTAGGGCCAGCTATCCCAGGGCCAGTGAGAGGTGGGGCCATACTGGTGCATACAGCTTGGTGTTTCAGCACCTGCTTGCATGTAGTATGTGATGCATAGCAGAGTGATTGGCACAGCCATCGTGTCAAACTCCGCTTTGTGCTGAGAATGTGCACAATTCTTTCTCTCCAGTAAGTCTTCCTGAAATAAATATTGTCAACCATAGTTATCCAATTATGATAATACTATGCAGCAGATAAAGGATATATATCCTCTGTACCTACCGACCATCCTTCTCCATAGCTATGTTCTGCATTTGGGAAGCACTGGTCTCTACTTACGAAATCAGCCTTCTTTTTTTTTTTTTTTTTTTAATTAAATAGTATCCACATTCATTTAAGTGGGAAGATGTGGTGTGTGTGTGTGTGATAGGCAAGTGATAGGATATCCTTCATTTTTTTTTTTTAATGGATAAGCATTTTCCATTATGTGTATGTACCACATTTTACTCACTTGTATAGGTATGGACACCCAAGTTGATCCCTTCTTGGCTGTTGTGAATAGTGCTGCAGGAACCATGAAGATGCAGGTTTCTCTTAAGTACAGTGAGTTTTTCTTTGTATGTAGACCAACCATAATGGAGTTGTCAACATCCATGCTGTATCCATAGTGGACAGTAATTTACACTTTACCAGCCGAGTATGAAAGTTCCTCCTCCATTTTCTTCATCAATATTCACTTCCCCTCTTACCTGTTTGGTAACAGTGCTTTAAATGGAGGGACAGTGGTGTCTTATTGTAGTTTAGTTGGCATTTTTTCTCATATTTAGTAATGGTTCTCATTTTTTCCCCCACATTTGATTACTTTTCTATTTTCTTTTGAGAAGTTGTGCTTACTTTGGAGTTGAGTTCCTTATCTTTTGGATTCTAACTAAAAGATACTTTGTGAAGTAGGTTATTTCTGAATTGTGCCCATGGCTGCCTTTACAGTTAAAAGCTTTTTGGTTTGATGTCATCTTCTTTGTTACTTCCTGCTTTCCCAGCCTAGTGTCTTACTTTTTCGTGTTTCTCTGTGTAGGGTGCTAAGCAGCTAGTTCAGTCCTACTGCAGTGAGTGTCTGTAGCTAGAGTTTTCCTGCCTTGCCCACAGTCAGGACAAATCTGTCACCCGCCAGTCCCACAGCTGCTCAGACCCAACCAAGTAAACACAGTGACTTATATTCCTTACAAACTGTATGGCCGTGGCAGGCTTCTTGCTAACTGTTCTTATAGCTTAAATTAATCCATTTCCAAAAATCTACACCTTGCCACGTGGCTCGTGGCTTACCGGCGTCTTCACATGCTGCTTGTCATGGCGGCAGCTGGCCGTGACTCCCTCCGCCTTCCTGTTCTCTCCTTTCTCCTCTCTGTTAGTCCCGCCTATACTTCTTGTCTGGCCACTGGCCAATCAGTGTTTTATTTATTGATCAATCAGAGCATTTGACATACAGACCATCCCACAGCAAGTGTCTGCTTCCCCAACAATATCTTTTGATAATTTTCTTTCTCCATTAGTGTAGGTGGAAGCTTCTGTCCTGCCAGCAGCCCCCAAACACACTGAGGCTTATATTAATTACAAAATGCTTGGCCAGTACCTCAGGCTTGTTACTAGCTAACTATTAACTTTAAATTAACCCATATTTCGTATCTTCCCTCTGCCACATGGCTCAAGGCTTGTTACCTCATTTTCTACATTTCCTCTTTCCTTTGCTTCTGCTGGCGTCTCCTCTGACTTTGTCCCCCTTCATCCTAGCGTCCTTAGTCTTGTTGTCCTGCCTATACTTCCTGCCTGGCTCCCAGCCTGTCAGCTTTTTATTAAACCAGTTCAAGTGACAAATCTTTATAGTATACAAAAGGATTATTCCATAGCACACTAGGTATTCATTATTCCTGCTGCGTTGCAAGTCACCTGGCTGTAGGTGGCTTTCTCTGAGTTCTTTATTCTGTGCTGTTGGTCTGTGCCTGTATTAAGCTGACTTGGGAGTAAGTATTTTTTTAGAGTGTATGATGCTTCCAGGTATGTTCTTTTTGCTTACAGTTGCTTTGGTTTTTGTGGATACTTTGTGAATTATGTAAGAATTTTCTGGTTTTGTTTTCTATTTCTGTGAAGAAATAGATTCCTTTAGTATTTTGGGAGATTGTGTACTCTCTGCATATTGCTTTGGCGAGTGTAGTCATTTGAACAATGTGCTTCTAACCCATGAAGATGGGATATCTTTCTTTGAGAGGAGGTGTCTTTTTCTCTTTTTCTTTCACTGGTGTTTTATAATTTTCATTGTAGAGATTATGCACATACTTGGTTAAATTTATTTCTAGATCTTATATTGTTTTGTTTTGTAGCTATTGTGAATGGATTACTTTCTTTCTCAGCAAGTTTCTTATTGATAAAGAAGCACTGTTGGGTTTTTTTAATTGATTTTGTATCATGAACATTTATTAAATTTATCAATTCTAATTGTTCTGGGTGAAGTCTTGAGAACTTTCTACCTATGAGTTCATGTCATTTACAGATGGTTAATTTTACTTCCTCCTTTCTGGTTTGGATGATCTGTCTTTCTCTTGCGTAATTGCTTTGGCTAGGGCTTACAGTTCCATACAGAGTTGGTAATAGAGAGCCTCTTTGTCTTCAGATCCTAGGGGAAGTGGATTTGACTTTTCCCCATTGGCTATGTTGTTTGCTGTGTGTTTGGAACACATGACCTTAACTGTGTGTGATGTGTCAACTTGACACAATTAATCAGAGCCTTTATTGTGAAAATGGTTGATCTTGTTACTGTTTTTTCAGAGTCTTCTTCTGTAACCCAGTTGGCCTGAATCTGAATGAAGCTCACAGCAGTCCTCCTCCCTCAGTAAAGCACCGTACCTCTTGAATTTTATTAACTGTCTTTTCTTTGTCTGTTGTTCCTCTTTCTGCTGGTGTGATGCACACTCACTGACTTGCACGTCGTGAACCATCTGTACTCAGAGCCTGGGTCTTGGTCATGATTTATAATCATTCTAATGTGCTGTAGGTTGGGGTTGTACTAAATACTAAAGTACTAAGAAGGTTTACGAGTTGTGTTCATCAGAGATAGTAGTCAGTCATTTTCTTTGTGTGTGTGTGTGTCTGTGTCCTTGTCTGGTTTTGGTGTCACGGTAATGTGATCTTGTACATGAGTTTGAGAGAATTCCTTCCCCTTTTAAGTTTGTTGAGTGGGTTAAGAATGTCTTTAGAGTTAGAGTCTCTAGAGGTTTGGTAAAATTGAGCAGTGAGTTCTTTTTCCTTACTAAGTGTTGCTCATTGTTGATTAATTTAGATTTTCTCTTTTTCATGGTTTTGTTTTTTGCTTGTTTTGCTTTGCTGTGTGACAGGGTCTGATTGTGTTGCTGTGCTGTCGTCTTGGTCTCGTGTCAACTTGACACAAGCTAGAGTCATTTGAAAGGAGTGAACTCCAATTGAGAAAAATGCCTCCATAAGATCCAGCTGTAGGGTATTTTCTTAATTAATGATTGATGGGGGAGGGCCCAGCCCCTTGTGGGTGGGGCCATCCCTGAGCTGATGGTCCTGAGTTCTATAAGGGAGCAGACTCAGCAAGCCAGGGGAAGAAGCAAGTTGGTAAGCAGCACCCCTCCATGGCCTCTGCATCAGTTCTTGCCTCCAGGTTCTTGCCCTGCTTGAGTTCCTGTCCTGGCTTCCTTTAGTAATAAACTACATGTGCAAATGTTAGCCAAATAAACCCTTTTCTCCCCAGCTTGCTTTTGGTCATGGCATTTTGTTAGCATTAGTAACTGTAACTAAGACAGGTTGCTCAGGCTGGTCTCAAAGTCTAGAGTTTTCCTTTAATATATGACATTAATTCCCAAAATGATGTTATGAGAACATTCTTGTGTTGTGCCTAAATTATTTTGGTTGAGCAGGATGCACTTTGCTTCCCTGGAAACTTGTTTCTGGTGATGCTTTAGCTTACCAGGGATTAAAAAATGGTGGTGGGTGTTGTCACCGGTGAGCTTAGTTAGACTTGTCTCATATTTGCAGTCCTGCGTGTTAGAACTTTAGAGGTCAATTATCATCCCTAGATTGTAATGTGTTTTTCCATTTCCTTTATAGCCTGTTGTTGATTCTAGCAAAGCCTGATCTGCTCTCTGCAGAGTGAATATCACTGCCACCAAGTAGATCAGTTTTTTTATTTAATTTTCCAGTTAAGTTTCTAGTAATCTCTAAAGGGAGGTAGTTTGCCCCTTTTTTAGAGTGGCTTCTGTAGGAGGACAGATATTGGACAGAACAAGCTAGCAGCTTCCAGTAAAGTGTTTGGAAAATATTACCTATTAAAAATATTTTATGACTTCCTGCTGGTCTGGTTTTAAGTGAAATATGGAGGCACGATTATTTACAGTTCTCTCTGTGTGTGCCTTTCTCTTCCCTTTTCTCTAATGAAGCTCGAAGCATCAAGCCGTTTATCAGAGATAATTGTACAACAGATGGAGCTTTTCTGATATATAATAGTCTCAAAGTGGAAGATTCTCTCCCATAATAAAGAATGCCCAAACTTTAAATGTCTCTTGATTTTAATTTAAAGGCTTTTTTTTTTTTTTTCTGTAGTATATTTATTAATCCTAAGGCTGGTTCTACAAAGCATGTTGCTTTCATTAGGGCCTTGTTCTGAAAGGATTGATCCTTTGCAGTGCAGTTTGGTAATGTCCGTTATGTGCTTTGTTGAATAAAATAGCTATCATTCAGGAATCATTGTGGATGATCTTTAAGGTAATTCTTGTCAGGATGCAGGACTTGTGTGTTTGCTTATACAGAGTATTCTGCTGTACCTTGTTCAAGTACCTGCAGTGTCATTTGACCTTTAACGTGTCAAAATAAGAGCCCAGTTAAAGCAAAACCATCATTTTCAAGTTCCTCAGCTGCTGCTCTTCCTCTCTCTCAACTTGAGATCCTGCCTTCAAGTAGTCATATGAAGTGTGACGACAGCATCTTCAAATTCTGGGTTAACAGAAGTTACTGGTTTGCCCGTCCATGTTCTTTGCTTGTTTCGCTCCCCCAACCTTGCTTATGTGTAGGAATGCCTCATGTATTCTGGATAAGTCAGTTCTCAAATTGTGTATTTTGTGTAGTTCCACTTTCTCCTGCCCAGGAGTCCTTCCTTTGCCTGCTTGACCATGCTGTGTGTGCTGCTGCCTGCAGACACCACAGTCTGGGTTATCAGGTTGGCTGCTATGGTTGGTAGTGTTTATGCCGAAGTAACCTTCAGTGTATTTACTAATAGCCACATGACCCCAATAACAGTTATATTGACAATTCTTTTGCAACTATAAGTTTTCTATGCCATTACTATCTCTTACTGGGCCTAATTTATGAATTAAACTTCATTATGAATATGTATAGGAAAAACACAGTGATTCAGAGTTTGCTGCTTTCTGCAGTTCCAAGGTATCTTTGAGGGGATCTTAAAGGATAGTGTGCATAGTGGGTGGGGTGCATGTGGAGACCCAAGGTTGACATCTTCAGTTTGTTCTCTGTCTTCTATACTCATTAGGCAGAGTCATTACCCCAGAGCTCACATATTCTGCTGGTCTAGCTAGCCAGCTTAATCCAGGGATTCTGTCTGCCCTCTGCATGCTGGGATTACAGGCAGGCTCTTGTAGCAGCCTGACTTTAAGTGGGTACTGGGGAATCTAAACTCTGCTTCTCATGTTTACACGGTCAGTATTTTACCAACTGAACCACCCACCTCCCCAGCCCTGAATTTTAATTTTAAGTTACCTGTATTATTGATTATGGTTCCTAGTTTGTCTTTGTTTATGATCCTGTAAGTAGTTAATAGATGGAAAAATTTTAAATCTAGGAAGTTGCTATTGCCACTCTTTTTTTAAAATTTATTTATAGGATTATATCTTTAATCTCTTCTTGCTTCTGGTATTTTTCTCGTACAAAACAGCCTGTCAGATGAGTTTGCCAGTGTAAGTCATGCTGGAAAAGGAAGTTCTCTTGTTGACTCACCACTTCTAGTGTGGGCATCCTGATTCTTTTTTTTTTTTAAGTAATATTTTTATTCTTGGAATTGTGTGCATGTATGCAGTGTAGTTTGATCTTATCCACTTCTCATTTCACCCTCTCTCCAAATCCTCCACCTCCCATCACATGGCCCTCCCAAATTCATGTCCTCTTTCAGATTCTTAACCTTGTGTCAGACGTCCATAACTGGCCCTCAGTGTGGTCCGTCTACCTGCTCTTGCTGGAGCTAGTGCTTCCTTCTGCACCGAATTAAAGCTTTCCTTTGCCCAGAGTCTGTCTACCCGTTCATGCTCTCTGAGGTCCACTCAAAATTGTTGCGTTTATCCTTGACTGTTTCCGTTAAGGAACTCCTGGAATACTTATCTGTGACACTTGCTCTCAGATTATCTTTATTGTTCCTTTTAGACTTGGATCTCTCTCTACCAGCTTTGAGTCTCAGGTTCTAAATAAGCAAAGCCTCTGTTTATACTGTTCTACTCAACTTCAGAGCTCCTGGCATGGTGCTTGTCCAGGCAGTGCTCAGTCAATTCTTTCTTTAAATATGTAGAGAAGTTGGATTGTTAATATTGGTATTTTTTAGAACTACTTTATATGGTTGGGCAGTGGTGGTGCATGCCTTTCATTCCAATGCTTGGGAGGTAGAGGTAGGTGGATCTCTGTGAGTTCCAGGATAGCCAGGGCTACACAGAGAAACACTGTCTCAAAACAAACAAACAAACAAACAAAAAAACCACTTTATGTTTTGATACGTTAAAAGGTCCTATTGCTAGAATTTTAAGTAGCTGCTATTTAATTTATTAATATAATACATTTACTGTTTAATGGTAAAATTCAGTAATCTCAAGACATAAATTTTGAAGTGTGTGTGTGTCGTGACAGTTCATCTCAGAGTGTTAGTAGCAAATGTCTCTGTTGCCGGTCTCACCTTGTGTGGGTAGCCACTTGCCTCGTGTCAGGAAAGTTTCTGCTCATGGGTCTTTCTTTTGTCTTCTGAATTTCCCCTTTTAGATTCCTCTCTGCAAGAAAGAAGACAAGCAAGCTTCTAATACTTACTTACTGTTAGAGTCTCTAAGGTCTGAAACCTAAAAGGGTTGTTTCCATAGTCTTCCCTGATGGCTGTAAGACTATCCAGTTATTGCTGATCAGACTCAGTTTTGAAGTGCTTTTGCCACTGACCAGCAAATACAGAGACTCAGAAGATTCTTTTAATTGATTAAGTTCTCTGCACTTACCTGAAGGTAAAGGCCACAGTGGACAACTATGTCGTGTCACACCAGTTTAACCTGTGCTGTTGTTTTTGGTTTGGTTTGCCTTGTGCAGGTATAGGAAGTGGGTAACACTGACGAACTTAAATCCAAGCTTTATTTATGGCAAAATGTTCGGCTGAAAAGTCAGAAGAGAGGCCTCTACTTGGATATGCTAGAAGTAATTATTTTAACTTTGTAGAAATATGTTTTGTGTTAATGCAATTCTCTGAAAACTCAGGGCTGCCAGGACCAAAAACAACCATATAACTTTTCATTTCATACTCATTTTCTCCATCGCTTTCTAAGCCATTTCACGTTTTGATCCATCACCAGGGTGCCACTCCAGTAAAGAATTTTTAAAATTTCAAAATACCAGTGCAGTCCTTTGACTACATAATTCAAATTGTGACATTCCTAGTCACTCATGGCAAAGACCTGGCAGTGTGGACTGTGTGTAGAGCCTTTCATTCAGTGTTACTCAGTACACTGCTACTACTAGTACAGTGGGCTCTGGAGGGACTGAGCAGTGAGGCAGAGAAAGGCCCTGCATCCTTGGTTCTCTTTAAATTCCATGGGATAGCACCTGTGGTCTGGATAGATGTCTTGTTTCATTCTTCCTAAGGCCTCTTAGGAAGAGCACACACAAGTCACATCCTTTTATGAGGAGGGCACCCCAGCTTTTTGCAGTTCCCAATGAAGACAAGATTTATGAAAATGGTCTTCTACCTTTGTTTTATTTTATTTATTTTTATGTTATGTGTATGGGTGTTTTGCCTGCATCTATGCATGTGTGCCATGTGCATGAAGTGTCTGTGAAGGCCAGAAGAAGGCATTAGATCTCCCTAGTACTGGAGCCAACAGACAGTTGTGAGTAGCCACCATGTGAGTGCTGGGAACCAAACCCAGGTCCTCTGCAAGAATAAGTGCTTTTAACCTCTGAACAGTTTTTTCAGTCTGTTCATTTTTTTTTTTTTTAGAAGAAAAAAATCTCCCAATGCTGAGTGTCTCCATCAGTGTTATGAAAATCATACTTGTGCTGGTGGTAGAAATGCAAATTTTCAGATCCCAGTTGGGCCTTAGACCTGTAAATAGTCAGAATCAGAGCCTAAATTAGACAATGACAGCCCCTGATTTCATATCCATATTAGATGTGCTTTGTCATGAGGAAACAAAAGCAGTGTCTAAAATTAGAAAGGACTTTTTAAACTTTTCCTAAAGGGGCTCTGGTTTTGATCCCCAAGATGACATCTCAGTTAACTGCTTCTTTTCTTAGGCTTGTCACACTCTCATCCTGAAGAACCAATACTGAACACATTTAGCTGCTTACCTAGAACCAGTTAAGTTCTATGAAACATTGTAGCCAAACTAGATAAAATGGTGACTATGGATTTATGTCACTTGACTTTATTTACTTACATGTTAACATAGTTTCAGATAGTAAAAAAAACCATTTATTTACACTGCATGCATGGATCAATCTCTGCCAAGAGTAACAGGAGAGGGTTGGCTTGAGAGGAGTGTGGGAGAATTGGAAAAATCTATCAACCTTAGGGTCCACTCTTGTGTCCCGTGCAGGGAGTTCTAAACTGAGGCCTGAGAACCTGTTGTGTTCCTCTCAGGATCTCTGAAGTCATTCCGACTCCGTACTGGTGTAAGAGTGCAACCCTTTGCAGGGACACTCTAGCAGTCGTGCTGCAGATACAGGCACAAAACTTGAACGCCATCTTTAAGCCTGGGACTCGAAGTTTTTTTAAAATAATTGTTTCATAAAAGAACATTTTCATATTCAAGTGTAACTGTTTTTGTTAATTAAAATGAAATACTAATATTTTTGTGTTTTTAAATTTTAGATAGGTAAGTATCAGTCAGTATGGTACATGTAAACCAAAGTTCATTGTGATCCTCAATCATTTTAAATATAAAAAGATTACTTGAGGACTGAAAGTTTAGGCACTGCCATGTTAGATTAACATGTAAATGTGGTAAAAAAAATAAACTGTTTTAATTAGTATTACAGTTCTAGTTGTTCGAATCTTAAATGGTCTTTTAATAAAAAACCCAGAGCCCCAGATATCAGGGTGAAAGCTGAAATATCAGAGTAGTATAGCCAGACACTAATTCTTATCTCTATAAAATCCTCAGCCTAAAGAGAGTGAGTTCCTGTTTCCTCACCCCATATATACCTTTCTCTGTCCTGCCATATTACTTCCTGGAATTAAAGGCATGTGTGTTTCCCAAGCAAAGGCATGAGATCTCACATGCAGGGATTAAAGGTGTGTGCCACCACTGCCTGGCTCTGTTTCTCTCCTATACTGGATCAATCTTAGCCCTGTGTGGCCTTGAACTCACAGAGATCCAGGTGGATCTCTGCCTCTTGAGTGATAGGATTAAAGGTGTGTGCCACCACTGACTGACTTCTATGTCTAATCTAGTGGTTTATCCTGTCCTCTGATCCTCAGGCAAGTTTATTAGGGTACACAATAAACCACCACAGTTCTTCCATTTGTCCCATGGTTTTTGGCTTGAATTGTTTTTATCTGGTGTAAAACTGTTTTTGAACACTTGGTGTGCTAGATGACTTGGACCGCCTCTGCCTTTGAGGTTCCTGACCTTGGTGTTGTTACAGACCAGGAAGACAGTGGTCCTTCCACAGCTCCTCTGATGCTAGCATGGCTGCCCATAGTGCTCCTTGGAAGTATCCATGACTCTGGGCGTGTGGGAAGCACTCCTAACTTTTGCTCTTGGTGCTGCTCCATGGGAAGGTATTGTGGGAGAATTTTATTTCTAGTGAGCAAACACGGTGATAACTGCACACACACTTCACTGTGTTTGCAGAGATGTCCAGTACTATAATTATTACGGAGGTGGGATGCGATAGTCATATTATTTTGTTGAATATAATCAGTAAGATGCCAATAGTAAGGCCTTGCCTACTTTGAAAATCTCCTTATACCATTCAGTTCTAAATTAGGGATTTATGAGAGGTCATGTAGCAGGTTATTACTAGAACTTCTGACAGAGAGATCAGACTTAACATATCTTTTATCTTGTAACATATCTTATAAATGGTTCCGTTTAGAAGTTTAATTTGAAGAAATGTGAGGGCTATCATCTGTGTTGGTTTTCTGTAAACTTAGATTCCCACCCATTATATCTTTATGCTTACTTGTTTTTAATTAGCAGATCTTTTCAGACCCAGTTATGTAGATAGATTAGGCATGTCCCTTCTGGTTATACTAACTCATGAATTGCAGCTGGAAGGTGATTGTGGAAGGCAAGGAGGGCTTTTCTGAAAAGGTAACTGGTTCTTCTGCAGCCTAGTACGTCCCTGTTTGTTATTCATATCTGTTCTTTGGTATTTTAAATCACCACATACATGTTGAAGGCATTCAGAGAGAGACTACTTTATTACTCAAGAAGTAGATTATTTGAGTATTTTTGTAAGTTTTTATTTTTAACATGACCGCAGCAAGATACAAGTTTATGTTTGCATTGCTCAGATCCCCCTACCGCTTTGAAAAGCTTCATCAGCAAGCAATTCCGAATCTCTAGAGAGGAGAGAGAATTATGGCTGTTGGGTCTGTCTGAGGTCACCTTTAGAATGGTGAGCCTGAAAAAGTGAGCGCCGCAAAGTAAACAGTGTGGGTTATGTGGAGTGAGATTGACCAGCTGCTTAGAAATGGATGATACTATGCTAATAAGCTCACAGTGCCTTTCGTTGGGAATTAATTAGATACTGTTATGTAAATGTCATGTTAATTAAGCAAGAAAATTGAAGTGTTGTAAATCTGCTCAAGGACTGGCTATTTTTGTGTATTAATGTTTTGCAGTTTCCTTGGAAGGCTGATAGTAGAATATTTGGCTGTTGGGTATATGGTGATTCTAGCTAACTGACTCTCCTTGACAGTCCATTTTTTCTAATGATTCTTTAGCACATGGTTTAACTTCAGGCAGTGAAGGCTTGTGGGAGCAGGACCAAAAATAACCAGCCATGGCAGCTGTTTGAACAAAACCTGTTAGATTGTTCTCCACTTGAAGGTAAAGGAGAAAAACTGTTTTTCATATTTGTTTGCCTTTGGTTTTGAGTGCTGGAGAGCGTTGCTCGTCCAAGTGTGTCTGTCCTCTATGCCAGTGCTCTCCTCTTCCCCCAGTCACAGGAGCCTGATGGCCTGTGGAATAGATTGCACTGTGAGGTGTCTTGAACACAGCTTTGTGATATGCTCAACAACTATAGGAGACTGAAAAAAACCTCAGAATTCTGCTACTTCACCTTGAAATGAAATGTGAATGTTGATAGTTAAGGCATACCTTTATGTAGTCCTGATTTTTACAGGTTACAGCAGTGGTTCTCAACCTCTGAGTCATGACCCCTTTCCCAGGAGTCACCTAAGACCATGACAAAACACAGATAAATATACATTACAATTCATAACAGTAGTAAAATTACAAGTTACGAAGTAGCAACAAAAATAATCTTATGGTTGGGAGATCAGAACAACATGAGGAACTGCATTAATGGGTCACAGCATTAGGAAGGTTGAGAACCACTGGGTTACAGTGAATATGCAAATTTGTTGCATGCCTTCAACTTCACAGAGCTGAAATCGGGTAGTTTCCCCAGGAAAATCCGCTGCTCTGTTGGATTTGCTATAAAAAAGTTTCTGCTTATTGGGAGTACAGCTGAGGAATAGCATTTCATAGTGCTCTTGACATTTCACATGTGGGCCTGCATTACATGTGACACCTTTAATACCAGCATAGAAACAACCCTGGAATAAAAGAAAGAATATGTAGACTTCCAGATTACAAACTACAGGCTTCCCCAAGCGTTAAATTACAAAGTCAATTGAGAAAGTTGGCATTTTAGAAAGGAGTCCTCTGAATATAACATCAAATGCAGTGTGCTAGTCTGTTATTAAACACCTCTAGATAATGAAAGATCTTGGAAAAATTAGTTATTCACTTTAGCAAAGGAAATCAAAAAGCATACATGATGATTGGCTGAAAGGCAGTTCAGGCTGCTTTTGTGTATAGTCTAGGCTGATCTCCAACTTGAGGTACTCCTTTCTCAGCCTCCCAAGTGCTCAGGTTGTGGGCATGTGCTATTACTTAGGCTCTCAGGGAAGCAAATGATTCCTGAGCTTATCTTAGGGTTTCTATTGCTGCGATGAAACACCATGACCAAAAGCAAATTGGGGAGGAAAGGGTTTGTTTGGCTTACCCTTCCACATTGTAGTTCATCACTAAAACTCAAACAGAGCAAGAACCTGGAGGCAGGCACTGATGAAGAGGCAGTGGAGGGGTGCTGCTTATTGGCTTGCTCAGCCTGCTTTCTTATAGAACTCAGAACCACCAGCCCAGGGACGGCACCACCCACAGTGGGCTGGGCCCTCCCCCATCAATTATTAATTAAGAAAATGCCTTACAGCTGGATCTTAGGGAGGCATGTTCTCAATTGGGGGTTCCCTCCTTTCAGATTACTAGTGTGTGTGTCAAGTTGACATAAAACCAGCCTGCACAGAGCCCAACATATTAAACAAGAAATTTTGTGTGTTTTTTTCTTTTAAACATAGAAACAAACAGTCGAAAGTTGTCTTTCTGAAGTTGCTGTAATACAGGCTGCAGATGTAACACAAAATTGATGGCAGTGCCTGTAGCTTGTGCCATGGTGATCACTCCATGGGCCTCCTGGTTTCCCAGAGAGCTGCATGCTGAGTTTCCTAGAACAGCAGTGCTCTGTGCTCTGCACTAAATTTCCTCCTATACCTGTAAAAGAATCCTCTGAGCTGCTCAGTGAGACACACTGCTAGCATCTGGGCTCGTTGTCTTGAAAGTGTAAGCACTAAATATTAACGCCTTTTTGGCATCACCAGTTGTCATGAGCCTCTGTGGTTCACAAGATCGTGATTATAATTTCCTCTGCTTAGAAATGTATTTAGTTTCTGTGTTGCCCATCCTCTCCTCCCTAACCCACAGTTGTGCAATGACTTCCTCACTTCACCCTTTGTTACTGACTATTGTATCCTGCTTCTTAGTGAGAATAAAGATGGCCAAGAACGGAGCAGAGCTCACAGTGTGCTGTAGGTACATGTGGCGGCTCCCTCAGGCATTAGAGATTCTAGAAAGGAACACAGGTCCTGTTTTTGGTGGAGTGGACACCTCCATTCTGACCCTTGCCAGCCGTTCTCAGTACCATTTTGATAACTGGAACCACATGGGACACATACCATGTTTTTCTTGTTGTTAACAGAAACCCTTCCCATAATTACCTACATTTGTTTTAAGAGTTGATTTGTAATTAATTAAGAGCAGATATGTCCTCTCTAGTGGCTGGTCCTTCAAGAGTATGTGGTTTGGATGACACACGATTACTACAGGATGTGTGTATGGTACTCACCGGCTTTTGATCTGTGTTTTAAAGTGTTTCATAGGTTACTGTCTGTCAATTTCAAGTTTTCCATTTATAATATTGCCCAATTATCAAAACTGCGATATATTATCATTGCCAGTTACTATTGCTGTCGGTTTTTCTTGGCTCAGCTGTGGTTCTGTTTGTACTTTAATGGAGTGAATACATTGGGTTAGGCTGCTGGCTTAACAAGCCTCTGGAGAACACTTGTATGGTGATGCATATTGAGCTGTACCTTGTAGCTAGATGGTTATTTGCATTTTTTGCCAAAGCCTACAGAAATTTATTGATGAGTAATTTTTTTAAAGGGTAAACTCTTAACCTTCAGGTGAGGTAAAATTTCCTTGATTTGATAATTACCTGTGCATTTGCAGGCATGGAGTGTTAATTCATGAGTTCCAGACATTTCTCTCATTGTTTTGATTCCACAGTCTCTCCCTTCTCATAGTTCCCTGGATGGCTTATTGCTGTCCTTTAAGAAAGCATTCTGATACACTCTCACTGACTTTTCTCCACAGCTCACTATGTTGTGGGAACCTTTGATCCTGGCCAGATACTGAACTAGGAATTAAAGAAAATCCATCATATATTGTAACTACTGGACTATTAGTATTTATGGTGTATCTACCTTGCTTAGAAATATACTTAAGTCTCCTGCTTACCTTGACTTGTTCCATCAAGAGTTCATATTCAGTGCTTAGGAGTCTGTATTTTAAAAAATTACTTTGTTTATGAGTGTTTTGCCTGTGTGTGACACACACACACACACACACACACACACACACACACACACACACACACGTGTGTGTATATATATATATATAAGCACTGTATATGTGCCTAGTGCCTGCAGAGGCCAAAAGAGGGACTGGACCTCCTGACTGGGAAGCAAACCTGGATCTTACAGAATTCATTCTAGTACAGCTTGAACATCTGTCATAATTTATGTTTCTAATATTATGATTAAACACCATGACCAAAAACAGCTTCAGGAGGAGTGGGTTTATTTCATCTTACAGCTCGAGGCCTTTATCATACAGGGAAGTCAGGGTAGGAACTCAAGTCAGGAACCTGGAGGCAGGAACTGATGCTGAGGCCGTGAAGGAGTGCTGCTTACTGGATAGCTCCTCATGGATTGCTCAGCTTGCTTCCTTATATCATCTGGCTACAGGTAATGCCACCCATATGATGGACTTGGACCCTTTCACATCAATCATCCATCAATAAAGTGCGCCTCAGGCTGTTATGTTGGAGGCATTTTTCTCAGTTGAGGTTTTTTCTGCCTAAATGATTCTAGGTTGTGTCAGATTGACATAAAACTGGCTAAAACAGTGTTCCTAGTCCAAACACCCAAAGTGCTCCAAAATCAGACACTTGGGAGACATAGACATAAGAGAAAATTCCAAATTTGATCTCATGTCTTGGGCCACTAAAGATACTGTGTACAGTTAGCTCAGGTTATGTGTGCAAGGTCTAGGTGAAGTATAATGGAATATGATGTTCAGTCTTGGGACCTCCTATCCTCAAGATAACATTATGTATAAAATATTCCAAAATCGACTAAAAACATCCAAATCCAAAAAAGTCCTGATCCTATTTTGTATAAAGGATTCTCAACCTGTATTCTATTCTTTGCAGTCCCTTTATATTATACCTCCACTAAAAAGTTTTAAAAATCCATTTGCTTCCCTAATTAAATAATCCACCAGCATTGTTAAATGTCCAGTGTCTACATAGTCATGACCAAGCAGGTGACAGTGACAGATGACAAGAATTTTCATGAAAGAGAAAGTGATGAGACCCAATAGCAAGCCTCACAGTGTATGAAGCCTTTTTACCGAGATGGTCCATGATCCCTTTGGCTAGTGACAGCTTTACTGTTGCTTTTTATTGTGAAAGAGATGAGAGCGGCAAATGTCATCTTCGAGAAGAGCCTGTTGTGTCCCACAAATGGGGATGCTGCCAGTAAGAACAACAACAAAATACATGGAAGCAGGAGCCACAAGTCCGAGTTCAGAAGATCTGGAGAACATGGACACTGTCTGGTTTGCGTACAGCTTGGCTCACTGCTTCTGCCTGTTGCTCATTTTCAATTCTCAGGTGTCCTTCTCAGCGTCTCAGATTTTAGTGTATTTAAGCTTTCCCTGGGGAAAGGTGACCTTTGTAGGAATAAACATTCAGTTTGAAATACCCTGTCCTCTGATTGGTCTTTTGAATTTTTCTAACTTTTCTTGCATTTTCAAACTCTTGCATTTTTCAGGTGATGTTGGCCAATGGTGAATGTCCTTCCTCCTTTTTTTTTTTTAAAGATTTATTTATTTATTATGTATAAGGAGAGGGCACCAGATCTCATTACAGATGGTTGTGAGCCACCATGTGGATGCTGGGAATTGAACTCAGACCTCTGGAAGAGCAGTCGGTGTTCTTAACCTCTGAGCCGTCTCTCCAGCCCGAATGTCCTTCCTCTTAATTGCACGTGACATTCAATATCTGTTTGATGCTTTGGCAGTTGATTCTTTTCTGTCCAGCCATTTATTGTTGCTGTGTATTGTTCTTACGTACATAAAGCTTGCCTTTCTAATAAGATTGCAAACGCTGCGGGACTAACCTGTCTGTCCACCGTGGGCGTTTGTCAAGTGCTTTAGGAAGTTACAGCTTACTTCTTTGATTCTTCTTCCTTAAATATGTCCTTCTATGACTTATACTGTGTAAGCGTTGTTGCCATTATGTCATGTAAAGTCTTGTCATACATGATATAAACCTGTGCTAAGTAACTGTTTTCCTTTGCTAGTCAGTCACTTAAAGAACCTTTTCAGAATAATGTAACATCTGCCTGTACATTCTGTTCCTTTGTGGTCACCAATATTGCTTTCTCAGGGCAAGTTGAGAGATACTGGCATCCATATTTGTACAGCAACTTCCTGTTTTCCAAGATGGGGCATAGCCATTGATGAGGGGTAATCAGTATCAACGTAATGTTGTAGTGCCTGTCCTTACCCTGCAGAATTCAAGCCGCCTTCTACTAACTAAACTCTTTTCACACTCTGGACCAAATCTCTGAGCCCACCAAGATCCCATGAAGACATACTCGTCCATGCTTCTTAGTAGAAAGGAAATATCCTTCCTTGATCAGCAGTATTTTCTTTATATACTAAAACAATCCTTATTTCTTCTGATAAGCCCTTTGCTATTCTTTGGGAATGCTCTCTGAGTAAGGCTAGTTTTACAGTAAATTCAAAGTACAGTGACCACTGAAATTAAAAAAGGACACATGCTTCCCTGGTTGCTTAGTGGAAGAACTCATTTCCCTAAAATTTGGGTAATTTCTTCTCTCCTGGATCTGAATTCTAATTAAATTTTTATTCTTTAACTTCTCAACATTATGTGAGACTTCAGATTGTTTTATAAAAGGTGCATTCTGTAGAAAGGCTGGGACTCTGGATTCCATTGCTAAAGCTAAAATACAAGCTCTTTAAAGGAATCCATGCAGGTCATCACCTTCTTGCTGCCGCTCCCAGCATATCTGCAGGTGGAGCCTGTCCTCTGTAGGTTTCTGTTTCTTATTCGTGGTGGCAGCAGTGGGCATGTGGAACGTACCTGACTGATGGGCCTGTTTTTTTTGTTTGTTTGTTTGTTTGTTTCTAGGTGGGCCATGCACAGACACAGCTCATGTCTCGTTAATCACACCAACCAAAAGATCCTGTGGTGCAGGTATGTATACCATCCTTACCTGAATTCTTCCCAGAAATTAGCCACTGGTTCTTACTTGGTATGCATACTCCAGGGGATTTTCTAATTGTTTTTATCAATTACAAAATGATACATTTTGTACTTGGGGTTGGGTGAAGTTTGAGTAGAAGTGAGAGCGATGTTCCTAGGAGTCCTGGTAGCTAGTTCCAAGTAAGTGGGCATGGAAATCGACCAGCTTGCTAATATCACAAGGATGTTAAGACATTTTTAAAAACAAGGTGTGAAATGCAGAGTATTGCCCAGCTGTCTTAAGTCCTGGATCTCCTAAAAATAATGATGAAAGCATAAAGAAGCGTTATTACAAAAGTAAGTACCAATTTGTTTGTTACAGTATCTTAGTAGTTTTGGGAAATTACTTGTTGATAAAGCCATGGTGTTTGCTGAAACCAGTCTTCTCGGATTGATGATGCTCCAAATATCTTTGCATCTGTGATATTTTTATCCCACATGAAGTCATGAATCTTGTAGCCCTTTACAAAGAAGTTCTAATGCCCACTGCTCCCTTAGCCTATGGCTTATTTTAAATGGTTTGCCTTTCTAGTAATGCTACCTGCTGTTTAAAATATCTCAAGGTTTGTATTCATATTATATTGTTTTCTAAAGGTCACAGTCAAGATGGTCTTCATAACTTAATTTAGCCCTTTAAAACTGTCAAACAGAAACAATAGAAACTGTTGCAGATACAGCTTTAAGGCCTTAGCTCCTGTAAATATGGTTGCTGTGGATGTTTATGCAGACCATATTTGTGCAGACTCAGTCACATCCAGGTGCTGAACTCTAAAAGAATTTGATTTTACTTTTTTCTTCCACATGGCCAGCTTAGAGACAAGTGTATGTGATAGTCCTAGCTTGCTGTCATTGTTCCTGTGCACAGTGAGCAAGCTCTACCAGATAGAGTGCATTTCTCTGCTTGATTGAGGTACCGAACAGTTGCCCTCGAGTGAGTTGGATTGTCCTCACTGGCCAGTGGGAGGTTGGGAGACCATCTGCATGATGGTTCTCATTCTCTTTCATGGATGAAATGATGTTGGTCCTCAGGACACTGAGTGGGTTTCCTGAGTAAGATTGCTAATGAGTGTTGTAGATAGGACTTGAATGTCAATCTTGCAGATGCTAAAACCTGTTGTATTACATTACGTCATATTATTACTTATCACATTTTTATTGTATGCCCCCCCAATAGTAGAAAAGTATGTCATTGATTGAAGTTTAGAAAAAACAAAACACAAATTTGGTAATAGTGTATAGTAATGTAGTTTAAAAATGCAGTTTCTAAAACCAGATCAGGTTTCAGTGGGGTGTGTGTGTATTTGGTTGGTTGGTTGTTTTTTGAGGCAGGGTTTCTCTGTGTAGCTCTGGCTGTCCTGGAACTTGATGTGTAGACCAGACTGCTCTTGAAGTCAGAGATCCACCTGCCTCTGCCTCCCAAGTGCTGGGATTAAAGACATGCGTCACCACTGCCTGGCTTTTTTAGCCATTTATATATTGGTTTGTTTTGTTTTGTTTTTTTCTTTTAAAAGTAAGTTGTCATTTCAAAGTTGTTTATCATCTGTAAAGTGGGATAATAAGGCTCAATATAAGAAGAGTATTGTACACAGCTCACATGTTAGCTGTTGAATAGTTCATTGTTTAATTATTTATAACTGCAGTAGTATTTTTTAATGTTATCAAAATACCTGGCAGAAATAAATTAGGGGAAGAAGGATTTATATTGGCTCCTTGTTGTTGGATTTTCTTTTATTCTTTTGCGCTTTTGGGGGGCCCACCACCCAGCTCCCAAATAAATCACACACATTCTTAATTATAAATGCCCAGCCTTAGCTTGGCTTGTTCCTTGCCAGCTTTTCTTATTTTAAATTATCCTGTCTACCTTTTGCCTCTTTTTCTTTCTCCTCCCAGATTTCTCCTTCTATATATTCTCTCTGCCTGCCAGCCCCGCCTATCCTTTCTCCTGTTATGCTATTGGCCATTCAGTTCTGACAGTAACACAGCTTCACAGAGTTAAACAAATGCAGCATAAACAAAATAACACACCTTAAAATAATATTCTACAACAGCTCCTGGTTTCAGAAAGATTTCAATCCACTATAGCAAGGAAGCTGTGATGTGTGAGGTAGAGCCTATTTACATCGTGCATACCGTGAGGCAGGGACTGGATGAAAGCAGATGTGGGCAAGGCCTTCAAAGGCCTTCTGCTTGCAATGGGTTTCCATACCCCATGTTCTAAAAAAGTTGCCACTAATTTCAAATAGCACAAACACTAGGGGACTGTTGAAAGCATTAGCCTATAGGGGACATTTTAAATTGCAGCCATAGCATTCTGTTTCAAGTCCCTAAAGACAGATGACCAACCTACAATTTAAAATGTACTCAGTCCAACTTCAAAAATCCCCACGGTCTTAGCACAGTTCAGAAGTCCAAAGTCTCATCTGAGACAGCAAGCAAACTTCAATATCCAGGTGAACAGATTACATGTACGTCTTTCTAAAGGGAGTTACGAGGATATAGCGAAGAAAGGGTGGTCCAAAGCAGGTTCAAAAACCAGCCGGGAAAAGTGCCGAACCTGTGAGCTCCGTGTCTACCATTCAGAACTTGTGGTGGCATCTTCTGAACTCCCGCAGACTTGGGCAGTTTTGCCATTTGCAATCCCTTGTAGCCTCTTCCTTGAATAAGTTCCTTGCAGTGGCTCTAGTTTTTCCTGATGACATCTCATGCTCCTGGCTTCTCCAACACCCCAGCATCTCTACTTTACCTGATGCATCACCTTTCCATCTTCACACAACCCACTCAGGAGTTTCCTGAGCTCAGTGGTGATGGTGGTGTGGTGGAGGAAGAGGAGGAGGAGGTAGTGGTGCTGGAGGTGGAGATGGTGGTGGTGGTTGTGATAATAATGGTTTTCCTTTAAACCTTGGTTCAAACTCTATAACTCTTGAATTCTATGTGCCTATAAAAACCAACAAACACCACATGGAAGATGCCAGGTCCCCCCTCTTACCACAACTGGTAGTCCCTTGCCTGGGTGTCTGAACCCTACATGGCCCTTTTCCAGAAGGGAAAGATCTGTAAGATCTCTCTTCAGATACTCAGATTTTAACAGAAGTCTCTAAGGAGTTTTGAGTTTCTCATTTGTTTGTTTGTTTGTTTTGAGACAGGGTTTCTCTGTGTAGTCCTGGCTATCCTGGAACTTGCCTTGTAGACCAGGCTGGCCTTGGAACTTCTGAGATCACAACGCCTCTGCCTCCTGAGTGCTGGGATTAAAGGTGTGTGCATTATGAGTTTGCTTTTTTTTTTTAAAAATGGTGGAAACTTTGAAGGGAGGAGCCTTGTTCTTAAGACACCTGTTCTGTTACCTCATTGAAAATTGTAAGAGTTTTTTTTGGTTTCCCTCCCTCCCTCCCTCGCTCCCTCCTCCCTCTCTCTCTCTTCCTTCTTTTGTTTTTTTGAGACAGGATTTGTCTGTATAGTCCTGGCTGCCATGGAACTCTGTAGACCAGGCTGGCCTTGAACTCAAAGACGCACCTGCTTCTGCCTCCTAGTGTTGGATTAAAGATGTGTGCCACCACCTGGCTGATGCGTTAATAATCTCAGCCATAGTTTAGTTCGTCCCCAGTCCTAAACACTGGTGTGCTCTTTTTTCTTGCCATGGTGCACATTCATCAAGTCTTTCCACCTTGTTTAGTTGTTTAAGTTAGTGGTATCTGACTAGGGGGACAGGTGTATGTAGAGGAATTTCTAAACAGCCTTATTAAATAAGAAACACAGAGCCAAATACAGGGGTGAAAGCCGTAGAGATCAGAGCAATAGTGATAGCCACCAAACTAATCTTAGCTCACTACACCACCATAGCTTCCCAAGAGAACCAAACCAGCTTCTTCCTGTCTAACCTGCACCTTTATTGTCTTGCTGTTCTGCCTTCTCATTGGCTCTTAGCCCAGCCACCTCACTTCCTCATAACTGTCTGTCTGTACAGACCTCCAGGTCTCTATGGTTGGTACTGGGATTCAAGGCGTGTGTCACCACGCTTGGCTGTGTCCTGGGATGCACAGAAACTCTGCCTGCCATGTGATCGGATTAAGGGCATGTGCTGTCACCCCTGACTTCTGTTTATGGCTGGCTATGACCTCTGATCTCGAGCAAACTTTATTTATTAACATATAAATAAAATATCACCACATTTCAGCACAATAAAATATCACCACAGGTGTAGTCTTTGAATAAGGATACACAGGTGTAGTCTGTGAATAAGGGCACTGGTGTAGTTTGTGAATAAGGTTGCACATAATGTAGTTTGTGAGACATGAAGAACACTAATAAAAACCTTTATCTCAGCCATTTAAAATTCATGTTTTGTAAATTCACACACACACACACACACACATATTCAGATATATCTATATATATCTCTATATGAGATATATATATGTTTATTTATCTGAATGTACATATAAATAACATAGAAAGGCATATGGACATTTTAGATAAGAGTGTACAGTGATAAAAGGTTTTTTGTTTTTGTTTGGGTCTAAAGGTCAGCTTTAGACTTGTTTTTGTTTGGCTTAGTAAAGACCTGAGTGGTTAAGTAGGGCATCCCAGTTTGTATTTTAAGTGAGTTCGTTAGGGTCTGGTAGAGGATAATGTCATAACTTGGGTGGCCAGCAAGTGCAGTGGTGGTGGTATTACAGAAATGGCTTGGCTTGCAGTCATCATTGTGAGAAAAGGGCGTGGGACAGAGGGAGAGGGAGGAGACAGAGAGAACACAGGAAATCCTTTGTAGTAGCTCTAAGATGCAGATTGCAGATAGGAGCCCTAATGACGAATTAAAGATCAGTTCTACTCATGAGCTGCTGGAAAGACTTTCTGAATCTGGATTTTAGCCATGCAGAACCTTTTTTTTTTTTTTTTTAAAGATTTGTTTTATGTTTATTTTTGTGTTTGTTTTTCTGCATATATGGATATGCATCACATGTTTTCTTGATGCCCAAGAAGCCCAGAAGAAGACATTGTCCTCTGGAACTGGAGCTAGAGAGGGTTGTGAGCCACTATGTGAGTGCTGGGAACCAAACCCAGGTCCTCTGCAAAAGCATCAAGTGCTCGTAACTGCTGAGCCATGCCCCCCGCCTCTATTATTATTATTATTATTATTATTATTATTATTATTATTATTATTATTAAATTCAGTATAACCCTTGGTAGGTAAAAATAAGCAGCATCGTGATAATTTTGGTTTTTAATCAGAAAAAAAATAAGTAAAAGGTTATTCAGTCTTGCTTGAACACTAAAGGGTCTGTCAGCAAAGGGCTAAAAGGTGCTCTGTGTGTCCTGGGTTGCCTTGGCCAGAGAATGAGAGTACAAGCACACAACACCTACAGATAACTGCAGAGCCCACTTTTCTTCAGAGAGCTCTGAGTGTTTTGCACACGTTCCCTTGTTAATTCTCAGAACCATCCTGCCAAGATCAAATGTGCTGTAAAGGAGAGTCTGCTTCCTTGGCAACAAGCCACTTGAAGAATTCCTTTTGTCCTTCATCTTCTAATCACCACATGGTACCAAAAGCGTGAGCGTGGTGGTTGTAGCTCTGGTCAGCATCCTTCCACAGTACCAGTTCTATGTAGAAATTCATGTGGTCTTATTTTTGTGGTTAAAGTGTTTTGTAGGAAAGGTGGGAAGTTTGGCTTTCTCTTAGGTTTTCTTGTTTAAAGATTTATTTGCAGCTGCAACAAAAGAAAAGTCCTTTTTTCTGGGGTGTGATATTCATGAACCTCAAAATTGAAATTGGAGTGGACATTGTCTTAGGGTTTTATCACTGTGATAAAAGTCCATGACCAAAAGTAACTTGGGGAAGAAAAGGGATTTATTTCATCTTACAACTTTCTGGTCACACTCCGCCACTGAAGAAAGTCAAGGCAGGAACTGGAGCAGAGGCAGTGGAGCAGTAGTAATGTTTACTGGCGTGTTCCTCCAGGTGCACTCAGCCTGCTTTCTTATACCATCTAGGACCACCTGCCCAAAGACAATGTCTCTCTTGGTGAGCTGGACCTGCTATACCTACATTGATCATTAGTCATTAAAGTGCCCTACAGACTTGTCTACAGACAGTGTGAACGGAGGCATTTCTCAGTTGAAGTTGTTCCCAGATAACTGACTTGAGGCAGGTTTAAAAACAAACAAACAAACAAACAAACAAAAAACCTATCCTGAACAAAGAGGTAGGGAGCCATGCCTGGTTTTAGATTGCCTTGGAGAAAGTCTTATTATCTAGCAGGATCTTTAAGCAGTAACTCAAGGGACTCCAAGTGGTGCACTGGGTGTGTCCAGGGTAGACCTTTTGGCATATGGGAAAGGGAAAGCCCTCTTTAGCTGACTACCCCATAAGGCTTTTTTCCATCTATTTTACAGTCCCCTTTTCTCTGAAGTTTAGATGAGAAAATATTCACAGGCAGATTTGACTGGAGCCCACAGCCAGCAGACTTTCTCCATTGTATACACACTTCCCTTTTACTCTCTTCCAGCATGTATGTTAATTAGATAATACTTGCTGATACACTTGAAAAATGATGATTTTAAAATGTTGTTTGTATGTTGAAATGTAGTTGTAATTAGTAGAGTAGCCAGTGAAATAACTATTTGTGGGGCCTGAGATGAAAGCAGGTGGAATTAGAAACTGTCCCTTTAAACATCAAGACGCTTTTCCCAGAAAGTACTGTCTCTGCACCCTGTAAGAAGCACAGGGTGTATCCTGGCCTGCTCGGTTTTCTCCTCCTCCTCTTCCCTACATATTTATCCTTTTGGGTCACCTATTCTCCTTTCAGTTCAGTGACAAAATGACACGACTAGAATAGCCTTGTCTTGTTCATTGTTTCTTTTTTCCTCCCTAACCCTTTCTTCCCTATTTTTAGGAAGCCTGCTTGTGATATTGTTGTGTGTTCTTACAAAGGTAGAAGAAGCCCCTTCCACCTGGGAGTTGAGAGAAGACTGATGTGCTAAATGCACTTCATATCAGTGTTCAGAAGCCAGTTAGAGGGAATGCTTCATTGCTCTGTGTTACCAAGAGGTTCTATAAAATCCTTTCAACTGATTAAGAAGCTGAAGGGGGGCGGTGTTGAGTCAGAGGTGTCCTGCACATCTCACAGAACCTGTAGTTGTGTAGTTGAACTCCACATAGTCAGTATTCATGAAAACACTTCAACTGGTGCATTGGATCCTGAAGAACTGAGTCAGTGATCCAAGCTGTAGTGGTCAGTAGTATTCACCATAGGTGGCTCTGCTAAAAAATGACGTCCTGTCCTCTCTTCTCCAGGTGTGAGCTCAACTGTATGTCACTTTTTCTTTCTTGTTGGTTCTCCAGATAGAACTCATCCTTAGGTCTGCAGTCTCAGCATTTGAGACAGAAAATTAGAAATTTGACCTACTTATGTAATACGCAAGTTCCCATCAGTAGAATATTAGGGAAGATATAAACCTTTCTTTTTTATTTGCATTTAATGTAACCATTGAAGAAAGATCAAAACAGTAAATCTGCCATGGCAAGGAAAAAAGTATTAACAAATTTTTTACCTTGTGCATTCATCATCTTTGGTCTTCAGGGAGTTCATTTGATCCTTGGAGTTGGGGGGCAAAATGAATATAAAATACTTGACAAAGTTGCAATTTTTTTTTCCTAATTGAAAAGGTACCACCTTGCCATGTTCTGCCCAATTAAATAAGTACTTCCCACTGAAGTCTATAATGGTATGTCATAGTGGCTGACTCCGACCAGGATGTGGGTTTTAATAGTTGAGGAGGTAAAGGGACGTGGTCTGTGCTGTATTTTGTATTGGTTATTACTGGCTTGTTTTTCTATTAGTCAGTGTGCCTCAATTGTTTGTGTTAGAGAATGAAATGAGGGACTAAGGCACTAGATATGTGGATGACTTGATGCTGGGCATCCATGGTATATGGATTTCAGAAAAAGCCAGGGAATACGTCCTTGTTTTTAACTGTGCCCTTAAATGGGGGCAACATCGTCTTGCCCCCAGTTGCATGAGTCTGTGTTATAGCTTAGCATCTGATGTGGCTTGTTGCTGTTTTAGAATGGCTTGGGGGAAAGGGTGGATGAAGGAAACACTTGACCCTTGAATTTGAACCTTTCCTGTCCTTGTGCTTTGAGCACATTCAGTTTGCTTAGGTTCATGAACACACTTGGAACATTTTTAAAAAACTTTTATGTCATTTCTTTTGTCACAGCTTGCACTCTCACCAAGGAGAAAGAGGCCCAAACACCCACTCATGAGCTGTTCTATTGCTTCACTGGGGCAAGATGCCTGAGCCTACACCATTTCTGAAGGATGTTGAGACATTTTCTACTTTACTCCTCTTTGGTGCTTTTGTGTTTCTCTGGGTGTTGGCTGGATCTAGGCAGTGCTGTTCAGGTGCTGCTGCTGCTTAGATATGTGTGCTTGTTAGAAGGCATTGGGACAGGAATGTAGCCTTGTGGCCCCAGCAGGCTCACCAGAATGAGCACTGTAGAACAGCCCCAAAGCTGAGGTATAAATCTTCGGTGCCTGGCAATGATACTACCCATTAAGGAGACTTTTTTTTTTTTTTCTGTCCTACTTGGTTTCTGGCTATACTAATAGAACAGCACATCAAGCAAGGCTGTAAATAAAAGTTATTACCTAATAGGTGGGTGCCGAAGTGGAACGGACGGAGCTGAGGCATGGAGGCCTTATTACTGCTCATCAGCAATTACAAACAGGATAAAGTGTGTGGGACTTGAGCTGATGCAGCGGCAGCTAATAGAGGCTGGGATGACACTGGGCCATGAGAGGATGATGTATGCTGATGGGGTTTTACTGCCTCATCTTGCTGCTTGCTTTCAAGACAAGTTGTGTTATCTGTTTTCCTGCTTGCTCATCCATCTCAAGGGAGACAGTCCCATTGCCTCTACTGCCAGTGGGTGGGCTGCTCGTACTCCTCCTGCCTGCGTCTGTGTCTAAAGCATCACCTTCAGGAGATAAACATCTCTGGAAATACTTCATTATCATGGCCAACTAACATCATCATCTTACTGGATTGCTTGCTGTGGTGGTTGTGGAGCACATCTTCAGAAGCAAGTGTTTCTATGGAGTCTAGGATCAGGTGGGGCCCTGTCTCTTAAATAATCACCATGACAGAGTCCTATAGTTGAATCTACAACATGCAAAAGAAGTGACTTTGCTTGCCCCTGGAAATTCAACCACAAAGAGACAGATTAAATTCAGAAACAAATACAACTAATTCCAGCTTTAGAGAGCAGCATACAAATAATTTAGGTTTATTTTTAAAAGTAAAGACCAAAGTGTGGTGGTATTGTGTTCCCCAAAATATTGTGCACCCTAATAAACTTAAAACTCTCTGGGGTCAGAGAACAGAACAGACACTAGATACAGAGGCTAGAAAATGGTGGCATTCACACCTTTAATCCTAGCATTCCAGAGGCAGAAATCCGTCTGGATCTTTGTGAGTTCAAGGCCACATTGGAAACAGCCAGGCATGGTGACACACGCCTTTAATCCCAGAAAGTGAGCCTTTAATCCCAGGAAGTGAGGGCAGAAAGCAGAAAGGTATATAAGGCGTGAAGACCAGGAACTAGGCTGGTTAAGCTTTCAGGCTTTCTAGCAGCAGTTCAGCTGAGATTCATTTGGATGAGGACTCAGAGGCTTCCAGTCTGAGGAAACAGGATCAGCTGAGGAACTGGCGAGGTGAGGTGAGGTTAGCTGTGGCTTGTGCTTCTTCTCTGATCTTCCAGCGTTCACCCCAATAACCTGGCTCCAGGTTTGTTTTTATTAATAAGACCTTCTAACATCCTGCTACACCGAAGCTAGAGCGATGGCTCAGTGGTCAATAGCTCTGAGTACTTTTGCATAGGACCTGAGTTTAGTTCCCAGTACCCACATTCGGTGGCTCGCAATCACCTTTGACTCCTCTTCCAGGTGATCTGGCCTCTGCAGGCTCCTGCACACATGTGGTGTACAGGCATATATGCTCGGGTCTTGCATGTGTGCACACATAACCACAGGAGCAAGCATAACATGAGGTGACCTTTAAAGAGGTGACTCCTGCCTGAGAAATTCTTAGAATTCAGAACCCTAGAATCATTAGGCATGATAAAGGGGGACTGGGGTGTGGAGTCAGAGACTAGCAGCAGGATTGTGGTTTGTGTGAATAGAAAACTTGAGGTACAGCAGCACTTCAGAGTGTCATGTAAACAGTTTGAGCTTGAGAAATTGAGATGATGCAGTGCCGCTGAGCTCTGAGCACCCCCAACCACAGCATTCAGACCCTGGAGACAGACGCTGGCATAGAGCACAAAGGAGTGCTTTTGGAAGGGCATCCCAGTTTGATCCCAGAGGTCAAGTGTTCTGGTTGTTCAGCTCTTTGTCACAATCAGAATTGCTGCTGGAGAAATTGTAGTTTTGTTGTATAAAATACAGGCTGAAGGGAGAACACTGTCACTCTTTTCTTTGATGCCTTAAGCTATAGAGTAGGTAAAGACACCTGTTATATGATAATCTTATTGTCAGAAGCCAGGCAAATTATGAAGTAATGTTAGAGATGGGTCCTTCAGTCTGTAAATGCTTTGCCATTGGGCAAATGTAGATTTTCCCCTTTCCATACAAAGTAAGATTTGAACCTGAAGACAGATGCTTGTAATCCCAGAATTTGGAAGGTTGAAGCAGGAAGATGAGGGGTTCATAGCCAGCCCTTAGCTATATAATTAATTAGAGGCCACCCTGGGTGACCTTGTTTTTTTTTTTTGTGAGTGTGTGTGGTTTTATTTTTTTTTTTTAAAAAAAGAACCAACCATAAAATTTTATTTGACAAAAAGCTTCCGTCGATACTGATTTTGTTGGTTATTTATGATAGTGGCCAGTAGAATGAAGAAAGAGAGATAACTCTGAGAAAGATGTTTATATGAGTAACTGACAAGATTTGACAGTTGATAAGAATTGGCTGAATAAAAATGTAAAGCATAAACCAGGAACCAAGGGAAGATGGGCTGATGACCGGGAGAGAGTGCAAAGGGAAACAGTTGGTACTGTTTTCAGTTTTGGATTTTAAGCTAAATTTTACGTCCTTGTAGATCAGCACTTCTCAACCTGTGGGTCTTGACCCGTTTTTTGGGGGGGTGTGTATGTGTCACATATCAGATTTCGTGCATATCAGATATTTACATTATGATTCATAACAGTAACAAAATTATAGTGATGAAGTAGCAACAAAATAATGTTATGGTTGGGGTCACCATGACAAAAGGAATTGTGTTAAAGGGCTGTAGCATTAGGAAGGTTGGGAACCACTGTTGTAGATAGTAATAAAATTAGAAATAGTGGCCTGTTTGAGGAACAATAACTAACTTATGCAAATTGTTAAGGGAATGAATACAAGGAGCAAGGCACTGAGGACAGAATGTCAGTGAGGAAGCCAGAAAGGAAAAAGGCTCCCTGCAGGATTGGGAAAGGTTCATAAGAAGACTCAGGAGGTGGGGAACTAGGGAAAACTGTTCTTATAGCTCACAGACCACTGGGTGGACTGACAGAAAGAAGTCTGTGGTGTGGTGGGAAGCCAGAGCTTGTCCAAGATCATTCTTTTCTGAGTAAAGGCGTAGACAGAACCATCAAGCTAGAAGTAGCTACAGTAAACACTGGTGGACTGAGCAGGAAAACATCTCCAAATAGTAGCTGGTCCAGATTTGTAATTCAGTTATGTAAGTGTGTGTAAACCAAATTGGCACTTTCTTAGAGGAAAGAGCAGAGAGAGGAACATGGGTGTAGTATGCCTCTGTGTTTTTAACGAACTTTGAAGTTCACTGTGTGAGACACAGTAGGTAGCATGTCATACCATCAAGTGGGTTAGGAGAGCGAGCACCAGTCTATAGAGACAGTCTTTGTCCGCACAGCCAACCAGTCTCTCCTGGACACTGTGTGTTACTACTTCATATGCAGAGAGAACCTTACAACCTGGGGAGAATCCTTTCTTCCAGCCCTACTTTGGTGAACATTCAGTTCACACTGGTCCTCATCCTGGTGCTCATAGTGTATTACTCCTTTCCTCTTCCTTCCTCCTCCCTCTATCTATTTACTAATTTAATCATCTGTCAAGTTCAGCACCATCTTCTCTAGCCCGTCTGTATTTCTGATTAGAGAAACCCTGTTCCCTTGCATTAACTGTTTGTTTTGTCCAGTGTTGTTTGTACATGCACATGCATATGTGCGTGTGTTCAGCTCCACACCACAGGCAGGTGTTCCATGTTATTACAGGTGGTTCACAGAACAAGAAATCCAGTAAATGTCATCATGTGCATGGTTGTGACTCTCCAAATGCTCCCTGCCAGACCACCAAGTTCTGTATAGCAGAGATACATTTCAGTTTTTATAGGTCTGGTCGGTACCATAGTACCTGTTCACTTGAAAAAGAATGTTTTACGTAATACCTCGTTGGTTGTCAGGTTCTGTCAGTTCCTGGCATGTTACCCTAGAGCTGCTTTCTTGCTCTTACCCTCTTTGATCCCCTCAATGCTCAAGTATAGCACCGAGGCTGGGCAGCAGAGGAGACTGGGAAGTGTCCTCTCTGCTGCAGCTGCTCCAGAGAGTGTGCCTGAAATCCTAGGACTGCAGTCTCCTTGTTTCCCGGCATTTCATGTTATCACTGAGAAGTCAGATGGCACTGCTTTTAACTTTTACAAGTAAAGTATCTGGAAATTTTTCATCTTTATAATATTTATAATCATATTTTTAATCTTTGTTGTCATAGAATTTATAATGAAGTGTTTAGTGGCTAGGCTATCCTTTGTTTCATTCAAGATGTTGAGAGCTTGGTAGGTACCTTAAATATGAAGTCCAGTGTCACCCTTCTACTCCAGGAAGTCTTTCTCCTCTCGCTGGGATGGCTGGCTGAGAACCTCTCTCCCCATTCTCACTGTGTCGGCTTCCTCCTTCGCTGGCTGGGTAATTCTGTTTATCTTTCAACACTTCTTGGGACTTTATTCCAGTCATCATACTTGTTCTCTGATCCTGCTCTGTAGTGCTCTGTCCTTGTTCATGACATAATCGAGGACACAGTCCTTTCTGACTTTGTAGGGCTGCTCCCTTTGCTGACTCGTCTTGAGGACATTTTTCTGTTTACCTTGGTCTCCATTCTCTGGTTCTCATTTGCTGAGCTAAGCGTAGTTCTCTGGTGGCATCTAAAAAAGAAGCCTTAGTTAGTGCAGAGGGGGTTCCTTCTACCATGTCTCTTGAATGGGGCTCTTAGTAGAGGTTTTCCTTGGGATGGAGTCCAGTAGGTATGCTGACTAGCAGAATTAGTTGTAAGCAAGTTGAAAACTGTTGTCAGGAGTTCACATTAAGGAAGAGAATGTGGGTCTGAGAGACCGTGGACACACTGTGTCTGTTTAGCCTGTTCAGTTCCTTTATAGAAGGCCTGGCCAGAGTTTTGCCAGGCAGTGGGCTGGCTGCCAGCCCAGAGCTTGCAGAATCACACACCACTTCTGCAGAGACACTTTGAGTGGTTCCCTGCTCTGGTTCTCAGAGACGTTCCCCGCTTCCTGCTTTTTCTGAGACCAGCTTTGGGGGTTTCTTTGCTCACAGTGGCTTGAAGCTGCCGAAGTCAGCTGTAATCTCCATAGCCCAATGAGAACATCTTTAGAACTTGCTTTAAAATTTCTTTGCTGAGGCTGGAGAGATGGTTCAGTGATTAAGAGCAGTTGCTGTTCTTCTAGAGCTTGTCAATGAGCTCACATCTGCCCATAGCTTTCCTTTCTGGTCTCTGTGGACACCTGTAGACACACACACACAAAATCCTTTAAAAAAAAAAATCCCTTGCCTGTTAAATATATTAAACACATACATTTATTTTATTGAAATAGGTTTATTCTTCATTTTTTTTTTTTAATGCTTTTTCAGATTCCTTCTGAGAAAGAACCAGAAAATACATTTAGGCTGTATGGTAGTCGCCCCTGTCCTGCCCCATGTCGTCCCCCTGCCCCATCAAGTACTTTGCCACTGAGCTGTGTCCCCAACTCCTTTTTGACTTTATATTTTTTAAGACAGGTTTTGTTTGTTCTGTTCTGCTTTTGTGTTTTTAGTCCTTGTTTTAAAAGTTAATTTCAATGTATATATTAATGAAAAGCAGTCCTTTTAGAGTTTTCACAAGCTTGCTGTGTTTAAAAATAAATATGCCTCATTTCTCAAGCTCTCTTTTTTTAATGTATACTTGCATATTTCTCTTTTAGCACAATTTAGGGTCCATAGCAGGTTACCCATTTTTGTGTGGCTAAAATCATGGTTTAAAAGAAGACTTGCATCTAAACCAACAACATGAGGAAACACTTTAGCCAATAAATTTGGTTATTTATGATTAAAAATCAGAAAGTTTAACCTTGGAGACATTTTTGTCACGGGGGACCTCGTATTGTGATTAGTTATCTGAACAGCCAAGTGCCTCTGTGGACTCCGTTAACCAGCCTCCCACTATATGTGTATAATTATTTTTGGTACACGCACATGCTCTGCTATAAAAGCTTCTTTGGCCTTATGCTCCCTGCCGTTCTGAATTCTCTGTTTTCATTACCACTATCCACCTACAGAGTTTCAGAAAGCCATTCCCAAATAGCAGAACCACAGCTTGGAATTTGAAATAAACCACATCTCTATTAACTCTACAGATGGAGGAATTAGTTACCTGTTAGGCATTTCCCACATTCATCTGCCCTTTCAGAACTTACTAAAAATGCATACATGCGTAAGCTAGAAGTAGGGCATTGAGCTTAGTGTGTCCATTTCTGTTACTCCAGTGAGGGCAAAGGATGTAACATAATCTTAATGGCCTTTATACCTTGAATGTGGCACATGTTCACTTGATAGAAAATATACTGGCAGCTGCTGATTTTTTTTTCTAGAAAAAGTTGAACTCTTCTCCAAAGATAATGTTATTACATCATAGTTTGAATTATGTATCTAAATATACAATGTGGCTTTTAAAAGGTTGGGGAGAGATTAGTGTACTAGAAGCTGAATCGTAGGTGCATTTGTTTCTAGCCTGGCACAAACTGGTAGTTCTTGTAACTGACAAGATTCAGCTCCACATTTCCCCATGACAGCTGTTGATAAATGCATTTGTAGAAGAGTAAAATCACATTTTAATGTCTTGGCCGTCCTCATTCCTAGAATAGCAGTTGCAGTAATTGACATAATTAAAAATGGATCCTTATTGGGTTTGGAGGGATACAGACTAGGAATGACCTGTCAAAGTCTATGACAGATCATAAAGCATACTTAGAGGTAAGAGTAGGCCTCACAAACCTGGAAAAGGGTGTCACCGCCCTGTTGTCAGCCTCAACTGTCTGTCACAAGTTTTCCCATCACACCATAAGTGTGGTCAGTGTTTCTGGGAAGAAGTTCAGAAGGCTCTCTGCCAGTCACCTGCAAGCTTGGTTACTCTGGTTTGAACATAATTTCAGGCTTACCAGAAAAGTTAGGAGAGTGTGTAAAATTCTCAGGTACTTCCTATAAAGTTAGTTCTTCAGAGTTGATGTTTTTAACCACACGTTTCTACCACTGTTTATCTCTACACATACCTATATCCCTTATTGAGTAAGTTGCAGATTCAGTATTCTTTCACATCAAATCTTTAATGTGTAATTTCTTAAAACCAAGAATTAGTCTTATATGATTATGATACAATTTTCAGAACTTAAAGTTTAACTTTAATGTAATACATAGTAGTTTTAGTATGGTTGTTCGAAGTGTGGACAGCTTGATAAATCTTTCATCAAAGCAAGTTGAGCAGCTGGTGGCACACACCTTTAATCCCAGCACTCAGGAGGCAGAGACAAGTGGATCTCTGTGAGTTCGAGGCCAGCCTGGTCTACAAAGTGAGTTCCAAGACAGCCAGGACTGCTTCACAGAGAAACCCTGTTTTGGGAAAAAATAAATAAATAAAAATAGTTACATGTTTCAAATATGTGTGACAAACAGTTTTCATAATAATAATTTTTATTAATTCTCTTAATTTTCTAGCAGCTCATTTTATGAATGGGGTTATTTCTCTCTCCTTTACAAACTTATTTATTTATTTGTTTATTTTTATTTCTTTTTCCCCCGGAGCTGAGGACCGAACCCAGGGCCTTGTGCTTGCTAGGCAAGCGCTCTACTACTGAGCTAAACCCCCAACCTATTTGTTTATTTTTTATTTATTTTTTGAGACAGAATTTATTGTGTAGCCTGGCTGTCCTGGAACTCACTGTCCAGTAGTCTAGGCTGGCCTCAAACTCCTGGAGATCCACCTGCCTCTGCCTCCTGAGTGCTAGGATTAAAGGCTTTCGCCACCATTGTCTGGCAGTTTTTGTTTTTGTTTTTTTTTTAAGGTGGCTTTCTCCACTTGGTACCCTTGGTAGAGCCCATGATTGATGCAATCCCAAGTATGGAATGCCTGCTGCTCTGGCTCTGATTGAGAAAAGGCTACAGTGTTCTTTCTAGGCACAGGGGAGAAATGTGAATTTAGGTTCAGTGTAGCCTCACTTCAGAAGTTGTTGAAATTTGGCACCTAGGTTATTTATTTATAGGCTTAAGGATTTTCCCTGACACTAAT
The DNA here is from genome assembly GCF_007827085.1 of Peromyscus californicus insignis. Lineage (NCBI taxonomy): Eukaryota > Metazoa > Chordata > Mammalia > Rodentia > Cricetidae > Peromyscus > Peromyscus californicus. The sequence goes on from NW_026294491.1 coordinate 6,936,694, forward strand.
GAGTCAAAGGCTAGCTTTTGGGTAGAAGAAGCTAAGTGATAGGTTGGAAAAGGAACTGAATTAAGCTCAATGCTAAATTGGAAACAAAAATAGTTTAAAAGCAAATGAGCTGTTTAATTTTAGCAGCTACTCAGTCATGCATTCAAGCTGATTTTCTTTAGACAGCAAAATAAAAATGTTCAAACGTTTTCCCTTTCATTAAACCTGTAGCACACATCCCCTAGACGCCAGCTTCTCATGACAGGATTGCCATCATGAGGAACCTGCCTTTCCAGAGGTTAGCTCTTCTCTCCCTCCTTATTGCTGTGCTGAGCACCAATGTAGCCAGCCATGTAGCTGGTGCTGTACCTGACCTGGAAGCTTACATTGTGAGTCAAATAGGTAGAACAATTGAAGATTTGAAAAGCCCTCCAAGGAAGGATAAAATGAGATGGTTTAAATGAAAGACTTTAAAAATAACTCATGAAACTTGAATAGTATCTCATTTATCTCTACCCATTTCCATTCCCTGCTCCTATAGTCAGTGTTTCTGTGTAAAAGATGAGTTGTCAATCTTTTTGACAAAAACAAAACAAAACAAAAAACCAGCTTAGGGTCACACCTGGGCAAGTCATTTAGTGCTTTGGAGACCAAGATGCTGGAGTATTATCTTTTGAAGACATGTGATCTGTCTATACCGTCTAACCCTCTTCAAATGTTAGGCAGCAGCAGGAGGAAGTAGCTGTAGTTGTCAGTTACCCACTGTCTAAGGACAGTCCTAAGACTCGAGAGGCCTGCTGTGGAGACCTAGACTGAATGGGATTGGAGCATAGAAGATCTACTCCACAGTTTTAGGAAGCTTAGCCCTTAAATTTGTGTTTTGAGAAACTAAATACAAACAGTATTACCCACCCTGTACATAATTACATGAAAATAAGTGTGGCTGTTATCTATTCCGTGAATACATAAAGATACAAATCTTACTTTTGTGGTAGTACTGAAGAAGATTGTACAGCAGAAATTCAAGACGATTCTTTTCATGAGTTCAAGTCTTTGGATTTTCATTCTCGCCACTGATTTGTAGTCAAGAGATAGCAGTTAGAAGGCACGTGGCTAGCGTGTAGTGATCTTTTTTCTCTTGGGGTTTCCTTCCTCTTTCCTTCCCTTTTCTTCCCTTCCCCTCCTCCCTCCACTTCCTGAATGCTGGGGTTCTAAATTTGGGCTTCCATGCCCAGATCTCTTGAGTTTATCTTTAAAATTTTTTAAAAAATAATTATATGTATGGATGTTTTTGTCTGCGTGTAGGTCTATGTACCACATACATGCCCGAGGAGACTGGAAAATGGTGTTGGATCCTCAGGAACTGTAGTTACAGACAGTTGTGAGCCACTGTTGGATACTGGGAATCAAACCTGGCTTTTCTGGAAGAGTAGCCAGTGCTCATGTCTGCTGGGCCATCTCTCCAGCCCCTCCCCCTCCCCTCCCTCTCCTTTCCTTCCTTCCTTTGTAACCCAGGTTTGTCTCAGACTCACTATATAGCTGAGGCTGACCTTGAATTCCTAACCCTACAACCTCTATCTCCTGTAAAGATTACAAATATGTTTACCATACCTGGTTTATACAGTGCTGGGAATCAAACCCAGAGCTTTGTGTATGCTAGGCAAACACTCTGCTGAACTATGTCCCCAGCTCCTTGAGTTTCTCAGTTTTTCTTTTCTCTCTTTGTCTCCTTAGTAGTGTTTCCTTAGTCTGTGTTTTGCTCTACTGTGCTGATAGTTGTAAAAATCAGTGCTTTATAACACTGAACTCTAAGGTAGCCAAGGAGGTCATAAAAAGAAAAGCTTGTAGATTGAAGGCTATTAGCAGTCTGAATAAGAAGTGGGGGATCTGTGGGGATACAGTTCAGTTGGGCTGGCAGGAACGGTCTTGCTAATGAAGTTGCCAAACTCAGGAAGTGATGCCAGGCCCCAGAAGAGGACTGCTGTATTTATTGCTGGCCTCACAGACTCTCCTGACTACCTATCTCTTGGGATTTAGCACCTGGTCATGCCCTCTTGGTCAATAAAAGAGGCACTTAACAGACTAGGGTGGTGACATACAGGCTTCAGAAGTTTATGGATTTGTGGGCTGCTGGCGTGTGTGTGTGTGTGTGTGTGTGTGTGTGTGTGTGTGTGTGTGTGTGTGTGTGTGTGTGTGTGTGTGTTTATAAGGCTATTTGGCATATAAGCTGGAAGAGCCCGTCAGGGAGTTGAAGCGCCTTTGACTTGTGGGGGGCCATGGAAAGCTGAGGTGACTTGGTTTGCCTTTCCTGTTTGTTAAAATAGAGTTTCACATGAAGTTACTTAACTTGATTCTGAGCTGTTTATACCATCCTACAAGTAGTCAATAAAGATTGATTGTGGATTTTTTTCCTACAGTAACATGACAGTGATTGAAATCCAATATTAAGCCCAAGATGTGACAGATAGTACAAGTTAACATGTCAAGAAAGACAGACAGACCGGGGGTGGGGGGGGTGGGGGGGGAGGGAAAGAGGGAGGAAAGATGATTTTATTATAAGTTAAGTTACTGTAATTGCAGAAATTCAGAGAGTTATTAGCAGGTATGGGAAGAACAGAGTCAGACATCATCTAAATCATACTCTCAAAGAGCCGTGGACAGAGTTGCTTGACAGACAGCTCTCCCAGAGAAATTGATGATGGTTGTGGTCAGGTTCTGAGACAATGAGAGGAGCTTGTCTTCATTTGCACTCTGGGGCCAGAGTTTGCCCCTCCCTTGTTCTAGGGACCAGTGGGCCTTTATATGTGTAGAGTAGGAGGCGCTCAACCCTGCAGTGTTGCTCTGTGGAAGAGCAGAGGTAGAGTCTTCACGGCTAGCAGCCATTGTGTGGGACAGCAGAATGGGTTCAGGACAGACTCCCCCAGCTCAGAATCCTGCTCTACAGAGAGTTCCGGCCGAGAACTGGGAAGTTCCTTTACCCTGTGTGTTGGTTTCCCCATCTGTGAGATTCAGGAAATAATAACACCTACCTCATAGCCTTGCAGAAAATAAATTAGTTAACATATGTGAAATATATGTATTTTATGTAGCATTTGATTGCTGTTATTGCAGAAGCTTAACAAAAGGAGTCTCTTCAGTCATATATCTGCCTACTTTGATGAGTGGTTTTAAAAATCATGTTGGATAAACCATGTGTGGTGGCACACACCTTCAATTCCAGCATGAAAGAGGAGGAAATGGGTGAATCTCTGTAACTTCTCAAGGCTAGCCTGGTCTACATAGCAAGTTCCAGGCCAGCCAGGGCTACACAGTGTGACCCTGTCTCCAAACAAAACAAAATACTACATTGGGCAGAAGGTTACATGTTATATGATTCTATTCATATATCCGTGTGTATACATCTGGAAGCATTCTTGAAATAACCAAAGTATAGAAACAGATGACAGATAAGTGATAATAAGATAGCAAACAAGGTGTTTGGAAGTTGACATGATTCTAAAAGAGCAGTCTGAAGCCTGGTGGAGTAATGCATGCCTGTGATCCGAGCACCTGACTTCGAGGTCATTTTAGGCAACAGAGAAATTCCATAAGAAAAATAACAAGCAGCATGAAGGGTTCCCGTGGTTATGGAAATGCTGCATGTCTGAAAATATCCATCTATATTTGCCTGGCTGGGGAAAGTGGGTGAAGAAAGAGTACGTGACATTTTTTTGTTGTTGTTGTTTTTTATAACTATGTGTAAAAAGGTCTAAGATTATTGATAGAGAAGAATTGGTGACGAAAGCCCGTGTGGACAGATGAATATGTTAAACATCACAGAAGGAAAACTGAGCTGACCACTGACACTGAATGAGATGTGTTGAACTCCCAGGGTGGGGTGAGGGTGGAATTAAACTAGGTGGCATCATTCAAAGGGAAAAGATAACCAATATTTTTTCATTTTCATGTCAAACATACCATATCAAACATACAGACAAGCAAAACCCCTCAGATGTGCTCTGTAAGTGCCTTTTTTCACACTCTGTGAAATGGTTCACTTAGATCGTATGATAAAGAGAAGGCTGGTGAGTGATAGCTCACTATGGATGTAGTACATTAGGTGGGCGTAATAGAAGATGGCTAGGGTGACACATGGGTACCACAGCCACCTACCTTTTTGATCACATTGAAGGTTTAGGTCAGGTTCTTCTCCTCACTCTTAAGTATAGGATTTCTACTTTTTGTGTTCTTAGCACTCTATTAATATGTCAATAACCACTTACTAGGGCCATAGATAGATAGATAGATAGATAGATAGATAGATAGATAGATAGATAGATAGATAGGAGGTGCTTAATGCCATAGCCTGCACAGAGTAGTCATTAATCTGGAAGCCTGATCAGTTACATAGCTCAGATAAACTGAGGATGTTACTAAATGAGATTGTGATTATTGAGAATGAACTTTGTTATGCTTTTCATTTATGTTTTTAATGTAAGTATTTTCTTAGTTTTTAAAAAATAATAACTTAGCCTGGTGGTGATGGCGCACATCTTTAATCCCAACACTTGGGAGGCAGAGGCAAGCGGATCTCTGAGTTTGAGGTTAGCCTGGTCTACAGAGTTCCAGGACAGCCAAGGCTACACAAAGAACCCCTGTCTTGAAACCTCCCCCGACCAAAGACATAAAAAATAACAACTTGAGCTGTTTAACAATGAATGCGTGTTTAATGGCTGTCATGAACAATATCACATAGTAGCTCAGGAGGGGAAAGGCGGTCTTCCACAAGCCAAGTGAAAGGGGATACTTAGAATGATTTGCATTAGTCACAGAGAATACAATCAGACTGAAGGAAGTGATGAGTAAGTAGTACTAGTAGTTAGGTCACCTCATAAATGCTGTTAAACACCCACTCCTTGACAAGGTGTAGATTACCTTACCCCATGTTCAGTGTGTCAGGTACTTTGGAGGTAGAGGACTCCTCCCTCCAAACTCCAGAGGACCTGGGCAGATCACAGGGTGCCTCCCCTTTGTGTGCTCTATGTGGGCTTGTTGGGTGCCTGCTGAAATTTTTTTAGTTTGGGTTTTGAATATGAATTAGAGGAGAAGTGTGCAATTAATTTCCTTTCTTAAAAGTTAAATGATAGTATCCTATATAGGTTCATAAACAGAATGATTTGGGACATGGCACATTCCACAGGAAAACTAGCCAAGACATTTGAAAAGTCCGTGTGCTGCTTCTGTAAATAAAGTCTTTTAGTCAAGAGAAGTCTTTACAGTATGGAGGGCAGCCTAGTGATAGGGCACTTTCTAGTGTGTTCAAGGGCCTTGGGTTTAGTGGTGGCGGTAATAATAACACATTTGTGTAGAAGCACCTTTCACATTGCTGCCATGTGGACAGTTAGATGAGAGCATTTACCTCTAGAAGATTTCTTTTTGTGGTTTGCTTTTTGAGCATCCTGGGGGTGGAGACCCTCAAAGTTTGATGCATTCTCAAGAGTCTGCTGGTGCTACACCACCCAATTTCCCCATCTTCTATTATCAGCAAGGGGAAGAAGCAGAGGTGTGCGCTCAGATCATAGGGTGTGCGAGAGGATGAGCCCACCCTGTGTACCTAAGAGCATAGAAGAAATCGCCAGAGAAAATAGGTTGAAGTAAGGAGTGAGATTGGAAGGTGGGTGGGGTTTGTGGCTAAAAATTGTGCGGTCTAGCAGGTTGTGAACAGTTGACTATTAAGTGGTTATGATCTAGGACTGGTATCTAACTGTATTTAAGCTGAATTCATCTCTAAAGACATAAAAGCATTCTTTACAAGATTTTAGTCATCAGCCTCTAGAATCTTATTCTCTCTTTGTGCAATGTTTTTATTTTGTTGTTTGTTTTAACTTGTTACTTTGAAATTATTCTAAGGTCATTAGAAATATAACCGAGGAAGGGGAAAATCCCATTTGAACCAAGTGCAAAAAATAACTTTTTAAATGGGTAATGAGGGAGTTCATGGTCTTGAAGTTTTTGTGATGCATAGAGTAAAATGCCAGGAGAAGGTGAATCTCTAATCCCTCCACGTGCTCCAAAAGCAAAGCGTCGGAAGAAACCTGTAAAACAGGCCTTTTTCAAGTCTCTTTTATCAGTGTTCAAGGGAGGGTGGTGGTTTTCATGGACAGAGGTTTTAGCAGCTTAAGCTCCTTTAAATGGTAGAAGGAGAGACAGCAGTGATGTGTGAGGGTTCATTAATTATTGCTCTTTCTGATGTTTGCACAGGCTGTTGGGATCATAAATGTCAATCTGTCAAGAGACTGTGATAGGTTCTAAAAAAACTGATTGAGTACCTCAAAAGCTGCCACAAAGCCTGAGATTAAACGGGCTCCTCTCTTCTTAGAGGTGTGGAAGGCGTGGGCGGAGGGGTTGGGAGACTTTCTTCTTTGTTGCACTTTGGCTCTGGCTCTGGGGTTCTGGGTTGAGGGCTGGCTGGAGCAGAGGGTGAGAGTCTGCCTGAGATGTCAGCAGGCCACAGCTACTGTTAGCCTAAGCCTGGGGTGGGCGTGGGCTGGCAGCTGCACAGTGCCAGGAGAGTAAGAGAGCCAGGCTGCAATTTTGACAGGCCTGACACAATTCATTTGGAGATTTTCAGGAGAGAACATGAGTAATAAAGACAAGAACAGTGACAGGAGGGAACAAGCGTGCATCTCTGTCAGAGACAAAACAGTTTGAGAAGCAGCAGCCCTGTTTGTTGCCGTCAGGCTTCCGCTGTAAATGTATTCCTGAGTTGAAAGACTTGGTGCTAGTTACTGTCTGTACTTGGCTAGCAAAGTCCAATTAGAGGAATTTCTCTCTGTAGACATTTGTTTTTTAAAAACACTGTACTTGTTTCCTCTGTCACATGTTGAGCAGTGGTTGCCTTCAGACCAAGAAATTGGACACAGGTAAAATAGGTGAAATTTTCATTAGAAGATCTCACGTGGTATCTTTGTCTTTGTTAAACACTGGCTGAGAAAGAGGGGTCTAAAGTGCCGGGAGCTGTGAACCTGGCATGGAAGTGCAGCAGCCTGTGTGGGTATGCCCAGCCTAGAGTAGTTCTCAAGAGGAAACACTGAAAAAAATGTGCTTTGTTGGCTCTTTATGAAGGACCTTAATTAGAAGTCACTCCTGACTCCTGGGGTGGGACCGAGTCTAGCTTGCCACTGCAGCTCCTCCTGCTGCTAATGAGCATGCTCCTTTCTAGGACGTGTTTCTTCTGACAGTTAGAGCTGAGTGTGAGAGTTATTTCTGTTCACCTTGCTCTCCACGTTTAACCCTTACTGCCCAAGTTCAGCATATGCAAATAGATTAATTAGATGGTTTCTGCCATTGTTCCCCAAACTGAAAATGCTTCAAGTTAGAGGGGCTGAAACTTAGAAGCAGGTGACAAATAATCACAGTTGATTCCAGGTGAACAGTAGATGGCTCTTTTAATGTTAACTCGTGTTTGGGTCTTTTCTGGTAGTCTTTTTCTAACTGACTTAAAATTTATAATTTAATAGTTGAATTATTTAGTTCATTATTATGTAATTAGAATCCCTACACTAGACATCTGTTTCTCTTATTTAGGCAACTCACCCCAGGCACAAGGTTTCATTAAATAATTAGCAGAGGAGATGTAAAATTCTTCCATAGGCATGATGTTGAGCCTATAGACTCCTGTTTATTTCATTAGCTTCTAATTAAAACACCAAGTTGACCTGTGAGAAAATGTCAGAAAATGACTTGCTTCACCGAGAAGTGACATAAAACTCAGCCACCCGGATGGCAGCATGCCACAGACAGTTTGGGTGGGGAACTTCATTCTACTCTCCTCACATTAGGGAACAGTAGAGGACACTAGGGTTTCTTTCCAGTTAATGTAGACCATCATTGAGGGCAGAGGAAGTCAGTGTACCCCAGGGCTTCAACACTGTGCATCTCTTAGTGTCTGGGAAGAGTGCAGAGATTCTAAGAAGACACAGTCTGCTGCGCAGTTCATCTAGGTGTAGAACAGTGCTTCCGGTTGGGATTGAACAACCCTTTCATAGGGTTGCATATCAGATGTCCTGAATATCAGATATCTGCATTACAATTCCTAACAGCAAAATTAGTTATGAAGTAGCAACGAAATAATTTTATGGTTGGGGATCATCACAACATGAGGAACTATATTAAAGGGTTGTAACATTAGGGAGGTTGAGAACCACTGGTGTAGAGTCACATAAGACTGCTGCTCGCAACACAGCTTGTACACACGTTTGGTTGTAAACCGATGCAGATGCTGGGACACGGACCCTCAGGGGAACAACTGGTTCTTTAGGATGGCCGGTGCATTGTAGCAGAAACTGTTGGCAGCATCACAGGCCTCCCTTTGACCTGTTGTTCCAAGAATATCTCCTTTCTGTTGCCTACAAGAACATTAACTTCTCAGTGTTTAGAGTGGTCAGAGGGACCATGGAGATTTGTTCCCTAGAGTTATTGTTGACACTCTCGGGCATATTGTCTGATGCCTAGACTGTCCTAACTTTAGGGACCCCATCAAAAGCAAGTGCTCAGTGAAGACACCTGGTAGTAAGACCGTGCAGACAGGAAATTTGGTTCCCAGTCACAGTGGCATGCAAAGCAAATGCTTTTCTTTACATCCCCTCCCTGATGCCATTGTAGGCCACAGGACTTCCCTCTTGCTCTGTTGACACCTGAAGTTAAAGTTTCCTTTAGCAACGGAAGACTGTGCTCCACGGAAATTGGCACACTTGGCCATTTGGGCCAGACTCCTCAAAAGAGCTTTGAGTTCCAGTTCTGTGCGTGTCCTAACACGCGTACCTGTCAGAGGTGTGGGTGAAAAGGCCCATGAGCTGAGGGTCATTTTTGTGTGATAAGTACATTGGCATCATGTATACCTTTTGTGTTTAGCTTGCTTGCTTACTCATTCATTCCTTCATCCATTAATGGGCAGGGTCTCACTATGTGACTCAGCTTCATTTATTTACTTATTTGTTTTTTTATTTATGGGCAGGGTCTCACTGTGTAGCTCTTCTGGCCTGGAAGTTGCTGTGTAGACCCTGATGGCCTTGAATGTCCAGAGATCTGTCTGCCTTTACTTCTCGAGTGCTGAGACTAAAACTGTGGTGTGTCACCATACTCAGCTTTTTGTTGTTGTTGTTTTTGTTTTTGTTTTTTAAGTTTTCAGGCTGGAGAGAGGGTTCAAAGGTAAACAGCTCTTCCTTCTCTTGCAGAAAACTGGAGTGTAGTTCTCCACCAGCTGGTTTACAACTACCTGTAACTCTAGTTCCAAGGAATCTGAAACCCTCTTCTGACCTCAGAGAGCTTCCACATGTATATAGTGTGGGCCACATACACACTTTCCCCTCCTCTCCCCCTCCAAACAATTTTAAAATATAGAAGTTTTCAGCTTCCATATTGTATCGATCACACCTCTCATCCCAGATTGAGAGACATTTCTTAAAAAGATACTTCAAATAGGACAAGCAGCACAGGTTTTTGTTAGGTATCTAAATAGGGTTGTTATCACAAATAGTGCCCTTTTTGTGGGAAAAGACCCCCAGGAGAGCAGTGTGGCTCATGCTAGGTGGATTCTTTTGGCTGGTTGCTTTGTAATGATTTACATTTAGATTGTTGCTTTTTGCTCTTGTGGAGCAGAAGGAGGGGGCCTGGCCTGTGTGGCAGCCTTAGTAACTATACTAACTGGGTCTGGACAGCTTCGTTCAGCAGACCTAGAAAATAGGCAAGAGTTGCTTTCAGTTGTTTTCATCAGAGGGCTTATTTAGTTGGTTTGTGTTGGGGGAGAATGTCATACAGGACTGGAAGAATTGAATGAGATGAGCAATGAAGCTTGTACTTGTGAAGAATGATGCAGTGCATGTGTACGCTGCTGTACTGGGTGCAGGGACTGGAGCTGTGGACACACTGCCCTTCTGCTGCTGTTGGAGCCACTAAAGCTCAGCCTCCATTCCACACAGAGCAGGTTTGGGAAAGGCACAGAGATAGCCTGTGCCAACATATCATTGTGCTACAGCTTCTCAGAAAGCCCCTTCAAGTAGAAAACAAGGACTGCCAGGAGAGGACTTGCTCATTCAACCAGTGCTTATATCAGTCAATAAGCAGGTGAATGTGTCCCCTTACCCCCAACAGGGCTAAGGGATGTGTAGTTTTCATTCCTTTGACAGACATCCAGCAGGCAAGTCTCTTGGGTTAGTCTGCTCATGGTTTCCATCTCTTGTAGAAGGGAGGGCAAGTGGAACAGCTCACGTCCTACACATAGGAAGGGTCCAGGGCAAGATAGTCCCCAAGGGACACACACACACACACACACACACACACACACACACACACACACACACACACACACCCGACAATGACCTCCCTCCCTAGCCAGGCCCTGCCTTTCACAGCTGTACCACTTCCCACCCAGTCTCTTTACAGTTTGAAAACACCAGTGGATGGAACTGTTAGCAGAGATTGTCTCAGAGGTGCCTCACAGACACAGCCAGAGTGTGCCCTACTAACCCCCTGGTTATCTAGTCAGATTAACAAGACTGACCCTCACAGAAGGAATAGAAGGCAGGCCAAGAGAGGCCCAGGATAGTGTGATTCATGCGTGATAATCCAGGTACAAGACTTAGTTGAAATTTGCCTGTGGAGTGAAGACTTAAAGGGTTCCATGTAGCCCTGGGTGACAGTGTTGTGCAGAGAGAACCAAAAGGAAAGAGACAGTCTGGAGGTGAGTGTGGGTGGTGCCCAGGGAGAAAGCAGCTCAAGACACAGTGGGAAAGAGAGCTTGGAAGAGCAGATTGTGCAGGACCTTTTGAGATTGTTGATAAGTGTAGCTGGAGTTTTCTCCAGTGTCCACCTGACTCCTGCAGCCACTCAGACCCAAGTAAACACACAGAGATTTATATTGCTTATAAACTGCATGGCCGTGGCAGGCTTCTTGCTATCTAGTTCTTATATCTTAAATTAATTTCTATTAATCTGTAAGTTGCCACCTGGCTTATGGCTTACCGGTACTTTTACATCTTGCTTCTTCTGTGTCTGGCTGGCGACTCCTGACTCAGCCTTCCTGTTCGCAGAATTCTCTTCTCTGCTTATCCCGCCTATACTATACTTCCTGCCTGGCTACTAGCCAATTAGCGTTTTATCAATCAGTCATTCAGAGCAACACATTCACAGCATACAGAGTGATATCCACAGCAGATAAGCACTTAGACCTCTTCTTTGGGGGAGGGTTGGTAGTGGTTTGAAGCAAGGAGGTGATCAGGGAGATGGTCCAGGGGTTCCTGATGATCTAAGCTGGGTGCAGTGGCTGCTTTAGACCACAGCAAGTAACTTCTGTAGGTGAGAGCTGGTGACAGAACAGAGCTACCCTGGAGCTTTAGCCAGAGGCGCCTTCCTTCCCAGGAAGCAGTGTCGCCATGGCTCCAGGATGTAAGAGCCTTGTGTGTGAGCAGTGGCCAGTGTCCCTTCCCTGGGTGTACTGCTCACTGGAACAAGCATGTACCTCAGAGCGACTTCTGACCAGCCAGCCTGAGCCAAGGACAGGAGTTCATGTGAACCTGGCTGCATTGTAGGTACTTTCCGAGGTAATGTGAAGATAAAATTGTTGGTCCTCATACCTTCCTACAGCTGTCACAGGTCTGTGGTGCTGCATCCATCCTCTACAGCCACGCCCTCCCCCAGTGCAGGCAGAGACAGTGCTCGTGAACAAGCAGGACTCGTGTCAAGTAGTGCTCTACCTGTGTTAGAACCTGGCTAGTGTGTGCTTGGAAGTTCACTAGAACTGGTTGTCACTCGCCCATAGAAGATCATCTGGGAGTGCAGGGTTCTGTAAGCGCTGGGATTGAAACAACCACAGCACGTATAGTCTGGCGGTTTTGTTTGGTTTTTTCGAAGAGTTAACAGTCTTAGAGCTGGAGAGATGATTCAGTGGTTAAAAGTGTTGTATACTGCTCTTGCAGAGGACTTGGATTCGGTTCCCAATCACCTGTAACTCTATCTCCGGGGAATCTGACACCCTCTTCTGACCTTCATGAGCACCCGCACTCTTGTGTCTCCCACCCCCATAATTAAAATAAAATCTTTGTTGTTGTTGTTGTTTCTCTGTGTGGCCCTGATTGTCTTGGAACTTGCTTTGTAGACCAGGCCCTGAGTACTGGGATTAAAGACATGTGCCACCCCTCCCTGTCCCCCACCACCCAGCTTAAAATAAAATATCAAAAAAAAATTACAGGGATATAACTCAGTAGAGTGTTTGTCTGGCTCTGGATTTGTCTCCCAGCTCTGCATAAACTTACATGTCTACAATATTTACCCTTGGGATGCAGGACTAAGAGGATCCAAGTCCAAGGTCGTCTCCTGATACAGAGGTTCTCAGTCTGTGGGTGATAACTCCTCACTCCTTTGATCTCCCACCACAGGGGTCGCATAGCAGATGTCCTGCATATAGGACATTTACATTGTGATTCATAACAGTAGTGGAAATGCAGTTATGAGGTGGCAATGAGATAATGTTGGTAGTTGGGGGTCACCACGACATGAGGAACTGTTAAAGCGTTGCAGCATTAGGAAGGTTGGGAACCACTGCTCTAATACATAGCAAATTTTTGGCCAGCTTGGGCTGGAGACTCTGTCCTTTAGAACAAAAATAAAGTACTCAAGAATAGGTAAATAGCCAGCCCAGGTGAGCACTGGAGTTTGGCGAAGTGGGGGTGTTGTAAAGCGGAGTCCCATCTCTATCTGGAATGCTCTCCTTGTGAAAACATCTAGTTCTAGAAATCCGACATAGAGGTGCCTTTTTTTTTTTTTTTTTTTGGTTTTTCGAGACAGGGTTTCTCTGTGTAGCTTTGGGCCTTTCCTGGATCTCGCGCTGTAGACCAGGCTGGCCTCGAACTCACAGAGATCCGCCTGGCTCTGCCTCCCGAGTGCTGGGATTAAAGGCGTGCGCCACCACTGCCCGGCGCCTTTTTTTTTTTTTAAAGAGATTTATTTTTATTTATTGTGTATATGGTGTTTTGCCTGCATGTATCCCTGCAGGCCAGAAGAGGGCACCAGATCTCATTACAGACGGTTGTGAGCCACCATGTGGGTGCTGAGAATTGCACTCAGGACCTCTGGAAGAGCAGCCAGTGCTCTTAACTGCTGAGCTCAGGCTGGCTTATCAGGAGTCAGCTCTGAAGTATGTGCTTGTCCCAGTGTTGCTCACACTGGTCCAGTTCCTGGTCAGGAGCAGTACCATGGTCAGATGTGTGCTTAGCACTGCTCTGGACAGTCGTGTCTGCGCAGTCAGGCACTAACCCTCATCCCCTAATGTGTTGTTTTGGTCAGATTCACAGTCTGAGAACGAGGCTTCACCTGTTAAACGGCCGAGACTACTAGAGAGCACTGAGCGACCTGAGGAGAGCAGCCGGTCGAAGCAGAAGAGTCGGCGTAGGTGCTTCCAGTGCCAGACCAAGCTGGAGCTGGTCCAGCAGGAACTGGGATCCTGTCGCTGTGGTGAGCACCCTACCCAAGGCACCCTCCTGATCCCATGCTGTCTCAGACATGACTTGCTGTTCCACTGTCTCCCTCCCCGCCATTCTGCTGCCTTCCCATTGGCCACTTTAGAAGTTAACAGACTAGTAAGAGTGCCAGTAACAGACTATGTGCCGTAAAACCGAGAGCTTGAGTCCATCTTAGATGAGCTTTTGGTAACAGATGCTTTCTCCCCACCCCTCTTTTCAACTATGGTCTGATGAGGAGTCTTCCTTTGGAACCCTCACTGATCCGGTGAGTTAACACCTTGAAGCAGCTGGAATGTCACTTTCTCCTTTGTCCTCCAGCACAGTGCTGCCTCTTAAGGCTCTGCACATGGATGTAATTTTTAAACTCTATGTCTTGCACACTGGAACAAAACATAGGCAAATGCTGCTTTTCTTCTTGACCACGTATATCATGCCACAGGGGGAGAATTGTAGCTGTATTATTGTAGGCTCACATACAGTTTTCCTGTCCCCGTTTTTATTTCCTATTTTTGAAACATGCTATGAGAAGAACTGATCTGTGGAACAGAGGTGTCATCTGGCAGACGCTGAGCCTGGCTTTAGCCTCTGAGAACTCTTCATCTTCTATTCCAGGAAGTGGGCTTTAGCATCCCCTTCACTTTTGGCTATCCTATATTATAGTTGCTGGCACAGGGGGATGAGCAGTTCCCTGTATAGTTGTAAAGGTGGACTTGGGGGGACTTGTCTGTCTGCTGTGCTGTGGAAGGGGGGAAACGGGGATGGACTGACTTCTTGTGGACATTAGGTCGGAACAGCTGTTTCTGGCATGACCCCCTCTGTTTGTCACTCTCTCTCCCCCTGGTGTACATTCAGCTGTGGGGACGGAGGTGGAGTGTGGCGTTCCGTTTGCTGTGAAGTGTGCATGGAAGAGTATAAAGAAGAGAGTTGGGGTTGGTGGGAGCAGACACTGTCGGCGGAGTTGTAGACTCAGCTTGTCCTGAAGTCTGTGGTGTGTGCTCTGGTGAGGCGAGGGAGTGGTCTGTGGTGAGCTGAGGAACTCCGGGGTCTGGTGGCCTCACTCCACACTGAAAGCACTATATGATCCCTTGAGGTTGCAGATTCTTGCTTCTATGTTGAGGTGAGCTATGGTTTTTTTCAGCGATTCATTCTGTTAGCTGTGTTGAGAAGCCTCCCTGTCCATTTTTTCTTATTATGTAGGCTGGTTGTTTCTCAGAGTGCTAGAAATGTTCCTTTTTCCTCCTCAAAAGTGACTGGTCCTTGGTAGGATGCAGGACTTGCTGAGATAGATGAAGCAGTTGGTCCATGGGAGCTTGCTGCCTTGCCTCTCCTCCTCAGGCAGGTGAGAGAGAGAGTTCACAGAGTCGTTGGGAAGCGCTAGGGCCCCGAATTTACCCTGCAGCTTTGATGCAAACCACTCAGGTTCCAAAGGTCTTAGCACCCAGCTGAAAAAAAAAAGAAGTCCAGAAATAGTTATCAGATGGCCTTGTGCCTTTCACTGTGGCCAGCTGTACCATCAGAGTGTCTCGGTTAAGCCACAAGCTCTTTGCCTCCTGGCCAGGAGGGTTCGCCATAGATCCGCATTCTTTCTCAGTTACCTAACAACTTGTAGTGCCTTGTCCAATTTCAAGATCAGAGTCCCTTCAGAGGAAGCCTTGCTAGAGCGCTGGAGTTCACTCTGGTTCACCGAGAGCTTATACCGTGAGCCCAGAAGAAAAAGACCTGCTGCTGTTCAAAAGGTGAAGGACAGCAGGGGAACATATGCTCTGGGGCTGGCTTTGACAAACTGCTTTGTGTTCCTTCATCCTGCCTGCTTGGCTGCCTCTAGGAAAGGCTGGGTTGTGTGCTGGTTTCCTTAAGATACATGGAGTGTTGGGAAGACACTAACTGCCCTGGAAGATGTTAGAGGGAAACGTGGTATTTACTACTGAAATGGAAGACTCAAAGTAGTTGAACTCAAAACAGAACACTTCTCGACTGCAGAAAAATCCTCCTCTGTGTATGTTTGCAATCTTCTCTTCCATTCCCCTTCCATTCCGTACAGGTTATTAACTGCTGACAAGAAATTCACATCTCATAAATAATGCTTAAGAGCCATTGCTATATAAATTGAATGTGTTATGAATTGTGATGGGCCTTTTTGTAGCCTTCGATGCCTAGAGCAGGAAGAACAGAAGATGTCATTTTCATTAATTTCTAATGAGGTGCCAATTAAAGGCAGAGAAGAGGCTCCAAAGGGAAGAGTGGCCAAGCTTCCCTGAATCCTCCGCCCCGGGGCTGTCATCCCAGCACTGCTGGCAAAGCCTTCTCTGAAATCCCATTAAATTACAGTCTCATCGAGAGCACACACAGACACATTCAGCTTCCCTTTGATCTTCAAAAGAGCAATTTGTAAGGCGAGTTCTGAGCCTTCTCACATAGGACAGCTGTAGGTGATAGGAATTGTTAATTGCCAGGACGTTCCTGAGCTTTCAGTAAGGGGTGAATTTTGAAGATGAGTTCTCCTCTGCCTCACTGTGACTAGATAACCTTTAAGTCAACAATACCAAAGGAACGCCCTTTTCCTGTGAAATCTTCCTGTGTGCCAGTTAGGACAGGCGTGTGGTGTGGGTGGGATGGGCCTGCATCCTAGAGCGTTTCCACAGCCTGACTCTCGGGACAGAAGACAGTCACGTGGCATAGGTTGCTTGTTACATTTCCACTTGGCAGGGTGACAAAGTTGATCATTCCTGTTGGAGGAGTCCTGTCTCCTAAGGCCCACCTAGAGGGTGTTCTAGGTCTGGCCATGATGCTGTGTGCTATGACCCACCCCCTCAGCATGGCTTTGTGATTGCTTCTCAAAACCACAGAATTTCCTGTCAAGGAAGAACTGTGTACGTGTAGTTAAAGTTTTCCTGCCTGGCACACAGTCAGGACAAATTTCTCTCACCTGCCAGTCCCACAGCTGTCAGACCCAACCAAGTAAACACAGAGACTTATATTGGTTACAAACTGTATGGCCGTGGCAGGCTTCTTGCTAACTGTTCTTACAGCTTAAATTAATCCATTTCCATTAATCTATACCTTGCCACATGGCTCGTGGCTTACCGGCATCTTCACATGCTGTTTCTCATCGTGGCGGCTGGCAGTGTCTCTCTCACTCAGCCTTCCACTTCCCAGCTTTATTCTCTTCCTTGTCCCGCCTATACTTCCTGCCTAGCCAATGGCCAATCAGTGTTTTATTTATTGACTAATCAGCAACACATTTGCCATACAGAACATCCCACAGCACTTCCCCCCCCTTTTTTTTTTTCAAAAAGGAAGGTTTTAACCTTAACAAAGTAAAATTACATATAATTTGGGCGTAGCTTCTCTTACTACTTCCTGCTGGAGGGGGGCACTGTATCTTATGGGGACACAAAGAATATTTTAGGGTTATGGAGTAGTCCATGAGGGTGTATCGTCTGAGCCAGTTGCCTTGAAACAGTTCTGGATGTTGGATCATCTGGGCCATGGTGTCATCGGAGACCTTTCAGGTGGTCTTGGCTGGTCAAACCTGATGTGTCTTAATCTGGAACAAATCCATAGCCTCTGGCTTTCTGTGGAAACAAAAGCAGAGCCTCCTTTCCAAAGCAACATATCTTTACATCCAAATTTTGAAGTCAAGGTACCTTTAAAATATACATTTTGGCATAACTCAACAGCTTTTGTAATCAAATGTTTTTCTTCAGTTACGAATATCAAAGAGAACATAATCCAGATTCTCTGTGTGGTAGCCATCTTTACGTGGCTTATTTTTTATATTAGCTTGAGCCTATTGCTTTAAACTGCAGCCTTCTAAGCCTGAAATGGCGCTGGCGCTATGGCTGCTGGCTCCGCCCACTTCAGCTTCCCAACATGGCGGTGATACGTTTTCCGCCAGCTCTGGGAGCCATCAACTCTCAGAAATAGTGGGTCTATGCTTCTATCAAAGCAGTGTGTAGCCCAGAAACCTCTTTTTTTTTTTTTTTTTTTTTTTTTGTTTTGTACTAGCAAAGGCTAAATCCACCACACAGCTTAATGTACCACTTGCAGAGGCCTCATTCCCACCATACTGCAGGTCGAACATGCACGCCAGGAACCCGCCATAGTAGCTGAAACACGCAGGCTGCCGCTAGCTTAAAAGAGACAACTAGGAGCTGTTTTTAGCTCCGTTTTAGAATCTTTTTACTCAGGTTTTAGGTGGAAACTCTTGCCCCACGTTGGGCGCCATTTGTAGCTAGAGTTTTCCTGCCTGGCCCACGGTCAGGGCAAATCTCTCTCACCCGCCAGTCCCACAGCCACTCAGACCCAACCAAGTAAACACAGAGACTTATATTGCTTACAAACTGTATGGCCGTGGCAGGCTTCTTGCTAACTGTTCTTACAGCTTAAATTAATCCATTTCTATTAATCTATACCTTGCCACGTGGCTTGTGGCTTACCGGTACTTTACATCTTCTTTGTCCTGATGGTGGCTGGCAGTGTCTCCCTCACCCAGCTTCCTGTTCTCTCAATTCTCCTCTCTGTTAGTCCCACCTATACTTCCTGCCTGGCCACTGACCAATCAGTGATTTATTCATTGACCAATCAGCAACACATTTGACATACAGACCATCCCACAGCACTTCCCCTTTTCTTTTCTTAAAAAGGAAGGTTTTAACCTTTACACATCTCCAAAGTCAGCTTGGTATATTTGGGAATTTGGGCGTAGCTTCTCTTACTACTTCCTGCTGGAGGGGGGCGCTGTATCTTATGGGGACACAAAGAATATTTTAGGGTTATGGAGTAGTCCATGAGGGTGTATCCTCTGAGCCAGTTGCCTTGAAACGGTTCTGGATGTTGGATCATCTGGGCCATGGTGTCATCGGAGACCTTTCAGGTGGTCTTGGCTGGTCAAACCTGATGTATCTTAATCTGGAACAAATCCATAGCCTCTGGCTTTCTGTGGAAACAAAAGCAGAGCCTCCTTTCCAAAGCAACATATCTTTACATCCAAATTTTGAAGTCAAGGTACCTTTAAAATGTACGTTTTTGCATGTTTTTAGTATGTGGTGACTCAGCCAACTCCACACGCCAGTGCTGCTCGTATGACCT
Source organism: Peromyscus californicus insignis (assembly GCF_007827085.1). NCBI lineage: Eukaryota > Metazoa > Chordata > Mammalia > Rodentia > Cricetidae > Peromyscus > Peromyscus californicus. The sequence goes on from NW_026294491.1 coordinate 6,955,260, forward strand.
CATGGTAATCTCACTTTCCTGGTGGTTTTCTGTTTGCTTTAGAAAGTCCACGATGCTGTGGCTGGGCCTCTGCAGTCTGTCCTCTTCACACACCTCTGTGGTCATTTTTCCTGTTATTCACTGTCACACCAAAGTAACAGGTGTTTGTCGAGATGACCTTACAAAACATTTTGCTAAGTTTTGTGAGGGGTAAGGGACACATAGGATGAGCTCATAGACTAGGCCTAACTGTGATATCCGTGAGCACTAGCTGGGCAGTGTGGGACATGCTTGCTGGCCCACTCCCAGAGGTTCTCGTTCAGTAAAATAAGTCCATGTGACTATTGGAGCCACTCTGGACACCCTTAGTCTTAGAAGCTTTTCAAAAAAAAAAAAAAAAAAAAAAAAAAGGTTCTCTGGGCCCATCCAATCAAATTAGCAGTGGTCCCTAGGGCTTGTTTTCAACTCTATTTGGAAATAGTTCCCCCCTTGGGCCATCTGAGCTAGTTGTGACCGTCATGGCCTCCCCTTCTATAAACTGTTTGCTGGGAACAGAGACAGACACTGTTCTGTAGAACCAGTCATGGGAGGGAGCACAAGTCTACTTCAGGGACCTCACACCAGTGCTGTTCCTGGTTGCCACCCATGCTCCATTTGTGTCTGTTGATCAGTGACGTGCTTTTTCCCAAAGCTGCTTTCCCCTTGAGTGAGGATCTGTCCTTGATGAGGTGTTAGGTTTAGTGTCTTAGTCTGTTTTAATGTAGAAAATTGTTTTTTTTTTTTTAAGATTTATTTATTTATTATGTATACAGCATGTATGACTGCAGGCCAGAAGAGCGCACCAGATCTCATTACAGAGGGTTGTGAGCCACCATGTGGTTGCTGGGAATTGAACTCAGGACCTCTGGAAGAGCAGTCGGTGCTCTTAACCTCTGAGCCGTCTCTCCAGCCCTGTAGAAAATTCTTAAAAGCTTTCTGTTTTAAAGTATGGACATTTTAAAGTAGGTCCCTCTCTTGCACACATGCACGTACACACACACACACTTTTACGGGTTTTAAAATTAGAGCATCCTTCATTTGGGGTCTGTTTCTTTTTTTGTTTGTTTGTTTTTGTTGTTGTTGTTTTCGAGATAGGGTTTTACATTTTTTGTCTCTTTTCTCAACCAGCTTTTTTATTGTAGCTGCTGGCTATATTCTAGAACAGCTGAAATTAACTGATGTCAGTCATCTGGGATGATTCTGTGTGAGGTAGACCATGAATTTAACATCTGTTTACGTATGTGGAGTGTATCCCATATGTAACTATTGTTTTCTTTATATTTTTAAAGTTCCTTGTTGAAATTGGTTGTAATGTATATGTATTATATGGCTCGGGGTGTGTGTCATCCGCTGACTTCTCATGGATGATAACAGGATAAGCCATTGTATGAGAGCCATTTGGAGATGTTATAACCTTTATGGTCTTGTCCTTTTGTTTATTAAGTCCCTTGTCATGTTTATTGAGAGTTTTTTTTAAGGCTTGTAAACGAGCATCTAGGGTCTGTTTTAGGGAGTGAACCTCCTCTCTGGCAAGGGACTCTAGATTTTTTATGGAATCATAGAAGTTTTTTTGTTCCTCAGAAACATATGATTCCATGGATCTTATCTTATCAATTAATGATAATCTTTCTTTTTTATATAGTGTTTGGAGAGTTAGTGTTTTGTTCATTAAATATTTACATTTATTATCAATAAGATCAATTTTTGGTACAAGCCTGTTTTGTAAATCCTGATCAGCAGATTTCAGAGAAAGAATCTTTTTTTGTAAGCTTTCATTGTTATCCTTTAAAGTAGATTCCAGAGAGAGAATCTTTTTCTGTAAGCCTTCATTGTTATCTCTTAAAGCCTGAATCAGTCCCAATAATGACTCATCTTTGTTTTTGTTATTAAACCAGTGTTTGAACACTGTGTGAATTATTACGATGAATGTCAAAATGGTACAGGCCAGATATGCCTTAGGAAGGTCGTATATTTCCAGGAAGATGTCATTCATCATATAGGCAAAAAGGTTTTTAAATTCTTGTGAGGTAATGTTGTCAGCCATATTACAAGAATTACTCAAAATTTGTTAGTTAATTTTAAGGTGTAAAATTATCAAGTACTTTTACTTGAAACAATATGCTTACCTTTCGTGGTTTTGGGGGGGGTGTAGTAGCACTTTTCAGCCAGCAGGTGGCGTTGGTACAGCTCCAAAGCAGGGCCTGCTGGTGATCTTGGCTGACTGCAGCTCGCTGAGTCAAGATGGCAGGAGCCAGAGCCGGCACTCAGGAAGCAGGGGAGTGCCTCTTTCGCTGGTCTCGGGGCTAAGAACCGTGTAGGCGTTCCCTGGTTATATGGAACTTTGTAGGCGGGTTTAGGTACCCGCTAGCTGGGGAGGAGGCTGAGGGTGGGAGCCACCCAGGCCTTTGGAATTTGCCCCACGTTGGGCGCCAGATATTGGTGAAATCATTAAGGCCACTCCACGTAGTTAAAAGGAGATTTATTTAATGGCGTAACTTACAAATTAAGGGATAGGTAGGTCGCGGGTCTGGGGAAGGTGTATCGCAGTCCAGCGGTGTTCTCTGGAGCTCTGCTTGGCCCACCTCCACCATCCAGGGTCCCGGAACAGAGCGAGAGCGCTAGCCCATCCAGATCTCGGGTCTCCAGGCGCCTCCCTTGGCCCCGCCTTGTAGGCGTGACAGTCGCCAAAGTTTCAATGGGGGTCGGATCTTCCAGATCAAAGCTGGAATGGCTACCCACTACACTGGGGTCTGTTTCTTAATGACTTTAGTTGCAATTTGTCAGCCAGTTAGGCTACTGCCCTGTGGTGATGTTTGCTCAGTTTCCTCTGGGAGGCCGGGTGTCCGTCATCGTCTTAGTGCTAGCGTTGTTTGGTTCACCTTCCCCCAGCCAGCTCTTCTCCACCCTCCACAGTGCACTTGAGAGGCAGCCCGTGGGAAGGACTGTGACAGTATGTTAGTGTTCTTGAGATGCTGGGCACTGTGGCACACGCCTTTCATCTCTACCCTCCTGAGACAAAGGCAGGCAGATCTTCATGAGTTTGGTGCTCATCTGGTCTATATGTAGAGTTCCAGGCCAACCAAAGCTACATAGGGAGACCCTGTCTAAAACCAACCGAACAAAAGATGTCCTTGAGGTTTGACACCTAGTCGTGAATCTTGCCTAAACCAGCCTCATGTAGTTCACAGTGATTTGATCCCACAGTTGCCATTTGGTACCAGCAGCATTCTCTGAGTGGGGCCTCCTTCCTTCCTTTTTCACCTGTGACTGTGGTGGATTCCTCCCTCCACCCCATTGGCTTATGAGTCAGTGCTGTCTACAATGTTCTCGTTACTCATGATGTTCCACATTTGGCCAAATTGAAGTTCCTTCAGCCCGGCTCCTATCTCCAGTGGCCGGGTGAGGGAAGAATAGGTGCAGGTCCTTACTCTTTGATCCAACAAGATTTGTCTAAATCTTAAGCTTACTCCCCTGTCTGGAACCAGCTGCTTCTCCAAGAACCTGTAAAATGGTTTTTGTATGCAGTGATTTGCTGGGCCTGACAGGAAAGCATATACACATACTGCCACCAGACAGCCTTCACTAGAGTTGTTACCAAGTTACAAGACACATTTAGAGGATGTGGGTGGGGCTTCATTCCACCTGGATGACTTTGGACAGGTGTCTACAGTTAAGACTTTAAGAGTGTGACTTAGGGGTTGGGGATTTAGCTCAGTGGTAGAACGCTTGCCTAGCAAGCACAAGGCCCTGGGTTCGGTCCTCAGCTCCAGAAAATTTAAAGAAAAAAAAAAGTGTGACTTAGATGTAGGAAAAGACGAATGCTTTGGCATCCGAGGTTATAGAGATGGCGCCTGCAGCTGGATGGAACTGACGTCAGGTGGTGAGGGGCTGCTAGGAAGGAAGAGAAAGCTTCCAGTTCTGGGTTGAGGAGGTTGGATGTTGGCTCAGAGTAAGCACCATCAGTGGTTTTGGATATAGTTAACATGATCTGACTTTAACTCTACCACAGCCAGAACTGATTTGGCTGCTGAGATAGATCCACTCTGTAGGAGCTCCTGTTTTTGAGTCTGATAATGAAGACTCAAGTTTCTCCCGTACTCCCAAGGTGGCAGCTAGGGTGTGTGCTGCCTGTGGCTGAAGAGGAAGATGTGTCTTGTCTGTACTCCCAAAAGGGAAACAACCCTCTGGTGGGAATTACGGTACACGAGAGAAGTGAAGGATATTAGGAGCCACATGCAGGTTGAGAGAGTCCCTGCACCTCCTCTTCTCCACAGCGCTGCGCTTCTGTGAGACAGCAGCTTACCCTTTGATGTGCAAGAGTGCTGAGTCCCTGCCCTGCTTGTCGTCACAGCAAATGGAAGTGTCAGACCTGCACCCGCTCCAGAGGCCCAGCCTGCTGTGGGTACGTGGCCGGGCCAGTGTGGAGAAGGCACAGACCCGGGTGCTGCCCTACCCCAAGGAAACCAAGCCCCAGAGGCTCAGCTCCTCAGGTGCAGAATATTCAGAACGTGTCTGCTACCCGTGTTCCCTCCCCACCTTCCCCTGCCAACACCAGTCTCGTGACATGGAGGTTTCCTTCTCAGTGGCAGCTTGAGGTGCTTCTGTCTTAGTCTTAGGAACAGTGACAGCACCATGACAGCATGTTAGAGCCTGCTGGGCAGCTTACCCTACCTAGATTACATTTTGTAGACAAGAGGGGATTATTCCAAAAGGAATTACTGATATTTTATAGTTTTGATCTAATAATAAATAATTTTGTTAATTATTTTTCAGAAAGATTTTTTAAAGTTTTTTAAAATTAATGTACCGTAACATTTTACATACCATAAAATTCTCCCAATTTGCAATTCAGAAAATTTTTGTAAATTCATGTAAGTTGAGTAGTCATCACTATTTGACTTTACAGTTCCACCATTCTGGAAGGACTCTTGCCTCTCTGGTCCTTTCACTTTGCTGCCCTAGAGTTTTGCTTTTTCTAGAATTTTAGTATCAGTGAATTCACAGTATACAATCTTAGGTCTGTGTCACACGGTATGTTTTGAGAGTCATCATCTATCTCTGTTGCTGTTGGCTAGTTATTCTTCCTTTGATGCTGCCACACTGAGAGGGGATAGCCCATGTTTATAAGCTGCATTAAGCATTTCTGTGTAAATCTTTAGGTGGACAGACATGATATGCATCTTAATTTTTATGGGGTAAATACGTGGGGTGGAATGTTAAGTGGTAAATGTGCATCTGACATCAGCTGCAGCCAACACCCTTCCCAGTGTCCTGTGTCGGTTCCTGGTTCTTCACAGTGCTTCTGTTCTAGCTTCTCAGTGCCTTTGGCAACCTCAGTACTTAGTCTTTCTCTCTGGCTGCCTAGCAAGCACCTGCCCACCCAGTGTTATGAACTTTCTTCTCCTTGGACCAGAGAGCATTTTGCACACACGAGCATCTTTTTCGTGTGCTTCGACTGCCCAGACATCTTGAGGCATCCCTTCACCTTTGAAACACTGTTCACTTTACAAAAAGAGTAATTGTCACAACAGAACCCATCGGGCTGGTGGGATGAAGACCACAGAACCCCCCCCCCCCACACACACACACCAGCAGCAGCTCCTGCTTTTGAGTCTGATGATAACGGCTCAGAGTTGTTATTTTAACAATTTCCAACCCACAAATACAAATATCTCTCTCCTTTTAGGTTTTTAAATTTTCTTAGCCATGTTTTATATTTCCAGTGTATATCTTTGTTCTGGTGTCCTGTGTATTTCTGCGTAGACTGCACTGTGCCTACTGTAAGATTGCTGCTCCCTCAGCACACAGTTGATTTTCCTGGAGTATCTCTGACCCTGAAGCCTGGCCAGACTTCCTGTTTGTTCTCCGTTCTGTAAGATGTTGCACACACATGACATGTCGCCTGTGAACACGCAGTCTGCACTTTGCCAGTGTGTGTGCCTTCCTTCCCTTTCTTGGATAGATATGCAGGAGGGAGCTGTTAGGCTAAATGCTAAGTGTGCACCTCCAGTATCCTTGCCTTTCTGTGGTCTTAGGTTGAAATTGAGTCTTTTCAGCATTAGGCATGACTTAGGGCGAACTTCCCATAGCTGCCCTCACCCTGGTGAGCCTTAGGAGTTGTATTCAAGGACAGTGTAGGAAACATTTACATACAGCCTGCAAAAGCAGGTGATTTAGCAGAGGAAGCCGTGTGTGGCCTGGAGGAAGGTTTTGCCATCCCACAGCTTCACTTGTTTACGTGCAAAGCGGTCACCTCCTGGATTCTGCTGTGGACAGTAGTGCTTGGTGTGGCTAGTGACTGCTTATAGCAGTGCTCCCTCTTGCCCTCAGCCTCACCAGGTGCACCTCCCTCTTACCCCTTCCTGCTCTCCTGCCCGCACATGACCCAGCATATCTTTGTGAATGGTCTGTGTCTTCTGGTCTCTCCGCCAGACCGGTATCTTTGACTCCTCCGTTTCGTTGGGCCTCTGAGTCTCCGCTTAGACTAAACTATCAGATAGGGTGAGGTTGCCTGCTTTGTTTAACCCAGTTATTTTATATGATTATAGTTTTAATTTTTCAACTTTGGAGAAAAGTATACTTGGGGTTCTTTCGGGTCACAGAAATTCGAAGTCACAGCTTGCTGTGTGGGACCACACTTGTCTCCTCCCCTAGCCTTAGATACCTGGCTGGGGTAACTCAACAACTGGGCACATTGCCAACACAGGGAGACCCTCGCCTGGCGAGGTGCATCTACACTTGTTTTCACTCAGGCTGCCATCCAGAGGTGTCCCTCAAGGCTTCTTCCTCCTTACTGAGCTTGTCCATCACCAACTGGAGTGCAGTGGCTTAGACCACCTAACACCCCAGTCCCTCGGGGCTGAAGGAATGGTGACAGAGTGTTGGACTGACTCAAGTACCGGAGTGCGTGCTGGGCTCAATCTGTCTCCACATTTTCCACGTCAGCCCTGGCCAAAGCTGACCTCCTTTAATACAGCCTTGTTTGATCAAGTGACCACATGCTCAAAATCCTCTGGCTGCATGGCTGCACCTCTTTCCAGACTGCCAGCATTGCAGGGTGGGGAGGCCATGTTTATTCTTCTGGCTGGCTCCACCCCAACCCCATCCTCAGGGTACATACAGTAACACGCAGTAACTTGGGAACAGATTGGGAATCTCGTGGGGGACATAGGGGACAGTGCCGTTCATCATCTGTCTCTGTTTAGGACTTGGGTTGTGTCAGTTTTACTTTTAAAAATGCATTGTAGAACAAGGATACCTTGGTTTTTAGAAATAGGTACTCACACTTTGAAATGAAGTCATCAGAAGTGCTAAAGGATTTGAGTCCACATCTTGTTTTTTTGGTCTCCAAACTGTCCCATTGGGCACCCTAAATGTTTAGGAGGTGACCACAGCCCAGTCTGTCCGTTTTGTTCAGCCTGTAGAGGTTAGTGAATGCTCAGAATGTGTGAGGCCTCTGGGTGAGGACCAGTTGCTGGGGTGTTTGTGGGTTCTCTGCTTGCTTAGGGGTTGGGTTTTTTTTTTTTTTGTTTTTTTAAGATTCATGTTTGTTTTGGGTTTTGGTTTTTCAAGACAGGGTTTCTTTGTGCAACAGTCCTGACTATCCTAGAAATCCCTTTGTAGACCAGACTGGCCTCGAACTCACAGAGATCCACCTGGCTCTGCCTCCTGAGTGCTGGGATTAAAGGCGTGTGCCACACCGCCCAATAGATTCATGTATTTTTGTAAGTGTTTTGTCTAGATGTATGTATGTGAACTATGTGTGCCTGGTGCCCACTGAAGCCAGAAGAGGCTGTTGGATCCCCTGACATTGGAGTTATAGTTGATTGTGAGCCACCATGTGGGTGCTGGGAACTGAATCTGGGTCCTTTGGAAGAATAGCAAGTGCTCTTAACCACTGAGCCATGTCTCCAAACCCCACCCTCCCATGCTGTTATTAAGTGTGTTCTGCGTGTCGCTTGAAACCTTGTCTAAACACGACGTTTCTGGGGGGGGGGGGGGTCTGTATCATTGCCTGCCTTGCTGTCGCTCCCACATCTGGGTCATCGGCGGTGCAGTGGCATTGCACATGTGTGTGTTCTGTTCTTGCCAGCACTGATTCATGTCCTCACTGCCCATGAAAGTGGACCACCTTGCAGGGCAGCCTGTGTCGTTGGCCTCCCTGGATGTCCCACCTTACTACCCATGGCCTGATTGTGCTGATTCTCTTTGCAGCTCATTTTTTGCTTCTCAGCACTCGTTAGCCACAGGAAACAGTGGCTGCTTTCCCCTCTGCTCAGCCAGCATAGACCATGAATACCATGTGCAGATGGCCAGGAAACCCTGCTGACTCCTTGAGCCTATTGCTTCCTTTCAGTGGCCCAGTTCTGACGCTTGACTCCTTTGTTAGGTGGGTTTTGGTGCCACCTTTCCTCCAAGATTAGTGTCAGTGAAGTTTGTGTCTTATTCTGGAAAGTACCTTGACCTAAGCAGACCAAGGTCTTGATGAGGTCACACAACACGGGTCCTGGAGACACCGACCCCAGAAAGGCAGCCACTTCAGCTTTCAGGAGACAGAACACTATCCTGTGGTAATAGCTGCAGAAACTGATTTCCCCGAGAGCATTTTAAAGGCCAGTGTGTCTTCCATGAGCCTCAGCGCCGTCACTGTGTGATGTGTTCTTGGGTCGTTGGCTCTCATGGCGCTGGGTGTTGTGGGCATTACTGTTTTCGGTCCCTGAGACTCAGCCAGGCTGCTGGGGGGCCAAGTCCCCATGAGAGGTCTGAGCCGGACTGGCTGAGATGCTGCACCCCTCCCTGACGGGTGGGAAAGAGGGCTTCCCCACTTCAGGTCTGCTGAGATAGACTTGACACAGCGGATTTCTGAGATAAAAAAAGTGATTGTCAGCATGGTGGTTCTGGAGTGCTCCAGACAGCCAGGTAGCTGGCCTCTCAGCAACTGCCCTGTCACAGCCATGGGTGCAAAGGTTACTCTCTTCCCTCTTCTCCCCAGGAGGCTTTGCAGACAGAGAAGTGCATGCAAAATAGCTGCTCTGTGGATGTCACCAGTACCCGGGTTGGCTTTCCCAGAGACTCCCCATTGTGTCTGATCAGAGACCTCACCACCCACCTGGGCACAAGCTAAAGTGCCTGGAGACAGGTCACATGGGCCTGTGATGATCCCCAGCTGTTCCTGTAGCCTTCCATAGTCTTCAGTCACTGACATGTCTTCTAGGAAGGTCCTACAGGGCTGTAGGGAGCAGTTCCATATCAGTGTCTAACATTCTCCTCAAGCCAGAAGTTCCTGTTGAGTATTTAGTTGTCTAGGAAATGGCTGGTTCTGGGTTGTTGTATGGGGTGACAGGCAGAGGCTGCTCCAATTAAAGACAAGTTCTGTGAACCCCAGGGGGCAGTATGGCAGCTACCATTAGAGTTTTGTGAGGCCCAACAAGCCTCTTCCTCCTTGATCACCAGGATGTTCCACACATGCCAACATCTTCCTTCTTGATCTGTGTCATCCCTGGCCCTTGGGAGAGGACACCTGAGTCAACACAGTGAGACTCCTGAGTCCTTGTCATTGGTACATAGGGCGACATGCTCCTCTACTGTGCCCTGCCAAATACAGATTTAGCCAGGAAGAGAAGGAAGGCTCTAGATTTACAAGTTAAGGACCCAGGTTTATGTTAATACCCTTGCTTCAATTAAATTCCTCTTCCCTGGAGCTGAACTCTTGTGCCAGGAATAATTTTCTGTTGAATCTGGAGTAACTGACCAAAATACTAGGAAGAGGGAGGATTGAACATCAGTGAGAGCCTGTGATGAGCTTAGTTCTTCGCTGTCCACACAGCTTACTGTGATCCTAAGAGCCCTCACACTACCTTTATATATCTGCGTGTGAATCTGTGAGTAGATGCTTGGATCAATCATAGCAGTAGAAAACAAACCTGTCCGTGCACAGATGCGCATGTCACATCAGTCAGTAATGGTGCCTGCTGCACACTAGTCACGCGTGGAACGGGAGGTGCTTGTGCCAGGCTTCTGTGGAGCGGGAGAGGGTGCCTTGTGCTAGAAGGAACTCCTTTCTGTTTTAATGAGTCCCCTGTTAAAGTTATTTGTTGTGCCTGTCTTCATTGAGTTCAGGAGAGTGGAATGAGAGTCTGCTCTTGTGCTGTTGCTCTTTGGGGAAGGCGTGCTGCACAGAGGATAGGTGTGGACCACTTCAGTTACTTCAGGTGGAAGTCACCAAGGTGTCATAAAGTGACAGTGATGAGGGCGGGGGGCAACGCTGGCCAGCTGGGAGGAGGCAGCGTCCTGAACCAAGAAGACAGTGTGTGCCAGTGTGGGGCAGTGTGGGGCAGCTGATGGTGTGGGTGGGGCCCAGTGCAAAAGAGTGCAAGCTCGGGGCTTGTCAGCCTTGGCAACTTTATTACTTCTCTCTTTAAGGGTTTTAAGCACAAGAGTGACATGATCTGATTTGCGTTTTTAAAATACCCCTGTGGGAGAGAAGCAGAAATGATGGTGTACATGGGCCCTCCAGGATACCTAAAGGCTGGTGGCCGTACTGGCTTGGCCTCTAGGGAACAGAAAATGAGATGACTTTTTTGGTGATTGTTATTTTATACAATTTGAAGTTTATTATATTCATATATTACATTATTAACAAATATGAAACAAGTAGATCTCAGGTTAATCATCCTAAACATCAACCCATGTGTTCCAAAGTCCTTCTGAATGCTCTAAGAGAAGGGGCCGAGCAAGCCATGGTGGAGTCATTGGCCTCTGCATGCCAGCCCTGTTCTTGTTCCTTCAACATGCTGTGCTTGTTCCTGCCATGGAACCTTTGCATGTGATGGGGAGAAGGGCAGATACAGGACATGATTTAGAGGTTGTCTGAAGAAACCACTCATGAGGATAATAAGGTCCATGTGAGGAGAAGGGAAGGAGAGGAATCCAGGATTTGAGATGAATAGCTGGGTGGGTATTTGCCACTTAATGCCAGAAATCCACAGAGTCTATTTAATGAGCAAAGGAATTTATTTGGGGGTTAACTTACTACCATGGGAGGTTTATCATAGGGTCTGGGAAAGCTGAGCTATGTCCCACGTTGATTTGCCTGGTCCAAGATCTCAGCATCCAATACCACGAGGAAGCAAAGAAGAGAGCTGCGTAGATGCATCCCAAGTCACACCCCAGGGGCAGGTAACAGTTACCTGCTACCTCACTAGGGGCGGTGCTTCAAGGTCAAAGCTAGAACACCTCCCCACTACATCTCCCCCTTTTGTCTAAATACGGTGGGAGGGTCAGAAGGGTGACGTCACAAAGCATGGACAAGCACAGATGCCAGGAGCTGGGTTGGCGGCGGCTGCTAGGAGGAGAGAGTGAGGATGCAGTCATCCCCTCAAAATCATGGTTGGCCTTTGCTTGTCCCTTCGGTTGAGAGGACATAGTGTCATTGTGACCTCTGCTGCTTTGTCAAGCCTTGTTACTTTGAAAGAAACAAGCACTATCTGAGGTGCCAGGAGTGTGTAAGGAATTACAGAACTGTGATCCTTGGCTTTGTGAAGTCTAGCCAAATAGACCTTGAAATGAAAAAAATTTACACAAGTAGCTTTAAAATTACAGTAATTGAAGTAGTTCAAGATGCCTCGAGAATCTAGGAGTTCTTCATGAGGAAGAGACCCTGAAGCTGAGGCCTGAGTGAGCAAAAGTTCATGGGGTGGGGCACTTGTGTCCAGGACAGTGTATGAGAGAGAGGCAACCCTGGGTGCTGCCCTGGAGGGATGCAGTGCAGTCAGCAGGAAATCTGGATTCACTCGATGAGTTTGTGAGTTTGGTGATCGCAGGCAGAAAGTACCTTGCCTTCTGCTGCTGTGAGGAGTCTTTGGCTACTTGGGAGTCAGTGCATAGTGGCAGAGGGTCCTGGGAACTGCCTTCTGATGGTGGTAGCTATGGAAAAGAGAGCGCACTCAATATTGGGAAGAGGATCCATGGGACTCAGAGATTGAATGTGAGGAGTTAGGATGATGCCAGTCTCAAGCAAATAATGAACTAGAGGCATGGCGTTGCAGGCAGAACTTTGAGAATTCTCAGTGTGTGTGGAGTTTAAACCCTGGGGTTTAAACCAGCCCTGAGCAGTTCTCATCTCTCAAGATGGAGGTGCTGCCCAAGAACTCGGAGGGACCACAGGAGCAGGTGTCCCAAGCTGTGGGGTGCTCAGGGTTGAGGCTGCCCAGACAAGAGCTGAAGACTGGCTGAGTTCATGACAGTGATCAGGTCTAGGCTGCAGCCACTTGGTGGAGTCTTGTGGGTGAGCCCTCTCCACCCCATTCCCCCTGTGCCGTGAGCTGGGCTATGAGGGCAGCACTTTCTACACTCACAGTCTGAACAGTGGGGTGTCAGTTCACAACTGTTGTGTCTGACTTCAGATTTGAACTCATGTCTAAGTCTTGTTCCCCAGTGGAAGTGTCTTAACATAAACTAAACAAACACGTGGGACCAGGAAGCTAGCTTCCTTCCCCAAAGCCCAGTCTTCAAGAGTGGGCAGCAGATGTGAGGCTACTGATACTTCATCAGATTTTGTGAAAACACCGAAAAGTGTGCTTGTACTTGTACACATCTCAGGGTGACCTTTTTGAGTTACTAGAGGAAAGCAAAAAGCGTGTAGAGGGGCTGGGGAGATGGTTTAGCAGTTAGAGTCTGGATCCCTGGAACCAACACCTTCCAGCACTCAGAAGAGGGTCCCTGGAGCAAGCTGATTGGCTAGACTAATGCCATGGGTTCAGTGAGAGACCCCACCTCAATGAGTAAAGTTGCCAGAATGTAATTGAGGAAGACTCCTGAAGTCAGTCTTGGATGTGCACCCACACATGTGCGAACACACACACACACACACACACACACACACACACACACACACACACACACACACACACACTGTAGAGACTTCACCTTAAAAGCAGCACGCAAAAATGTCTGACGCTGGGCAGCCTGCGTGCAACTGCGGCAGTCACGGCAGCCGTTGCTTTCTCTCCTGCATCCTTGACCGCTCTAGCCCAGCATCTTAGATGTGAGGATCCCTGTGGCCAGACTGGGAAACACTCTGCCTCTGCCTAAGAAACATGCTCACTCCATAGGGGAGCTGCTCTTCCTTGTCCGCTCGGTGTGACCACTGCATGCTTTCCAGGTCTCCTGGGTAGTCTTCGTGTATTTAAATGAGGCTTCTCTGCAGTTTGCATTTCCTTGGCAGGAATCTTGACTGGGCTGGTCACTCAGCATGCATCAGCAGTCCATGGAAACAGGTTTGTGGTTGGGGAGGAGAAGGGTACCTGAGTCTCCACTGAGAAGGGAAGGTAGGTGGGCAGATACTGTCAGAGCCAGGCAGCCCTGCCTCAGCTGTGAGGACAGAGCGATAAGACCATTATGAGAAGTCTCAGCCACACAGTAGTCAGAGCCGCAGCTGGAGCCCAAGTCCAGTGCTCAGTGTCCAAAACACACACTCTGAATGGGTTGTCCTGACAGAAGGCAGGACCCTGTGGGGAGGGACTTGTCGTGGTATCAGGTGGTGACCAAACACGTGGTGGGAGGTAGCAGGAGAGGTGCTCCAGAGGGGAGGATGTGGCCTTTTCAGTCTGATGCCCACTGACTTCATTGCTCTGTGGACATCAGTTATGGGATGAGCTGGTTCTTGCTTGCAGAGATGCTTCCGGGGTGGTTGATCAGGGCTCAGTTCCATGGGAAACATATGGCAGAGCTGAGCCCCGCTGAGTCCAGGGTGGCTTCTCTTTGGTCTGGGCTGGATGGGTCACACTTCCTCTCGGCCACACTGCAGCTGTAGGCAAGCCTTTGAAAGCTGTACCCGATGTCTCGTAGAGGACAAGGAGGTTCAGAAAGAGACTGCCATGCATATCAGGAGCCATTGGGAGCAGGTAGATCACCCCAGAGCAGGCTTCTTACCTACCCCCTGCTCTACTGCAGGGCCGGATAGAGGCCAGTGAGAGAAGAAACAACAAGAAATGTGGGAGCTCCCAAGGGCTAATGCCCTCAGCTCCTAAAGGGCTTGGAGGAGGTAGAACTTCCTGTCAATAAATGTTCAGAGCTCTACATGGCTGAGCCCAGCGGCTCCTCCTCATCCTCGTGCATGAGGGCTAAAAGGCTTGCTTGGAGGAAAATCTTCACACGCTGCAGCATCCTTCCTGGTGTGGCCACTCTATTTCCCTCCCCCATGATGGCAGGTGGAGGTGAGAGTGAATGTCAGAGATAGAGATCAGGTAAAATGAGGGTCCCCAGTGGGTGACAGAGGACACTGCTGAGACAGGGCAGAGAGTTGTGGGGACAAAGCAGTAGTGAAGGCCAGCAGCGGGGTGGGGCTTGTCATTTTCAAATGAGTGTTTACCCCGCGGGTGCGTGACAGACCATTCCCCTTCACTGCTGGCGCGCTCAAGCCTGAGATGAATGTGCTGGGTGGTTCCAGCCCAGCAGTGCATGCATGTGCTCTGAGTTCAGGTCCTGGCTCCTCTTGCTTATGTTGGCCTATTTTGCATTTGTGTGTTTCAGGTGTTTGATTTGGGGAAAGCACATGTGTGCTTCTGCTTTAGAATACCCCAGTGGGGCTTTGGTAACTTTTCTAACTTGCAACTCCTCCTTCCCCTCGGAAGAGAGACCACGGAGGCCTGCTTGGTGATCATGGGTCTTTGGTTCCAGGGCCCTGGGCAGCTGACCCCTGACCACCCGATGCTTTTCTTCTGCAGCAGGACACAGGCCCAGCTCACTGAGCTGGACTCCAGTTCTGGTTCTCGGATAATGACTTTCCCTCTACCGTGGGAAGCCAGGGATGGAGGAGAATGTAAAGCAGACACATTCCATTCCCCAAACCTGCAGCTGCTTTCCGTGTGCCGGGGTCTGATGAAATAAATGCATTGAGATCCGTTAATACATTTCAGCTACAACTAATGCCTTGGGCACTGGGTCAGCGGATGTGCTGTAATCTGGGGATTTCTGCTGGTGGAGTGTAAGTGGCTAATGCTTTCCACCAAGCGCTGCTGTACCACCCGATGTTCCCAACATTCACTTACAAATGAGCTAGGGGGCCTGGTGAGCTGTCCTGAGGCTTAAGAAACTTCCTTGCTGGAAAAATGGGACTTGTTTTCCAAGGAGCTTCCTGGTCATTTTAGATACAGAAGTCAGGGACATTTTCTTTGGTTGATTTTTGTTTTTGTTGTTTCCTTGAGATAGGGGCTCATGTAGCCAGGCTGGTCTCATACTTACTCTGTAGCCAAGGGTGATCTTGAACTTCTGATCTTCTTACACCTTCCTAGTGCTGAAATTACAGGCATGTGCCACCGTGCTTGGTTTTATGCTGTGAAGGGAGTGCTACATTCCCAGCAGTGTTAATTTAAAATGACACTTCAGATCCCATATTTGACCCTTCTGATGCTGCGATTTGGAGATGGCTCCATGGAGCTTTTGAGGGGTCCTGTGTAGGGTCTGCTTGCTGTGCCCTTGTAAGGCTGACTTAAGTCAGAACTGTCTGGGGCAAGGAAGCATGTACTCTGTGCGGGCAGCTCGCAACCTGCTGCCTCACTGCACACCAGCACAGCCTTTTGCAGGCCTCAGGCCTCAGGCCTGGCAGTATTTTAAGGATCTGCTTGAACCTTTAGCAATTTGAAATTCAGATGAGCAGGGAAGTGTAAAAGTGAGGTAGAAACACCAAGCAGTTGAGGCTTGTCCTGTCCCAGTCTTTAATGAAACAGCACATGGGGGCTTCCAAGTTGAGGACCTGCAGGAAAGCAAGTGCCTAGTTAATTAAAACCTGAGAGTTCGGAGCTGCCTAGTTTTGGTCAACTTGAAATGGTGTGCTTACTCCGAGATGAAGCCAGTAAACAACATTTCTGCCAGGTGGGGGTTAAGTAAAAGGAAATTCTAAGCAGAAAACAGCACTGATCTTGCTTAGATCCTAGGGTGGGAGGGAGATGCTGGCTTGGCTCCCAGCTCTGCCTGCCCCTTTGTAGTGGCCATCCCTGTGGTCAGTGGCAGGGAACATTGAGAAGAGGGAAGTGTGAGGTGGCTACCTTGTTCTGCCTCAGGCCACCTCCGCACTAGGTCGGGTGGGACTCAACAGGGAATGCTGTTCTGCCACTTTGGACACTCTTAAAACAAGGCGCTGAGCTGGGTGGTGGTGCACACCTTTAATCCCATCACTTGGGAGGCAGAGACAGGCAGATCTCTGTGAGTTCTAGGACAGGCTCCAAAGCTACACAGAGAAACCTTGTCTCGGGGGAAAATCAACAACAAGGTGCTGGTCGCCTTAGCCTGTCTGCCTACTATGGCATCTGTGTATGCTCTCAGTGTCCAGGCTCAGAACATTGACCCCCTGTGACATTAGCTGTGGCTAAGAGCCCCCGAATTAACTGGGTGAGTACTAAAGGCCATGGGGTGAGAGAAGAGCTTGGCTTTCTAACAGACGGCATTTTTACACATCAGTCACAGGACATCATTTTCACATCTGTACCTCATAGTTGGCTGGAGCCGTGTGTTCTGTGTCTGAATCCAGATGTGCTAGACCTGGGCCTCCACTGGGGCTTCGCCTTCCACTTAAAAAAAAAAAAAAGTGTGTGTGTTTGCTTGCATGTATATGTCCACCACATGCATGCCTGGTGCTCATGGAGGTTAGAAGAGGGTATTAGATCCCCTGGAACTGGGGC
The DNA here is from genome assembly GCF_007827085.1 of Peromyscus californicus insignis. Lineage (NCBI taxonomy): Eukaryota > Metazoa > Chordata > Mammalia > Rodentia > Cricetidae > Peromyscus > Peromyscus californicus. The sequence continues at coordinate 6,971,957 of NW_026294491.1, forward strand.
TAAGGACAGTTATGAGCTGTCATGGTTTGTGCTAGGAAACCTAGGTCCTCCTTTGGAAAAGCAGTATGTGCTTTTAATTACTGAGCCATTGCTGCAGCCCCCATCTCCTCCCACCTCTGTGTTCAGGTGAGTCAACTGATCGCCCTGCTGTCTGCTCCCTGGTTGACTTCCTAGACAGAAGTTTCTGCAGTAGGCCCTGAGCCTCCGATTCCTCCCCTCCTCTCATGCTACCTACACTTGCAGGCTTGGGCAGACCCTGGCATGATATGGCTACTCTTATCTTCCTGGTGCTGCCTGCTGAGTTAAGAGGTCTTCTCTGGCTGCCAGTGGGACTGCCCAGCCCCTCTTCCAACCCACATCCTAGGTTGTGGGGACTGGTACACCTGTGGGTTCAGCCTCCCCAGCTCTTGTTCCTCATCCTAAGAGTGGCCTGTCAAAAGTAGGGACAGTGGCTGGTCCAGAAGAGCAAGGCAGGCAGGACCCTGGAAACAAGATACTTAGAGGGCCAGCTGCATCTTTCCCCTGCTTTTTTAATGAAGGGTCTGTCCCAGATTGCGCTCTGGAGCCAGTAAGCCAAGAGATACAAATACAAGTTCCTGAGCGCCTTGTGCCGATCTAATGAAAATGGTTCAGGTACCTTCCTGGGCTCTGGAGCAGGACAGGTACCATGTTGCATGTTGGGGGTTGTATGGGTTGGACTGCTCTTGGCAGGTCATGTCTTTACAAACACTGCTATTCCAGGTGTTCTGTTTTGGAGTGAGCACCAATTATCTTCAACCCCCCCCTCCCCCCCCAGTCCTCTTATGCACTTACACCATGGCCAGTACATTGGAATTGCATCAAACCTGCTGCTGCTGAGCAAAGGGGACTTTGTGTAAGGAGGGTGGGGCTCCATGTGGACCAGGCGTGAGTCTCACTTGAGCTGGGAGGAAAAGAACTGTGTGGCGCCCTGGAAGTAACAGCGATGGCATCACAGTTCTGTTGTCAACTTTGACCTTTTCAAGAAAGAACCCAAAGCTGTTTTGTCCCCCCTCTGTTTCTGAGAATTCTAGAATTTGCAGCCCTCCTGCCCCGCCTTTCGGTTTCTAATGAATGACTTAGAGAAGTGCTGAGGCTGGCCCAGCCAACAGCAGGCAGTGACCTCAAGTCCTTTTTGTCTGTCACTCAAGAACACCCATCTCTAGAGTCGTGCAAAGTTCACAATCCCTGCAGCGGTTTCTGGAAAGGTCTGTGTTCCCAAGAATGGAAGGTAGAGGTTTATTAATCCAGCTGCTCTGCCTGTGCGTCATCTGCAGTTCTTTTTGTAATAAACTTCGTTTTCCTTTGCTTTAAAAAATGAAATTCCACCCACCAGTTACTCCCAGACAGTGCTTACCCACAGTGCAGCATGCATTCAGTATTGGCCTGTGCCTGGTGCCTCCTCAGCACCAGGAACAAGTTCCAACCTGTACCTTCCACTGGCGAGTGTTCATAACAGGACTTGAGTGAAATCTGTATATCTAATAAGCACGGTGTAGCCGTGGAGAAGTGGCCAAGCATCTCCCCAGGTTCCTCCCCATGTTGCCTGCTCTCCTGAAGTGCACCCGCTGTTCACTAAGTTTCTGGCTTGCAGAGCTCAGAGCCAGGCCTCTGGCTGCTTCTGACAGGGGCGTGGGATGGAGACTCTTGGCTCAAAGCACCCAAGTGGACAGGGGCTGCCAGTGTGTCTTCCTTGCCAGAGGAAGGTAGGACAGGCCTGTAGGAGGGCAAGGGCCATGCTTCAGCTTTCCCTCTGGATCTGCTTTGACTAAGGGTTCTGAGCTAGTCCAGAAGCTCCAGCTGACCTGATTCTTGCTGATTTCCCACAGCTCCACCAGCTCAGGAGAGAGAACCCCCACCATCCTGAAGGGAGGGGCAGTAGGTACCCCTTGCTCTTCTGTAGGTGCTGCATGTACAGAACTGTGCCAGGGCTTAGTGACAGAAATACCTGTTGGTGCTCCCATCTGGCAGCAGCTTCCCCTCACAGGTGGGGACTTTGCTCCTGAAAGATGATTTAGCATGTTAGATGGAGGATGTGTACCGAGGGCACGGGCTCTGCTGTGATCCTTCAGGAGACAGGCAACTGGTATCCAATATCTGGGAGTAATGAACTTATCAGTAACTCTAACACACAAGCTCATTAATCTTAACTTTGCTTTCGACCAAGTGGGAGCTCGGCTTCTCGGGAGACAAAGATTTCATCTCTGTTCTTTTCCTTAAACCCAGTCCCAATTTAGAGTCAAACACATTGCCCTGCTCTCCCTGGGAAGCAGTTAATAATGTGTTTCTCCAACAGTGGATGGCCCAGGCTGTACCCCCTCCACCCACCAGATGGATGCACGTGCACTTGTACACATCATAAGCAAGCATCTGCTAGGCAGGGTGACTGACATTTGTGTCTTTAAAGACCCCACCTCCCCTTCCACACACATCTCCCTGTAAGATTGTCTGAGTGAAGTTAAATCGTCAAGTTTAGGGCCTCCACCTTCAGGGCCTTGTTGTCTCTGGCCAGTTGGTCTCCAGCTTCCGCTGGTCTGTAGTCACAGAGGGACGGAGGCTGAGGAGTGGCCACTGTGGGATGCTCCAGACACAGGAAGAACAGGTTAGGAATGTGTTTGGATCCATCAAGGCCTGCCGTCACTGCCGAGGCCCACAGGTCTGGGAGGCGTGGCTACACCGAATGATGGGGATGAGGACAGAGCGAGCAGTGGGCTCTGGCAGTGGTCCTCTTGCCAGAGTCTCCTCCCGACTCTGGAGAGGACTGCACATACCTCGGCCTTTCTAGAGGCTCACTGGGGAGCTAGGAAGGAAGGGTTGCCCCATACACCAAGAGCTGATGTCTTGACCCCTCGGGCCGCCTCCTCCTTTCTTGAAGAGCACCCTTGTCCACTCACACATCTCCCTGCTCTGCAGGCCTCTCCGCTGTCCTTGGGCTGCTGCTGCTGCTCATGTACCAAACCTGTGCCTCCCTCGGACCTACAGCTGTCCACAGCTGGAGGGCAGCCCAGGTGGCCGTCTTTAGAGAAGCTCCTCATCTCTGCCCCAGGGAGCTAGAGCACAGGTCCTTGCAGATGACATCAGTCAGCCCTCCAGCAGTTACTCCTCTGCTGTGTATCCCCTTTCCCAGGCCTGGAAGACACCCGCTTTCAGTTAGGAGCCCTGTTCACTTGTGGGTGGGTGTGACTCCAGCCCCACCCCAGCCCTCCAGGCCTTAGCTGTATAGGAAACCAAGTCTGTCCTCTGGCGGCTGCCACAGCTTGCCAGGGCTTCTGAGCTGTCGTGGGGGAGGGCTGCAGGGAGCTGTGGGGTGGGAAGTGCTGGACCCATGCTAGATGTTGGGGTGCTCAGCAGCGGGAAGCCTTGCACTGACCTCGTGTCCCCTGCCATGTGCCCCCTTCTTGCAGATGCCAGTGAGGCCCCTAATGGTCTGTCTTCTGCTTCCTTGCCTGCAGGTTACGTGTTCTGTATGTTACACCGCCTCCCCGAGCAGCACGACTGTACTTTCGACCACATGGGCCGTGGCCGCGAGGAAGCCATCATGAAAATGGTGAAACTGGACCGGAAAGTGGGGCGCTCCTGCCAGCGCATCGGGGAGGGGTGCTCCTGAAGGCCAGGCAGGGCCACCACACGACGCTGTTCTTAGTTCACTAATGTTAGCCTTATTTAGGACAAAGTCAGCCAGACACCTTGTACTGGGCACGCGTCAGACTCCGCCGGCCGTTTCCTGTCTTTAGCCAGCCATCCTGGTACTGTAGTTTAGGGTTGATGGTGGATGAAATTGATTTCTGGCTGGTTACTAAGGTGCCTGCTAGCCATTGTATAAAATTAAAACATGAAGAATATTTTTTTTGAGCATGGCTAGTGGATTTAAAACAACACATACCTGTCACTGCTGGAGTCAAACTTACAAAAGCCTTAAGCGGAAAGTGTCCAGACCGGACCGAGTCACTAGAGGAGGCACAGGTCTCACAGCCACACGGGCAGCTTTGACAGGAACTCTTCGTGTCCGGCCTTTCACCTCTTTACTTTTGCTTGGTCCCAGCAGGACCTGATGGCCACGCGTGCCTTGGCCACGGGAGGCTGCTGAGACTGGCCACGTGGCTGGGCTAGGCAGTGGCCTCGTTCTCCCTCAGTGCTGGAAGTGGGGGTGGGGACAGATTCTCATGGAGGAGGCTTTTTACCTGATGTTATAGGGAAACTCTTCACACAGAAGAGGGACAACTTCACTTTGAAAATTAGTTCCACTCAAGATTAGTCCACGCATGATCCCCACCTTTTCTGCACAGGATCCGTGGTCATGACCCACTGGCTCTGGCTGCAGCTTGCCAAGGGCAAGAGTGTTGTTGCTCATGGCAGCCCCGTGGCTGAGACCTGCGCCTGGGCCTTGGCAAACCAGATTTCTGTATTTGGAGTTTTTAAAAAGACGTTTTATAGCCACAAGGACCAGTGGGTCACTGGGGGAGCTGCTGCTCTCCCGGCAGGAGCCTCCCCTTGTTTCCATGCAGCCGTAGTCTGTGGACAACCAGGCCACCTACCTCAGGGTAGGGTCAGGAAGGGAAGACAGCGGGTGCACAGGACCGCGGGGACCGCGGTGTGGCTCGCTCACAAGGTTGAGTGGTGGCAGCGGTGGCAGCAGCTCTCAGCCTGGGCCTGGGCGGGGCAGCTGTGTGGGGCTGGTTAGAAGCGGTAGCAGCCGTCAGGGGGGCAGGGCCGGGTAGATGCTGGAATTCCCTTGAAAGCCTGGATCAGGTCTAAGTGCCACACACGCGCCATCTGTCCCAGCCCGTGACTTGGCATGGGGCTGTCCACGCCTGGCTGCTGATGAACGGTTTAGCTCAGTGGCTTTGCTTTGTGTAATTGAGCAAGGTCTGCTCTCCAGATGAACAGTGGACCTGCAAGTACAATGTCTTGATCCAAAATACTGAATAGGAAATCATGTTCTTCCCACCCTACATCCACTCTGCACCCGCCAGATGGGACCCACTGCAGAATCTCCAGCCTTAATTCTCACTTCAGGACCCAGACCAGCGCCTCACTCTAGGGCAGCCCAGGGCACAGGGGCCAGGTCTGCCCAACGTTTACCACTGTTGTTAAGCCACAGCCCTCTGGCCACATGGCCATCCTCAGCGAGGCGCCATGTGCCCTTCATAGCCCCTCAGGTTCCCATAGCACTGGGAGGGGGGTGCTGGGGACCACGCACCCAGGGATCACAGCCAGGTTCAAGCCTGCTGGGAGAGCTGGGTGAGGGAGGAAGGCTTGTTCCCTGCAGTATCTGTTCTGTGAAGTTTGTTAAATGTAAGGGAAGCTGAAATTCTTGTATCTTTAAAGAGGAAATCTTATTTAACCCTTTGTGTCCTAGATTGACTTACACACATAGCCTAGAGCTCAGTTTTAGTTTAACATTGTGAAAATATTAAAAGAATCTTGTAACTTTATTCTTCTTTTTCTCCTGCTGAAAACAATTAAACCAATCGTATGGACATTTGGATTGTCTATTTTGGCGGTTCTCCTAGGGCCCTGGGGGGCCAGGAAATAAACGCACTGCATCCCTGGCCTGTGACTCCACAGGGTGCTCTGCAGTACTCGGGATTTGGGGTGATTTGCCCAGTGAGTATCCAGTGAGCAGCTGCTTTCTGGTGTGTGTAAGGTCTGGAGGTTCTAGTGTAGGCATTGCACGGGGTGGTGTGTCTGTGGAACCATCCCTGAGGAGCCCAGGTATGGGTGTGTGGATGCCTGGGTCCTGGGGACTTGGGTCTAGTACTGGTGAGGGCAGCAGCCTACTCCTTCAGGACAGCTGGAGGGATGAGCAGGTGACTCTGGCATGCAGGGTACACAAAGTTTTTGAAAGTTGTACATCAGGCAGAAGAATGGTACCTACCCACCACCCCACAGTTGACAGAGTGATGGAAAATGCTCAGGAATTTCAGAGTGCTTGGTGGGGGCAGGGAAGCTAGCAGGCAGCAACAGAAGCTTGTCTAGTGGCTAGAGTTTGGTCAAGCCAGGACAGGCTTTCTGATGGCTGCAGGAAGAGAAAGGCCTGGGAAAGCTATGAGAACTCCCCCACCCCCCAGGCAGAGTCTGCAGGGCTGGGGGGGGGGGTCTCTCCTCTGCAGCCCCACTCACAGCTGCTTGCCTGAGGGAGACTCCAGGCAGGAGCAGCAAGTAGATAGGATCCCCTAGTCCTGAGACCCTTGGAGCTGGAAAGGGTGGCACCTAATGGATCTTCCAGTCAGAGGGTGTAGGGAAGGTCTCAGATCCTGAAATACATGCAGAATATTAAGTAAAACAATATTTGTAAAACCCCCCCCATCTTGTATCTGCTGTGGGTGGATGCTAATGCTATTCTTTTGATGAGATCTGGGCCCTCTGCTAAGAGCCAGGAGTGGGGGGAGGCAGTGCAGAGGTGAGGCTGCCTCCTGCCTGCTCCAGGGCCAGCAGCTCATGCCTAGACTTCAGAGCGCAAACTCTCGTGCTCTGCAATGTAGAGAACCACGGGAGGTACAGCAGCCTGAGTGGTGGGTGTGGGTGTGTGTGTGCAACCAACATAAACCCCAGTGGTGAAGACACATGCCCATGGGAGTGTGAAGGCCATCGTGGTGCCTGCCAGCATTTACTTGCCCTCTTGGTTGGTCAGCTGGTGTGACCAGGAGCCAAAGGTCCCTCCTGGCACACACTGGGATCAGCTCTCACCTTCCTTTCCCTATCCATTTGGGCACAGATAAAAGTTAGTTCCAGAAGCGTGGCAGTCACCCCTGGCAGATGTTTGGGTCTCTGGCCCTTTGCAGAGACTTGCCACCTGATGTTCATCACCCAGGTGTGCAGATGAAACAGTGGAAATAGGGACCTTGGTGTTTGTGTGACCACTGTCCCCAGAGTTCTTTACATTATGGTGTATATATTGTAATGCTCCCACTCAATCTTTCAAGAGGGCTCTGACTAAAACCAGAGACCTGACCCTGGGGCCCCTCTGGAAGGGCTGGAGCAAGCCTGGGAAAGCAGAGCCACAGGCCAGAGCTAGCGCCTTCTGCAGTTGGCAGGTGTAGGGAGCGCAGAGGGCTGAAGCACGTCGGTGCGGAGTCCATTCTGGCCAGTGTGTCTGCTGCCCAGTGAGAGCTGCCCCAGTCCCCCAGGCAAGGGTGGTCAGGGACGCAGGAACAGCCCCTACCATGGACAGCAGTTTTGAACACCCCTGACTTGGCAGGATGCCTGAGGCTCACAAGTGTTAGATTCTAAACCTAGCCCAGAAGTCAGAAGCATCATGGGAGGACACAGCCCGGCTGCAGGATCACAGCAGCATTGCACGTGTGTGGAGGCCATGGGCCTTTGCCTTTGTTCGGCTTTTTTCCATGTGGGTATTTGTCAGATTTTTAAAACTGTAACTTGTGAATTATTTTCATTCCTCATTTGAATTCACTTAATTTTATACTCATTTTTTTTTTTTCACTTTTTATCCTGGGGATTGAGCCCAGGTCTTGTGCACACATTGGGCCTTTGAGCCCACCTCACTCTTCCTGGAGAGGCCCTAAGTGTTAGGAACCTCATGCCCTGTGGCCCCTGGGAAATAGGACCCAGGTGGTTTGGGTTCACAGTGCTCCTCAAGGCAGGGTGTGGGGTAGCATGTAGCTGTGAGTGGAAGACAACCTCCTTAGCTAGCAACTTACCCACGCAGGAAGCAGCGGGGTGACTCAAGCCGGCACATGGACTAGCACTGTTGTGGGTGGCTGGGGACGTCATGAAGCTGTCCTGCTTTTAGAACACACCCCTTCTTCCGCATCCTTCCTGTGTCACATCAGAGAGTGGAGCCCTGTGCTATGGATTGGAGCCAGCCTGCCTGGGGCAGGAGCACCAGCTGCTGGGGCAGAAGGCTTGCTGGGGCAACAGAACAGAAAGAGAAGTAGCAGGGGGGAAGGGAAGGGAAGGAAGATGGAGGGAGAGAAAGAAAGAATCCAGGCTGCTCCCCCACTGCCCTTGTAGACCTAGGCATGAAGTCTGCCACTTCAACATTCCTGGATCGTAGTAACAGTTACTTTTTAAAGGGGAAATAAGTTGCAGGGCTGTGGGCTAACTAGAACCCTGTGTACAGCTCGAACCTGGTGGGGATGTCAAATGTATCCATGCAGAAATAAAAATGTAATGTTTCCCATGTGGCCCAGAGACAACTCTCAACAGGATGGGGTACTGCTGTCCGCAGGCATTAGGAGGCATCAACCCTGGTGTCCACACAGGAAGAGCGGGTTGTGTGAGCATGTGGAGCTGGGACTAGAGCTGGGGAAGGGCTCTTATGCCAAGCCACAGCCCGGCCCTTCTGGATTGTCCCTTTAATGTTGAAATTCATGTTCTGAGATGTCTCAAGTCTTGCCACTCTAGGCCAGCATGCTGGGGAGAGCATGTGCTCAGACAGAGGTTGGTCAGTCCCTCAGGGCATGCACCAGACAAGTGGGGCCAAGCTCTGCCCCATCTCCAGGTTAACCCGGCACCAGCTGAGACAAGCTGTCCTGCTCAGTCCTGACCACGACAGGCCACAGTTCAGATTTTCAACAAAGCTGCCACCATTGAAAGGATGGTCTCCATTGGAAAGAAGACCAAGACTTAACCTGTCACAAGTGAAGAACTGAAGCCGAGACGTGGGGCGTGGTGCGGTGAAGGACAGCCACTGAGGTGAGCTGCAGAGCAGGGCTGAATGTCGACATGTGCCAGGTGGAAGACACGCTCACCTCACAGGGATAGAGCCATCTGCCACGACGTAACCCCATTCAGAACAGCAGCACAGATGCCCCATACAGACCATGTAATGATGCACACGCACCCTAGACACGGGCCACTCGATGCACATGCACCCTAGACACGGGCCACTCGATGCACACGCACCCTAGACACGGGCCACTCGATGCACACGCACCCTAGACACGGGCCACTCAATGCACACGCACCCTAGACACGGGCCACTCGATGCACACGCACCCTAGACACGGGCCACTCGATGCACACGCACCCTAGACACGGGCCACTCGATGCACACGCACCCTAGACACGGGCCACTCGATGCACACGCACCCTAGACACGGGCCACTCGATGCACACGCACCCCTAGACATGGACCATTTGATGCACACGCCCCCCCCCCCCCCCCATAGATATGGAGCCCATAGACACAGACCACCTGATGGACAGGTGCCCCGTAGACATGGACCACTTGATGGGTTTTTGTGTGTCAGTTAAATTTAGTTGAAAACAATCGCAAAAAAAATTACTTTTAATGAGCAAACTACCTCACTAGATGGTTCTGAGAAGCTGCAGGATCAACAGGCGAGAAACTTGGTAATACCCAAACCACATGATGCACCAGCTCACCTGTTAGACGGCTATTTTAACAGGAGATTGAAGCCTTAACCACTTGGAGGGAGCGTCAGCTGGTACAGCCATCATGGAAACACTGCAGACAGACATGTGATAAGCAGTCCCCAGAAATGAAGAGACACCTGCATGTCTGTGCTTGGGGCATTGTTCACAACAGCCCAGACACCAGCCAGTGTCCATCTGCAGAGTGCCCAAAGAGATCATGGTTACATGATGGTGTGTTAGTCATCCACAAAAGAGGTTGAAATCCTGTCCCTGTGGCGGCGACATGGATGAACCTAAGTGTCATGTTAAGTAGGCCAGGCACAGAGACAAATACTGCATGACCTCATGAAGCTGCCAAAGAGCTTCCTCTTGTGGACCTGGGAGTGGGGTGTCATGGAGAGCAGAGAGGCTGGCTGGTAGGTGCTAAGTCAGGCACATTCCCAAACTGTACATTTTTATATCTTCTGTCCCGCTTCTTTTTCGCTATAGATCTGCTGAGAGTAACTTCTAATAACCACGTGACAGTCAAAACTAAGTGTCTTCAGTCTCCTCTGCCATTGTCATTAGCCCAGAATTCCTGAATGTAGCTTCAAGCAGATTTTTAGGACAAGGGTGTAAAGCACCCACATTCTGCCAAAACATGGCCTGAATGGTCTCCTGCCCAGTTGCTAATACGTTCCCCTGCACATTGCTCTCAGCATCCCTGTCCCACACTCCTAGGACGGCCCATGAAGCCCCACTTAACAGTATTCAACTGCTTTCCTAATCCACAGTCCAAACAAGTAGCATGGTCAGGGCACCCTAAGGCCTGGTACCAGCTTCTCTCAGTCACTGTTCTATGCTGTGAAGAGATACCATGACTAAGGCAACTTAGAAAAAGGCATTTAAGTTGGGGCTTGCTTACAGTTTCAGAGGTCCATGTCCATCATGGTGGGAAGTATGGCTGCAGGCAGGCATGGTGCTGGAGCAGTAGCCGAGAGCTTGCGTCCTGATCAGTAGGAGGCGGAGAGGATGAAACTGGCCTGGCAAGGGCCTTTGAGACCTCAAAGTGCATCCCCATGGCACACCTCCAGCAAGGCCACACTTCCTAAACCTTAAACAGTCCCACAACTGGGAGTCAGACATTCAAATATGGGAGCCTATGGGTGGGGGGGCATTCTCAAACCACCACAGGCGAGTTCTCTGTCCCAGTACATGGTGCACAGTAATCAACCGAGGGCACCATTTCAAACCCTGCACTTGAGTGTACCTAGTAAGTGATGTTTAAGGTACTTGGTAATACCCTGGCTCCGGCTGCTGTGGTGCAGGGCTCGCCCTCTCTTGCCTGCTCATCCCTTCTGTGTATCCCCAGCCTGGTCTGCCTGGGGTGGGCTCCCCTCAGTTCTGCTGAGGTAATCAGTGGGGACATAGGACACTGACTCACCTGCAGTTCCCCTCTGCTGGTGTGGATGAGCTGTAAGGGTGATGTCAACCTTTCAGAAACGAAACGGACGCCTTGCCTGGCTGCAGCTGTAGCTTACCCTCCAACAGAGAAACAACTGGGCCCAGGCGGAAACTGACACGATGGTAATCATGTTCTGCAAACTGCAACTCTCCATCTGCTATTGTATGGAGGCTGGCAGCATCCTCATCTGGCCATGAGTCACCTCAGGAAGTGAGTTTTCTTTCCCCTCCGTGTGAACTGGACCAGTCGGCATTTTTGTGGTTTTCCTTAAGTACCTGCTGGTGCCCCTCAAGTCTGGGCTCATTCCAAGGGACTCCTGGTCTGCTTTCCCTCTGAGCTGATGCAGGGTGCATCCCATGGAACTCACAGCCTCCTACCGGTCCCTTCCTGTCCCCTACAGTGACCTGTAGGCATGATCTATGGGCAAGTCACTTCTCAGAATTGCCCCTGGCTCCCACTTTGGGGACCAGCCAGGCAGGGCCTCCTCACGCCTCTAGACTTCAGTCAGCTTGCCTCAGCTGTCACTTGTGGGAGTCCACCTGGGCTGTGGTGCACCTAGTTGACACTGCCAGGCCAACCTGAGCAAAGTGAACAGGAACTCCGATACCTGAGCACAGCGTCCCTAGGGACGCACCGAGAGATGCACATCCATCTGTGTACTCCCACTGAAGTCTGCTGTGACCATGCCATCCTCAGTTCAGCAAGGGTTCTGGACGTCCCTTGGTACTGGAGAAGAGGGCCCATGAGTGGTAACAGGTGTGAGAGCTGAGGCAGGACACAGCAGTCACCAGCTCCTAGTTTGTCACAAAGATGCACAGTTGGAGCCGAGTCCACTCAAAGGGAGAAAGTGAACTTGTGTTCACGGTGACAGTTAAAATGGCATCTGCTAGGCCACAGGGTGGCAAGAGAAGGCGCACAGAGCTGGGAGGGCTGCTGCACCCTAAAAGGTGCTGCTGGGGTGGGATGAGTGGGATTCCAGCTACCCTGACCTCACAACATAGGGACTGAGTTCTGAGTGGTGTGTGTGTGTGTGTGTGTGTGTGTGTGTGTGTGTGTGTGTGTGTGTGTGTCCGTCCCCAACAGGGTCCTGTCGCAGAGACAGAGCTGGGAATCCTGATGGAGAAAGGAAGGCACAGACAAGGTGTGAGGTCATCGCTTTATTCCTGCACTGAGCCCACAGTGGCACTGCACACACAATGAACTGTGGGTGCACACAGCTTACCAAGTGAGGGTGCCGCAGCACCCCAGGAACACCTTCCCAACGCTGCCCTGGGAACGTCCTCAGAGAGCCATGCCTAGGACTAACATGATCCCCGCTGTCCAACCTCCAAGAGGCCCCAGGAGGAGTATGGGGACAGCACTCACCATCTTCACAGGCTCAGGAATGGTAGGCATGGTGGCTCATCTTCTCTGCAAAATCCAGTCTACACAAGCTTGGTCACAGGGGCTCACAGGTACTGTCCATGGCCACCCATGGGGCTGTCACCCACCCACCCTCCAAGGGCACAACCCAAGGTGCCTACCTTGCTTTCCCAGGCACTGGGGATGGGTATGGAGGTATAAAGTGGCCTTGGGGACATCAGTCCCAGGCCAGCCTGACAAGGAGTTTCCTGGCTCGGGCTGGCATGGTGTTCTAAAAGGCCACTTTAGGAAGGTCATCTGAGACGCAGATCTTCCCTGGCCCAGGTTCCCAAGACCCCAGCAGTCCTGGCTGAGTTTCCCTCTATCCTTACAGGAGTATGGCCTGAAGCCTATTTTAGAGGGACTATCCCTGTGACGGCTGGGCACCAGCACTGTCCCCATGCCAAGCTACAATAGAAGGGGGTGGAACATGGGCCTGAAGCAGCCACCAGGGGCTGTCGGGGGAGCCTCAGTCACATCTCCAGCACTGCTTTGACCACATCTTGTCCCTGGCTGTAACCCCTGGGACTCACAGATAGTACCCTGATTTCAGGCCTCTACACTGCTGGTCTCCCTCAATAGGCTGAGGACCCTGCTTTGTCACCTCCAAAGTAGGAAGAGCCACTGCCACTGTCTTTCAAAGGTGACAGACAACCTTAGCCCTTGGGAAGACAGAGGCTGGAGACAGTGGCAGGGACAGGTGTGTGGCTCCTGGCCACCACTCCACCTTGGCTAACTGCCCAGGGCTCTAAATACTCCAGCTGCAAACAGCAAGTACTGAGAGGACATTAATCATAAGTTACAGGGGTGACTGTGTCCTTGGCTGGGGGTGGGAACTCTGTCCAGAAGCCCCACTCACTCTGACCTCTAGCAGCAGAGGTGGGGAGGGGGTGTGGGGAGGGGACAGTAGAGGAACATGTGATGCTACAGACCCAGGCCAGGAGTGGCTCAGCCAGAGGCCCTGCCCTGCCCTCTGCTAGACTGAAAGTGTATTCTGGAACAAGCATTCATTCCTGTGCATTTTCCAAAGTGAGGGATGAGAAACAGGCAGGAAGGAGCAGTGTGTGTGTGTGTGTGTGGGGGGGGGGGTTCTTCCCTACCCTGGGGAAGTGAAGTGCAGCCCACACAGGTTCACGGCCCCTCATTCACCCAGTGAAAGGGATGTCCCAGCCCTCATCCAGAGGAGAGTTGGATGCATTCCAGCAGCCCACGGCTGCTTCAGCCACTCCCCTCCCTTCTGTCCACCCCAGAACCCTGAGCTTGGGGTGCTCCACTTGGTATCCCAGGGCACTGTAGTGCCTAGGACCACTAAGAAGCGCTCACCTCGTGCCAGAGCTGTCAGGGTAAATCCTCAGAATCAATGGTCATGTTGCAAAATCACCAGAGCACGGCCAGTGCCCACAGCGCCAGGCCACCTCAGCAATGCCCTGGGGCTCCGTTCACCACACCAGGCAAGGCGACAGGGGGGACCTCCTAGGAGGCTCTTCTCCTCCCTGGCATCTCTGTGCCCATCCAGAGGGACATCTGCATCGCGGGCTGGCCTGAGGCACTTCAGTGAGCGCCGAGCCCCACTCTGGCCGTAGATTTCACCCTCTTCCTGTGGCCCGCAGAGGCTGTGGTTACAGTTCTGTTATCTTCTAAGTTAGAAGGAACGGGAGATGGGCTGGGTAGCTGTGCACGCAGAGGTCTGGAGGTGGCTCAACTGCTGAGCGATTTGCACAATTCAAAACTCATGAGGAGGGGGCAAGGAACCAATCTAACGATCACATCCCTCTCTCGCTGAAAAGAATTTTCTTTTCCTAGGTCTTCTAGGAATAAAACACCTGTAATGTATTTGTCAGGAATTGACACTTCATTTAATAAGTGAAAAAGTGACAGTTGAGAGAGCCATTGAGGAGAGCCCATGCCTACAATGGGCTTGGGACTCTAAAATCACACCAGGAAAAGTACCGAGGCCTTAGGAGACTCTGAGCCCGAGAGTGAGACCGCCTCTGTGGCTGCCGGAAGCCACTGTACAGACAGCATCTACCCTCAAACCTACCCCACAGCCCAAACTGCCCTGCCCAGCACCCCAAATGGTCCCCCGGGAGCCCTTGTCGGTGACACTGAACACTTCTTCCAAAAGCCATAACGAGGATACCTGCCATCCTAACGCACATGATCAAAAGGAGGTACGGGGCTCTGCAGAACCCAGGGGACCTGGTGCAGGTGCCACCTCACAGCTGGCACCAGAGGCGTCACATGGTTGCCACTCTCCAAGCCGAGCCACCTGGCTGTGTTTACACACTGCTGACCTTACGGGCAAGGGCAGGCCTGAGGGAGCAATGGCTCACACTGCCTGTCCCCTATGGCTTGACTATGGCTCCTTGGCACCCAAAGGGTCCTCAGAGTCAGAATCCACCTATGGTGCCAGGGCTGCTTGGTGCATAGGATCCTCTGAGTTCCAGCCAGCCCGACTTGCCGTCAGCACTTAAGTTCAGCTCAACACTCAAGTCTCATTGCCAGCCTGTTGGCCCCAGGGGAGAATCCTGCAGGGGACAAGCAGGGATAAGCCAGGCTCTGGCTCCGTCCTCTGGAAATGTGGACCTTACCTTAGATGTAGCTGTGGCCTCTAGGCACATCAGCATGCCCACCAAGGGTGAGCTCCCTTTTCTGGTGGGAGGTAAGCCAACCACATCCTCCTGCACCCTAAGTAGGTGTCAATCCAAGAAAGGCTCCCCAGAGGTGGCCATGGGATCATCTCAGATGACTGAGGGCTTGCTATGGTTCTCAGAACTCCCCAATGGCACCTGTGACTTTGAGGTCCCATCCCCCTCCTGCTTATGCGATGGAGGGCACCATGCCATTGCCGACACGGAAGGGACCAGAGTCTCTAGTTACAACCTGAATACGCAACACTGTCCGAAGGGAGAAAGGAAGCCATGGGTGTGGGTCTGAGATGGTGGATGAGCTGCCATTACAGGTGTGGGGTGACATCTGGGGTGGACAACACGGCTTCTTGCCAGCTCAGCCACACTGCCCCGGGGGCTGCTGGGCTCCAGGCCTGCATCTTGCCTTCCATGTTCACAAAGAAGGCGTATGGCAGCATGTGCTAACTCATAACTACAAGCCCAGAACTCAGGGTGCTGAAGCAGGAGGATTGCCATGAATGTGGCCAGCCTAGGCTACAGAGGGAGGATCTATCTTAAGTAACTGAACAAGAACAAAACAAGCCCTCACACATCATCTTCCAAGACACAAACTCCACCCTCCACAGATCGGGGTACCCTGTGCACTGGCAGGGGGTCCTGCCTGCCAGTGATGCTGAGCAGGCAGTCCCCCAGGCTAACTGGCAACTGGGGGCTGGATGCTGCCAAGAGCAGCGCCCCGTACACAGTGGCTGCACCCTGCCATCCATCCACGGAAGCCTCCTTACCAGAAGCAGCCACACCACACAGCAATGAAGCCAGTTCACCCCCAGGCCTGAACTCAAAGGAGGATCACCTCACTGCAGCCTGAGGTCCCCACTGCCACCTCTTCAGTGTGGACAACCCATTCCAATTAAGTCAAGCTCAGAGAAAGCTGGATGACCCATCTGTTCACTTCTGGAACAGGACGGGACCCGAAGCCCCACCCTCCTCTGAGCATGCTCACAGGAAGTGCTAAGGTGACTTCACGGGGCCTCAGGATGCAACAAGGAGGTGCAGAGGCAGGAGTTGTGCATGGAGGTGACAGAGAGAGCTGGGCGGGGGAGCTGCACTAGTCAAAGACAAAGTGCTCTTCGCCATCCCCAGGTGGATGACGCTGGAGAGACTCGCCACAGAGTCCCAGGCCTGTGCTCCTGACACCCCATCTGTTGGCTGAGCCAGGGCCAAGGGCAGCTGAGCCATGAGGCCCAGCAGGGCCAGCCTAGGACTGCCCAGTGCCTGTCGACACAGGCTTCTGAGTGGTCCTCTAGCAGCTGGCACGCTGGCCTCCCAGACTGGAAGGCTTGTACACATCAGAAATGACGGGTTAATAAAGTGGCAATTTGATCAATTATTAACTCCAGTGTCCACAGATTGATTTGCACATTGTGCGTCTGGTTGAACTTCAAGGATTTTCCTGGTCAGGCTAAGTGCCATGATGAGATACATCTGGGCTCGTTTAGGAGGGACAGCCTCTGCTCTGTCCACATGCACACACTGGAGACTGAGGAAGACCCTTGTCCCTGCAGAGGGCCAGAGAAGTTCCACAAGCCTGCAACACCATGACTCAGCAGATGGAGAGAAACCACACAACTACAAACCACCCAGTAACCAGGGCAACAGGTGCCGCCCGCCGAGAGGACCCTCTGGGGCTGGGCCCTTTTCTGGTTGTCAAGGCCTAGGGTTCCCTTTGTCTACAGACTCCTTCTGCACTGGTACCTTGGTAACGTTAGAGGTAGGATTGATGGTGGACTTGAAGAATCAAGACCCACTTCCTCCCCCTGGAGACTGCCTGAAGAGTGGGGAGAAAGGGTGCCCTTCTGTCCCCTGGGGAACACCTGGTTGGGGTGGTCTTTGCAGCCAGGTCTGTTCCTCCCAGGAACGGGGGAGGGCACACTCCTGCTCTACCCAGGCCCACCCAAGTCACACCACGTCCTCCGCCTCCTTTATTGGTGTTGTTGGTTGGGTGAGCGCGAGTTGGGGCCCGGACTCGGGGGTAGTGAGCTGGCGCTGGGTGCTCGCAGTGCGTGGGGCTCGAGCTGCTGACTGGGGGTGCTGGGGCCCCCTGTCCCCGGTTCCTCGCTGCCCTCCTCCTTCTGGCTGCTCTGCTGCTCTGGACACTCAAAGTGGACACAGTGGAACACCTGGAATATGACAAAGAAGAAAGAGACAGTGAGGAGGCTCGGCCGGGGCCTGAAGCTCTGAGCCAGGCTGACGCTCACCCTGGATGCTGGGTAAGTACGGGAATCTCCCAGCACCCACCTCGCTCCTTGCCTGTCTCGGATACCTAAAAGCAACAAGGAGGTTTTAGATGCATGTGGTCAATCATGATAAATGCAAAAAGATGGATGATTCCAAAGTTAAGGAAGTCCAGCATGGATGCCTCAGCAGTGCCCAGGCTGGACCACTCCACACTGGCTTTTCTCCTCTGGTCTGTTTCTCCCTTTTGGGTCATTCATTTAAAAAACAGTATTTGTGGGGGATAAGGGAGGGGACAGAGAAAGAGAGAGAGAGAGAGGGAGAGAGGGAGGGAGGGAGGGAGGGAGGGAGGGAGGGAGGGAGGGAGGGAGAGAGGAGCACAGTGCATTCTTTTAAATATAACTAGAATTTTTCCAGAATTATGGAAACATGTTCAAGTTTCCTGGCTAAAACCTTTCCATGACCGCTTTCAGGTTCTGGCTGCTTCGTTCAGAAGTCACTTGAATTCTCTTTTCTTAGCCAGGTGTTCTGGCCTAAACTATAGTCATAGCCTTTCAGGAGGCTGAGGCAGGAGTATCTCAGTCAGTCTTTGCTTCCTTTTAGCAGAACAAGAATTGTAACCTGACCTGACTGACCTTGTTCCTCCTCCTGTCTGCCCTCCTCCTGTCATCTCCTGCTCTGCCAGCTCCCCTCAGGCAGGAAGGCCTAGGTGACCCCCTCAGGACCCCTCCCCCTCAGGACCCCTCTCTCTCAAGACCACTCCCCCTCAGGACCCCTCCCCCTCAGGACCCCTCTCTCTCAGGACCCCGCCCCCTCAGGACCCCTCCCCCTCAGGACCCCTCTCTCTCAGGATGACTCCCCCTCAGGACCCACTCCCTCTCAGGACCAACACTTCCTGTTGCACTTACAGACCCAGGCTCCACAGCCCCGTGCTGCTCAGCCCTTCTGCCCTGACAGGAATAACTAGATCAATAAAACCCTAAGGGATGGCTCAGAGGTTAAGAGCACTGGCTGTTCTTCCAGAGGTCCCGAGTTCAATCCCCAGCACCCACATAGTGGCTCACAACCATCTGTAATGAGATCTGGTGCCCTCTTCTGGCCTGCAAGCATACGTGCTGTATACATAATAAATAAATAAATCTTAAAAAAATAATAATAATAAAAAATAAACCCTTAAACAAAACAAAACAAAAAAACCCCCTAAACTGAGAAATCAAGTTGTGGGGATCAGTGCGTGGCCCTGCTGTGCTGGAGGAGCTGGAAGACGCACTCTGTCGGAGCATGTGCGCACCAGGCGCCTGGCTCCCCACCCCTCGCTGACCCGTCCACCGTCACCGACCACGGCTCCCTACATTCTCTCACCTGCACGCTGCTGTGCACGCCCCTGTGCCCCGCTGTGCAAGCCGCTGTGCCCCGCTGTGCGGCTGTCAGGTCACATGCAAACGGTGCTGTTTCCTGGGACTACTCATCCACAAAGGCCACACCCAGTTCTCTCCGTGGCCCACACAAGCCACGTTGAGTCTCCTTGAGCTAAAGACCCAGGCTGGGGAGACCTTAAAGACGCAGACTGAACCTTCCTACCTGAGTCCCCGGTGGCCCTGAGAGGTGCAAGGTAACATAATCACCAGACATGAAGAACTGGGGCTTCTGAGAGCCCTGACTCGCAGCTGATCCCTGCAAACCCTGAGCCACACAGGAGAAAGCTTCCTTGGTCAGGGTGACTGACATCTGGATTCCATTCATTTACTAAGACACAGCCTCCGGACAGAAACCCCTCAGATGCCGGGGGTGCGCAATGAAGCTGGCAAGCAGGCTAAGAGTGAGGGACGGAGATCATGGGGGAACGAGAATGTGACACAGGCCTCAGCGTGACAGAGCAAAGGGTGATGTGTGCACCCGAGGTCAGGTTCTCTCAGAGGGGCCAGGGCATGCTGGGACAAGCAAGGAGCCCTGGGCACACAAGGCCCAGCAGCCCAGGAGGTCAGCTACTGCAGAAGGACCTGAGGCGCAAGTCAGGAAGGACAAGGTGGCCTTGCAGGACAGGGCTGGGGAGGCCACGCTGTTGCTTAGCTCTGGGAATGACGAGAAGACAGTGTCTGTGGGGGGCTCCGGGTCTGAGGCGCAGGAACTGCCTGACAAGATGGACGGCAGTGCCTGACCTGGAGCTGCAGCCAGAGACTTCTAGACAGCAGACTCCTGCAAACCCAACTTGGACAGAGAGATCCGAGAGGAAGCACAAGTGTGCCGAGACAAATTCAAATGCCCTGCCAAACAGAGCTGACGACAGACTTTAAGTTCCCTGAGGGAAAGCAGCGTTTACCATCAGTAGGAAGGGATCATTTTTAAAGAAAGCTGAAAAGAAGCAAGGAAGGAGCCTGCAGCATGCGACGATGACTCGGTAGAGGAGAGCGAGGGTCCTGCACTCTCGGACAGGCTGTGGGACTTGAGAGACTCCAGACAGCCCTCCCCCGCCCCTCCCCACAGATCCCCATAGATGCTCACGGGTCCTTTCAATTACAACAATTACTGAGCCACCAACTCTGAGCAGTGTGGTCCTGCCTAAGGGGCAGCGTACTCAGCATGGAGAGGAGGGGAAGCTGCCTTGCCTCCTGGGATGATGCCCTACCACATGCAGGTTCTGACCCTGAGGCAGTGTGGGCATCCACATGTGTCAGGAGCACATGATGCCTGGAGTAGACCTTAGGGAGCACTCCAGAAAAGTCTTCCCTATAATACAGAGAAGACGGCATATACCAGGCCCCGAAGAGCTGGGAAGCAGGCAGAGGGGACTCTGGAGGACATCTGGGTCCAGTGTGGCCCTAGAACCTCACTGTGGAGTGGCCTTCCACTCGCCCTTCTCACCTCAGTGGGAACACTGCCTGGCTCCATCATCTCGGCGACGTTCCCAGCCCAGGGCGAGTCCTATGCACCGGTCCTGCACTACCCAGCGTGCTTCTAACACCATGTAGATGCCATTCTACATGCAGCTCTCCAGCACCACCACACACAGGGCAGGGCACCTTCTTCCAATCTGCACATGGACCTCTGGAAGGGCGTGTAGTTGAAGGCCTTTCTTCTCAAATGGAGGTGAAACCCCACACTTGAGGGCAGTCATGCTGGGCCTGAGGCTGCCTGTAGTCAGGCCCTCCTCACAGAGACCTCAGGGAAGGTGGCCTTCTGGGTCTGCAGTTTCTGTGTGGAAACTGGTAGAGGAGGCTAATGGCCGGAGCAAGTGGGCCTCACAAAGGGCCTAGGAAGTGTGCCCTGGCTAGCCCCACCATGCTCCTGCACCTGCTTCCTCCCGCCATTCCCACCGTGCACTTGCGGGCCTCATGTGAGATGAAATGGCCTAGTGCTGGCTTTCTCTTTGCTCGGGGCTGGTGTGATTCAATTTCTTTCCTCTGAACCTTCCCCAGACTGCAATAGTCCTCGGAAAGGATGTGACCAAAAGTGAATGAGGCATACCGGGCAGAGCCACACTTCTGATTTATGCAAAGCCATTACCATGGTCTCCGCATCATTTTCCCTTCAACTTTTCGGCAATCGTGTATCCCATTAGCCTGTTTGATTGCTGCTGTTCGTGAAGGGGCACCTTCGCTGGACCATCTTCGGCAGCCTACCATCTCTCCCCCGAGAGGAGCGGCCAATTTGCAGTGAAGTCATGTGTACGCAGCAAACCCAGCCTTCCTCACACCCGGGTGTCCTTTCTAGTGGTGGCTGTTTATTATCACTTTGCCAGGCCTCTGTGGGAGCTGTACTCCTGGACGTGTCTGAAGTGGTCTGGCATGCTCCTTCCCGTGAGCCTGTGTAGCATGTGTACCATCCTGACCTGCTTTGGGAAGCATGCTGATTCCTCCCTCCTTCAGAGCTGATTCTCCAAGCACCTCATGCTGACTTTTTCAAGGTTTTTACAGGAGGGGGAAGGGAAGAGGACAGGAAATGGGGGAGGAATAGTGGGGAAAGCCTAGTAGCCCGTGAGTCCACTGTGAACTATAGTAGACATTGGAGAAAAGGAATAAATACTGATCAATGACTCACCTTGCTTCTGCGGCTTCTGGGTAATTTGCACAGACCACTTTCCTGTCCAGTAGCACAAACAGGGTTTCTGACCCACCCTTCTGACTTGCATTTCCAAGGTGATGTATCTTTCCAAGATAGTTAGCTTCCTCTCACTGGCTGCCCACAAGGAAGATGAAGGCCTCAGACTGTTCCCCTCCATTCCAGTATTACACCCATCACCACCCCAGATGTGAGCAGCCCAGTTATGGCAGCCAGTGAACTCTCCCGCTCACCTCAGAGCTGATGTGAGCAGACCACAAACAGCTTTTCTTTTTGTTCCTCCTAAACAGAAGACCAGGTGGGTAGGGGGACACACACCTGTCATCCCAGCACTTAGGACGCTGAGGTAGAGGGATTGTGAGCTAGAGGCTAGTTTATGCTACGTTGTAAAAATCTGTCTCAAAAACCAAACCGACCAACCAAATAGCAGTCCAAAATCAACGACAAGAGTAGGAAGAGCTTCCCACGAAGCTCTCTGTCACGCCTGTGCTTCTACACGCACCCAAATAACCAGCAGCTCTCTTAGTCACTGCCCTGTTGCTGTGGAGAGCCACCGTGACCACGGCAACTCTTACAAGGGGAGACATTTCGCTGAGGACTTGCTTACAGTTTCAGAGGCTTATCATCATGGAGACACGGTGCTGGAGCGGGAGTTGAGAGCTCTGTCCCGATCCACAGGCAGAGGGAGTCAGAGTGAGCCTGGCATGGGCTTTGGAAACCTGAAATTCCATCCTCAGTGACACACTTCCTCCAACAAGGCCACACTTCCTAATCTTTCTAATCTTTACAAATAGTGACTTAGCATTCAAACATGTGAGCCTATGGGGGCCATTCTTACTCAAATCACCAAATGCTATTTTCAAATAAGGGACCACTTTTAATAGGGAGACATGATATCTCAGGGAGAAGAGGGTTGAGATAGGGTTTCATGAAGCCCAGGATGGCCTCAAATTCATTATGTAGCTGAGGCTGGCCTTGAACTCCTGATCTTTCTGCCTCTACCTCCCACCAAGTGCTGGGATTAAAGGCAAGTACCTAAGTATTATAAAGGTAAGTGGTATTTCCCTGAGTATTTATACCTAGGTATGGGGTTGAGATTCTGGTGACTTCTTATTACACATGGCACTACTTTATAGTATCACTTCCTCATAGCTACAGATAGCTACAACTGTTTGGAAAGTTCTGGAAAAGAGAACCTCCCCTAGGTAGCCCTAGAATTCCCTACTTCTGTGATTTTTTGGTTCTTTAATGTGTGTGCATGTCTGAGTCTTTACTGCTAATCTGGCTGGATGCTGAACCAGTCACCTAGGAGTCTGGTAAGGCACATACAGCTTTGGTGTGCCTGTGAAGGGCACTGCCAGACAGGACTAACTGAGGAGCAATGGCGAACCCTGATTGTGAGCAGTACCACCCTGCCACCATGCCTGAGCGCACGTGGCCAAGTGACCATGGCTGAACTCTGTTCCTTCTGGGAGCAGTTTTCTTAGACACCTGGTTAGAGAACACAAAAACCCTGACTAATTCAAGTAGCTAAAAGGGTCTCTTCTTGATACTAGTTTGGAAGGGATGTTTTCAAGTCATTTTAAAATCAAAACCAAACCTACAGACCAAGAGTGGGGAGCATCCTTGTCCCCAGTCCTGGTAGATATGGCCGAACCAGGGCTCACTCCTACAAAGGAGAAAGGTGAAGCGACTTGGGTCAGAGAGGTGGGAGGTGAAGGTGGCAGTGTGGCCTGTTTGTCCCCATGTTCAGTCCCCACCTCCCTGTCACACATCAGCTCTTCTCAGACTGCCCTCCAGGCTTCCCTACCCTTTCCAGAGGGTACCTGACCCTGACGCCACACACCTGTGTACTGCTCACGTCTGTTTCTCCCTGAACCTCACACTTTACGGTTCCTGTCCACCCTCTGTCCTCTGAACTTTCTCACAGCACCACAGCCCTCCCTCCTCCCAGGACCAGCCCTCCCTCCTCCCTGCTCCTAATCTTGTCAATGGTAATTCTTGAGAGAGGGTTCCCCTTGACCCATGGACCGACCATCTAGACCAGCCAGCCTGTGGAAGGACGGCTGTGTGCCACGCTCTCTATCCTCAAGAGCCACAGTGCACTGAGCACTGGGTCAAATCCTGGGACTGTCCACCAAGCCCATCCGGGTCCCCAGGCCACTGCTGCCCCACACCACGGTCTCTCTGGCCAGTACCTTATCCTAGTACACAGTACCTTGTCCACGGTGCCACACAAAACCTCTGTGGGCCAGGGTCAGCTGCTGTGACACAACACTCCAGGAGGGCCAGGCTCTCCCAGGAGCTGAGAGGCCTACAAGCTGGGGCTGTCTCCTGCAGGGGTGGCTATCCTCTATCTGCTCTGAGTCTGCAGTCACCTGCTGCTGCCTGCTGCTGCTCTGGGAATTCTGGGCAAAAGGCTGCTCTGTGGCACCTTCTGGGCCTAGATGATGTCTCTGGGGAGAACATGGAGGGAGAGTCCTTCAGGGGTCAGGGCGCACTCCAGAGGGGTCTAGGAAATAATTATCCCAGGCCAGCAAGGAACATTTATTTAGTTTTTCTAGAGTCTGTTTTCCTGGTTTTATTTTCCCACTAAAGCCACATGTTGCTATGGGAACGAGGTGGCCCTCGGATCCCAGAACCACAGGCCTGAGGGAGCCTGTGAGTAAAGCTCCCTCAGCATGGAAGGCTGCTCAGGCAGCCATATGCAGACCGTGCCCCTGCAGCCAGCCTGGGAGACCCTCTTGCAGCAAGCTCATAGCTGCTTACAGTTCCTGACACATGGCAGAGTACGGAATGATCTGCAAGGCCCTCCTCCACGTGCTCCCATGACACCCTGCTTTCTAGAGAAACCCCGCCCTTCAATCAGCCCTGCCCCCACCCACATCAGGGCCCATCTCAGCTGCCCCGTACCTCTGTCCACCATTTCAACACGACTTAGAGATACAAATGTCACCTGAAGGACAGGCTCTTCAAAGGGTCACTGCCAGGCAGAGAGGCTGCAGTCCCTGTACGGAAGTGCTCTACCTCAGTTTCTCCCCTAGACCTCGCATATGTGGTGCACAAAGCCAGCCTATCAGAGTGTGGCGTGGGTACCTGAGGTGTGGGCCAGGGTGGAGTAGAGTCCACTCTGGCCCAGTCTCACTCTTTGTCACAATCTTCTGGGAGACACAGCAGTCCAATGTCAAGAGCCAGCCTGAGCAGATGCAACACCCTCCCTGCCCCTCCGAGTAGTTTCTTATGTCGAGTTGGTTGAGAACTGTATACAGCTAGCCACAGCCTGGGCCAGCGCAGGGCTCTCCTCTTGCCTGACTCAAGCCTTCTTGCCCAGGAACTCCAGCTGGGCTGCGACAGCAGTTGTCCCTTTTCTTAGCAGTTGGAGCACTTGTGGAGTCTCTCTCGGTCTGAGGCACGTGTCTAAAGGGGTCGGTCCTACTACACGGGGTCCTGGTCTCCTTCAGCACACCCGGATGCACACCTAGCTGGATGGGATGTGCTGTGTTGTCTGCTGACTCTCTGTGGGCAGTGAGCACTGGGTCCAATGGGAGGGGGAGGAGGGGGAGGAGGGGGAGGAGGAGGAGCACTTCCGGGAGGACAGAGAAGACTTCGGGAAACCAGAAGCATGCTCCAACAGGCTACTAAGAGCTGAACCTCCACAGAGTGGGAGGCTGCCATTGCCAGGAGCTACCTAGATCTGAGGGAAGATGGATGGGGGTTACCACAGGACACATGCTGAGCAGATGGTCACAGGAGGGCCTGGCCAGACACAGACTTCTGGGCCTGGGAGCCTCTTCCTGACCTGCTGGTCTCTGCCCCGTTATTCTAAGCCAGCTGGAGGTCAAGGCCGAATCCACCCAGAGCTGCAAAGCTGTCGCCAGGCTCCAGGCTGTACAGACTACGGAAGGCCTCCAAACAAGCAACATCTCCAGCACGTTTGCATACCCACTAGGACACCTTGTCCCTGAATGGTCTTCCACTCTCAGGAGGCCCTGCAGGGGCTCCCCACACCCCCTGCTCTGCATGCCTTCTCTCAAGACCTCCCCAGCAAGGCAACAGAGTGCTCGTGTTCTTCTTTATGTACACATCTGTGTATTTTGTGACCAATAAACAAATAAAACAAACACAAATTAGAAGCCAGGTTCTCTATGCAACCTGACAACAGCAACACCAGCAGAGTCTGTGGACTAAGCACTCAGCTGAAGGGAACCAAGAGCTGTTCTAAAAGGAAGGTCACAGTAAGAATTACATGCCCAAGATCCCCCAGATACTGGGGGAAGACTCTGGCCCCATGCCCACAGTAAGCAGGAGAAGGCAGGACCTTTGAGAACCTCTAGGCTTAGTTAGATGGGATCATAGAGCAGGAGCCTGTGATTAGTGTCCTCAGAGGAAGGGAGAGGGAAGCAGACCTCACTAACTCTCTTTCCAGGTATGTTTTCCAAGAGAGACCACGCAAAGGTAGAAGGACGAGCCGCTCCTCCACCAGCCAGACTGTGCACCCTGGCCTGGAAAGCCACCCTCCTGAGTCGTAAGAAACAATTATCATGTTAGCCATACAGTAGACAGGGCTCTGCCCCAGCGATGCAGGCTAGGCCGCTGGAGTCACCTGGCAGCTGAGCAGGGGCGGGCTGAGCAAAGCCTGCCTCTCCTCCCTGCCATCATGACAGCATGGGACTGGCTCCCCTGGGCCAACAGAAGGGCGCTTTCCTGGACGTTCATCCCCAGCCTTGTCAGCTCCACACTCCTGCCTGGGCCACATCGGCTCCCTTAGAGCTGTCCCCAGGTGTGCCACCCAGCCAGCCCTGAGTCACCCTCCTCTCCGTCCTGACAGGCGACAGGCATATCCTTTTTCCAGAGGATATAAAAAACCAATGGGGACAGCAAGGTCTGCCGCCTCCTCCCCACCCGGGAGATGCAGCCTGCTTGCTCCTTCAGCGCCCTCGGAGAATGAGTTTATGGATTCTATCCTGAAGTCCTGTTCATCATGTATTTTGTGATTTAAGATGTTTTCCAATTGACAACACTATGTTGAAGCTTTATTTTCCCAATCAATAACTGACTCTGGAAGGCAGCTAGGGAAGTTACTCATCAGTCAAATGAGACAGATGACCATGTCAGGCTGCCCTCCAGCTAGGCCCACCAACACCCTGTCCAGACCCCATCAGGTGCCTGCAGAGACCTGGAGGAAACACCCTTAAGAGAGACCCTGCACCCTATTTTACAGCATTGGGACAGGAAGTGATGCTTCAGGAAGAACTGTTGCTTTGAAATCTGATGTCCAAGGTTCCGTGTCGCTTGCTTTGGTCATAGTGGTGATGGTGCAGAGAGTGGGCCTGGAGAGCCCTGACCAGCCTCCATCCTCCTGACCTGAGAAGCCTTCATTATAATGCATCATTGTGGAGTTCCATCTAGGCATTTTAGCAGACTAGACAGGGGCTCACTGCATTAGAAAGACTTCGAGTAGTAAATAGTTTAGTTTTGTTATTTGTATAGAGAAAGTTACGTTTTTGTTTTTTTTTTAAATTTAGGAGTAATACATATATAAAGTATAAATGGTAAGAAATATTAGAACTCTCTGGCAATGGGACAAGGGCCTATCCTGGGTACATGAACTGGCTTTTTAGAGCCCATTCCCTATGGTGGGATACCTCACTCTGCCGTGATGCAGGGGGAAGGGCTTAGTCCTATCCCAACTTGGTTTGCTAGCCAGTGTTAACTACCCAAGGGAGGCCTTACCCTCTATGAGGAATGAATGGGGGGATGGGATGGGGGGAGAGGTGGGGGAACAGGAGAAGGGGAGGGAGGGAGAACAGTGGTTGGTATGTAAAATGAAAAAACATTAGAACTCAGGCCCGCAGAGATGGATCAGTGGTTGAGATCAGTGGTTGAGATCAGTGGTTGAGATCAGTGGTTGAGGTCAGTGGTTGAGGTCAGTGGTTGAGGTCAGTGGTTGAGATCAGTGGTTGAGGTCAGTGGTTGAGGTCAGTGGTTGAGATCAGTGGTTGAGATGAGTGGTTGAGATCAGTGGTTGAGGTCAGTGGTTGAGGTCAGTGGTTAAGCACGTCCTGCTCTTGCAGAGGAACCAGGAGCAGTTCTCAGCACCCACATCAGGCACAGCTCACAACTGCTTGTAAATCCAGTTAAAGGGGACCTGAAGCCGAAGGTACCCACATGCATACTCATACACTTAATTAAAAATAAGATAAATTTTAAAAAGAACAATTGGAACTTATTGGTCAAATTTAAAAACTATTCATTTGAAAGCAAAACATTAAATGCAAATTCAAATTCGTTTCTGAAATGACACAAAAAGTAAAGTGGCCTCTGACTCCTACCCACTTCTCTATATATTCTGGTTTTAAGGGTAGTCCTGCTATTACAAGTCTGGCTTCCTGGTGCTATGTCCCCAGCCTAGCCTCGAGCTCAGAGCTGCCCTCCTGTCCTGCCCTCCTGCATTTCACACCTGCTTACGACCCAGAGTTCAGACATCTGTAAAAGTATCAGTTGATTTACTATTGTGAAATCTTCAAGTAAGTTTTGAAGAAGTAGGAGAAAACATTTGGAGTTCTATTTTACAAGCTGTTCTCTGTAGGAAACACATGTGGGTGTGGATCATTATTATCCTAAATAAATAAAAAGGCAAAATGGATCTAAATTACAACACTATTTCCACTTTTAAAACTGTTCTTGAAGCACTAGACATACCAGGATATCTTCTGGGAGAAAGGTTACCACGAAAACAACTGGCACATCTGGCCAGCTCTACAGTGTGTGGGTCAGGTGCAAAGTGACAATGTAGGGCCCTGTGTTTGAGAAGCGGAGGAATTCCCTCTCCCCAGCATGTCTCTGGTTCTGTGTTCAGTTTGCCGTCTCATGTGTTTCTCCTTCTCACGTGGGGACACCCTGTGGTTAGTGCAGCCCTTGCATTCCCTAGAATGCTATCCTAGAACTTGCTCTCAGACTCACATGAGACCCATCTTGAGAAGAGAGGGCAGAAGGCCAGCATGTAAGATCCGCTGGTGTGGGCTCCAGTGCCGACAGGCTCCCTTCTATTCTATAACCCAACGTGAAAACACCACACGCTTCCAGAAGGAGCCTAGAGCACTCGAGCTGCACCCCAAGCACAGAGGCCCCATGACTGCCCCGGGGGCACACCCATGAACCCATCCTGGGAAGAAGCAAAAGAGACCATGACTGTACACCTGCAGCCCTCACTTTCAGGCTTCTGAGTGTCCATCTGACTGTCCCTGTGTCTAGTGTGGACGGTGCCAGTGCACAGAGCCCACAGCACAGCCAACTACCAGATGCTGCACCTCTGGGCACTGTTATCCCAGGAGAGAAGGGCGCCTGACTCCTCAGGGTCTCTTATGCTATTCCCAGGCTGGTGAAGAATCCGAGCGGCAGCTGTTGGCTTTCTCTTGCCAGTGAACAGAGCCCTGACGATGGCATCCCCTCCGGATAAGGGTGGGGACTTCCTTTATACTGACCTGCGGTAACAACAGGCCATCACCAGGCAGGGCAGCCAGCTCCACTGAACCGGGATGTGGTGGTTACCTGGTTATCTCGAAATACCACTACACTACTCAGGAGGGAGTCCTTACCTCATTTGCTGTGTTGTGGGTTCCGACGATTCGGATGAAGGAGGCAGGCTGTCTTTCAAAAGTGACTGATTGCCAGGACCTGAGAGGAAAGACAACAATTCTCCAGGTTAGCTGGTACGGTTGGCCTGGCTGACAGCTTGGCAATGGTCATGTCAGCTCCTGTGCCAGGAGCTCCAGTCTTCAGGGAGATGGGGATGGGGGGAGGGCAGGGCTTCCCTCATGATGTCATTGAAGGAAGCAGGAAATGCACTGTCCCATCTCACCAAGGCAGGCACCACTACTGTATGGACTGTGACTAAGGTTCTTAGAAAGCCATCAAGAAACAAAGCAAGACTGTGGACCATGCTTGCCTGTCGACAAGAGTACGGCCGAATACAAACGTAATCGAGGTGGCGGAGTCTATAAAGCAGGTGTCCTCACTTACAGCGTGGCCTGGGCAGGCCTGCCTCACTGGGCTGCTGACAGAATTAGCAGGGAATTCAACACATAAGCCAAACCTGAGTCAGGGGTGGGGACTGTACCGGAAGCTGCTCGGGGGAGAATTTTGAAACAGGGTAGGGGTGGGTGGCTGGAACAGGGAGGCAGGTTCTACACTTGAGCTTGGAGCGGCAGGAGTCATTCGGATGCCATAGCTGCCCCTAGGCAAGCCAGTACATTGTAGGCCTCTGACCTTTCCTGCTTCCAAACGGCCCCACAGGACTGGCTCAGGCCTAGTGGCCTCCAAATCAATCTCAGTATTTTACTTTTTCTCTCCCTCCCTCCTTCCCTTCCTCCCACCATGTATGTATAGTGTGCGCGCATCCACGAGTGTACATGGAGAGGCCAGGGGTCAGGGCCAGGGGTCTCCCTCTACGGCTTTCCACCTTTTTGTTGCGACAAGACCTCTCACTGAACCCAGGGACAAGATCTCTCACTGGACCCAGAGACAAGATCTCTCACTGAACCCAGAGACAAGATCTCTCACTGAACCCAGAGACAAGATCTCTCACTGAACCCAGGGACAAGATCTCTCACTGGACCCAGAGACAAGACCTCTCACTGAACCCAGGGACAAGATCTCTCACTGGACCCAGAGACAAGATCTCTCACTGAACCCAGAGACAAGACCTCTCACTGAACCCAGGGACAAGATCTCTCACTGGACCCAGAGACAAGATCTCTCACTGAACCCAGAGACAAGACCTCTCACTGAACCCGGAGACAAGACCTCTCACTGAACCCAGAGACAAGATCTCTCACTGGACCCAGAGACAAGACCTCTCACTGAACCCGGAGACAAGACCTCTCACTGACCTTGAGCTTGCCTTTTTTCAGCTAGACTGGCTAGCTGGCAAGCTCTGGAAATCCACGTGCCTCCCTGCACCTCCCACAACAGCGCTGGAGTTGGAAGCATGACTGCCATGTCTGGCCTTTAAGTGGGTGCTGGGATCCAAACTCAGCTCCAGCTTACAGAGCAAGCACACTTCCCACTGAGACATTGTCTGAGCTGCAGCCCTGACATTTTGAAGACAATTCCTCCTCCTCTGTCTGGCCTGAGCTAGCTCACCTAGAGGCCAACATGCATGCAAGAGGAGCCCTGCTCTTGGCCTGGCCCTCCTCAGCTCACGAGCATGCACATCTTCTATAATGCATGTGAGCAGCTCACAGTGGCTGCCATTCCTGCTCCCGCACTGTAGAAATGCCAGCTGCCGGGAAGCTGTTTCCTGTAATTGTCTAATTACCAAGTAATGCTAGCAAAGGAAATATATGTATCTGCAGTTTGTTTTTCCCATTTGGTTTCAGGTGTTCCATCTTCCTTCTGCCTCTGCACCTCCCACCGAGACTGACTCACCACTGCCTGGACCCAGTCCTCTTAAGGTCATTAAAAAGTCATTACCATCCTGTGCACAAAGGCTTGCCTCTGGAAGCAGGTTTTTGAAAACAGAGTAAGAAAAATCACTCTCTGTAAAAACACTGTTACTCACGCCTAATGACAACTCCCCTGCCCTTCCCCCATGTATGCCTCTCTGCCCTGCGTCCCAGTGGGGGACTTCTGCTTTCCTAGATCCTTAGCTCTTGGGGTACCTACCAGATTGGTGACAGTCTGTGGGCAGGGGAGGTCTGCAAGGCTGTGAGGGGTTCCACAAGCTGGCTGGAGAAGCAGGGTTGTGCAAGGTATCAGAACCCCGTCTTCATCCCTAAAGGAGGTTTGGGTACATGCTCCAGCTAGCCAGGAATGGGGACCCACAAGAGTCCCCATTGGGTTTGCAACAGAGGGCAGGATGGGAGGGAGGGAGGGAGGGAGGGAGGGAGGGAGAGCAGGGGACTTTAGCCTGCACATGTCACTGTTCCAGAGACTGTGGATTTAAGGTAAGACTACATGTGAGACCTCTCAGGCCTCCCGGAGCACAAGGCTCCAAGCTTGTGAGCAGGCCAGCATCGGGCCTGAGGCTTGCCTCTGCCACAGTTCGTAAGTGGGTCTGCCCAGGAAGTGTTCTTGGCACACAGGTCTTGTTCCTTGCAGGTTCCCGTGGCCTCTCTCTTCTACTTTTGCCTGGCCTGGGGCTCAGGGCAGAGCAGCAGCTGAGCAGGAGGGAGCCTGAGTTTGTGGAGTAATAAGATCAGAAGGTCTCAATTTAATACCAATCCTCCATTACATTGCATTAGTATCTAATCACATTAGAGTTCATTTTCACTAACACAGCCTGAGAGTTGAATATATGATCTCATTTCCAGCAGAACTAGATACCAATCCAAAGAGCAAAGTGGAAGGAAGCTGCCTGGACTCAGGGATGAGCACCCCTCCTCCATCCCTCCCCATTTTCCAGAGTGTGTTCCCTAGACTTTGTCAAAACATCTTCAAATGATGCCCTTCCATGAGGAAATGGAGGGCTTTGGAATGTCATCCGAGCCCTGTTTATAACTGCTGTGTGACCTCAGAGAATGCTTGGAATAAACTCTCACAGAACCAAGAAAACCAGCACCATGATGCCGTATCATCCAAGGCTGTGGCCATTCTTGTGAGCTTTCGAAATGGCTGCTTAATGGTCACCTTGCCAAGCACTGTCTCTTCCTGAGTACTGAACAGCACATCTCAGGAAGGCTCAAGGGTGGCTCTGGGGTGGCAGCCCACCTAACCAGGGCCAGGCTGATGGGCAGCAATTCCTTCTAAGATTAAACCTTCACCTTGGAGGAAAGCTCTAAGTTCTATGGGAGGTGAGACAGTCCATCCTCAGGGAAGCTCAGGAAGTGAACAATCAAAGGCTTCAGGAAGTCCCTAAAACTGACCAGATTCAAAAGGCCCCTTCCTCTCCAAGTATATAAAATCAGTAAGGACTGCTCAGAGACATTCTCAGACTAGAAGACTCAGTTGCCTGGAAGAGGCTCAGACCAGCTCACTGTCTGGAAAGGGCACTCTCCAGCCTGTTGATGTGCTGGGGGCTGTGCATTATGCTCCAGGTTCCCTTTTGTGAGCTGTCACTCACTCTGGGGTGGGCTTTAGTGATGCAGCTGTCTCTGAGTCATTTCTGCTCCTGTAAGTAAACCCAATAAAACTCACTGGTTCACCAGGTTGGACTTTGGTGGTGTCTTAACTTTGGTCTGTCACTGGTTCCCCATCTAGGGTGAGGAGATGTTTGCTCATGTCTCCCTAGGAATAGTACATTATATAGGCTTGGATGAAGGATCTGAACAGGAGCAAAAGGCCAAAAAACAGATGTGGTCTTCATTTTGAGATTTACTACACACCACAAACCCCACCTACACCTGCAGCTCCAACATGTACTCTGGCTCCATAAAGACACGTCACACTTTTCCCAGCTGCCTGTGGAATCCTCCTTGAGGACACAGCCAGAATGAGGCATCAGTGATGTCCACTGGGGGTTGCATGGACTTCCTATGTGTTCAGGGAAAGTATGGGATGACTGCCATGCTGTTGATCAAGATTCTCTACTGGGGCAGTGAGATGGGTCAGTGGTAACAGTGCTTGATGCTAAGCCCACAGCTCACAAAGGGGAGAAACAACTCCTACAAGTTATCCTCTGACCTCTACATGCACACCGTGCATATGGACTGATGTGAGCAACACACGATGTATAGTTGGTAGTGTGCACACACACCCATTAAAACCAGGCATCTGCCTCGCCAGCTGTGAGGCACTAACAAGAGGTCACGAGAGCACTCCACTGTGTCATCACAGGTGGGTCCCCAGCACAGGGCTTGCTGGGGACAGTCGGTTCCATCCTAGTCTCCTGAGGGACAGACAGGAGAGACTCAATTAGGGCCTTGGAGCTAAGGCACCTAGGTGTGGATCTCAGTTTGAACCTTTTTGGTTTTGGCATTCATTTATTTACTTATGTATCTATTTATCATCGATTGACTGATTGAGGCAAGGTCTCTTTGTAGTCCTAGCTATATGAGCTGTCCTGGAACTTGTTATGTAGACCAGGCTCGCCTCAAACTTACAGAGATCCACCTGCCTCTGCCTCTCACAGTGCTGGGATTAAAGAAGTGTGCCACCACACCCAGACCTCAGTTTGAACTTTTAATAGTGCCAAGTCCTTAGGTAAGTTGCTCAGCCTGTCTGGGCCCTCAGTCTTCTCATCTATAGAATGGGAATAATGACAGTTGTCTACAACCTGTCTGTGAGGACCTAAGCACAGCATAAGCATAGCACCCAGGACAGTGTCAGCCTTTACTAAGTGCTAAAGAAGGATGAACATGGGCCAGACAGACGCTTCCCTGTGCCTGTCTATGAGCCATCAAGTCGGGGCACCAGGGTACCCAAGGCTACTGCTACAGCAGACCAGCGGCCAGGTTTGGAGGAACTAACAGTATTTATGAATGCATTCTTGAGCCTGCACCTGCTGGGTGTCCAGGGATCCACGCACAGACAGGCAGCCCTTATGACATTTATAACCTCACTGGAGAGATTAACCATCCTTCCATACACTGATTAGAGAACAGTACAGACAGCACAGTGGTCCCAACACACAAGCTGGTGTTCCAAAAGTCCCTCATAACTTGTGTGAGCCTTGCAAGTGATTTTTCAATGAAACAGAGCTATAAATTTTGATGAGGTTCCCAAGCTCATCCACAAAACTCAAAATGAGGCTGAAAAATTACATATATGAAGCTTTAGAAAGGGGAAATGATGTTGCCACAGTGGTGACTGAACAAGTCAGAAAATCAAGGGATTAGAACAATCTCTGTAAAACCCCCGTTGAGGAGTGAGCATTACGAACTGTCACACATGTCAAGTCAGGGCTCTGATCACAGTGAGTGTCCATCAACAAGAGTGAAAAGTGTGGGTCCCCGTCACTGCCTCATCGGGCTCCTGACATAAGCCCCCGGGAGACAGGCAGTGCTGTGCACCCAGTCCAGACCTGAGGAAGTTGAGGCAGGAGAACACAGGGAAGCTGTGACAGAGCCTGGTTGGCTGCTGACGTAGGTCAACAGCAGAAACAGGACCGAATGACAATTAGCTTGTCTTTTCCCACCAAAGGGCACAAGAGAAACTTTCAAGTACCTTTGTGGTTAGAGCACCAGCTACTGCCTTGCTCTTACCCTTGGCTCACAAACTACCGAACTTTACTTAGGTGTGCATTACTACCCCAGAGCTGGAGATCACAGTGGTCTGAGCCATGGGGCATGTGCATGTACATGTGTGCACACATACACACACAGAGTGGACCACAAGGTGGCTATAGGAAAGTGATGTTCCCCTTAAGTCTCATTTACTATATGGAATGGGTGACTGCAGTACAGTACTTACCATTATGGTTGTGTGTGTGCAACCAGAAAATCCCAGGCATGTGGCAGGGGGTCAAAGTGCAGCGGCTAGGATTAGCACGCCATCTTTGTTTAGACGTGCAGTGCAGTGAGAGGATCGGCCCCTCGGCCATCAGGCAATAGCTCCCCAGTGAGCTGTGCCCAGCCATTCTAGTGGGTTCTCCCCAGCTACAGTAAAGAGGCTCCCTCCAAGGCCGGCACAATCAGGAGCTAGAGCTAAGGCCAGAAGGCGCCCTAAAAGCCTGGCCCAGGCAAGCAGCATGTATTTTATGACAGGCTGGATAGACAGGATATACACAGATTACACAGTGCCTAGAGGATTCTGTACTGGCAGAACAGTATTGCTACAGAAGAATCATCATGTGACAGGAAACAGTACACCCCAAACCAGCAGGGACTCACACACCAATTGTTCTCTGCTTCATTATAATGGCACCTCTACATCATTAGCCTTGTGGAACTGGCTGCTCCATCAAGCAGAAGCTGCCGTGACTCATTCTAAGACTCAATGGAAGGGAAGGAAGAAGTGAAGCCTATTCTGAGAAAAAACCTCAGCCCACTCCTCGAATACCCACCTCGTATTCACTTAACTCAACAGTCTTCCCTTTATTCAAGTCGGCCATGTGTAGAGCTACCCAAACTCCAGAGCTCTCGAGACTGTGACTCTGAATTCTACCATGTAGTAACTTCCTCTCACCTTCCTGTCTCTGAACTCTTTCTAGGTTGGTGACAAGAACTAGGAAATGGTGACTAAGCAACTCTGAGACCTCCTCAGCCCTCACCATTGGCAAGCTAAACACGAAGCAAAGTGAAAAGGACCAAGGAAAACATCTGGACCCTGACTTGACCGCAGGACCAGGACTTGAAATCCCACCAATCCCTGAGCTTGCCCAAGAATCAGATCACAAAGATCCACCAATCGCGAGCTTCCCTGGAAAGCTCTGCCCCCTTCCCCAAGAAACCCTACATAAGCTCTGTACCCTGTTCAGTTTGCTGCTGCTTCTCACCCTAGAGACAGCCACCCTCCTGGATTCCTCCTTCCCACTAAATCTCTTGAGTGACGTTTGTCGTGCACTGTGACATTTGTGCTAGAGAGGAGCCCAGCTGTAACCACTCTCGCAGGAGCCGAGCAGAGCAGAACTGTAACGCTTTTGCTGGAGAAACCTTCCCCTAGCGGAGCAGCAGAGCTGTTGTACTCCTGGGGATCTGAGCAAGCTGTAACACTTCTCCTGAGCCTGGCCTAGCGGAGCTGTACCAACTTTGCTGGGAAGCCCTCCCCTGTGCGAGCAGAGTTGTTACGCTTGCACTGGGGAAACCTTTCCTGGAGTAGAGCTGCACGCTGTTAGGCTTACGGTGACTGTGGAATTCCTTGGCTCCTGACTGCCAGGATACCTTTCCATTTGAACGGCAATGCTTACACACAATCCATGAAAATGTTCATGTTTCTTAAATATTTTAAAATATTCTAGAAATACATGTGCTAAATTTGAGTCAGTGATTGTCTCAGGAGAGGGCAAAGAAGGGGACTGCTGACAGGAACAGAGGCAGTGTCAATGTTAACTGCAATATTTCTTGTCTTTGATGAAAACTAGAAAGTACTTGGAAGTGTGTGTGAGAAATATTAACAATGGTCACTCCTGGGCAATGAGAATGGAAGCCAATGTCATATCACTTTTTACTCTGTGTATCTTAAACAGCTTCTGAAATAGAGAAAGGTCTCAAAACAGTGTCTGTGTTTATGCAAGAAAGAACCTGCTGGAAGGTGGAATTAACTCAGCTGCAAACATAAGACTCTAGGGATGTGGGGGGCTCTACTGAGGGGTGCTGCTGCTCCTGGACAAGACATGGAAATGATTTCCACCCTGGCTGTCCCTGTGGTCTAACCAGAATCAAAGGCAGTGATTTCTACGGCAAACCTGTGGGGCCCTGTGGACACAGTTCACAAGTGTTTGCTATGGTCAGACTGGCAGTTTAACACAGCACAGAGAACTAATAGCTTAATCTTTGCTTCTCCCACTAAAAGGCCAGTAAAAAACTGGTCACATGTCTCATATTATACACACACACACCACACACACGAAGGCTGAGCTGATGGGACCATTCCTCTGCATCAGCATCTTGGAGAAACAGGAGGCATTACACGTCAGAACTCTGGGCAGGCCCAGGTCCTAAGCCACTGGCCAGCTGGGTGGGCTGAAGGCAGAGGGCTCAGCCGAGACAGATCGGCTGACAGCGAGCGAAAGGAACAGAAGCATTCTCCAAACTCCGTGTCCTCCTTCCGACATCACAGAAGACGGAGTTCATCCTGAACAGAGGCGGTCTAGCCTCAGGGGAACTGCAGACACAGCACAGGCTGGTTCCTTGGTGGCCAGAGGCTGCAAGTGAACACCCCAGTGGTGATACTCTGGTCCTCTTCATGTCCTCTGCTGTCAGTTCCCCACAATCTGGGCTTAGACATTGGCCTGAGATTGGAGGAAAGACCTGGGTCACTTCCCTAATTCTTCTTCCCTCGTGGGTACCATCCTCCAGGAGCTTGTATTCTTGTGGAGGGATATATCGGAGTTGATCCCAGTTTAGGGGTGCTGTTCAGATGACACAGCTCAGTAGGGCCTCCCTGTGGCGGGAGCTGAGCTACCACCTAGCATATTTAATGGAGAGGGTCATGCCCAGGTCAAAGAGCATTTCGGTGAGAAGCCACCAGGAGGTGGTGACGTGCTATCCTGACTCGGTGGCAGGGGTCTCCCAGTGACTACACAGTAGCCCCTGCCTGATGATAATGGTGTTCACAAACCCATCTATAGACAGAAGACTTCCACTTTCTCAGCGTAAGATGTTTAAAGGTGAATAATCCATCAAACATCAGCAAAGAATAGACTCTGGCACTGAACGCAGGCTGAAAGCAAACAAAGAAAATGACTGAGGATACAGCTACAATTTAATATGAAGAACAAAACTTGAGGGGAAAAAGCCCCAGTTATCCTCAGAAAGAGAAAATAAAGCGCTGCTCCTCTGAAATAATAAAATTATACAAAGAGAGGGCCATTTAAAAACAAACGAAACAAAAAAAATCACTTCTGTAAATTAAAACCACCCGCTGAAATAAAAAGGTTAGAAGTCTTAAGTGGAGGCAATTTCCCAGGATGACAGAGGCGGAGGAGAGGAGAGTCCCTATTCAGGCCGACACTTCTGTGAAAAGAGCAGAAAACAGCCACCAGGAAAACAGAAGGTATGCAGGGTCTTCCCCAAGGTGCAGAGGTCGGAGTCCCCCATAGCACATGATAAATGAGGAGCATCCATGCCAAAGCATGCTACACTCCTAAACCCTTCAGAAGTGCGAGGGCCAGTGTTTCCGGGGGTGGGGTGGGGTGAGAGCGGGTCTCTATTCAACTGGAGATAGAATCAGACTCACTGCGTCAGAGGATGGAGGAACTTCCTCCCCATGCTGACTAAAAGCCAGTTCTCAGCCAAACTGCCAGGCAAGTGTGAGAAAGAACCAAGTCACTTGCATTAGGTGTACATCTTAAACAGGGTACTTCCAAGGCCACCAGAAAGAGGTGCTCAGCCAAAGACCTCAGCTCCAACAGGGCAAAAGTCATGGGATCCAGAGCACAGAGCAGAGGACAGCGCAGAGGAACGGGTGGTGGGTGATGAGCGGGAGGGCCCCAAGAGTGCTGTGCAGCAGGGTTACCCTGCGAAGGTTCCCCAGGGACCTCTGAAGAAGAGCAATCTGTGTTGTTCATACAAAAGGTAGGTGGGTGAATCGGGACAGTGCCTTGAAAATAAGTGGGTAACAGGGGCACAGAAAAGTGGGTGACTTCTACCCTCCAGGACAAGGGCGGGAGAAAGGTGACCACGGTGAGCCCGACGCTTGCTTCAGAGTCGTTGCAGGCCCCTTAGCGCCAACCCTGACTGCAGACAAGTGAAGCAGCAGTCTCACAAAGCAGGGTGTGGAGGGAGGAAGGGTAAACAGAGGCAATGGTACCTTCCAAAGCAGGAAGACAGTAGGTCATTTTCACAAGGAAGACACAGCACATCAGTGGTTTAAAAAATAGTTCATTGTCTATGTATGAGATTTTTGCCGACATGTATGTCTGTGTACCACATGTGTACCTAGTATCTGCAGTAGCCAAAAAGGGCATCGGATCTGCTGGAAATGCAGGTACAGAGGGTTCTTAGCCACCACGTGGATGCTGGTAACAGAATCCGGGTCCTCTGCATGAGGGGCCAGTGCTCCAGTCTGTAGTGACAGTTTAGAAGTGTCAAAGTGTGGACCAGAAGAAGGAATGCACACGTTCACCCAATGGTCACAGACCACAGTTGACACTGGACAAACTGGGGTCAGAAGCATTCTGAGGCGCTTCTAGAGGAAGTTGAAGTGGGATGGACCCAGGCTTAGCTAGTTATGTTCCTGGTCCCTCACACCAGGGGCCTACCCTCCAGTGGAGGGCGGGCTCCCACTCTGACAGCAGTGGGAACTCAGGCTGCGCTGCAGGGCTCCCTTAGGATGGATGGAAACAACCTGGCCACATACATAACAGCACACCCCTGCTCCCCACAAGGACCAGGCAGTTGGAAGGGGACAGGGAAACGGGGGCACGCATTTATTTCTAAGTCTCTGGAAGAAGATGGGTGAGAGGAAGCCATTTTGAAGCCATTTTAAAATGCACCCTCTTTAAATACATCACCTTTTCAAAATAGTACAGGTCTTCTAAAACAGGAAAAGGGAAGCAGTTGTCTCTGTGGAGAACCTGGGGTTAGGAGGGTGAGCTGCTTCTGCTTGCTACGTTCTGGGGTTCTAACTGAATGAGAAAATTGGGGACATGTATAAATTTGATTGAAAATTTTAAAACAAAACCAAGCAGAGCCAAGAGAGGAAGCCCAGGCAGCGGTGGCGAGGACCAGGGAGGGCTGGCCCGGACGTTTATTTACAGCCTTGGAGAGCAGGGCTGGAAGGCAAACATGAACCCTGGGAGATCCTTCAAAGGGGAGGAAATAATAAAGGCTGTCCCCCTGTCAAGTGAGCTTCCGGCGGTGACAGCAGTGCCCTCTCCAGTCCGATGGCACTGAGACGTGACAGGTATTAAGGCTAAGAGTGAGCATGGAGACCCACGGGGAGATGTCTGTGACAGTTCTTTATGAGTAGGCCTCTTGTGCTGACCCCACAAGAGGCCTGCCAGCCCTCTATACACATGGCTTTCACTGTCTGGCTATGTGATGGGCCAAGGACCACATCCCTCTCTTTAATCACACCTAGAGAGGATCTACGGGCCAGCGATGGGAAGAGAGCCCTTCCACATCGGGTGAAGCAGGAGCTACCAGCTCCAACAGCCTTAACTGGTCTGCATGCCTTTGCTTACTTGCTCTCCAGAAGAAGACTTGAGAGCATGTCCTCCTCACAGACACCAAGCCCACAGCTCTCATTCTAGAGAGCTCCAAGGTCTGGATGTCTGACGCCAGCTAACACTAGGCCTCAGGAGCAGACCTGGTCTAATTCCCAAGTGCTTCTTTTTCGACACTTACCTGGATGTAACAGCTATCTTAACTCCCAGACTTCCTGGGCATTCTCCCTGTTTGTCTCTTCAACAACTGTTTGTTAAGAGCCTTGTACCTGCCAGGCTGAGGAAAACTGGGATGAATCTGCCTGATTCCACTACAGATCCGAGGTGGCAGGGAACTGCCCCAGGAGCTCTCCCATGCTCACCAGGCCCGAAGCTGCCTGTTAGAGAAGGCACACGGACCTATTTCTCTCATTTCCTGGGTATTTTTATAAGTTGAGTTAGCATCCATTTATAAATTGGGAGATGTTTCATTAAAATACAGTTTTTGGTTTTTCTTGAAAATCAGAAGATCCAGCAGTAGGGCAGCTGAGAAGGGGACATGGACCTGAGCCCTGGCTTCTGGAGCTTCCACCTTGGAGTCTGGCTGCTTTACTCTTAGTCATAGTTTAAGGAGGTAGCCAGGCACTCACCCAGCAGGTTCAAACATAAACATCTGACACCTAGCGCCACAAGGTACCATATCTCAGCATACTTTCCTAACACAGAGAGTGTCCGTGTGTGTGTCACCATCCATCAC
Organism: Peromyscus californicus insignis; assembly: GCF_007827085.1. Lineage (NCBI taxonomy): Eukaryota > Metazoa > Chordata > Mammalia > Rodentia > Cricetidae > Peromyscus > Peromyscus californicus. Next base: position 7,012,528 of record NW_026294491.1, read on the forward strand.
CCCCACCATCCCCACACTTTTGCATTTTTTCTTGGCCTCAAGACACATGTAGTGAGATTTGTAAAAGCATGCAACTGACCTGGTCTTCAGTCTCGAGGCCTGCTTTGAAGCTGAGTTCAGCCAGACTACCCTGCTCACATATCAAGAGCCAATTCTGCCCAAAACCAGGCCAACTAAAGCTCGGAGTCCCAGGAGGTGTGTGTTTGGTGGGGTGGGGGTGGGGGTGTCCTTTTTACTTCCTTAGGTAATTTCAATGTGTGGACAGGGTGTAGGGCTCCAGGACGGACCCTTGCCCAGGGAAGAGGTCACATCTTTGGAGCTAACCGTAGTCTTCTCTCCGAACGTCCCTTCAGGGATTCCTAGACTTGGGTGGGCAATGATGCCATCTGCCTGGCAGATGCAAATGCATTTGCTGCCCTAATATAAGCTGGCCATGGGTTCTACCTTCTCGGCTCAGATCATAATTTTCCCTTTTAGAGGAGTTTCCTCTCAAAGAAAAGGTCAGGACCCTCCTGCCAGCTCATCCTACGAACCCGCGGTGAAAGCTTCTAACGCCTGTGGCAGTTACAGAAAGGGAGTGTCCAGGGACATTCGTGGAGTGTTTGAATGAGCATGGGGGGGTGTCTGTTTTCATACTCTACATCTCACTCAGCTGCCCACCCCCAGTTCCCTGCTCCCACTCCAGCATAGAGCACTCCTTGATTCCCCTAAGGGGATGTGGTAATTGATGATTAGCATTCCAAAGCTTGGCTTACATCCTGCTAGCCCGTCATATTTAATTACATTTTAACTATATTCGTCTTCGATAATAGCACGAACATAATTTAGATAATTATCTCACTCTCTTCTTCTCTGACTCTGTCTGTCTCACTTAGAGCTCTCTCTCCGCTACAAAAATCACTTTCTCGGCTCAAACACATAAACAGACTCCGGGCTGCGTGCCTTCCTCTCCTGCAGCCACAGCTGTGCGAGTGTGCAACGAGCTGGTGTGTCGTGCGGGGGGAAGTAGAGTCCTGTTTCCACCTGCACGTCCATGTCTGTGTAAAACCGGCAGTGGGACTGTGGGTGTGCACGTGTGTATGTGTGCACAGGCCTGGGCAGAAGCTTTTATGTGACACAGACACAGAGGAGGCCTAGTTAATCAAATTAGTGCCTGCAGAGAACCCTCTTGATCTGGTATTTCTTTCTTGGAAGGGTCAGTGGCTTTCTCACAACTAAGTTCTGTTGACACACTCCTCCGTGTCTGGAGACACTCGTGCAGAAAGGGTTTCTCCATCAGGGAAGGAGCAGGGACCAGGGAGTCTACCATGGATCATGTGTCTTGAACACACACACACCACTGCACGGAGAAGTCCCAGGGCCTCCAAAACATCCTAGGCCACCTGAGTTCCCACCTGAGGACTGGCCATCCTTTCCCCGTGCAGACCCAGGAGTCAAGGAGGAAGACCTCAGGGCCCAGGGCCTCAGCGTCCCTAGTAGAACTCCGTCATAGCTGAGCTCTCAGACTTCCATGTTGTAAAGTTGAGACATCTAAGAAGGTTCTGAGCAAATAAGGAAAAAGGAATTCAGAAAGAGCGACAATGGGGCTAGGGGGCCGGCTCAGTGGTAAACACTTGCCTTACTCGTATGAGAACCCGAGTTTGGATTCCCAGAACCTGCATAAAACACTAGGTATGGTCTGCACTAGTAATCCCTGCACTAGCGTGGTGGGGACAGGCAAAGTCCTTGAGCTCACTAGTCAGCTAGGCTGGTCTAATTTGGCAAAATTCCAGGCCAATGAAGGACTGCCTTGAACTAAAGGTAGATGGCATGTCAGGACCAACACCGAGGTGCCTAACTTCTACATGCATCCACACGTGTGCCCCTCATACATACAAATCCATACAAGAAATGGCCCCATCTAAACTAGTCTTGCTCAGTTTGGCATCTAGACAGGGTCTGAAACAGACCTCAAGAAACAAGTCACAAGACACAGCGATGGAAGAGAGAGTTACCACCATCTAACCCTAACCCTAACCCTAACCCTCAAGAAACAAGTCACAAGACACAGTGATGGAAGAGAGTTATCACTATCTAACCCTAACCCTAACCCTAACCCCTGATGTCTAACCTTAACTCTGACCCTGACCCTGACCCTGACCCTGACCCTACCTGCATTCTCTGGGTTTGTCCATGTCTTTGGAGTGCTAGAAGACTCCAGTACATGTGGATTTTGCATTTAAAAAATTCTCTTTGGCCTGGCGGGGGTGGTACACACCTTTAATCTCAGCACTTAGGAGGCAGAGGCAGGTAGAGCTCTGAGTTCAAGGCCAACCTGGTCTACACAGCTTATTCTAGGATAGCCAAAGATACACAAAGGAACTCTGTCTCAAAAAAACAAAACAAAGGCTGGAGAGATGGCTCAGAGGTTAAGAGCACTGACTGCTCTTCAGAGGTCCTGAGTTCAATTCCCAGCAACCACATGGTGGCTCACAACCATCTGTAATGAGATCTGGTGCCCTCTTCTGGCCTGCAGGCATACGTGCAGGCAGAACATTGTATAAATAATAAATAAATAAAAGTCTTTATTAAAAAAAAAAAAAACACGAAAAATTCTCTTGGGTTCAACCTTGCCTGATGTTGAAGGGTTATCTATCCATTTGCTGGTGCTCAGTCATCTTCTATGTTCACAGAACACAAAGGCTAAAACTCCATCTTTTTTCTCCTGTGAAGAATACTACTACCAAGTAGATCCTGTGCTATGGGGATACTTAAGAGTTGGAATAGCAGTGTGTGTCATTAAAAACTAAGGGACATTTGGGGACTCCAAATTCTACTTGTTCCTGGAAATAAATACTCAGAGTAGACTCCAGGAATCAGTCAGGTCTGAGCCACATGGTCCACCAACAATGCCAGTCTGTGCGCTTTCTTCTGCCGTGTGCTGGTGGAGTCAACCCTGGAGGCTCTCAAGCATGTAGGCAAGTGCTCAATCACAAGCCTTGGCTGATGGAGACAGCGTGTTGCTGTCCACCCTGGGGCCTGGGCTCAGATCTACAATCCTCCTGTCTGGGATGACAAGTGTGTACCACCAGGTCTGACTGTTCTCACATGACTACTCACATGACTGTCCTAAAAGTGATGGATGGGCAGAAGAGAAACCAGTGATGTGTGGTATGAGCCGTACCTCTGCCCTGGAAAACGTAGAAACCACTCAGGATATGACTAGGAGAGGTCATGGAGTCTAGTTTCTGGTATGGCCCTTCAAGCAAAGCAAAGAAGTTCCAGAAATAACCCTTAGACCAAGGGCTCTCCCCTATGACACTGGCTGTAGGTAATCAATCACTTCCCTTCCTTAGCCATGATAGCTAGGTAAGATGAGCAGGACCTAGTGGGAGGCTGGGGGATGTCTTTCTGCACAGCAATGACAGTACCTTCTTTCTGCTTGCTAGACAGGGTTTCTCTGTGTAGTTTTGGTGCCTGTCCTGGATCTTGCTCTGTAGACCAGGCTGGTCTCGAACTTACAGAGATTCACCTGGCTCTGCCTCCCGAATGCTGGGATTAAAGGCATGCGCCACCGCTGCCCAGCCTCTGCTTCCTAACTCTTAAGAGGCCGCTGTCTGTGCAGAGTGCCCTCCTCCCCTCTTTCTCCTCCCCTCTTCCTCGGCCCCCACCCCCCACCCCCACCCAGGCTCCTGCATTATCCCTGGCTTTCCCGGAGGAGCACACCCTCTCCCAGACTGGTGATGTGAGAACCTGGGCAGAAGCCAGTTTTTAAATGTTGCGAATGTGACTATTTCATTTCCCAGTGTGTTAAATACTGCAGGGATTTAGAGCACACAGAGGACCAAATGGCCCAAGTTTGGGGTTTTAAAATACAGGGTTGCTTTTATGGGAATGCACAGCCCAGAGCCTATGCCAAACAAAACCCTGCCAGAGCTCAGGAGCCTCCCCTCCCACAGCACACTCCACTAAGCTAGTAAGAGGCCTTCTAAACGGACTGCCAGGCCTCTTCACAATCAAACCTGATCAATTTTATAACAAAATTACACAAGGCCCCGTGAGTACTCTAGAACTGATGACACACTCAGTACCAAACATGGGGGGCAGTCAGTACAAACTTCAAAATAGCACCCCTGCTACTAAGGGCCTGGGCGTGTGCAGCTGAGCCGGTAAGCAACTGGGGGCACTGAGGAGAAGGAAGAGAAAGAAGGAAAATCCCTAGAGTCTGAGGATATTTCTTGATGATGAAAAAACTATCCTTCTCAGCATGAAGCTCCCCAAGATGAGCCTGGGGCCGTTTAATGCAGCAGACTCTCCGAACACTAGTGCTGTACTAAAAAGGTGACAAGTCTTCCAGGCAGGTCCTGTAATGGCGCTCCAGAACTGGTTAAGTGCCACATTCAGCCGGTAAGGCAGGGCAGCGAGTGTGAATGCTGAACACACAGGCTGGTCTACAAACCAGGGGAGGCAGCCTGGGCCCAACTCTAAGAGAGGGCCCCTTCCTTCTTTCGCTTTATGGTGTTAGAGTGGGAGGCAGCCCAAGTGTATGCCAGCCAGTGCTCTATCGCTAAGCTCTACCCATTCTCAACTAAGCTACAGCCCCAGCTCAATTTCTTCTTCCTTTCAAACACTTTATTGAAAACAAATGAAAACCATGTGCCTACTCCCCAACTTGGTGTGGCCGAGTTTCTGGATCTCCCCTTGCTGGCCAGATCGCTCTCGGACCTGTGGAAGGTTTGTCCCCTCAAGGACCCTGCCCTGTTTGCCAGCACCTGGCTCACAACCAATCTCCTGTTCCTTCCAGGCTCCTGCTGGCACTGGCCTAGCCACAGGCACAAGCTGGCTTCCCGGAAACCGCCCTGCCTGCTGTTCTCAGTGCCAGCTTGCAGAAGGACCAGGGCAGCCTGCTGGCTCCTTGTGAGTTCACGACACATCTGGACACTGAGGCCAGGTGACATCACAACATGATAATAGAAAAGTTAGTGATTCAAATGACTCGTGACACAAGAGCAGATACCAAGAAGGGGAGGGGCTTGGCGGGGTGCTTACAGATTTCTCATAGTGACCGTACAGGTAAGAGGGCCGTCAGCTCCTCTCCACCTCAGGTAGGCTGCATGGGATGCCTTGTTCTTTGTAAGAAATCCTGTCCCTTGGGCTGGCAACCTCAGAGGCCCCCCCTCCGCCCCATTTTTCTGCAAACTGAGGCTTCACGCATGTGTACATGTGTGCCCGTTTTGTGTGTGTGCCAAGATATGATGTAATGTATTTCTCAACACCTGCTTTGAATCTGCTGATGCCCTCAAGGCTAAGACATCAAAAATGAGTTCTTTGCTACTTCACAGTGAACAAATGGCCACAAGATGCACAGAAATAAGGTTTCTTTCCCGGGTTTGTTTCAGTCTACCCCTGCTCTGCACTGTGCCAGTCTCCTGCCCTGAGGGTGTGCAGAGTTGAAGGCAGATGCCAGAAAGTCAAGCTGCATTCAGCAAGGTTAAAAGTTAGCCTTGGCACATGGAAATCTCCTGCAATAAAACACTGCAAGGCTGTTGCTGGAGCTAAATCAGCTTATTTTTCAGTATTATTCTTGGAGAGGAGGGCTGCTGGGTGAAGGGGTGGGTGAGAAGACTGACCACTAACTCTTTCTGATTCCATTGTCAGGCCCTAAAATCAGATAGATCAGCTATTAATCTCAGAAAGCCGGCAGTGAATGTGTGCAATAAATTTGTCAACAGTTTATGAATAAGCGCTCGGTCATGAGGGCTTACTGTCTGGCAATTCACCTTTTCCATGATATTTTCTATCACTTGTATTTGGAAGCAGCTTAGAAAGAATATTATTTGTGTTCCTGGCGATCAGAACATAAACTCTCAGAGTGATGGAGACATACAGGCAGGCTGCATGTCTGCCTCTAGGCTCGCTAGGCAAACAGTTTGCCAACGCTCGAGTGAATAGCACCAGGGGACAGTAATCACTCTTGCAGGGCCAGGAGAGCACACATCTCCTCAGAAGCTGCTAATGAAGGCCCTGTTAGTGCTGGATGACGTCGAATGTGCCCATTGGCTTTCTGTCAAAGATTGTCAAATAGAGCTGTTGGTAATCACAGCTGGCAAGTTGTTTAGTCAATATTTTTGAAAAGTTCAACCAAGTGTGAGAAAGCACAAAGTAGACTTTCCTAACCCCACCAGATGACTTTGCTGGTTCTCCCTCTGTGATGGCTCTGCGCCATCAGGATCAGTGGGGGCGTGCTGGGTGGTCCTGCAGGCCTGTGGGTGTGAGATACACAGATGGGTGGGTTTCAGCAGTTCTGCAGCTCAGCTTCCCCCAAGTCAGCAGCTGTCCAGATGTGAGATTCTATACCAAGGAGGCTTTACACCATCACTATAATAGAAAACACTAAAAAATGGGGGAAGCCCCCAAACAGAAACTTCTGATGCTGACAATTCTATCCTATGAATGGAACAAACACATGGGAAAGTTCACCGCATGCTTGTGGCAGGTTTATACTCCAGACCCCTGAGCGCTAGTACTTCCCCTTAGTCCACAGTGCTCAGTACCTATGAAAGCACTGAAGGCTTCACTGCGGTGGTCCTGAAATGGCCCACTGTGCAGTGAACTGTGTGGAAGCCATTACTTCTCAATGAATGCCTAGAACAGTAATCACCTTCCAGAGAGACCCTGTGGTGCTGCTGTAGCCTGGGATTCCCACTGGCCTGGGATGGACCATTTGCGCACCAATGCCATGTATGTTGTGATGTTGCCTCAGGGCTCAAGCTTGGGAGGTTCAATGTGGAGGGTGTGCTGGACATGGATGGATGACTCCACCCTCAGACACCGGTGTGGACGGCAGGCTCGGATCATACACCTTGGTCTTTAAACTTTCTCCTACCTAGCTGTATTTTGGCTCCCATTACCCAAATCCCTTCTGTTTTCACATGTAAAGTACAAAAGTTGGTTTTGTAGTGGGGAGAACAGTGGTCACTAGAGGCTGGAGAGGGGCAAAGGTGGCCCATTTCTAGCATGTTCCCAGCTGGGGACAATGGCTTAGAGGGCGTACTTTGAGAAGCTCTACTCCAGTTCACAACATGCCCATAAGAAGGAAGGCAGCAGGCTGGGGAAGCCATGGAGGCTTTCACATCAGGGAATCAAAGGTCCTTCAGTGCAGTGCTGGGTGGCAGGCATGGAGGCAGAGCTGGTGGAGGGTCGAGGTCAGCCTACCCAGGGTCACGGGATGGGAAGTGGTAGTGGAAAAGGGGAGCAATCTGATTCTTGGGGTTTGGCCCAGGATCTGCCCCTTCAACAGCTGCATAGGCTGAGTCATGTGATCCCCAGCTTCCTGCAGGGAGTCATGAGTGACAGGAGGTGAGGAGCTACTGGCTGTCTGTCTTACAACTAAGTCTACCCCCAGGTCAGCAAACTATTTCCCAAAGGGCCAGTATTTAAAGTTCTGAAGGACACAACGGACAGTGTCACATACTAGTTAATTTTTTAAACAATCCTTTAAGAATATAAAATCATCCTAGCTCAGGAACTATACAAAGGAGACAGTGGCGACTCTGGCCCTGGCTCCACCCAACCTGAATGTGGTGGTTTGAAAGAAAACGGCTCCCAAAGGGAGTGGCACTATTAGGAGGTGTGGCCTTGTTGGAGTAGGTGTGGTTTTACTGGAGGAAGTGTGTCACTGTGGGGGGTAGCTTTGAGGTCTTTTTTCTCAAGCTTCACTCAGTGTGACAGTCAGTTGACTTCCTGTTGCCTGCAAGATGTAGCACTCTCAGCTCCAGCACCATGTCTGCCTGCATGCTGCCACGCTCCCAGCCATGATGATAATGGACTGACCCTCTGAAACTGTAAGTGAGCCCCAATTAAATGTTTTCTTTATGAGTGCTGTAGTCATGGTATCTCTTCACATCAATAAAAACCTGAACTAAGACACTCACCACAGGTGACTCTTCCAGCCTCTCCTGGGCTGAAGCTGTGTTTCTCTTTAGCATGTGTGTTTGAGACAGGGTCTTGCTGTATAAAATACAAACTGACCTGAGATTCATGATGCTCCTGTCTCAGATGATAGAGTGCTGGGATTATAGGAATGAGCCATGTAGTCTGTTCCTGAATTTTTGTCTCAAGCTCGTGTTACTAACACAACTAGCCAGAATTCTCCATAAGTGTCATCCTCTGGGCTGTGCTATTTCTAGAACATCCCCCTGACCCTGGCAGGCTTCTCTACCCAGGACAATTTATTTTGCTTTTGCCCTATGTGATACAGAAACTAGACTGTCCCAGCAGAGAGGCCCAACCATTATGTCCCAACTCTCCTGGTCTGGAGTTGACTACCAAGGACCTTTAGCTTAACAGTGTGTGGCAGGGGCAGACTTTGGCAAAACTGAACACACTATAGGGCAATTTCAGAAACATGGTGTTGGTTGGCTTCACCTAATAATCCATAATTTGAAATCGCAATTGATCAATAAGCTGTGCTTCTCAGTACAAGGACTTAGTGATTGTTTCTAGTGGTAAATGGGGTTTTATCTGGTGTGGGAAAGCCACCCACCCACCGAGCACGACTTTAGATAGACTGTTCCTGCACTGTGTTGACCTTAGCTCTCCAGGCTGAGCAGCCCTCTGTACAGCATCTAAGATGCCAAGAACAGTGAGACCGCCTCAGAGGCAGCGTGAGGGGAGTCAGTACTGTATCACTGCTTTGGCTCTTACTTTTCTTAGGCTAATCATTCTTCTGTCTACCAAATTAGCCACCCAAGTCCCCATCTGAACTTCCATCCTTCTGATCTCTGACTCTTCCATCATCCCATCCAGGATTCTGGTGACCTGGTACCTCACCTGCCATCATCTTCCTGCACAACACAACAGTACCCCTTGGAATTCATCAGGAATAAATAAAGGCAGATGGAGCAAGAGAGCTTGGTTTCTGCAGTGAGGTAAGTATTTATACAAAGGACAAAATCAGCTTGGCTTTGCCACCAAAACCACTAGTGAACATTTATTTTGCCGTTCTATACCTCAATTACCCAAGATTTCATACATTGAGAAGGGTGGATCGCCCCACCATCTCCTGCCCTTCTCTTCTGAGATTCTCTCCAGGGGCTGACAACTAGATTTCTTTGGCTAATGTATTTTTAATGTGACGTATCATGAAAGTTTCCCATGTTGCTTAATATGGTAATATGGTATATCAGATGCATGAGTCTGTGCTGTCTGTGCTTAAAATAGTTAAACCACCATGGCGATGAGCTTGTTGACTGTCAGGGTAATACAGAGGAGTGCATGTCCCAGCTCAAGTGCTTTACAATTAGGGATGTGGCTCTGCAGGTGAGCTGGAGAGCAGGAAGATGGGCATTTGGTGGCTGGCCCGAGGTGGGCGGCTGTCCTGAAGTGTCAGCGTGCAGTGCAGGACCTACCTCACCTCCCTCCCACTGTAATTCCCAGAGTCTGAGCTTTGCCAGCTCCACTGCAAGCAGGATGGAAAACTCTTGTACTGGAATTTACTGCTGGCATTCTATGAATAAGCTTGTTCTTGACACACTGCTACTAAGGAAGGGTGTCCCCTCTCATGTTTTCAGTGGGTTTTGAAGCTATCCTTCCTATATAGTTAACAATATACACTGTTCTGGCCAACAAGTGATCTTTTCCTCAACCCTCATAAAGTTTTACAGTGTATGATTCATTTCAGAAATGAGACTTGATAATGCAGATTTATCACGAGGTGTCTGCCTTTAAAATGTGATTTAATGATGCTCATACTTATTCGCTGACATCTTTATAAAACTGTTAGTGTGGAAATATATTTGTCTTTTCGAAAGTAATTCTTCCTTTTACAAGTGTCGTGCAAAACAAGAGCCATACATTAAAAATGCAGCCAAGAGAGACACAGTGGTCTAATTATGCTGCAGCTCTGTCACCCAAGCTGGGCCCAGAATCTCCAGCTTGCTGGGCCACTGGGCGTGGCCCCATTTCTCTTCGCACTTTCCCGTCATGCATCAGGCTGTGTCAGAGCTGCTGCTGTGTCTGGAGGGTAAGAGAGCATCAAGGTCATCCAGATGTACTCCTGCAGTACATAAACAAGCTACTGATTATGATTTAACTCTGCTTTTCTTCCTACCTTAACCTGGTTTATGAGCAGATCTTGTTGATTTAGCCTTTCAGCCAATTAGAACAGAAGGTTTGATTGACAGCAAATGAATAAATACCACTTTAGTGTTGGAGACAGAGTCACCCTCCCCTATTAATCAGGCCTTCTGCCGGCATTCAAGTAACATGATATTTATCATACCTCTCTGTTACAGTCCCTTGGGGTGTCATTTCATGGCCTACCAGTAAAAACTTCACATTTACAGCAACTGCCCCTCTATTACTGTCGATAATATCTAATTGATATGTCAAACCTCCAAGGAATGCAGTAAATTGGAACACTGACTCCCAAAAGAAAATAAACTAGCAAACAGGTAAATCAGCACCTGTCTTCCTGTGATTACTCAGCCACTTCCATCCAAAAGCCTCTCACCACCACAGGAAGCCATCACCACCATCTTGCCCCATGCCCCAAATCACAGTGAGCCCTGAGCACAGCCGGGCACGGAATCATTTTGCCAGGATAAGCCTGGCCAGACTGTAGGTACCACAGGCATCATGTGGGCTGCCGTGGAAGAGAACAATAACAAGGACTTTTGTGAAGCCAGCCATCCTGCCAGAGCTACCGTCTCGTCTGCCTTCCAAACATCCCTTCAGAGAGGCAGGGTATTCAGAATAAAGGAAGTCAGGGAAGGAAGAGACTGCCTTGAGCACCTACCAAGAGGCAGGTACATCTGACACTGAAATGTGCGGTTTGCTTTAGACAAATAAAATGCTCTTAATGCTTCCGAACCACCAAGATGAAGCCTTAGCCAAGACTAGCTTAGAGCTTAGCCCTGGTAACTCGCTCACTTGTTCACTGAACAGACAAGGGCATGGAGTACTTGGTAGTGACTCACAGACGTGAAGGTTCCAGCTATCTCTCATAAATGGAAACATCCTCGGGTCAGATGCAAAGGTCACCAGACAGACATGGACAATGGGCATAGATGGCTGAACTCACGACACACGGTGGGTGTGGCCACGGGGGTTCTCTCTGGCAGAAGACCACAGCCTCTCTCTCATTACTTGAAAAATAATCACCTCGGGCAAGCCTGCAGAGATGAACTTCTAGTCCTGACTTGAAGATCTGTAAGTGATCACCACAACAAGCAACTGAACATCTCCTTCAGGCCAGTCCCACTAGAGTACCATGGCCTCCCTTTAAACACCAGGCAGGCTGAGATTAGAGCACATGTCTGTAATCCTAGCACTCGGAAGGCTGGGAAAAGAGGACCATGAGTGTGAGGCCAGTCAGGGATGCAGATGTTGTCCCTTCTCAAACAAGCAAACTCAAGTCCCCCACGGACGCTGGAACTGGGCAGAGGTCAGGTCATCAGTTTCAGCACTTCTGACAGATCTTTTCTTGGACTCTGTTTGGTTTTTTCCCCTTGATTCAGCCCCAACAACTTCCCCAAGCCTTACCCTGCTCTCATCTGCCTTTAGAAATACTGACCAGGTTTACCACTTTGCACAGTATTGAAGTAACTGGAGCTTCGTTACAGGCACAAGGTCTGGTTACGTCCATGGTGAGCCTGAAGTCTCGTGGCCCGTGCATCTCCTCTGTGCTGTCAGCACTTCTTGGATTTGCTGTCTGCTTGCTCACGGTAAGCCCCTGGCTCATGAGCACTGTGCTAATCTCAGCTGGGACACACACACACTTCTGGATGAGGCCGTCTCACTGTGAAGAGAGAGCAGGATCCTCCGAATATCACACCACTGCCTGATAGAAGAGGATCCTTGGAGCAAAACCAACATTGAATGAAGATGCTCTAAGGCCTCACAAAAAGGCTTTCTAGAGATTACCAGCCACACACACTCCACGTGTAAATGAGAGCAATGGAGATGCTCCACCTACTGCCAAGTCAGAGTCAGGATAAGGGAATGCAGAACTTGAAAGGTAAAGTGTAAAGGGAAAAGCTTAAGACCAAGAACTTCAAGAGACAGGCTAGCTCCATAATACACACAAGAGCAACATACAGATGTTCCGAGCAGACCCATTACTCCCACTTTGGATTTTCATGCTTACGCATTTAATCACTTCTCCAAATACCACCTACCACAGGCTTCAGCTTACATGGAGCTCGTTTCCGTGTGAGTGGTGCCTACACTGTGTACAGGGCTTGGTCCTCAGAACAGAACTGCAGTCCTCCCATCTAATTAGGCAAATCCACAGATACAGATGAGAAAAGCAAATGAAGCACCAAGGAAGCACTTTCCAGTGGAATTTCTGCTGCCTGTGGCGGACGACGCCTTAAGGGGCTCTCTTGTGGGACAGGGACATGCCTTACAAGACAAGTGCACAAAGAACAGATCCTCTGGCCGTCCCAGGACACCACTGTCTTTATACCAGCACTTTGAAGGGCAGAGACACTCAGTCATGTCACACGTCCATCTGTCTGCATCTGGGTCCCAAGGCCACCTGTCCCTTCTTCCACCACACCACGAGTAAATGGGGAGGGTAGATATCAGCAGGTGGTGCCACCTCCTGCCTGATGATGTGTCCTAGAGACTCTGAGGTTCCCTTGAGCCACGTTACCAGCAGGAAACAGTGAGAAAGCTAGCCACACAGAACCTAAGGGTGAAGACTTGAGTGCCTGGTAAAATCCACAGGAACAGGACATGTTCTGGTCTTAGGCTTATTGAGGTCCTCCTCAGGAGCTGTTCATTTAGTAACTAAGAGGATTTCATATCTACCAGACATTATAGAGGTGCTGAGAAGGTAAACAGGAGCAGGAAGCGACCTCCATTTTCAGGGGAAAGAAATACGTTTGTTATTAACAACCTAAAATTACCAATACAGACAGCTGCAGTGAAGGCATAGGACAGCAGAGACCAACTCAATTTGGAAGAGTTACTCACAGGAACATCAGGGATTTCCTTTGAGAATCCGGGGCAAACCTGGACTTCCAGAGCTGCAGAGCACTGAAGAGGTATCAGACACAGCCACGCCCACCACTTCCTGATAGCTGACTGACACATGTCTATCACTTGGGATGGACTCGGAGGCCACAGGCACATTAACGCCTCTTTCGCAAGAGTCCCGAGCCTAAGGCCCCTTAGTGTGTTCTGATCCAATGCTTAGTTCTTACCACATCACTAGTCCCTCAAAATATACCTGTCTGACTTTGTCTTTTCTGAGTTTCTGCTCCAACCATAGTTACCAGGAATAGGTTGTCATTGGTTTCAAAGAAGGAGCAGAAGTGTGGCTATTAAAGCATAGCAACCTGGGTATAATAGTAATTATGGCACCATTTTTAAGATGGAGCAGGGGAGTGGGCGTGTGATAAGATGACGTGTGTGTGCCGCAGCTCTGCGGGAGAAGTCACCAGACAACAGTCATGGGGACAGTAGAGGACCCTGACAGACAGCTGTGCTGTGTGAGGCAGGGAAAAACCAGGGAGTATGGCTGGGCAGTTCCACTCACCCAGAGCGCAGCAGAGACAGGTCAAGACTTTGACTTTGTAAAAACAAGTATTGGGATTATATGTAGACCATAATATTCTAGAGTCAGTCACAAAAAGGACAAAACCATGGCAACATGGGTGAACCTATGGACATCATGAAAGCAGAAACAGGTCAGGAACAGAAACACAGATGCTGCATGATGTCACTTCTGTAGGACCGGAAGAGGCTGACCACACTGGGAGAGGACAGAGAGACAGGCCAGTAGGTACAAAGTCACACTTGAGGGGGGCTATGTTCTGCTGTCCTAGGGTGCTGTGGGGTGACTGTGGTTAATAATATTGCTTTGACCATTTCAAAATAATTAGGAGAGGATTTTTTTAATGCTCTCAACATGAAATGATAAATACATGAGGTATAAGCATGCTAAACACCCAAATTTGATCACTATAAAACATGTAAATATGTAGAAATACCACACTGTACTCACTTATTACATACCCATTAAAACCAACTCACACTTTGCTTCCTGGTCCCCAGGAAGTAAGCAGCTTGGCTCTACTACAGGCGCTCTGCCACGATGTTCTTTCTTACTTACCTTGGGCCCCAAAGCCATGGACCTTGCTAACTACAAACTGAGACCTGCTAAACAGTGAGCCAAAAATGAGCCTCCCCCTTTAGGAAGAAAAAAATCCCTCATAACTAAGTCTTCATAACCAAGAACACTTAAACCTTGTATTGCTTGCTCAGATAGAGGGCTTACATGTGTACATACACGCACACATGCACACGCACGCACGCACACACACACACACACACACACACACACACACACACACACACACGCACGCACACACACAGGCATGCGCAGCACAGCATCCTCTCCCTTGGCACAAGAGGCTTCTAAAGCCATTTGGGGTACCATGGGGATCCAATTAACCACAGTTCTTCACAAACATTAAAACACTAGTCAGACATGAACCCCACTGCTGTGGCCATCAAAGGCAAGCCTGCAGCCCCAACTGAAATAAAGGCCCAAAGACAGCAGACTGCTTTGGAAGCAATCGACTCAGCAACACGGTTTGACCCAGGATTTTACAGCTCAGACGGAGGCTGGGGCAAGGTGAGGGTTACCACTTAACAAGAGTGCCCCAGAGTGGCTCTCATCCAGCCTACACCTATGTCTCCCGGGTGCAAAGCCACTTAACAGGGAAACTATAGGCTTTACTACAAGGAGATGCAGAGCATCATTTCGAGAGGCAGAGACATTTCCTTTCAAGTTTACTGAGAATTCTGGGATTTGGATTTCTCTCCAAATGAGCCCACTTTGGGGCTTTGCACTTTGAAGTTCTAGCAGCAGTCATTAGTGCTGCCACTTGGTGTTGTTTAGGGACACGTGCTTATCAGGTGACTCACAGATGACATTCTTATTCAGCTGCATCTTGGTTTTAAATTCCTCAGGTTCCTTCTAAAGATTTTTGAAGGCCTTAAACAGTGAGCCCTTTAAAGCCACCTGGAGCTATGGAGCTACGCAGAGCAGTCTGACTGAATGTCACCATCCAGCAAACAATTCAACTCCTGCCCTTGCTCCCTCTGTCCTGATATGGCAGGGAAGGAAAGTGATCCAACAGCCAGCTGGCCCAGGGGTGTCCAGCTCCAGGCTGAGGAACAAAGGAGGGGTCACTTTCTTCACGCTGGCAACTCCTACGCTGATGCAGAGTCTGGGAGGGTGAACGGAGAAGGCAGTGCGGGACGCAGGCTTTCCACACTGAGAGCTGTGGCCCCCATGTTCTGATCAGCAGGCAGACAAGAGAACAGTGCACTGGATCACAGTGGGCACTCACAGAATGCAGTGTGGGACTTTGCTCTGAAAGCAGTTTTCGCTTCAGGGCAGTCTATAGGAAATCTCCGAATCTTTGGTTTTGCCATAAACCTGAAACTGTTCTCAATGCAGTCTCTAAAGAAAGCATTAACATATTACATTTTGTTTTGATTCCTTTTTTCTTGTTTTTTTTTTTTTTTTTTTTTTTTTTTTTTTTCCCGAGACAGGGTTTCCCTGTGTAGCTTTGATGCCTGTCCTGGAACTCTGTACACCAGGCTGGCCTTGAACTCACAGAGATCCGCCTGGCTCTGCCTCTGGAGTGTTGGGATTAAAGGTGTGCGCCACCACTGCCCGGCTTGTTTTGCTTCTTAAAAAGACAGGATTATCAGTCTGCAGTCCAGGCTGCTTGGACTCACTGTGCACCTGAGGCTGACTTGGAAGTTGAGATCCTCTTGCCGCTGCCTTCTGAGAGTGGGTTATAGGAGGTGTTCCTAATTGTATGTTCAGCTTACTTTGTCTGACACAGAAACAAAGCAATAACCAGCAAAGATGAGAGAGCCACTCCCTAAGTGTGCTGAGTGTGACTAACAAATCTTGGTGCTGACCTCTGGGATTATTACATAGAATTAGGATCTCAGCCCCACATGGTAGTTTTACACACATGTAAAGCTAATGGCATGGTATTTTATCTCTGAACTCTCATCATCTGGCCAGCTTCCATGTTGCTCTTTAAGAGTAGATACAGGTGCCCAGGCATGTCCTAACCTACACACGGGTCCAACAGGAAAGCCATATGGATACATGGACACCATGTTACTCAGGGTTTGTGGCAGCCCATGGCAACTATTAGTTCACACTGAATTTGTGGCTGGCTAAAAACTATAGCTCTTCTACAAACGTCTCTCCAGCTTGACTGCTCCATCCTGTACTTAGAATTGATTTTCTGAATCTAAATGGAAGGCATCACATTTATCCCCATTAAGTCCCATCCTGTTGTTTTGGTCCCACTTCAGGGCTTGCAGAGATCATTCTGAAAATCATATCTGTCATCTACCACATTATTCTCCCCTCCCACCCCCTCTTCCCCCAATCCCAACTTGTCTTATGCAGAAACTTAAGAGGCATGTTTTCTGAGCATGGATAAAAACAAAATGTTCAGGACCAGGGACAGGGGAGGAAGCCCTGGAGACCTTTCTCTCCTTGCTGGACCTTGGCCTGGACTGCCTACCGACTGGCACTGTGTGCTTCACAGGCAAACATTTGCCACCATCTACACCATCACTGCCTTTGCCAAACCTCATTGGGTGTTATCCGAGTTATCAAAAGCCTCCTTCATGGGCTCTCAGTTCTACACTTAGCCCCATCCAATCATTCTCTACACAGCAACCACAGCAAACTTTAAAAAGAAGAAACAGGCCGAGTGTGAAGCTCAGGGGAAGAATACATAAGCTAAGATGCATTGGGGGCCTGGATTCTGTCCCTAGCACCAATAATATGAGAGCAGAAATAAACTGGGCATTGCAATAAATGCCCGTAAGCCCAGTATTCAGGAGGCTGAGGAAGAGGCTTGAGAGTCTGAGACCAGCCTGGGCTACAAAGGGAGGCTATGGCTATGTTTCAAAACAAACAAAAAAGCACTTTCTTGCATAACTTCCCCCAAACTCTCCATTGCTCTTAGAATAAAACTCAGTCAACACCATACCTAAACACTACTTTGGATCCGACTGCTCCTGCTTCCTTCCTTGCCGACCCTCAGCTGCATCCACACTGTCCTGATCTGCTGATTCCTGCTTCAGGACTTTAATCCACCCAAAGTTCTTTCCTGAGTCCTGCAAGGCTGGTGTCTGTCACTGATTGTCCCGCTAGTTTTATGTCAACTTGACACAAACTAGAGTCATCAGGACGAGGGAACCGCAATTGAGAAAATGCCTCTATAAGATCAGGCTATAGGCAAGCCTGTAGGGCATTTTCTTAATTAGTGACTGATGGGGAACAGCCCAGCCCACTGTGGGTGGTGCCATCCCTGGGCTGGTGGTCCTGGGTTTTAGAAGAAAGCAGGCTGAGGAAGCCATTAGGAGCAAGCCAGTGAGCAGCACTGTGGCCTCTGCATCAGCTCCTGCCTCCAGGTTCCTGCCCTGCTTGAGTTCCTGTCCTGACTTCCTGTGATGATAAGCTGTTATATGGAAGTTTGAGTGAAATAACCTTTTCCTCCTCAAGTTGTTTTTGGGTATGGTGTTTCATCACAGCAATAGAAACCCTAATGTCTCAGAGAGGCCTTTATGGACTAAGGTAGCTCTTGCCCATTTCTGCCTGGTCACTATCTGCTGTTTTACTTGCTTTATAGAATTTAGCAATAGCCATAACTTTATAAGTATGTGATATTTCTGCCATTAGGATATAAACTAGGGCCGGGCGGTGGTGGCGCACGCCTTTAATCCCAGCACTGGGAAGGCAGAGGCAGGCGGATCTCCGTGAGTTTGAGGCCGGCCTGGGCTACAGAGTAAGTAAACTAGGAAGTGACAATACTGCCTGTCCTGTCTAGTGACTAACACTGAGTAGACACTCAATGATTATTTGGAGAATGAATGCATGGAGAATTAGAGAAATGCTAAAATTCAAATCTATCTGCTATGACTTCAATGGCATTAATAAAAATGGCTCTTGGTTTCAACTATTACACCATTATTATTATCCACTTTTTATCAATATTTTATGATGCCATCAAGGCATCAAATTGAATTACCTGCACTGAGTTAGGTCAGACAATAACTGGTAGTAAAACTGCATTATGTGGGCTAACACAGACATGCTATTTATAACCACACTTGGAGAGACCTCTACTTGGCTGGTGCAGCTTTGTGGCTGAAGGATTAGACTGTTTTCATATCAAAAGAACCACTTAAGAGAGCTGCTGCTCAGGCCAAGTTCATGCAAATGCCTCCAACTCCTGCATTTATATACATTCATGCCCAATGTACCATCAAGGGCAGCTTGCTCTGATTTGAACATCTGAGTTTTATTGACTTGGAATACTATTACAATGTCAGCCCAAGATTCTCTTTACAGCAGGTGCACATACCACTAACCTACTGGCCAACACATAAAGTGGGCTGTAAAAAGGGGCTCTAAAGGCCATGAGGAGCCGGGAGGTACATGTGCCAAGTGTCACTGAGCAGCCTCTCCCAGGGGGCTGCGATGGCCTAACTCCATGACAGGAGGGCACAGGGGCCTATGCTTTGCCTTCCTCTCACCCAAATGCAGCACATGAGAGCTCTGGATCTGAATACGGAATGAATGTGCTAAGAAGGAACCTTTTCTACTTGCACCAGTGAGGAAAATCATGAGAACTAAGGGGCAGGGTGGGCAGGGAGGAAGGGAAGAGTGTTTCCTAAAGCAAGCAGATCTCTGCTCTAATGCAGCACACTCCCACAAAATGAAGAAACGCCAGCCTTCCCACTGCACAGGTTGCCTCTGTAGGGCAGTGTCAGCCCTGGAGCATGCTCCATTCTAAGAACTTCACTGCAGTATGATTCACATACGATGAAACCCACTCTTTAAAAATGCACTATGTCTTTTCTTTTTTAGCTTAGTTGTTACTATCCCCACAATCAATTCCAGAAGCTTAACCTTTACACTGTGGCAGAAAACAATCTGTACTCTGAGGAGTCAGTCACAGGCACGCCTTCCTTCCCAACCCCACACAGGAAGTTCTGCTCTTCTCTCTTCTACTTGCTTACTCTGGATGCTCTATGTTGAGGTAGTCATGTAGTCAGTGGGTGGTTTTTTCTAACTGTGGGTTTTATCACTCAGCAAAACCCTTTCAAGGTCATCCATGTTGAAGCATACATCGGTACTTTATTCCATTTTATTGCCAGATAATATTTAATAGGCATATCACGCTTTGCTTACCCTTCTTAATCAGGGACATCTGAATTGTTACCACTCTGGGGCCATCATAACTAAGGCTGTGAGCATGCGCAGTGAGGCTGGCGTGCTTTCTTGTTTGCAGCAGACCCGTCTTCCATACTGTGAGCATGCTCAGTGAGGCTGGCGTGCTTTCTTCCTGTCTTTACACAGGAGTTGGGGGCAGGTGAACCTCAGACTGCTCTGCTCCTTTCTGTCCTGAATAGCTGTGTTCTTTTTAAAAATCGTCTAGCTAGTCATTCACAAGGTCACATCTAATGTACTCTGCTCATATTCCCTGCCATTATCCTTTCTCATTGCCCTCCCGCCAGAGTCCCGTCTTACCAATAAGACCCCCTCTGAGTTTCATGTCTTTTTTTCCTTTTGGCCAAACCAATTCAATTAAAGTTGCCTGTGTGGGTGTGGCTGCTGTTTCCATAAGCAAAGGTAACTTACTCATGGCTACACCACTGAAGACCATGACTGTGGCAACCACTACTTGCCTGACCCCGCCATGGCGGGAGTGCTGATGCACCCAATCTTGTGCTAGTTTTTTGCAGGGAAGCCACTGCTGCTGTGGGCCCCTGGGTGCAATAGCCAAGCCGTGTCCAGAAGACAGTGTTTCACAGGCCTCCTTCTCACCCTCCAGTTCTCTGTATCCTTTCCAACACTTCTTCCATAGTGCTAAATAGCAATACTCTTAAAGCCAGAGATCACTTACAATTTTGGTTAAATTACTTTTTTTCCATGAATGGCTGCTCAGACTGTTGCTTCCCCAGACTTCCTAGGCGATGTGCCGATGGCACAGAAAATCCACTTTCCAGCATTCAAGAGTTGAGTTCAGTGAATTCTCAACCTGAGCCTGAACACAGCACAAGCATGAATGCAGTGTCTGATGGCCTCACTTTTAGCAGATGCTCAAACACTTGCTTAAGGAGGGCCCTCTTCTAATCAATGCAAATGATCAGAGACACACACAGTTTTACCTAGACATAGCCAGAGATGCTCTGGAGCCGCCAGCAGCAGGGGCTTTAACCAGAGGTGAGCTGTCTCACATATATGCGGCTGGGACACATGCTCTATCCAGATCACTGTATCCAGGCTGGGAAGGAAGGGATAACACAGAACAGCCCACAGACATTCCTATCATGTGCCTCAAGGAGCTTGGGATGAAGATCTCCACACAGAAACCAGGAGAATACGCACAAAAACTGTACCACTGCATGAAGCTCTTCCCTGGAGGTTCAAGGCCACATGTTTCCCTAGAATATAGGTTAACCACATGAAGAGGCCAGGCCTTCTCTCGAAGCCCAGACTGGCTGGCCCTCTCCAGCAAGCCTGCCCTGAGGCTGCTGTAGCAGCCTGGGAAGCTCCATCATCTTCTGCCCAACCAGGAGGTGGCCCACTCAATGGTAATCCCAGTTTCAGGCAGGGCAGTCAGTGTCCTTGGTGACAGAGCTCTTCTATCCGGACCTGAAGGACGACTCCGATTTCCACTCTTTGGGACAGTGAGCCAGAATTCAGTTTGGGTTAGGGTAAATCTCATTTCTACTCTTCCACAGCAATAACCTTTATCTAATTTACTATTAGTGTGACAAAATCTGGGTTCAGTCCATACAAAAGACAAAACAGTAGCCGCAGTCTAATTACTCACGCACTCATTCCTCAGTCTATTTGTTCATTTACTTTCATGACATGATTTTTCTGCCCCTAATATGCTTCAGCCTGGGGGCGGGGGCGAGGAGTGCTGTGGTTCTAGGCTCAACAGACAGTCCTTGACTGACCCTTGAAGAGAGACCAGACAAACCTTGAGGTCTGTCAGGGAGCCTCTTCGCAGCCCAGATTTAATTTCTGACATGAGCCATGAGGTGACGGGAGAGTGGGTCTCCTCACCCTCCCTGCTGCACTCCACTCAGGGCTGGGCAAAGACAGCGCTCAAGAAAGGCTGAACTTGAAGTGGCCACAGCACCACGTCGGCCTGCTGGAGCCTTTATCTGCTTCCTTTTGGCAGGTAGAGTTTGACATGAAGCAGAGCCGCTACCCAGTGACAGAAGAACATAATCTGAGGGTCGGTGACCTTTGTATTCACTTAAACAACTCACCCTTCCCATCCGGAGCAGTCACCACCTCTCCTGGAGAAGAACTGACTGCCACATTTGCATGCATAATGTGCCCAGAAGCCTTCTCTATAATGTTTACTTCTCTGTTTCTTCCAAATGAAATCACTGAAGGGCAAATTTGATTTTCAAATCAGTTTTAAAACATCTGCCTTCTAAAAAAGCAAGAGTAGAGAGATAAGGCTTTGAGATTACAGGCTGAGGCTAATTATTTTAACTGATACCACTGTGTCCCAGCTAAAAATATACATGCTAGGACGTTTTTAATGCAAACCCAACACCTACTGCGTGTTAATATTTCATTAGGAGACAGCAGCCAGTCGTGAGGCTGCCCTTGCGATTTCAGGAGGACAAGGTGACCTTCCTGACCTCCACACGGCAAGCTCTTCTGACCTTGCGCTTTGCGGTGCTACCTGCTATTCTCGTTGACGCTCAAGTTCAGCCGTCATTTCCAGGAGGTGGTGTTTAATAGACTTTAGGCTGTCCCTTTGTTTCGGGGTTGCAGCTTTGCTCTGGAGGGGGAGCTGTGGTCCTGATGCTGTTTGGGCTCAGGTACACGCTTGAGGATAAGGAGAGAGGGGAGTGTGTTCTCCCTCACACAGACACACACGTGGAGCATACATGTCTGTGGGGATCTGTACACCTGTGTAGCCACGGTATTATGCCAGGACTTTGGAGCCATGCATTCAAACATTAAAAGAAACTTCAGAGGTAAATCCATCCTGCCTTCTGCTATATTTAACTATTATACACTTTTATCATGAACATAACAATAAAATACACTCTTTTAAAAGTAAAAACAGTCCTCAGAACTTGGCATCAAGCCATATTTTAGGAATGGCCTTTTACAGATGTGGAGACAGAGGCTCAGGGAGAGTGGATGACCTGCCCGGAGACTCTCAGCCAGTCCATGGCAGAGCAAGGCTGGTTTCCTCCTCTGTCCACAGCTTCTGTATTTCACCCTCCCTTTGCATGGCAGGACAGCAGAGACTATTACACAAAAGCAGAGTCACCAGCATCAAGGCCAAGGCTGAAGTCTCTACACTAAGCATAAGTTTGACACTGACGTGCATATGCATGTGCTGTGCCTTACCAAGTGGCCTGTACAGCCCCTGGGCAGACTCTAAGCCCTTTAAGATATCCAGTACACAGGAGATGTACAGTAAACTCCATAGCCACATGGGGCTTGCACAGCTCTGCTCCTAAGGGCAGTCTGGACTTTATTATTGTCTACAGGCAGCTGCAAAGCTCAGCTCCCTTCCACAGGCTCTTTAATTTGGTGGTCAGGACTTGTGTGGCACGGCTGACCTCATAGTGGGTACTCTGTAGAGTGGACTGAGTGAACAGTTAGAGGTCTGCATCAGCTGGATCCACTGGTAGGCACTGAATTTTCCTTTGGGCAAAAAAGGTACCCTAAAAGAGGGTCAGTAGCCTAGGGGGTCAGAGTGCAGCTGAAAGCAAGTGTGGGCTTACTGTGACTGCAGCCCTGATCTTCCAGAGGTTGAGCTGCAAACAGAGCTGAAGAGAAATGACTGAAGCCAGAGATGTAGGAAGGCTGTCTCACTGCGAAGACCACATGGCTCTCAGCATACTGCTAAAGTAACTGCTGAGAGCAGCACACTTTAAAGTCTAACACAGAAGGCCAGTGACAGAAATGAAACTGACATGCTCATCTCTGCAGCAGAGAGCCCCAGACCTCAGAGACCCACACATATGGAAAACGTCACAGGAGAAATCAGGCAGAGAAACGATAGTCACATAGATACCCACAGGTGAGCATCTGTTGGCCCGCGGGTCTCCCCTTCTAGTGCTGTGGATCTCTCTCTGGATGTCTGAAAAGGTCTGCACACACTTTTCAGAATGCTTTCAAATGCACAGAAACAACCACACAGGAGAACCAATGATACTGAAATACGGATGTCTATAGACCTCTGAGGTAGGGACGCAGGAGCTCTGACAGGGGCAAAGGACAGGCCTACCACTGGGGTAACACTGTTGCATGTGACAGGACATCAGCCGGGAACCCGAGTCCGTGGAGCCAGATGTTCTCATGCAGGGACGAAGGCTCTCACTCAGGAAGCAGTGCCATGAGTGCCATCAGACCATGCGGCACTTCCCCCAGCTGCTGGGATGGGGTGGGGTGTGCACTCCTCAGTCCCTTTGGTCCTCTCTAGAATTACAAGTTCCCAGAGTATCCCCTTAATTTCCCTCTGGAGTGCTAGTAACAAAGCACATGACTTAGTTGCTTCCAAAGAATGCTGACACAGTTTTGAACAACTTGGAAAATCACCCCTACGCCTGAAATCCACATCCTAACAGGCTGCACGCCACTCATCTGCTTTGAAGAAAAGACCCTCGCTTAAACTGGTTCCATTTGCTAACCACAGTATTAGGGGTCTCTCCATGGAGATCTTGGGGCAAGGCAGATGACCAGCAGTAGCCAAGAAGGCTTGTTGCAGTCATGAGGACCCAAGTTTAGATCCCAGCATCCACATAACAAGCCAGGCATGCCCCAAACATCTGTAACTCCAGTCCCAAGGGATCTGACACCCTCTTTAGCCTCCAAATGTATACAGCTAGACACACACACACACACACACACACACACACACACACACACACACACACCCCAAACAAAAAATAAATATTTCAAAGAACTGGAGTTGGAGAGATGGCTCAGCAATTAAGGGCACTGGCTGCTCTTCCAGAGGACCCACATTCAATTCCCAGCCCCCACACCACAGTTAACAAATGTCAAACTCCAGTTTCAAGGGATCTGATGCCCTCTTCTGGCCTCCATGGGCACTAAGCTCAAATGGTACACAGATATACACGCAGGTAAAAAAACCTGTACATACAAAGTAAAAAAACAAAAATAATTTTTAAGAAAAGAACTGGAGCCAGACATGATGGCATACTTCTTTAATCCCAGCACTTGGGAGGCAGAGGCAGGTGGATCTCTGTGAGTTCGAGGCCAATCTGGTCTACAAAATGGGTTCCAGGATAGCCAGAGCTACATAGTGAAACACTGCCTCGAAAAACAAACAAACAAACAAACAAACAAACAAACAAAAAACAAAAAAAAAAAGAAAGAAAAGAAAAAGGGAACTGGAAATCCCAAATGTTATTCAAATGAACTACACAAACCCCCGAGACACCAGGCTGGGCTAGAAATCAAAATTCAGAAAACAAATGAAATGTAGCTGCCGATAACACCAGGACTCTCGGGATTCGGGTAGCAAATGAGCCCTTCTATGGACATTTGATTAAAACTGTGCTTTCCACCTGGGTCGGTGCATTGCGGGCATAGAGCATATTCACTCTCACACTCAGAGGGGAATTTCAATGGAAGACATGGCCGGAGGAAGCAGGCAACAGCTCCTGAAGTCCCCAGTCTTGAGATGTGTGTCTAGATTGGAGCTGAGAAACAAAGAACTTCAGAGACGGATGGCCAGCTGGATGACAGGCCTGGCCCTGGCAGCCCTGCAAATGCTGGGTACAACCATGGGGCCATGGGGCACCTGTCCCCCCTCACTGCTTAGCAGCTGAACCCTGCAGGGGCAAAATCTGCTTACCATTTTAGTTCTAATAACTGTCTTCGTAAGTCTACTCATATATCCTGTGATTTGAATATTTTTTCTTTTTAATGGGTTATTTATTTTTAATTCATTGTTATTTTTAGTTAGCATACAAAATAAAGGGGTTTCATTGTGACATTTTTATTCACATGTATTGTTGTGCTTTTCTTATAGTCACCCTCTGCTAACCTCCCTTCTCCCTCCTCCCCCTAATAATGCTGGTCCTCCTCCTCCTCCTCCTCCTCCTCCTCCTCCTCTTGGCTCTCTCTTCTGCTTTCATGTTATCCAGCTCTCCATGTATGCTCAAATCTGGAGTCCATGGATGAGAGGAAACAGGAACCTGTCTTGTCCCCTCATAGTCTCTCCTGGTCCCCACCCTCACGTAACCACCCACTTGCCTCCCTCCACCTTGTAATTTCACTGGACACTAGAAGCAATCACTTCCACTCCAGTTTTCTCTGAGGTGATCCTTGAGAGGAGAGCAGTGGACAGGAGTCTTCTGTGATGTGATGTTGTCTACATGTGTGGTGGTTCCCCACGGGCTCACAAATATGAACACTTGGTCCCAGCTGGCGTGACCGTTTGGGGAGGCCATGGGACCTTTAGGAGGTGCAGCCTTTCTGTCACTGGGCAGGCCTTTTCAGGGTCTACAGCTTCACTTTGCTCTCTGCTCTCTCTCAGCTCCCTGTCCCCAGGTGAAATGTTGCTAGCTAGCTTGCTGTTCCTGCTGCCATGCCATGTGTCCTGGCCATGAAGGATTCTATCCCTCTGGACCATAAAGCATAAGTCCCTTCTTCTCTAGGTTGTTTATGTACATTATCTCTGCAACAGGAAAGTAACCAGCACATCAGGCAGTGGTCTATCTTCTCTTTTCTTCATAACTCCTCCAGTACACAGAGGTTATCAACTTGTTCTAATGAACAAATACGACTGTCTGTGCAAGATGGCGCAAGGTCACCTCTTAAATTAGCTGTCAGCTTACAACTTCTGCATCTTATTGCAACTGTTCTCTGGTTTTAGCAAGTCACAAAGGAAGGTAAGCACAGGACAGATGTCTGCAGGAAGGTTCTGTCAGACACTGGTACCCAGTGACCACAGAAACAGCACCAGGGCTCCCATCACAGGGATCCACAAGGCTTCTCTGACATCACAAACCATCACCTGCTGATCCTGTTCAGGGTACAACCATCGAGTCCTACAGAAGGAAAAGCATGATTAAATGATGTAAGCTCTACCCCAGAAAGGGGAGAGGCAGGTAGCATGGTGAGAAAGCCAGCTTAGGTTATTAAGAAAGATGTGTAGTCTTGTGGTGTAAGATCACCCAGGGAATGCGAAGCTATGTTGACACAGACGTGAGGAAGGTTACAGTGGAAAGCTTTTGTCTATTTACATTTTAAGTGTATTTTCTTGTGATTAATAAAATTAAAAATCAGTGCAAGCACCCCATCCAATCTTGAAACCATGTGACTTGGGTAAGAAAAGCACATGGCATGAAGAGATGCTTCCTCTCTCGGTAAGGGCACTGAGTCACTGGGAAGAGTTCCCTTTATACTAAAGATAGAATCTCTTATAGGAAATTTAAAACAATAACTTGACACTTGGCAGTTTTATGATCCAAGCTATTGAGCTAGCTTCAACATACACTAATCCCTTGAGAAAAAGCAGGAGATGATAGTGAAAGCCAGCTTAAGACTGCACAGCATCATTTAATCAGAGATGGCTATTTTAGAACCGTTGTATTTGCCTTTGACAGTTCAGGACAAGAGTAACTATTACACATCTTGGACAAACTTGGAAAACTAACTTGTCAATCTATTTTGTGGGAAAACTATGCCTCTGAAACTGTATCATGTTGGTGTGAAAGGAAAACACCTGCTTTTGGCTATAACTAAAGCCAAGCAGAATGCCCTTTTTTTTTTTCCAGCAAAGTGGTAAATGACATTTTACTTGGTACAGGGTTACAGTTTATCTAGAGTACAAGTGCTCATTACAAACGGACTATCATACTTATCACCAGAGAGGGCAGCTAGGACGGTGGACAGGAGTGTAACCAAACACCATCCATTACTGAGCCGCCCCATGGCTGAGCAACAGCTTCAGTACAAAACACAACAAAAAGCCAAATGTCAGAGTGCAGGCTACAATCCTGCCATCTCTGGAACAATGAGCACTCAAAGGCATACTTGAACTTCCCTCTAGCAGGCTGCAAGAGACACAGTGATTTGTATTTATCCACCCAGGCCAACCCCACCTGCCTGTGCAGCACAATTCCTGGTTAAAAGCATGTGCTTTACTCCTCAAGACTCAACTGGAGAAGATGTGGCCTAGCTCAGTGTGTCCGAATTCACAAATCCTCCAACTGCACCTGGATCACAGCATCTTACTCTGGCAGGGTCCTGAGCCCCTGGAGTGTGCTTAAGCAGTGAGCCCACAAGGTAGGTGCCAGCCAGCTCAGTGTCTGGCCTAAAGCAATGGCTCAGAATATGCCTGCCAAGTTAGTGAATCGGTGTCAGGTTTTTGAGCTAACCTGGGCCCCATGCCTCACAGACTGGGGTTCCTAGCCGGGAAGTGATTCAGTACCAGTTGAATTATAATGTTAATTAGGAAGTCGTAATAGGAGAAAACTGCAGCAGTTCTCTTCCCAAATGTAAAAGGCTTAAGAGGGCTGTGTCTCCTAGGCCCTTCTCATCTCCTCAGACATTTATAGTTAATTAATATTAATGCTGGAATATCATACCACTGTGACATGAAGTTATAAATCTGAACTCAGACTACAAGTCCACAAATGCCTCTGTAATTGAGGCTGCTTTTTCTTAACCAAACCCCCTGACTACTGCTTGATGTTATGGGGTTCTCTGGTCATCTCTGTGCACTGGGGCTCAGTTAGCCTGCCAGCAGCACCTGATGACAACAGGTAGAGGCTCTGGGAACAGGGGCTAATGGTGCCGAGGGCATGAACTTGAGCCCTGTTTGTTTAAATCTGGGACTTCAACAACAGGGTGGCACAAGACTGGATCTTCAGTTAGAAAAAAATATGTTCAGAAGATTGAGATACATGAGACAGATAAGTAGGCTTCCAGGGTCCTTCCTTCCACACTCTCAAAGTACCCTAGAGGAGAGACCATATAGTCGGAAGACTCAGCAGCTCCCTGGAAAACACAACCAGCTACTCTAGCCTGGCACTGCCTCACAGTTGCTTCTCCCAGGCTGCATGAGGCCCTTTGCTGAAGCAGAAATTCACCCCGAGGCTCTGAGCACCAGAGATGGCAAGCAACAATGACTGAGATGGCTTCTGTAGCTGGGAACACGGGCTCTCTGGGACAACTTCAATGCTGCCTGGAGGGAGAAGGAAAAACAAGATGGCCATTCAGCGGGTCCAGGTTGCCAAGCCATGTCACTAGGGCACAAACACTCTTTTGTTTTGTTTATGAGTGTAATACGGCTCTGTATTGTTAGATACATTTGGATAAAGGAGAGAAAAAACAAGGTCTGTGAAGAGAGCCTCCCTCCCTTCCCCCACAGCAGCTGGCAAATGTGTGCAATTCCAGATGATCACCACCCTAAAACTACACTCTAAAACTTTGTAAGAAATGTTTATTACTGATACTCAGTGCATAATTTACAACACTGTGCTCAAATTCACTTACACTCCATTTCAAGGGATCATGAAAAGAAAATGTCAGCTGGGGGGGAGATATGCTTTATGGGTCCCGGCTTAAAACAAAAGGAAAAACACACATGCAAGTCCCACTCGGTGGGAGGAAACAGTTTAATAAATGGCCTAATGAACAGTGTAATGATTTTTTAAAAGTAGGTAACAGGAAGAAAAAGTAAGGAAAACAGAGGCTAATATGTTATAAGGCTGGATAATGAACCCCTGGGTGATCTAGATTTGAATACTGGTGTAGGGACTGTACTTTAAAAACGTAATTTCAAACTATGAATTATGATACAGCTATTAGGCTGTACAAATTAACATTCTGGGGAAGAAGTAACAGTGATTATAGATAGGAAATCATGTAAAAATAAAGGTGGGTTTCTCTGTAGTCTGGGGCCTCTGTTACAGCTCTGGAAGTCAGTCTCTTTCTGACTTCTACTGCCATATGTTTTAAAATCTGAGCTCAGAGGACTTTTGATTGTAAACTCACTGTCTCTCTGCTGTAATGTGGACCAAGGGCAGGGGTCAGGGGCCAGAAAACATCCCGACTTTATGCTATGCTCTGAACATATCTATATTCTCACAGCACTACTGTAATCTTTCTTTTAAAAAAGCCATGGTGTTAGTTGGGCAGCAGAGGCACAAACCTTTAATCCCAGCACTTGAGAGGCAGAGGCAGGTGGATCTCTGAGTTTGAGGCCAGCCTGGTCTACAGAGTGAGTTCCAGGACAGCCAGGGCTACACAGAGAGACCCTGTCTCAAAAACAAAACAAAACAACTCTCAAAACAAAAATCAAACCCTACCCCAAACAAACAACCAAACCAACAACCGTGGTATTACAAGCCATACAAACTTCTGAGGGCAGGGACTTAGAGCCTTTGGGTCCTGATCCATACCCCACCATTAGACGTGAAGTTGGGAAAGCACTGTGTTCTCCACCTCAACTTCCCATCTGCATGGAGGAAGCCTGGACTAAGACTTTCAAAGGCTCTTAACGCGGTTTCTGATGCTAGCTAGTACTCTGGACTGTTCCTGTTGCTGCTGTTGTACAGACAAAGGGGTAACATGGATATGACACTAAAATGTCTCCTGGTCTCTTCAGGACTTCTCCTGGTACTACAGCATGGGCCTCCTGTGCAAAGTCTTCAGCTAACATGAAACTCAATGAAAGCTGGTTGGGCTGTGGATATGATTACAGAGCAACAGAGCTTCTGTGGAATATGCTAGCTCTGTACTTCAGGAGGACAATGACAGTTTACAAGGAAAAATGGCTGGAATTTTATAGCGTCATTTCCTCCCAATCTATCTTTCTCCCTTTGTCCCTTCTGGGATACAGACCTAAGAGTCCATAAAATTATTATCAAATTGTATGAAAAAGTATCCAAGGCTAAGGTCAGGGAGAACTGATCACTGGTTGGGGTCTTAGGAGAAACTGCGGAGGCAGAAACGTGAAGGTGAGCTGGAGGAAATAAAGACGCCTGAGCTAAGCATGGACTTGGTAACCGGTCTGGACTAAAAGGCAAGTAGGAACTCAGCTGTGAGGAGAGCACTACAGCAGGAAGGCTGAGGAGCTCGGCTGGATCAGAGCACTACGGAAATGACGTGTGTGTGGTCTAACCACGCGTGCAGTAGTGAACAGGACACTGGAAAACAA
The DNA here is from genome assembly GCF_007827085.1 of Peromyscus californicus insignis. Classification (NCBI taxonomy): domain Eukaryota; kingdom Metazoa; phylum Chordata; class Mammalia; order Rodentia; family Cricetidae; genus Peromyscus; species Peromyscus californicus. The sequence goes on from NW_026294491.1 coordinate 7,042,764, forward strand.
GACAAGAGCTGGTCATGAGGAGACAAAGGACACACTAGGTATAGTCCGGGACCGTCTCCAGCGGACAGCTGAAGCTGCTCTATGGGGACAAAGAAGTAGGAGCAGTAACGACCCACAGCCAGGGCTACAGACTCTAGAACAGCAAGGAACAAACAGGACAGAGGGGATCTACCAGAGCCGACTAAAGACTCAGCAGGAAAGAGGCGCGGAGGTCTGCGGGACAGAAGCCATGGGAAGAGAAAGAATGGAGCCAGGGGTGTTCAAGGGAGGGTAGAAACTGGAAGGAATCACAGGCCAACTGTGGAGAGCAAGTGAAGGGAAAGAGGCTAGGTGAGGAGGGGCCCCGTGGGAGGAGCTGCAGGGCAGGGCGAGCAGATGGTGAGTATGAGCAGTGTGCCCTCTTTAGGAAAGGACCAATGGGAATGATGCAAGAAGAAGGGAAGCCAAGAGACTAAGACAGTTAGGAAGAGTACCCCTCAGCCACAAGAGTTGACTCCTGGAGCCCCCCTCCACCCTCTTTTTCTTAAGCCTAGGAAGAAAACACAAGTCTCTTTACACTCTGGGATAGGACTGAGCCAGTATTAATCGATATGTGATCACCAAGAAAACCTCATTAGGACTTAAGAGGCTGGCTCAGACTTTCAGGCTATCATCTGGAAACTGAGGCTGGTCACTCTAAAAAGTGTGCTCTCCCTTCCTGTGCCTTTGCTCAAGGACAACCCATGGGTCTCTCCTTCCATGTTTCAGAGATGCCATCCTGACCATGGGTTTCTAGAATGACTGCTACTGTGGTCCCAGTCTGCTCTAGGGTTGAGAGGCAGGCCCTACACCTAGTGTCTACAGCAGAAGGCCAAGGCGATGCAACATACCCAGCCAGTGCTGGGGCATGATGCTCTGGTGCCACCCAAGGCCAGGAGAGGTGGCTAGGCTCCAGGGCCTCAGAGCCAGGACCACTCTGGTAGTCAGATTTTCCTTGTAGCAAGAGGCACACAAATGTCTTGTGAGTAGTTTTGAGTCCCTCTCCAGAGTTCAAGGTCAGTGTTCTTAAAAAAAAAAAATAAATTTTTTAAACTTATTACTCTGAAAATTCAGAGAAACCTTTGAGACCTATTAACCTGACAAAGCTGGGATTTTAAGTCAAATCCATTTCTGACGTGAATGGGGCACAGTTGGTACAAGTTCTAACTAAAAGCACTTGGCCTTCCATAAAGAACTTTCCCAACAGTAGCTAGAGAGAGACGTAATGGGACTCCCAGCCTATAACCAACCTCTAGAGACACACTGTTACTGTGGATCCAAGTCATAACCTGAGGGACAATGAATAGATGTGGGGAGCAGAGAATACTAAACCTCTGGCAGCCATGAAGTAAAGTCTGGGGACTGGGCTGTCACCGAATCAAAGATGGCAGATGGACAACGGAAGAGAAGTTGGAAGGATATACCCAAATCTACACAAATGGCACTGTTGGGACCACTCTTTTCCCTCCCATAAGCTCATCTTGCTCCATGTGTTAGCATCTGAACTGGGGTGCATGGACTTCCTGATGAAACTCAGAGATGGCAGATAAAGGTGTCTAGACAGCTCTGCAAGTGAAGCCAATGTGTGCGCACACTCGGAGACAGTGATGGTACTTACACATCTCCTCACTCAGACCAGTAAATGTGGCCCTATGAGTGCTGGGCCACTGCTAGGTTCCAACGGATAAACAAGTGAGGAAAGGAACAGGACCTTTCTTCTCTTGTCTTGTCCAGCGGAGAAGAGCAGCAGCAATTTAACTACATGCAAATGAACGCCATGAGACATTTCAGTCACCCTCTGGGTGGTGAGCCAGATTTTGCTTGAAGCAGAGAGTCTTGACTATGTAACTGTGATGAACTGGTCAAAAGGCAGCAGTGTGGGCCCAGACTGGGCCACCACCACAAGTACAAGAGGTCTGAACTAGGACAGAGCCGTGTGTGATGGGATGGGAGGGAAGCTAGAGATGAGAACTGAGAGCAGGTAGTGAGGTGGGTGGCTGGAGAGGCAGGGGAGAGCCAATAGCTCGACCCCAGCTATGTGAGGAATTTTGGTTCTGATTCCGAGAACAAGGGCTCCTAAGCAGGGAAGATGATAAAGCTGTGCTTGGAAAGTCCACTCTGGCTCTAGTATGGGCAGTCAATCTGTGGAGAGTGTAGAAAAAAGTGGGGAGACCAGCTAGTCAACTGGAGAAATGACGGTAGTTGAACTAGTGTGACCTTTATTTATTTTGCCACTTGAAATATAACAGTAATATGAAAGTTATCCCATGACAAAAGATTCCCTCCGATGTTCACACAGCTCATGAAGAAAGTTTCATTAAGGTATGCTTCATTTTTTAAAATAATGCAGAAAGTTATTATCCTCGCAGAATAATGCAGCTCTGTGGCTAAACAAGGAAGATGGGATTGAGAGCTGGAAGATTCTCAGTTACTACCCAAGACGACTATTTCCTTCAGCTGCCAAACACTCTGGGTAGGGAGGATTCTCACCCTCAACCTGCAGACAGCTCCAAAGTTAGTACTCAGGCAATTCACATGCTCAGCTCCCAATCTGTTTCCTACATGTCTTCCCCTATACGGATAAAGTTTTACATAAAAACTTTATGTAAAAAGTCCTCTTTAAAAGCACAGATATGGCCAACTAACTGCCTGTTGATGTTCTGGTCTCTAAAACATTCATCTACTTAAGGCCTTTCTTCGCTCAGAAGCAGCAGTGTGGCTCAAAGGCGCCTCTGAGTCTGGAGTGGCACCCAGGCCCCTCCACAGACAAGCTCTGATACTCAGGAATCTGCCCCTTTTCAAACGACATCTGGGTGTTTTATCTGAAGTCTGCTGGAGGCGGGCGTGGGGGGATGGAGGTTCCTTTTACAAGGATGTGTCTCTTTATCCTTCAGGTTCTTAAAGTCTTGACAAAAATTAACATCAGAGTTTGCCCTTTAAAAAATAAAGGGAAGAACATGACTGGCTTTTTCATTATTGTCAAAGTGTGAAAAAATGGAATTAAATATGAAGAGAGAAAAATAACATCTCCATCCAGCTGTTGGAAAGTGACAATTACACATCCAGCACCCATTAATTGGCCTGCACCTCCAGCAGGAAGGAGTAAACATGCTCCAAGCCAGCAGGGGGAGAAGAGGGAGGAGCCTGGACTTTCAGCCTGTCTCAGTGACAGCCCTTCCCTGAAATGGAACCTGACACTAAGAATTTCTCAGCAGCAGCAGCAATGGTGGAGACTTTACCCTCTTCAAAACCCACCTGCTGCAGCTGACAAGATGGCTCATGGCTAGAGAGCACAGTTGGCTCTTGCAGAGGACCTGGGTTCGGTTCCTAGCACCCACATGGTGGCTCCCAACCAGTTTCAGGGATCTGATGCCGCTTCCTGATCTCTGAGGGAGCTGGGCACATACGTGGTATACATAACACATGCAGGCAAGCATTCAAACACATAAAAACAAACAAAACACTTGCCTTTTGGCATGTTTGTGACAATGAGCACTTTACATACGACTCCAAACTGCATGGCTAGCCATGACTTCCTAGAACTAACTCAAGGCTTTTGGTATGCTGAATTCTGGCTAAGAGATAAAACAGGTGGGGAAATGCTTTCTAAACTGTCGCCAACAGTGGGAAAGACGGTGCAGAGAGCCAAGGCAAAGTCAGTCACTCACTAGGTTTAAATATGCTGGCTTTCATTCTCACACTCCCCAAGAGGCTCTACCTCTCCACCTTCAAGTGTCCTGCTGTCCTCAGCCAGGGAAGCGCTTGGAAGAAGAAACATAATTCCTCTTCTTTCTCAGATTCCCAGTGGATGAAGAAGTTACAGAAAGAGCCCAGACAGACATGTGCTTCCTGGGGTCTGAGTGTCTGAACATGCAGCCAGGGGCACAGTGCTCCTCAGATGTGGATGCCATCATGTGGAGAGCAGGGAGCAGACGGGGTGGGGGTGGGGTGGGAGGGGCTGGTCTTCCCAGGACACAGGGACTGTGAGGCATACACTGGAGAAGTCAGGGAGAAGAGTTCATATCGGAATGCTGTAGAAAGTGTGTAGGCTCAAGCCTGGCTCAGGTGGGAGGCTGGCAGGCCCTCCAGGAGCGCTGGGAAGAGGGTGCTGCTTGGGCCCTTGAATCAAGTAGCCGAGGAGCTGCTGGGCTAGAGCTCCACACAACACTCACTTCCTTGATTTAGGACTGACAGGGAAGAAAACAGTTTGCTCTGGCAGCCCAGCTATGCCAAGGCAGGCAAGGGCACACAGCTACAGAGCACTTATCTCTGTAGCAAGAAAGGTGTCCTCAAATGAAGCTTTTTCTATAAATATTTTTCCATGAAATACGTGTAAATTGGTAAAAAGATATAGAAAATTTGAAATAACCATGCTACAATCCACAGAAGGAAATTTGAAATAGTCATGCTACATACAATCCACAGACCCAGAGAGGCTAGGTAACAAGGAAAGCCCAAGGGGGGATATTTGGATATCCCTGGGAAGGGTAAATATAATAGATTTTGGGGTGGACTGGGGACAGGTGGGGATGAGAACATGAGGGATCGGTGGGGGGTGGAGGGGAAGTATACCAAAAGAGATAACTGGAAAGGGGGCACATTTCCGGGTGAGACAGAAACCGGTGCAAGGGAAACTCCCAGGAATCTACAAGGATGACCCCAGTTAAGTCTCCTAGCAATAGTGGACATACAGCCTGAACTGACCATCTCCTGTGACCAAGCAAGACTTCCAGTGGAGGGTTAGGATACCAACCCAGCCACATAACCTTTGACCTACAGTCTGTCCTGCCTATGGGATGTGCTGGGGTAAGAGTAGTAATGAGAGTAAGGGGGTGTGGCCAACCAATGACTGGTCCAGTCTGAGGCCCACCCCTGACACTGCCTGGAGAGCTAGGACCCAGAGGCTGAAGAGCCCAGAGACCCAGGATAAAACCGAACACGACTAGAGGGAAAAAATGTCAATGTAATGATGCCGAGTGAGATTCTGCTCTACTCATACATTGGAGACTAGTCCAACTGTCAATCTAGAGGCTTCGATTCAGCAACTGATGGAAACAGATGCGGAGACCCACGGCCAACATCAGGCCACATCCGGGGAATCCTGCTGAAGAGAGAAAGGATTGTAGAAGCCAGAGGGTCAAGAACTTCACAAGAAAACTCACAAAACCAACTAATCTGGGCTCATAGGTTCTCACAGAGTCTAAACCGACAACCAGGGAGCCTACATGGGATCAACCTAGGCCCTCTGCATATATGTGACAGTTGTGTAGTTTGGCCCACTTGTGGGGCTCCTAACAGTGGGAGCAGGGCTGCCCCTAGTTCTCTGGCTGGCTTTTGGGACCCTACTCCTCATACTGGGTTGTCTTGCCCAGCCTTAATACAGGGGAGGTGCTTAGTCCTATTGCAACCTGATACGCCATGTTTTGTTGATATCCATGGGAGTCCTGCCCTTTTCTGAACAGAAAGGGAGGAGGAGTGGATGGGGAGGGGATGGGAGGAGAGGAGTGAGGGGAAAAACAAACAAAACAGAAGAAAAAACTTTCCTCAAATGCAGCTTTTTCTAAAAATATTTTTCCAAGAAGTATGTGTGAATTGGTCAAAAATATAGAAAATTAGAAATAATTTCCATAACCCAACTGCACAAGGGCAATTACTATTAACATGGTGGCATACACAGTTCCTCTGGGTTTTCTACATCTCTCCCTTCTTTTGATTACACTCTATAGTCCTGGACTCTGCTTTATCACTCTCAGTGTACATGTGTTTCTCTCTGCAACATCCTTTTTAATGAATTCTTACACTGGAAAACCCTGAAGCCTTTCAGGAGGGAGCTGGGCAGCCAATCTGGCAGGCAGACATTACTCTGTGAGGACACTGTGTAAGGATTTTGTCCTTAATTACGTCACCAGCCTGTGATGGCATCCCAGCATAAAATGCAGGCGGGCCCTCTGTGTGTCCCCTTCTCTTTCTGCTCTCTTTCCTTCCTTCTGTCCTCTCACCTCCCCCAATAAAGCTCTAAAAAGGTAACCATGGCTTGTGATTCTTCCGACCAGCACTCTCCTCTGTTGGCACGGCCGCCGTGGGCAGCAGCCAGCCACGAGCAGTGCCGTAGCGTAACCAACACACTGGGGCCCACGAGTTATGCCAGAGGTCCCAGATTATAACCAGAGAACTCTCAATAACAAGATACTATTTCCATCACCACTCAATTCATCAGACCTAATCTTTCCATTTGCCAAAATGCTTGCCACGGCACTGGTCCGGGGGACAGAAGGCAAAGGTCACTACTACTTTGACAGACGAAGAAATGGTTACAGTGTGAACACAATGAGGTCAGCACTTGAGAAATACACCCCAACAGGAGGTAAGACAGCTGCAGGACAGGTTAGGCAGAGAAAAAGACAGAAAGCAGTGCAAGGCACTGCCCTACCAATGGCTGACCCTAAGGGACTGCCCTACCAATGGCTGACCCTAAGGGACTGCCCTACCAATGGCTGACCCTAAGGGACAGCTCTACCAATGGATGACCCTAAGGGACAGCTCTACCAATGGCTGACCCTAAGGGACTGCCCTACCAATGGCTGACCCTAAGGGACGGCTCTACCAATGGCTGACCCTAAGGGACAGCTCTACCAATGGCTGACCCTAAGGGACAGCTCTACCAATGGCTGACCCTAAGGGACTGGACTACCAATGGCTGACCCTAAGGGACTGCCCTACCAATGGCCGACCCTAAGGGACAGCTCTACCAATGGCTGACCCTAAGGGACTGCCCTACCAATGGCTGACCCTAAGGGACAGCTCTACCAATGGATGACCCTAAGGGACAGCTCTACCAATGGCTGACCCTAAGGGACAGCTCTACCAATGGCTGACCCTAAGGGACTGGACTACCAATGGCTGACCCTAAGGCACTGCTCTACCAATGGCTGACCCTAAGGGACTGCCCTACCAATGGCTGACCCTAAGGGACTGCTCTACCAATGGCTGACCCTAAGGGAGCTGTAGCATTTGGGGAACTTAGATGCAAGATGGCACACATTACACCCACTTTTACTTTTCTCCACTTCTGAAAGCCTCTACTACGGCTTCCAAGAACTACAAAGGGAAGGCAGGCATGGTGGCTCACATCTGTCACACTAGCATTCTTATTATCTGCTTTTGGCATGCCTTTTCTGAAAAAACTTAATCTACAGATTTACTGCATACAGTGTCTATCAATGGTCTCAACTAAATATTCAGATCAAAAGACCAAACAAGTATACTGGGCTTCAGGGCGACTGTGAGAGAGGATGGAGAAGCGACCAACCACAGGACAGCACCAGGTGTTTCTTCCTTGTAGAGTTTACACAACTGTGTGTCCTGCACAGTGTGACTCAGTAATAGGCAGGTGGAGATCCTCAGAGATAAACTTCACACTCCAAATACAAAGCATCTTCCCTTGTCATAGCCTGAGCTCTGTCTCAGAATAACAGGGCATGCCCAGTTACAAAGTCATCACTCCCAGGGAGTCCCAGCTGGAGTTTCTGACCACAGACCTACAGCCTCCCAGGCCAGAGATGATTTTTTTTTTTTTTTTTTGGTTTTTCGAGACAGGGTTTCTCTGTGTAGCTTTGCGCCTTTCCTGGAACTCACTTGGTAGCCCAGGCTGGCCTCGAACTCACAGAGATCCGCCTGGCTCTGCCTACCGAGTGCTGGGATTAAAGGTGTGTGCCACCACCGCCCGGCTCAGAGATGATTTTTATCATAAGCAACGCTGCTTAACAGCATAGCTAATATTCTACTCTGTGAGGTTTCAGGGACAATGGATCAAGAAAGGGAACTGGGTCCAAGGTCAGTATCTCATTCACAGAGAAAGGATTTTGTTAACCCTTCAACATTCTAAAAAAAAAAAAAAAAAAAAAAAGAAGCCAGCCTAGATAGGAAAGAAAAGAAATCTTAGGTCACAACTGCCGGAGTAGGTTCAGAAGCAATTTGCTCAGAATGAACCAATGAATGCACAGGAAGCTCCAGGAGCTTTGGTATCAGGAAAACTAAGCAATTAGGAACCTTGGGCAACAAAAAGCTGGTTAGGCAGCTACTTAGCAGTGGGATCATTGTGAGCACTCACAGAACCCTGTCCCTCTGCTGGAATCCAGCACACACTCTGCTCGGGGAAAGGGGAGGAGAAGGGGGGGAGGGGGGATGTGTTTAGAGTTGCGGTACAGTGTTTCCCTCAGTGAACAATTACTAGATATTGTATGGACAGTGTTTAGATACCCACAACATCACAATGACTTCTTAGTTGTTTCCTTTTCAGGGTCTTTATGGCCATACAGAAAGTTTAACTCTAAGTTATAGCAAAAATAAGCATCACAAACCTTTACAATATTAATGTGGTCAAACAGCTGACAGAAAAAGGGAAAAGAAAAGAAAGACAAAAATCAGAAGCAGGAGAGAGAGCAAAACACAAGTATCCATTTCTCCATCAACATCGTGGGAAGTCAAGAGGTTCCGTCCTTAATGGATGGACCAGAACTTAGAAGTCAGGTATACTGTTCATTTTTAAATGCTGCACTATATAGAACTAAAAAGAAAACACCCCAGAAGAGAGAAAGCAGTTACTAAAGCTGGTAAATGAATAAGGAATAAGATGCTGTTGGTAGTATAGAAGTCAGCAGGAGACAAAAACAAAAATCTACCAGCAAGTCAAAGGCACTCCCCCTGAGGAGTGGACAGAAGGTGCAAAGGTCAAGGTTGGCTTTCCGATTACAAGCCCCTGTATTGTTTAATGTTCTACATGCTGTTTGCATTTGTTAGAAAAGATTAGGGTTCTACAATTTAGAGGAGAGCAGAGGAAGAGAATGTAAGGTCTAAAGGTTAGAACAAGAGGCGCACAAACATTTTTAAAAAACTGTCAATACCAAAGCGTGATTATCCACAACAGGAAGAATCCTTCACCTTGAAAGCAAGCCAGAGCAGGGCCAAGCATCCAGGGCTAAGGCTTCTGTGTATCTGACCACCCCTACCCATGCTACCTCCCAGTTAGAACAGGTACAGCTCTAGAAGCTAAAGGAAGCTTCTCTTGACATTTGCTCTGCAGCACGTTAGTGAAGAGAGCTGTTTGCACATCTTCTGAAGGACTACATTAAGGTGGGGTAGAGTAAACTGAGATTACATCTATGAAGGTAAAATCATAACTACTGGTTCCACTGATTCTAATGGAGTCCACAGAATCTTGTCTTCCTTTTTCTTCTCTCTTGTTCTGATGAATCATCCACAGCTTATTAATATGTAAAACGCTACTGGAGAACCTGAGTGCTGCAATCCAAGTGGAAATCTTGTCAATTATTTAAGTCGATCAATTAAGGGAAACAAACCAATAAGATGCTGATGGCCATGCAAAGGCACTGAGCGAACCTGTACACAGAGGATTTTCTCACTCACAAAACCCCAGTGAGTTTACTACAGCCCATTAGGACAGGCATCTGTGCAGAAGGAGTACACTCTTGTTGAAGGCCTGTGGAGCTCCCTGGATGGATGCTTGTAAAGAAAAGTGCACATGACAGAGGGGTTGTCAGCAGCGCCAAAGATGGTGAGCTGTGGGGAAGCACTCTGGCCTGGGAGCTGTGCTCAACAGCTGCTCTGGAGAGAGCAATGGGCAGCTGGCTCATGGGGCCTAGAGGCGTGCCACTGTTTGTAAAGGGTTCCGGGTTCCAGCAGTGTGGGAGAAAGATAACCCCCCTTTTCCTGTTTCTCCACCCAGGTAGTTTGGTGTTCTTCAGTAATACCTGGGGACTATAAAGCTCGGGCTAAGTGGCAAAGAGTCCTGGATTAAAATTTGACCTCTGCTCCTTGGAAAAGATGCTTCTGCTCTCCAAACTTAATTTTCTCTTTTATAAAATGAGGGCAATGTCCCATTAAGCACCCTGTACTCAGACAATGAGATACAATATATGAAAGTACTAGAATACTAGTTAGCAAATGACAGTTTGTTTTCCTACACTGTGGCCAAGGTGCTCGCAACATTCATGCTCCCCTAAGAAGTGGCGGTCTAGGCACACTCGAGTAGACTGTTTTTGTCCTCAGTGGTACACGAGTAGAAGGAATGCATACTGTGCAAGCCCGGGCTTCTTAGAAACAGCTATAACCTCTCTTTCTGCTTCCATGACCTGTAGCTGCTAGACACAGAAGATGCCGATGAGCCCCCAAACAACGATGAACCCACAAGAAGGGGCCACTTGACAAGCCACCCTGTTACAGGAAGCTGGTTAAACATTGACGCTTATCTGTTATAGCCCCAAACGTGAATGTCACCATAAAACACGATGTGTAGTACTAATAGCAGTGCTGGTGGTGTTGAACACTGAGTCAGACACACTGTCATCAATGCCATTAGGAAACCATGGACCAGGGACATAGTTCAGTGAGAGCAAATGCCTAGAGGCATCCTGGCAACCAAACAACCAATCAACAAAGAGACAGACATCAGAAAAGAAATTATAGCCAAATAAGCGTACAAAGAGATGCTCAGCAGCATCAGCCATGGGAAATGCAAACCAAAGCCTCAAGGGTGCCCACTTCATTGCCCCGGGACTAACTGTGGCTCACAGATGACAAGGCCAGCAAGACTGAGAAACTAGTCCCTCACAGGCTGCTGAAGGCCATGGAAGTGGCTCAGTGGTTCTTCGAACAGGTAAATACAGTTACTCTAATAGTAGTTCTGATGGTGTTGAACACTGAATCAGACACACTGTCATCAATGCCATTAAGAAATATTACGCAGCAACTTTACTCCTAGGTACCCTGAAGAACACTTAAACAGTATGTTCACACACACTCTCCTGTGCAGGAGTATGCAAAGCAGCCTTATTCATTAAAGCTAAAGAAGAAAACACAATTCAAACATCTGTCAGGATGAACAACTAAAGAAAATAAGGTCACACACTAGAAGATTATTCACCCAGACAAAAGGGAAATCTTCATCTCTGATACATCTTATCTCCAGGATGAACTGGAGAACTGCCGAGGAGAACTGAGGACAAAGGTTATACAGCATATGATTCCATTTACATTGGCTTACCACATTTTGCAAATCCAGAGACAGAAAGTAAATTACTAGATGCTGGAGCAGCTGGAGGGAAATAGGTTTATTTCCTATTATTGGGGGAGGGGGTAATAAAACTGTTTTGGGTCATCAGATAGTGATGGTTGCACAATTCTGTGAATGTACTAAAAACCGCCCAGTTACACACTTGGAAGGTGAACTTGGAGTACATGAAGGTATTGTAGTTTGGATGTAAAATGCCCTCAAAGGCCATGTGTAAAGGCTTGTTTGGTCACTAGTCTGTGGAGGTACTGGGAGTTGGTGGCAGGACCTAGAGAAAGAAAGTGAGGTACCCAGAGGCATGACTTGGCAGGTGATACTGGGGTTCCAGTGCCTCCTTCCTCCAGCTCCCCAGAGGCCACTTGCAAAGCTCATGACCATGGGCAGGAACCTCTGGAACATGACCCCAAAGCAGCTGTTCTTCTATAGAAGTTGTTTCTCAGTGCTGTGTCATGGGGATGGAAATCGGACTAACATGGGATTGTAATTTGATTTTTTTATTTTTTATTTTATTATTATTATTTTTTTGGTTTTTTGAGACAGGATTTCTCTTTGTAGTTTTGGTGCCTGTCCTGGATCTTACTCTGTAGACCGGGCTGGCCTCGAACTCACAGAGATCTGTCTGCCTCTGCCTCCCGAGTGCACCACCACCGCCCAGCTTGTAATTTGATCTTTAAAGATGAAGTCTCAGCTTTGCTGTGTTTTACCTCCCAGACAAAACTCTCCCCCAATAGGCACCAAGCCTCTTCATGTGTCACGGTTAAAGACTGGCCGGAACAACCCACAGAATCCTTCTTTCAAGGTGTTCCCACAGCCAGGTAAGCTCAAATAGAGACCCAATGCTGAAGGCCTGTGAAGAGCCTAAGGCTCATGGCTTTCCTTAGTTTAGGTAGGTACTGGCTGAGGTTTGGTATGAGGAATGGCGCGAGGTGAGCAGGAAGACAGAGCCCCAGAGTAACCACTGAAGCCAAATTCTCGGAGGAAGTAAACAGTCCTAAGAGGGTCGTGTGGGGCTTGGAGGTCGGAGGCAGGACTGCACAGGAGTCTCTTACTTTCCCTGTTTGGACATGTCAGCTATTTTCAAGTTCAGTTCACAGGTAAAGCTTATTTGGGCATGGCAAGTAAACTCTCATTTAAACTCTTAATAGTCAAAACTGAAACAAAGTATCTTGGGAAAGCACTTCACCACCCTTGTGGTTGCATCAATCTCCTTAGGGGCCTCTGAGCTCACAGAGGGCTGCCCTTGCAGTGAGAGGATGCTACTTACTTGCAGGAGACTTTCGTTCTGTCAGCCACCATGGTCCACTGCTGCTGATTGGTGGAAACCTCAACGTAGTAACTGTAGCTTCGATCGTCACAGTCCCAGAGTAGTAACCTGAGCAAAGAGAAAACACTACATTGTCTTTGCATCCTAACTGCCATGGCGGCCTTGTGTCATCCCTCCCCTGCCCCCTGTGCCCCACCCTGCACCCAGGCTGTAGGGGAGCGAACCCCAATGAAAATACCAAGAGAAGGGCCCCGTCGGGCTGTGGCCCGCTCTTTGGGAGTCCGCTTCACTGACCACCCAACTCCAGGGAACCTCTGTCCCCTTAGCAGCAAAGTTCAGACTGGCTGAGGAGGAGGAGGAGGACGTCCCTGGGTCATCTTCTCAGGTTCTCCAGCTTTCCTCTGTTGCATCTGACTAAGCTAGCTGCTTGGGGAATCAGTGCTTTCTCACTGGTGCTAACAAGCACTTATCATGTTCTGTTTCCTCTCATTTTTACCATGTTTCCACATGACTCTGGTAAGATTACCTGATGTGGAAAAACAGCTATCCATAAACTTCTAGAAGTGACTACTCCTAGCACCCCAAAGTCTGTGTCCTTCAGTAACATTACGTCATATATATTTTATATACACAAAGTCTATGTGGTCATATATATTTACATACCTCTGACATATGTGAATACAAATCTATAAATGTAGATAGAAAGACACATGTATAAAGATGTGTGTCTGTATGTGCATGCGCATTCTCCACAGACAAGGTCTTGTGCTGTAGGCTGGGCCAATGAGCCCATAATCCTGCTTCAGCTTCTTGAGTGCTGTGATTACAGGGCTGTTAACAGTCCACCTGGCCTCCTACACAATTCAAATTATCCTCAAGTTACTTATAATACCCAATACAAAGCAAATGAGATGTAAATAGTTTTTTTTTCTGTATTTTTAAAGGAATTGACAAGAAAAAAATCTGTGCCCTTTTATGCAAACAAAAAAAATTTAAAGCAATGTTCAACTATGTGGACCCCAAGTGAGGGCCAACTACACCAGAAAACATACTCATTATCTGGGAACTTACTATCTCGGTTCTGCTCTGAGCCCTCTTTCTGTTCAGCTGAGAACTTCAATGGACTATGAGTCTACTTATGTGAACTTCAAAGCAGAATTCACTTACCTACCAGTTTCAGAAGAGCTGTTACTTCTAAGGAAGGTATTGATTGGAAAATGGGATGAGGGCAACTTCTAGAAGGCTAGAGATGTGCTAGTTTGATCTCAGTGGTAGTTACATGGCTGCAGGAGCATGTAAATATTCATCATGCTATGCACAAAAGATACGTGAACCACACACTCTACATGCGTGGTTCTTCAATTAAAAACAGGATCTGAGCCGTTCAATATGGGATCTGTATTTGGCTTCTGATTTCCACTGTTAGCTGGCTTTGCCTAAACAAAGTATATGCAATGTCACACTTAACAGGAAGTGATATGCATGTGCTTCCAGTCAGCTACAACAGTGAGCACCCTGAAGGCAGTGCCCATATCTAAGTCGTTTTTCCATACCCAGAGCCTGGAACAGCACCTCACTTGGAGCCAGTGCTCAGGGGCTGTCAGCTGAGCAAACACAGCAGTGACAATGATGATCATGATGGCCAACATTTCTTTAATGCTTATGTGGATTAGGTCCTATGTCAAGTGCTCTGCACAGTCTGGTCTATTAAATCCACCTGAATATCCTCTCAGCAAGCATGATTACAATCCTCACATTATATGGATGGTAGAAGTGAGTCTTGCGACCGTAAATACCTTATCTAAGCTTATTGTTAGTACGTGAGTGATGCAGGATTCCAACCTGGTATCCCGATCAAAAACTAGTTCTGTAATCACCTGCCAAGTACTCCTGTTATTCCCACTTTATGTATCTGGATCACATTTCTACTCTAACCCATTATTCCCTAACTGCCATTTCTAGTGTCTTCTTTAATCTTGCCATTACAGTCAAGGAAAATCCTTGCACAAGTTTTGTGTCATGCATGAGGCTACTATGGAGAATTACTGCTGCTGTGATTGTTTCTGGATATTTAACCTAGGGTTAGGCAAGTGTTCTACCACTAAGCTATGTTCATAGCCCTCTTACATTGCCTTTTAAGGTGGTGTCTAAGTTGCCAAGGCTGGCCTTGAACTCTCACTCGGTAGTCCTAGGCAGGCCTTGAATTTTTATTTTATTTTATTTTTATTCCATGTACATTGGTGTTTTTACCTGCATGTATGTCTGTGTGTGAGTGTTGGATCCTCTGGAACTGGAGTTACAGACAGTTGTGAGCTGCCATGTGAGTGCTGGGAATTGAACCTGGGTCCCCTGGAAGGGCAGCCAGTGCTCTTAACCACTGAGCCATCTCCCCAGCCCGGCCTTGAATTCTTTGAAGCCCTGTCTTTCAGGCCTCTGAGCAGCTGGGATGACAGGCCCGTGCCCAAGGCCCAGTTCCTGTCCCTTCAGTTCTTTGCTTCAGTCTCACCTCTGCTTGCAATCAAGGAACAGTCATGTGCTCTTACAGGGAAGGGGAGATCTCAATCAACCCCTCCTCACCTCACAGCTTTGAGTATGGTAAATGTCCTCAGAAACTCCTGGAGGATGGTGGTACTAGAAGAACCTGTAAACTGATTGGTGGTGGCACACGCCTTTGATCCCAGCACTTGGGAGGCAGAAGCAGGTGAATCTCAAGTCCAAGGTCAGCCTGGTCTACAGATGTAGTTCCAGGACAGCCAGGAATACCCAGAGAAATCCTGAGGGGAGGGGGGAGCACCTGTAAGGCCATGCCTCACGCCATCTATATCAAAGGCACTGACTTCATAACATTTCATTCTACAGATGTCCCACAATTTAATCAGTTTCGTAGTACTCAATATTTAGGTAGTTAGTAGTATTTCACGGTTAGGAAAATTCTTTTTTTTTTTTTTTTTTTTTTTTTTTTTGGTTTTTCGAGACAGGGTTTCTCTGTGTAGCTTTGCGCCTTTCCTGGATCTCGCGCTGTAGACCAGGCTGGCCTTGAACTCACAGAGATCCGCCTGGCTCTGCCTCCCGAGTGCTGGGAAAATTCTTTAGTAAACATTTTTAGCTAAATCCACTACTTCCCTTGAAAGTTTGTACAAAAAAAAAGTCTCACTTTGAGGCTGTGGTATGTATTATAAAATAGCTATAGACCTCTCTTTTCCCACACCCCAGACAAAAATTTCTAAGAGGTTGTACTGCCAGCAGCTGCTAGCCAGTGCCTAGTTCTATATATCTTACTGATAATCCTACTTAGAAACACTGCTGCTGTTATAGATGAAACACATTTCATTAATTTGCAGGGGTTTTTTTAAACTTATCATTGAACTTGAACATTTTGTATATTTTCTATATTTATCCTATTGTTAATGACTTACAAAATGTCCTCTACATCTAAAGGATATTAATTCACTGCCTATCATAGTTGGCATGCTAAAGATATTAATTTTTATTAGCCTAGTCCATCGATCTTTACCTCAATAATTTCTCCTAGCCTAAATTTTTTCTTTCCTGAATAGCAGCCAAGAGCACATAGTGGTTGAGACATCTCCTTTCTATTCTTCTATTAAGAGTCTCTGGGGAATGCAGGGTCACGGTGACTCTTGAGTGGAAAGGGACACTGATGGATGGCAGGTTATCAAGTGTAGGGCTCTGTCTTCTACATGTGGAGTTTTAGAGGGATTCAAATTCATGTACCAGGATGCCTATTTGCTTGGAACTTAGGCTTCATCAGGAATAAAATCCTTTTGTTGATTCAACTGAAAAAACAAGTACAGTTTAAAACCCTGGAAGAAAAGCTGGCTCAGTCTCCTTGCTTTCTATGGGTCGGATTCCGCTCTCGTTAGGCACAGTGTAAAGCCCACCTCCTTCCCCCGCCGGCTTCTTTGTCTGCCTGCAAAGTCTGTTCTTGGTATTTGCACTGACAGCATAGAGACACTTCTGGCTTGTAATCTGGCTGGAATGTTTGCAGAGTGTGATCACCCAGCACAGGCACTCCTTGTGACCTTAAAAGAGATGAGCTCCTTAAACACACCCCCCTCCTTCCTCCACCCCATTATCAGAAGCCATTTTCAAAGAGGCTGACTTTATCCCAACAGAGATTCACCAGTACAGATCAGGCCTGTGAATGGTGGCCACAAACCTCCCCATCTAATGAGCACCCCACTGAAATGCCTAATGACATCACATGCTGTCTCCTCCATCTCCCCTTACTCTTACAGTGGAGAAGTGCTGGTTTTAAAAAAAATTGATTAGCAGATGTGATTCTGCTTACATCTCCCATAAATGCTCTGGCTGGTTGCATATCATTGATTACCCGGGGCTCAGTTTACAGCAACTAATTGCTCTCCTTGCTGGTGTTTTGATACAAAATTCGATAGTGAATATGATTTCAAAACTCTTGTCTTTGTGGCCTGAGTCAGAAGTGACTGGAGGCAAACCCAGTGGACTGAGTTTTCCTTTCTTAAAATAATTGCTCTCTCATCAGTCTGTGAAGGAAGTTTCCGAATCGTAGCATTCTAATTGGAAAGCCTGCATTATGCATGCGATGACAAACTTGTGCTGAATGGCATTTTTTTTCATCCTTTCTTAAGGGATTAATTCCATGCCAGACTGTGAACAATGGCTGAAACCTAACAGAAGAGATCAACAGTTTCTCCACTGAATTGGTGTCTTTAGACCAGGAGCAAGGGCCTGTTTGCTTCGACCTAATTGCCCATCGTTTGTGGCAGCCTTGCTGGAAGACATGGGGACACGACACACTGCTGCTGTTGCTAGAAGCTTCCTCATTTGGGGGAAACAACCAACCAAAGTAAGATCAACTACCCGGCTATTAGCAACACAGTAACTTATAGAACTCATTTATAAATTTTCTGTCAAAGACATTCATAACCTCAAAAAATGTATATATAATATCCTTAAAGAGTTCCTAAGTTCTTCAGAAATAGTTACCTTTCATTTAACAATTAAAAACTTATTTACCAAGCACTAAGCACCATTAGGTAAATCTTTGAACCCACTTATCTTCACGTTCACCCTTTGTGGACTTCAGTGTCTGCCTTTGATAGTATTCCGAGGCGCTTGTGGTTCTAACAGTTTTTAATCCTCTGCATATGCACTGGAGGGTTTGGTATGACTGTACATGGCATTCTCTTTGAGAACTGCTTGTAGCCCCATTTCAAAGTAGGTGTGGGAGTTCTTGGGCTGTTTGTCCTGCAGACCTAGCTGCATCCTAGGAAGCAGATCCATGCTGGGCTAATCACATTTCATTTCTCAAAACTGGAGGATGTAGTGAACGTCTAGCTTAATTGGCCCTGCTCACTTAAATGAGATAATGAGGAGGCAGACATTCCAGGGTGGCCCTCTTTCATCACAGGCACCGGGAAGGATGGAGCCATGGGTGTGAGAAATGCCACCATGAAGCCACCTTCATGGCTTAGTGCATCTTTACTTGGTTTCTGTCACTTGCAACCAAAGGGGCATGAGCTAAGTTACCAGGAGATCACGCTGGGAGCAAAGGTGTGTGACAGTGAGTAGATGCTGAGTGACGAAAGGCTGCCTTGGTGGCAGCAGGACTCTAGAGACAACAGGAACGCTCCCTTTGAATGAAGGTCTTCCTGCTGCAGGACAGGCAGGCTCTGTAGAGGGAGAGAGTGGCAGGACTGAGGTGTGACAAGGTGAAGGGTGGGTTAGGCTCAGTGAGGGGCCTCTGGAGGGACTGGACTGTGCACTGGCTAGTCACCAAGCACTTCAAAACCACCCAGCAGGGGTGCTGGGGAGCTTGACTAAGTGACTACATGACTACAGGGCTTTCACCTCATTGAAGAATCTGCTTCTCACTGTCCAATGCAAAGCAGAAAGACAAAATGTGAGGGACCTTTTTAATCCCTGTGGTCCACAAGGGGCAGACGGCCTGCAGCAGCTGCCTGAGGGGTTAACAGGGCTCCAGGACAACAAATCCACCAGTGAGAAACTGGGATTTCCCCAAGACAAAAGGGATCCTTCTGGGGGGCTGCCACAGCACTGGGTGGTGTACTTCTCAGTGGGGGGCAAGGCCCAGCTGCTGGAGATCTGCAAGGCCAAAATGAGAGTCTCAGCAGGAAACTAGAGCCAAGTTAGAACACTTCAGCCAAAGAGCCGGAAGGGACCAAATGGCTGCCCTGAAGATCCCAGACATGAGCCTAGTGAAGGAGCTATGACCACAGGGGCCATGCCTCCAAGTGGGCTACAGCCTTCAAACAGAGGGACACCAGCCTTCTAACTACGGGCTTGTCACCAGAGGAAAGCGTTCTTGGCAAGTACGTTAGCAGAACACACCAGAGCCTCGATCTCCTGTAGGATACTGCTTAATCTCTCAAAACTAGGATGCTGTGTCTGTCAGCTTTCTGTCACTGTGACAAAATACTTGAGATACTAAACTTTAAAATGGGTAAGGTTTATTTTGGCACATAGGCTTTGTTGTTTTGTTTTATTTTAAGATAGGGTCTCACTTGGAACCATGTAAATCAGGCTGGCCTCTGACTCACAGAGATCTGCCTGCTTCTGCATCTCAAGTGTTAGGATTAACCACACCTGGCTATAGCAGTTTTTGCTGTTTCAGTGCCTGGCTGTCAGCACATTACTTCTGGGTCTGTGGTGAGACAGTGTGCAGTGAAGAAAAATGCTTGTAGCCAGGCAGCCAACAGGGAGAGCTGGAAAGGGCCAAGGCTCCAGCATTCTCTCTAAAGGCATTCTGTAGATGACCTGCAGACCTCCCTTCCACGAGGCCTCACTTCTAAAAGGTTCCTCCATCTCTGGAAAGCACCATGGCTGGACACCAAGCCTTCCCATCCAGACTGCAGCAGACAGGAGATGAGCTCTCCAGGGAAGTCAGAAACAGTGGCCCTGCTCAGGGCTAAGTCTTGCTCAGGCTCTTGGTGTCTGGTGTCTGTAGTTGGTGTTTAAGCACTGATGCCCCAAGATGAAATAAAGGGAGGTGGCAAAATCAACACTTGGGCTGCCTGTGGGTGCCATCTCATTAGGACAGACGGCAATGAAAGCGGGGCTGCATCTCTAGTTCCGACTTACACCTGATACACCACAATCCAGGGAACTGTAAGTGGGGAGCCTGCCTATGGGGTGCAACTTGGAACAACTAGACAAGGAGAGGCTTTCCCAGCTCTGAGACAAGACAGAACTAGCCATCTTTAGCAGCTGCTGGGACCTGGTTCTTTTCCTTGGGGACAGTGAGCTTTAAATTCAAGGTCTTGCTGAGAACCTAAGAGCTGACGCTGTATGGTACCAAGGGCTCAAGTGTGGGATGAGAAGTGACTAAGCATTGCTTCAGTTCATATATGCACAGACCACACCCACTGTCTGTGCACACATTATCACACTTAGGAAAAAATATCAATTTATAATCCCCGCACTTCCTACTTCTCAATGCAAAGCTCTTTGTCTAAGTCATTGGTTAATTTTCTGGCATGCACTAAACACTACCCCAGTTACCTTTAGATTATTCAGTCACTTGGCAAACCTTTATTTTTTGACAAGTGAGTTTTGGCCTGGTCTTATGATCTGGATTTCATACTACATAGTCTTTCATTTTATGCTTTCCATGTGAATATGAGAAAACTATGTCTAGGCCAATGCCCTCAGGAGAAAAGCTCTTTCTTGTATTTTGAAGGTGACTCTTTTGCAATACAGCCCCTTCCTTAAGCAAGCAGGTGGCACCAAATGGTCACCGGCTGGCCTTGTGGTATCTGACAAAGCGAAGCCTCATGCTGCGGCAGACCTTTTGGGCATGGACATGTTAAGCAGGCAGGCAGCTTTTACAGATCTTTCCCGGTGTTTAAATTTGGCATTATCAGGTTCCCTCTCTGCAGCAAGGCCATCTGCCCTGATGCTGGCAGCTTCCTCATCATGGTGTGGATACACAGTGAGATGAGCTCCCAGGAGGAGGCTGAGCACAGGGCGTGGCTTCCTAGACATTTAGCCAGCTCACTTACAGCTTCATTTGTTGGGAAGAGCATTGGGTGCCACTGTAGCATTAACAGGCCAGAGTCAGTATGTGTAAGAGCTAAAGGCAATATGATTTGTGTGATCTTTTCCCCTCAAATTCTATGAAATTATAGGGAGAGTAAGACAGACAGACCTGACAAAGAGCTTGGGACTCACTTTATAACCTAAGTGTTAGGGATTTGACTTCCTCAGTCTTTGATACATGTGACTCCTCCAGGGTAAAACAGGCCCACCATGGGCATCCATCCAACAGGTGGGGTGTGGAGGGGGATGAGAATAAACTCAATTGGCTCTACATTTCTTACAAAACAACACCCAAAGGATGCGCCCTAAGCAGGGGCCACCTGTCCCCGGCATACTACCTTCTCAACTGGCTTACACTTTAGGGATGTATAGAGCAGGATTACTGAGGATGGGGGAAAGAGCATGGATTCCAGACAAACTGCACTTTTCACAGGACCTCACTGCTTCTCCCTGCCTCCCTCCCTCCTCACTTCCTTCTTCCTTGGCAATGCTGGGGTCTGAACCCAGGGCCTCATGCATGCTAGGCAAGTGCTTTACCAGCTGAGCTGCAGCCCAGCCCACTCACTGCTATTTCATCTCTTACTTTATACGTCTTCTCCTCTGACTACATGCTAATGTGTGCTCACATGCATACAACCTACACAAAGAACTAAGAAACAGAGTCAAAGAGAAATTGAATAAGCTCCACAGCTCCTTTCTACTCCCTTGGGTCAAGGGTTCACAGGAATTTGTGTCTGGGGGAAAACTCAAATTTAGCTATAGGCACAGTTTTGTACTCTCTCAACCTGGCGAGAGAGGAGGGGAATAGAAGGGCAAAACAAGGTAGGAAGGCTTGACTCAATATTACAGGCAAGAGAACATTCCAGCAGAGATGAAGCATAAGGCAAAACCCTTCCCATTCACTCATGTCCTTTCTCTATTTTTGCCCTTAGCAAACCTCTTTTCTGGTCTCTCTCAACACAGCCAGTACCATTTTCCCACACCTCTTTCTCTTTCTTACCAGCCTGACCTCTTCACCTGAGTCAGATCTAGGTCCCCACCTCTGCCCCAGCTCTGAGTCATCCAGTGTTCCCTACAGACATAATCGACAAAGTCCTGGGCACTTGCTGAGTGACTTGAAAACAGTTCAGGCCTGGATCTCTCTCTACCACCTGTGCTGGCTGGCCCTTCCTGCCCGACCTCCTGTAGCCAGTCCCAATTCTCCTATCCTATATAATCAAAGTCGGCTAGCCGCCTGGCTGTCATATCTACTTGTCTTAACCCCCCCCCCCCTCCGCCACATCCATTTTCTGAACTTCTTTTGTGAAGTCCACATGAAAGCCACCCTCTGAAACACAAGACCAAAGCAGCAAGTTGCAAGCGCTGTACAATGTAAGGCTTAGAGGACAGGTAGTTTATTCTGTTCCAAGACTGAGCTGTGATAAATCATGACTCCCCATGTGGTACATGACTTACCATTAAAATAAAGACATTAATGAGAACAATAATAGCAATATCTTCTCCACAGCACACAAAGGTGAAAATCCGAAATAACTATAAGTTCTTATAAACAAAAGATAATTAATCAACTTAATATGTTGCTGTGAGATTAATCTTTTGAAGAATGGCAAGAAGCCAGAAAATAAGCAACATTTTATGTGATTTCTTTTTTGTAATAGCTAGAGGAAAAATGGCTAATTAAGTTTTTCAATAGGATTCTTTTGATCACTGGCCACTTGGTACAGTTTTCTTGATCCAGACCTTCAAAGCTAGGATCACAACTTTTAATTCAAACATTTTCAGATGAGCATTCACAACTTTAACTTTCCTAACTACTCAACAGCCATAATTAAAGCCAACTGGTGTGGGTAACAGGAGCAAAGGCTAAGTGAACAGTTAGCTGCCATTCCCCTCTAGAAGCGCCGACACTGATCTGTGCAGAGCTGGAGCCCAGGCAAAGGCTGGCAGGGAAGGAAGGGGTCTGCTCCTGCTCACTGCTGCGGAAGATGAGGAGAGCAGGTTCCAACTCCTGCCCCCTCACTCCTCCCACATTTGCTTGGAGGAGGGATCCTAAGTCAAGAAGAAAACACTCCCTCTTTGCAATGTATTCTGCCTGAGCTGCCTTTTGAGAAGTAACCCTTCCAGGTGTCGGCATGAATATTCACCAGCGTGTGCTGGGCATAGGGGCCAGTCTCCATGCCATGTACACTAATCCTTCAAAATGTATTCCAGGCAAGCCACTAGGGTAAAGTCACATATAAAAAGCATGGTTTTCAGTGATGGATATTGGAAGTCTGAAAGAAGGAAATCACAGTGAAGGAGGCAGATGAATAAATCACTCTGGAGGCTCTGTGGCAGCAAGACCACCCCACCCCACCCCCATGCCACACTGACTGGCGCTGCAGGAGGTGTCACTAGAATACTGAACTCTGGGAATTAAATGCTGTCTCCTTTCATTCAGCTGCCTCACCCTTCCTTATTAAGACCAGCAAACATTTATCTTCCTCCCTCTGCCCCACCATCCTCTTGCTACAGCCCTTTACCTTTCCTATTTGGGCTAACAGGACCCACAGGGACTTGCTGAGAGCACACGCCCTGCTACCAGGTTCATGCCCTGCACTCGGCACTTGCAGAAGAAAGGACGTGGTGCTAAGAATGATCTGGGTCCAGAGGTGAAATCTCACCTTTTCTTGGGATCCTCCAGCGCTGAGCCCCCAAGGGCCACTATGACATTCATAAGGGGCAGAGGAGGCTGTGGCTAAAGTACCTTGAGTGAGTCACACACAAGACGACTTCAAAGAGCTACGCTGGGGACATCTTGAGCCAACTTCCTAAAGCCAGGGGCAGCTCTGATGGTCTGGGGACATTCAGGAGATGTGAGCTGTCACCCAAGGGAAGAAGCAGGAGTGGGCCACAAAGGGCTCTACCACACTGCTCAATGTGACGACATGGTGTGTGGCCTTACCAGATGGGAAGCAAGAGCCCCAACTTTCTCTATCTTTCTCCACAGCCACAGCCTCATTTCACCTGTTAAGTGGATGGAGAGTGTGAGGAGGGAGAAGGAGGTAGACGGATTTTCATTTAGAATGATTTGTGGTTGTATTTCTCTAATCTTTTTTTTTCCCCCTTTCCCCTTCAATACAAAACAATTGATGAAAGCCAGGCATGGTGGTGCACACCTTTGATCTCAGCACTTGGGAGGCAGAGGCAACAAGATCCCTGAGTTCGAGGCCAGCCAGAGTTGAGTTCCAGGACAGTCAGGGCTATGCAGAGACACCCTGTCTCAAACAAAACAAAACAAACAAAAAACCAATAAATGATACATCCTTCAGTATTTTTCTAAAATATCCACAAGATAGATAATTAGTTGGGGGGGGAGAAAAACAGTATTTTAAAAAGTACTCTTGAGGGGCTGGAGAGATGACTCAGCAGTTAAGAGCACTGGCTGCTCTTCAGAGGACCTGGTTCAATTCCCAGCACCCACATGGCAGCTCACAACTGTCTGTAACTCCAATTCCAGGGTCTGACACTCTCACACAAACATATATACATGTAGGCAAAACACCAATGCATATAAAATAAAAATAAATGATTAAAAAACAAAACCCAAAACAAGTATTCTTGAGAAGTGGAACCACTCTCACAAACATTGTCTTCCAAGATCCTCAGCATCTAGAAGAGAATACACCAGAGCTCAGGGCCGGAGGTGGTCCACCCGGCATGCACACACGAGAACTCAAGCTTCCTAGGCCACTGCTTACACTGGCTCCTCTCCATGCAGCAGACAAAGGCTTGTTCCTCACAAGACACCGCAGAAGAGAAGAACCACTGGGTCACGGCATGTGTTTTGTTCCCAAACAAGACACTGATTTCCGTATTACTTTTAATAGTAGGTTTACAAGTATTCTTATTTTCACATACTGAAACTGTAGAAGGCATATGAATCCCCTGACTCTTTGCTTTTCCCATGTATGCCAGGGATGTCAATGAGGAAAGTGTCTGGCTAGGTTACGCAAGGGCTATCTACACTTGTCTCGTAGAGAGAGTCTGCTGGAGCACAGCAGTGCCCCTAAGGGGGGAAGTACGACATATGTACTGCTTGTCTCTTTACAGGAAACCTGGCCATGCCCCAGAACTGAGGCCAGTCTTAGTGAACAGTGCAGAGGCGAAGTATAAAGGCTTGGTTTAAAATAAGGTTGAGCCTAACCTAAAAATGTCTAAAATCTCTTTCACTGAATGTTTCAAAATATGTTTTTTAACGTGGCAAATTCCACATGGAGTTAAGAGTCTGCTTTAGTCACAATTCCATCTTTGTTACTGTGACAAGCACACTGACAATTCTTGGCTTGCCTTTCACACCAAATTTCTAGTATTTTTCCCAACAGCTACACAGTTAGAAAGGCAGGGAGGAAGAGAGAGAGGGAAGGAGGGAGGAAGGGAGGGAAGGAGGGAGAGAGGGGAAGGACAAGAAGGATGGAAGGAGGGAGGGAGGGAGAGGGAGGAAAAGAGGGGGAGGGAGAGAGGGAGGGGAGGAGGGATGGAGAGAGAGAGAGAGGGAGGTATTTAATTAAAAGGAACCATTCCCAAGTCCTCCTTATGCTCCAAACTGATTCTAAATGCCTAAGATGAACATTCTCAGGGTGAAGACACACAAAAAGGATGGTCAGTGGCCACCACCCTCCAAATCCCTGTGAGATGGAAGGGGTAGGGCAGATAAACAAGCTACAGAGAAACCCCGAGTCCATAAATAACATGCCAAAAGAGTCGTGCAGCAATGATCAGAGCAGTGAATGCGACAGCAGCTTCAGAGGAAGATGACCCCAAAGACCAAACCCCACCAGCTAAGCAGAGAGCGTGGAGTGCAATTGTATACATCTGTTCCTTGCCGTCTCTCTAGTGCTGCCTCCTAGGATTGTAAAATGTAATCTGCAAGCTAGCTGGCCAGAGTAGTTCAGGTCCAAAGAACAGTAAGACCTGAGTACTTGGTGTTTTAACTGAACTCCTCAATTTGGCATCTGTAATGAAGCCAATTTTAAATGGGGATGGGTCTTGAACATGTTCTTCCTGAATAGGACCAACGCATCTCCACAAATTCTCTACCTGCTTCTGAGTCTAACATGGACAGCTAAAAGGTTACTACAGTAACTTAATCATGACAAAGCTGCTCTCCTATCTTCCTAGGAAGGTTATTACCAGCAAGATATTATTCACCTGGTTACCACTAATTATCTATAGATAATGCCTTATCTATTTCTTAACAAGGTTACAGTGAATTTCCCAATAAACAGTATTTTATTGCATTTGTCTTATTTTTTTATTTTTATTTTTTTAGCCTCACAGAAATGAACACAGAAGTCAGAAAAAGACTAGAGGTAGTGTGACAGTCAGTGTCCATACCTTCTTAGAAAGTAAAGTCTCTTATTTACTGTTTTATTCCAGGGTAAGTGGACATGACATATTTTTCAGACAAAGTGTTGCTATGTAACCCTGACTAGTTTGGAATTCACTATGTAGCTCAGGCTTCAACCTTGCAGCAATCTTCCTGCCTCTGCTTCCTTAGTGTAATCCTGTAAACCAGGATTACAGGTGTGCACTACCATGCCCAGGTGGACATGGTTTTTTAAACTCTGAAAGTCGTATTTCTTTACTACTTTTTTTCTGTGTGGTTCTGGGTTTGAACCTGGAGCCTTGTGTATGATGAACAAGCACTCTACCACTGAGCAACATCTCTAGCCCTTGTTCTCCTTTAATTGGAAGTCAGCTAGAATCTTGCCTGCCTCCCAAACTTTATTATGTGCATGATTTATCACTATGCTGGCAAAACACAGGGACCAGTTACAGAAAACCTGATTAAATATTTGTAACAGAAACATAGTTTTTCTTAAGAAGTAAATTTCATGAATAAGAAATCAAACATACATAATCAGCAATGCCTCTCATTCTGGATGAGAACTGTACAGTAAGCAGACCGCTTTTTTAATTTACAGAACATTTTTGAAGCTGAGACTAATATAAAGCACTATTATTATAGTACTGTTTTAGTCACACCCAGAAGCTGTGGCCTCAAAGGACAGCTTTTAAAAAGAAATGTAGCTGGGCATGGTGTCCTCTGCCTATAACCCGGCACTTTGGAGGCAAAGGCAAGAAGATGGAGAGTTTGAGGCCAGCCTAGGCTATAGTGAGAAGGGAATAAATAAAAACAAATGGCAGGTTGGGAGTACAGCTCAGGGGCAGAGTGTTGGCTTTGCATGTTCAAGGTCCTGGGCTTAATCCTCAGCACCCAAAGTAGAGCCTCTCACTGTTCTCTGTGTGTTAGACGGGTGCAGTCTCAATAGGCTGTTTTTACACATGAACCAACAGAGCACATGGAATATGGGGGCTTGTAAAAATCTCAAAGCACGAGGAACCTGGCACAAGGTAGGCTCTGTGGCTGTGCTGTGCCTAGGTGAGCCAGCTCATCACTCGGCCCTCAATTTTCTAGCCAGCACTGCTAGGGTTAACCTGATGACCTTGTGCCACCTAATAATCATAACCACACATGGGCTCCATCCCAGGGCAGGGATATACGGGCTCTGAGCAAGGCTAAGACTCTTCCTTATGAGAAGAGGCAGGCTTGGCGGGGAGGCTCGGATTGTTTTCTCTCTTTGCCCTTTTCCTTACTCCTGTCTAAACACAGACTCGTAATTAAAGCTCAAACAGTTGTCTTGTTTCTTTGAGGCAAAAACACAAGTGGAAAAGAAAAAAAAAATGTATTGTTCATTAAATTGTAGGATCTCACCCCTATAGATTAAAAAAAAAGATATCAATAGAATCAAAACAAAATAAAAATAAATTGAAAAAGAATTTAGATCTTTCTCTGTTAACTGCAACCAAACAAAACTCAAATATAAGCTCCTTTGGAGTAAATGAGTATTAGCAATGAATGCAAATGCTAAATCTTAGTTGTGACAGATAACTGAGTTTCAGTAACTTACAGCCTTAGGGAACAAAAGCAGCAGGCTGACCCCAAGGAAAGGTGCTGTCTCTTCTCTTTTGCTCTTTAGAGCTAAAGAGGCTGTGTGAGGCCCTGCAACAAACTGGAGTCTTCAGAGTAAGTATCAGCACCAGCCGCCTCATCCTGCTATGGTGTCAAGGACAAGGAGCCCAAGCAGCACCTTGGTGTCTTCCTCCGCCAAATGACGTGAGCACAGCTCGCACCCACAACTACTGAGGGGAGAAGAGGAAGAAGGCTCAGCAGTTAAGAGCATCGGCTGTTCTTCCAGAGGACCTGGGTTCAATTCCCAGCACCCACATGGTGTCTCCCAGCAGCTATGAGACACCAAGTTTCAGGGGACCCAACACCCTCTTCTGGACTCTGTGGGCACCAGGCACATACACAGTACACAGACATGCACACAAGCGAAATACTCACACACACTAAATAAAATAAAAAGAATTACTGGTCGGCACAGTAAGCAAGAGAAGTATTATCCAGTCCTCAACAGTAAACCGAGGAGACTGAAGCCATCCTGAGTGGTGCTGGGTTACAGAAAAAGAATCACGACACAAGACCGGCAATGTCATCATGGAGGGACGTGCTTTCAGGAGGGAGAAAGACAATCCTTCCCACTGGGACTCAAGGGCAGCAAAGAGAGAAGATCCTGGGAGAAGTAAGGGCATGGTGTGCACTTATCTAGTAACTGAGCCCTCCTGTATTGAACCTGAGCCATCTCTGAAAGAGGGAGCACAGCAAAAAAAGGGACTCCTCAGCAGGAGCGAAGCCCACGTGTCCTGGCGGGCAGATGAAGAGGGTCCTGGGGGCACCAGGCAGCCTTCCTAGTCATTGCTATTCACCGGAAGGATGCGGAAGGCAGGCAGACAGTGGGGCCAGGCAAGAGAACAGGTGCAGGACTCAGGACGTTCTTGGTCTCCATGGCTCATTTCTTACCTATTCTGAGAATGCTTCTGGCAAGGGCCACTGTGGCTATGTTTTTACAGAGGGTTAACTTCAAACACACAAACAAAACAGTGAGGGAGTGGAGGCTTCTGAGTACACGCCTCGACACTGAGAGTTACTAAGAGACAACAAAACATACAAAGATGGAAAAGTTGAGCTCCCAGAGGGGAGAAAAGTTTCTATTTAAAGGCACCTGGGAAATGTGAAGACTTCCAAAGGTAGACTAACTGCTTTGGACTGCTTTAAGGACTGGGCCTGCATGACGTTCAGAATAGCTTTTTCACTAAACACTCAAAAGATCCACTGAAGCAATCCAGACTGCTAAGTCTGTACAAGTTTCCATCCATTTTCTGAAAGTTCTTCCATCAGCCCTCCCAACAGCAGCCACGTTTCTATGACACTGTGTGGCCTACTTTGGGGTAGTCGAGGCCATCAGCCAGAGCAGGGCACAGTGGGGTTCCCAGACCCAGAGCCAATGCACTGTACTCATTCCGTCTTCTAAAGCAAATGAATGACTGTGAACTGGGTGCTTTACAGCAATTTTAACCAACAATCTGGATAATTAACAAAGCATTTGTTTGTGCATGAAATATTAGGTCAGATGGGTTTAAATCTTGTGTAAAAATGTCTTCCTTGTGGGCTAGTCTTTGACAACTGAAAGACTTTTCACATTATCTAGCTGTGTATGTGATGACTAGCTGTCAAGTTCCCCAGAGAATCAAGGGAGATAAATGGCTGACATGTGAGGTAAGTCACACACACACACACACACACACACACACAAAAAAAAAAAAAAAAAAAAAAAAAAAAAAAAAAACTTTTGGGGGGCATTTAGCCTTTCTTGCATTTCCAAAGAACATCTGAATCTATCACCCCTCTTGTATTTTTCGCATGCAACTTAGTTGCCATAGTAATTCAGTCTCATCTTGAAATTCTCTACCGTGGAAAATAGCTAGGGTCTATTTACCGTGCCCCCACACTCTCTCTGCTGCCAGGCTCCAGGATTCCTGGCCTTTGCATGTTCACACAGTTCAGACGCCAGCATCTGTTGGCAACCACAGACACAATTCTTTACTTTGTGATTTTTCTGGAAACCAGTGTACTGAGGTCTGTGGGTGAGGAGGAGACGTCAGCATGATGCAGATGGGCTCAGGGAGAAACAGCACTTAGTAAATAAATCACAGACCAGCAAGACAAGGAAGAATCTTCAGTTCAGGCCCGTGACAGACGGTGCTCAGCATGACTGATAGGAAGCAAATTTGGTAAAATATCTTTCCAATTTCAACTAGAATTATAGGCAATCTTAATCCAAAGCAGAGGAGTCATATATTTAGATGCTTGCTGTATTCTTTAGACTATAAAAAGGAAATTTCTAGCTCTCTGGGTTGCAAAGAAGCTGTCTTAATGTGAATGGATGTGCTGCTACCACAGTGGCACGCAGGCAGGCTGAGATTGAAGCAGAGCGGCTGAGGCGGCAGGCGTCCTTCCCTGTGCTGATGATGCCGGCGCCTGCCTCCCCAGCCCTTCGCAGTTATCCGCAGGCCCAGATCTTTAGCAGTTTGCTCACATACGCTTAGATCAGCCACACTGAGCAAATATGATGTCCAATTTAGTTGATAGATAGAACTCCCTTTAGCTGCACTAACACAGCGTTGTCAGTACGGTCAATGAGTGTTTACTATGAACTCACTGCACACAGCACCACACCAGGCGCTTGGAATGTGCTACAGAGACCAAGTCCATCACAATATTAAAAAATCGCTATCTTCAATTTGAGATTTTCTGTGATCCTCCAGGAAATGATGGGCTCACACAAATAGAAAAGATTTGAATAATTATAAACTATTATTTGAACCATGAACTTCAATTCCTCTCCTCGCCCTTATTGAATAAACCTTAATAGAGCTATTAAGTAGGAGACAAAATGGAATGGTCTCCAATTCCTCTTTCTTTCTGTGCCTGTCCCTCAGGACAGGAGTGGACGAGTAACACTCTGGCAAGGTGGTAAGCAGCCGAAAGAAGGAAAAATTGCAGTCAAAGGGGGGTCCTTAGAACTCACAACCTGAATAGGTAGCCTACAGCTGACAGAGCTGTTCAGTAATGAAAGGGCAGCTGACCCAGTGTGGCCCTAACTGTTCCCAGAAAAAGCAAAACAGGTTCAAAGGAAAGGCCGGCGGCACGTGTAAGTCCGTTCTGCCTACACTTCCTTCTGCTTCTGCTACTCCCTTTACCCATGTGGAGTAACTCGAGGACACGAACTCCTTTGTGCCTCGGCCATTCTTTGCCCAGATTATCTTATCTAGGAGGCACACAGGTGGGTAGTTTCTCCCTATTGAAAAATAGGAGAGAGCTCATTACCTCAGACTAAAGAGATTATGAATACCCATCAAGAATATCCTTTGGACTAGACCCACTCAGTAACCTTACTGCGTTTGTATACATGTGTATATTCCAACTGAGGACTCACGAGTGTTCTTGCATTATTAATGACTTGATCTGCATTTATTTAGCTCCATCTATTGACATTGGACCTTCCTTGGGTAGCCTATTTACTTACAATTAGGTCTGTTATTTAAAGCATTATGGGTATTTTACTGACACTATTGCATGTATCAATTACAAAACCTCTCTTTCCAAGCTAATGTAAAAATTGTTAATTTAATTGATTATCTTACAGTTAGGGTTTAGGTAAGGTCTGTCATCTATCAGCTGGGAAGGGCTGGCGGTGTTCAGTGAGCTCATTACATAACACGCTTCGTTTCCCCTCCCAGACGTAAGGGCACTTAACCGGATCTCTCCATCAGCAAGCAGAAAGAGAATCAGTCCTAAACTAAGGTGACAGGGGGGCTATAAACTAAGACACAACAGATCTGGTTAGTTATTATGACTCTAGCCTGGTCTTTTTATGTGGTCAGGCCTCTGAAGATTTCCTGTTATTTAAATTTTAATGTTTTTAAAATGCCATGGAAATGGTATAATTACTACTCAATTACCTACTTTTAAGGCACATTCCTGGAAATCCCTCTTTCTTCTTAAAAGTGAGTAAAGTCTGTGGTGCCTGTAAACCTAGCAACAAGGACCAGCTGCTTTGTTTCCAGTTCCACCACCTTGGAGGCGTGTCCTGCCTAAGGCAAATGCTGGAAGCTGGCTCTTCCAGAACTGGAGCACCCAGGCAGGGCAAGAAGGCACCTCAAGGGCCTTGTGGTCAGGCCCCCATCTCTTCCTCTTCTCCCATGGCATTCATAAAGCATGTGACGGGAGTGCCGGGGGAGTTGGTCTGGGGAGTTGGTGCTAAATATGGAGACAGTAACAAACCCCCAAATCTGACAGGCCTTGCTTCTTGTTCTCCCTCCACCAGGCCTTGGCAGCTCGTCTGTGGAACTTACCCTGGATCTCCAGGGGTGCTTGCTTTGACTGTCCTTCAGCTCTGCTTACAGGTCCCCTTCTCAGACCACCCAGTCTGAGACTGAACTGTCTCCTCCTTTTGTCTCCTCCTCTTCCCCCTGACTTCCTCGTAGTTCTTGCAAGAATTGAGATGCTATAAACATGCTTGCTTCTTTCTTACATCTCTGCCCTGAATGTCAGCTCCAAGAGCATGTCAGTGCTCAGCTTCTTTACTCAATGCTGTACCCTAAGCATCTACCACAGTATTTGACACACAGAAAAGAGCCAAGTGTCTGCGGAATGAATGAAAGAAAATGATGGGATAGGGAGATGATCGGAGAGCATGTTTCCAGCCACCCTTCCTAGGAAACCACAGGGCACTTACTTATCCAGACACACTAGCAGGACTGGGCTCTGCTGACCGTGGAGGCCAGGAAAGCTAGCTCTGCTTGCCTGCCTAACCACACGGCAAGCTCTCAAAGAAGGAAAGGTCTTATCCATAGCACACTGTGTACCATAGGAGGAATAAAGAACATCAACCATTGAGCCCTTTGCCTGAGAAGTCACCAGCTGTAAAGAAATCGGTATTTTCAAAGCTTATGTGATGGGGGGGTGAGTTTCCAGGTTTCCAGCTCTGCAGCCATTGTGCTGGGGAGAATGAATCTCAGCTCTCTTAACACTTGCCCTGTAGGTGTGGATTCCAAATCGCTGGGTAGCTACAGATACAGTGACAAGGAAAGCAAGCTAGTCATCATGAGCAATAGAAGTTGTGGGTCAAATGCTACTGACTAATCAGCCCATTGCCGGTCAATTGTCATCCCCAGGAAAAGGTGCCACTGACCTAGTTTCCCATCAATAAATGTCTACCTGGGCACATCACCTGCTGTAGCTGCAACTTGCCAAGATACCCAGTGCTGTTCACGGGCATCGGTGGCCAGGAAACCTCCCTCCCTTTCCTCTTAATAATGTCACAGAAGAGGCAAATGCAGTTCCTGACAACACAATGTCAGCTTCACCAAGACGTGCCTCTTTGAATGCCTGGCTAGTTATACAGTGCTTCAGCTGAATGGATTTTCTTACTGAAGAAACAACAGTGGGCTTCGGGAAGTTGGAGGCGCCACACTGTGATGAGATATACAATTCTGCCTCAGGTTGTGTGCCTGCTCATCGTCTCTCCTCCGAGTCAGGAAAAAAGAGACTGTTTGGAGGAACCATTCTCATTCCACACTTAGACAAAACCAGGCGGGCCCATTCTATCTGCCCGGAGCCCCAGTCACACAGACTTTGCTTGAGACAGAGTCAGAATTCAAGTCTTTGGTAGAGCTAGAGGCCAAGGTGGCCCTGCCCCAGGACAAACCTTGTTTGCTTGAGCTATCACCCTGGCAACCATCTCCCAGGGGCTCTGCTGAATCTAAAACTGTAAATTTCCTCTTAAACCCGGTTGTAATTCTCAGTCTGTCCACAAAGACTACCTCAGAGGCACATGCAACCCGGCATGAGAAACTGATTTTGAGCCACCTCAGACCCCATGCAGCAAGCGAGGCTGGGAGGGAAGGGACAAGTCAACAACTGGAACAAATAACACGAGTCCTACACCCAGCAGAGGCAGTACCACCCGTGGGCACGTGGTCCTGAGTTCTGTAAGAAAGCAGGAGGAGCAAGCTAGTAAGCAGCACTCCTCCACGGCCTCTTTTCCAGCTCTGCCTCCAGGTTCCTGCCTTGACCTCTTGCCCAGACTCCCCTCAGTGACAGGGTGTGGGCCAGGAGGTTAGAGCTGAAATAAACCCTTCATCCCACAAGCTGCTTTCAGCCGTGGCATTGTATCACACCAACAGAACCCTAACTACGAGAGGGTGTCTCAGGAAGCGCAGAGGATGATGGGAGGATGGCCGGTGTTCCCACAGTGGGTTCAGGAACACTGAGGAGCGTAAGAGGGAAAGAGTGAAGCGAATGGGATGAGTCTGAGCCAAGACTCAGAAGCATAGGAGTACAGGACCTAGAGACTGACGGACGGACAGACAGAGCAGCTTGGGTGCTGAAGACACAAGAGACCAGGCTGTAACAGAGGTCACCAACACTGTTTTCCTCGGGACTCACCACACCTCTTTGGGCAAAGGGAGTCAGGGTTGCTGTGGTGGGGAGGAGAGGGTAAACGGTGGGGCATGTAGAGGAAGAAGTGGCAGACAAAGGTTTCCCGGGTTCCACAGTGGGACAGCGAAGAGGGGCATCTGGGAGCTGTTTAGGAGGCAGCAGCATGGACCCTCAGGACTTCTGGGCAGCAAGGGAGAGATACAAGAGGGGAACAAACTTAGGAAGACCTTGTGGTCCTGGCTTGGTGCCACCAAACCAAGGGTCAATCCTGAGACGAAGTAAGATGACTGGGACGGGAAGGGGAAGAACCACGGAATTCCACTTTAGCTGGCTTGCTGTGAGACACACATGGACAGAGTGAGATGGTGTGGTGGAGGGAAGAGTACCCAGTACTAGATAAGTGAACGGGATTCAGAAGCCATTAAGGAGACTGGACAGAGGTACCAAGTTGCCTGTTTGCTTCAATCTTCATTGGTAAGAAGACTGGTCCTCAAATTAGAAATGGCAGAACAAACATAATAAAGGGAAAATTGAAGTCCCAAACAGGGGAAGTGAGAGAAAGTGTCTAGTCAATTTAAATGATTTCAAGTCTTCTGGCTCAGATGAGTTATACCCCAAGCCTGCTGCAAGAAATTGCAGATGTAATCTCAGAGACACGATTGGTAATCTTCCAGAAATTGTAGGAAGACGGTGCCAGAAGACAAAGGAAAGACAACTGTTAGCAGCACATCTGTGAGGTGGGACAGACTGCAAAGGGAATTACAGACACAGCTTACATCACCCATGACCAAAGTCCTAGGAATGCCTGTTAGGCAGTCCATGAGAACACAGTAGCGAATGCACACAGCTCAGAAAGGAGCACGGCTTGCGAGTTCATCTAGCCCTGTGCTTAGCCCCACCTTATCTATCCCCTCTGATACTTTGCCTATGATGTGGCTCTTGACGAAATGGGGTTAACTGAAATGAAGAAATCTAACAGTCTCAATTCAAGACATCCAGCACTGACTCCTCAGCACGTGTGGGAACCACAGAGCAGCAGTGAGCTGTGGTCATTGTCCTGAGCAAAAACAGGACGGCCTGTGTCTGCTACACTGCCTCCGTCTACTTTCCTCTGCTGGCTCTTCCTCCAGACTAAGACGGAGTAGGGAGGAAGAAGCCAAGTGAAGAAAAGCACCAGGTGGGGGGCAGTCACGACCTGCCAACACCTCTACCCTCGGCAGACTGAGGTAGACAGATACTTATTTTTTCCTATAGGAACCCTTCAAAGGCCTCCTTAGAACCAAGGGAGAGGAGACAGGAGGGGAAAGGATGCTAGGGAGGAGAGAGGAGGGGAGAAGATGGGCGGAGGGGGAAAGCGGACAGATGTAAACCAACAGTATCTACCCTTGAGAACTAACTTTCTGGGAATATCACCAGGCTCAAACTTAAAACCTAATAAAATCCTGTAAGTCAAGCAAAGTGAAAGCTCCTTTCTTAAAACAAAACGGGTCAAGAAGAAACTCAAACACAAGGCCACTAAAAAGACTGTTTAGAACCACGTTTCTTATTTGGGTCTCCAGTTCACATGCAAAGGTGTTTATGGAAGCTGAAAACAGCTTTTTACCCACACCAGCCCCCAACATCACCCCGTAAGTCTCCAGCTGCAGGAGGAGTAAGATCCTCAGAGAGAGGCTTCTCAGTCAGTCCTCTCCTCTCTGCTGACTCCAGGTCTCATTTCAGAACACTCCAAACGGACAGCTGGTATCTCCCTGCCCTGCCTCCAAGATTTATAATAAATAGCAGAATTTCTTCTGTGAAGCTATTGGTGATTATGTGTATCTGTACTCTTTGAACTAACAAATGCAAAGAAATCTTACCGTATTGACCCAATCATGTATGGCTGTGCCAGCTGAACCACAATTGCACCACTTCCCAGCTGGTGACACGTATAGCCAGAATCCCAGTCATAATTCTTAGTGTCCCCGTTCAGCAAGGCATTTCGGCTCCGACTGACTCCTTCGATCACACTGGCACAATCAGCGATTGTTGCAACATTCTCCATGGGAACTGTGAATCCAAAGCATGAGATCCAGCATCAGAATAAGAGAAGCCATGATATCCCTACAGCATGCTCAGAACAAAACTAATTAATTAGCATCTCAGATCAAAATAAAAGGGAAACTAGAACATCTCCATTATCTTCAGATAGGAGTTTCCATGCCAAGTAATCAAACAAACAAAAACTGAACTTGGGGCTGGAATATCCAAACCATATGAAGCAATTAATTCTTAAGTATTTCATTATAAAGAGCATGATAACAGAATGTGGAAATACACTGTAAAACATAACTCAATAAGAAACTTTCATCAGTTCAGATGCATTTTTTAATGCATTTCTGGGAGTTAAATCAAGCCAGTAATGGTCTAATGAGCTACAGCTACATATATGTCGAGTGGAAACGTATGCATCCAGCACACAATCTGTAGAGCGGGAAAGGGGCCCAAGACATGCTATCAGTCCCTCTCCAGAATGCAGTTGCTTCCCCGACCCACTCTGCTGTGTTTGCACTGCGTGGCCAGAAAGGGGCCCTCCTTTGCTCAGGAGCTGCTGGGGCTTGAAAAAACAGCTGTGTTTTGATTCTGAGTCTCTCTATACTTCAAGTCCATATCAACCTGCTCATCTATAAAAGTCAAGGGCTCCCACCAAATTACAGCTGCTCAGTATGTAGAGACTCTTGAAACACTAAGATGGGAATGGTAAAAGACAAAGGCATGAGAAGCCCTGGGGCTGAGGATTCATGTAGGTAATCAAAACCTACAATCCTCTTTAAACATTCAAGTCATCTAACCTAAATCTACTGTTAGCCACTCGGAAAAGACAGACAGTGAGTAACACTGCCACCACTCCCCGTTCTAAAACACTCGGGCTCCTAGTGGTGCAGAGTAAGTAACTTCATGTTGTCCTATAACAGTGAGTTTATTTTCCAAGTGGGACAAGCCTGCACTCCAGTCCCTGACAACGAACTGTCTTGCTCCCTAGACAAGGAAGACCACCCACAGACAAGGACCGCAGCAAGAGTAAAAACACCGTGCAAGGCCCCGTGAGGACGGTTTCGTGGCAGAAAGAGGGCTCGAAAAGAAGCTCCCTATGACTCTTAAAACAGAGGTGAATGCCATCCTTGGAGGGTAAAGCCTGCTGCCTCTGTCTCCCAGGAAAAGGAGCCTTCTGGGATTTGAAAGGCAGGGTTTAGGAAGCAGAAGACCAGGAGCTTTGGGAAGTAGCCTGGCGGAAATACACAGCCCCGGCCGGCCCTCAGGCACATTATCATACACTCAAGTTCTGCAGTCCATCAGCCAGGTGCCTCTGCTGATGAAACCGTCCAGAGGTCCCAGTACAACGACAGCAGCTCTTAAAATGCTTTTCCTAAAGGGGCACATCCCTTTACTCACCTTTCACTGTCCACTGCAAGTTACATGGCCTTACTTAACTTGGGATTAAAGGAGGGCACAAAGTCACCTTGTCCTATGTGCAATCTATGGACATTATAAAATGTAATCTCCTCCCCAGGGACATTTAGACTGTTAACATTTTCTTTCCTTGCCATGACAAAGAGAAGTGTCTTCTAAGTTTCTAGGTAAGAGTTTTTTTTTTTTTTTAAAGAAACATGTAAATATATGTACGTACGCATGTACAGACATATACAGAGACAGAAATACACTCATGGGTATGGTGGGATATGATGCTATGGATGTATGGCCTCCAGCTTCCATAGATCTTACAAATTAGTCATCAAATTACTTGTAAAGTTTACACTCTCCACTCACTGCTCCATTTCCTCAGCCACTCAGGAAGTCAACCAAACCAGCAGGGAGTGATTGGTGTATCAGTATGGGTTCTGTCTCTCACCTTGTCAAATGAACTTTATTTTCCCTTTTCTCCTATAAAATTACCCTCAATCTTTCTTCTGTAAATTGCCCATTTTCATCTTTTTTCTCCTTTTCCTATACATATTTCTTCTGTTTTCATCTGCGCCTATGCACATCTGCCCACTTTCGCAGGATTTTCACAGAGCCAACACTGAAGGTCTACTCTTTGTTCCCGGCTTCACTGAGCTCTTCTCTCCATTATTTCCTCCCTTCTCTTGTGCTAACCGGGTTATTAGAGGACAGATTCCAAAGTCTGGTGATGCTCTAATTCCTGATGAGTGTACCCATCCTTCCACTCTCCAAACCTTCGATGTGTAGTGCTCAGAGGACTTTCCTACACAGGAATGTTTGAATTTTTTCACACATTTTTAACACCATTTATAAAAATCAAAGATGGTGGGGTTGGGGATTTAGCTCAGTGGTAGAGCGCTTGCCTAGCAAGCACAAGGCCCTGGGTTTGGTCCTCAGCTCCAGGGTGCGGGGGGGGGGGGGGGGGGGGGGGGGGGGGGGGGGGAGACCAAATCAAAGATGGTGAGTCTCTGCCCTCCCACCCCGAGCCAATCGTTATTTCAAATGCTGACATGCTTGGGAGACAACTCGGTTTTCCTAGTTGTCTTTGCAGACTCCAGAGTGCAATAATTCCCACATACGCTGTAAGTGACTGCCTCAGCACTTTGCCCCTAGATGATGTGACTCGATCAGCCATGGACACCAGGGACTGTCACAGGCTACAGCTAACCTGGCCTTGTGTTCACTGGGAAGCCAGGCCAGGCCAGACAATGACAGTTAGGCCTTTTAGAAGAAGCCAATCACAGAACACATGTGCACACACCAAGGTAACCACTACACCGTGTCATCTAATCATGCTCACGCTTCTTTTCAAGAGAGCCGTTCTTAGAACTCTAAAGCTACTTGGAAGCCAACTCCATCTCCTGCCTCTTAGAGCAAACACTGCCCCTCTTCATTTCCATTCCTTCTTCTTGGTTTGGATCAATGCAAAAAGCAACTGATGCCATCAAGTGGGACGGGGAGGACGGATGTGGGTCCAGAAACCATGGGTGATGGCCTCCTGTAAACCATTGTCATCTGATGGTAATCACTTCAGCCCTGTCCCAGTCCTTAATATCCAAGGCAGTAGGTAAGTCTGGCTAATCTGCCCTGAGGTGTAGTAGGTGAGTTTCCTAAGGGCAGGGGGCTCTTGTTTCTTTTCCCACTGCTCTATGAGGCTGTGGCACCACATCTTGTAAGCACAGTTCCTCCTCCAAAGGCACACAAATCTGAAGTTACGGATGAAAGCGGACAAACACCACTGTTTTGGGGGAAATTTCCTTAGGAAAGTAAGGCACGATCAATCTCTGGGTCCTGACCTAGACAGGGAAGGGCCAGCGGCCTTGGCAGCAGAACTGCTACATAAGCACATGGCCCTTCTGTCCTCATAACGTCTTTCATCAAAATCTGATCTATGAACAAAGTCTGGCCACCCACAGTAGAGTAAAATACTTTGGACAAGAAACCATTTTGGAGTGGAAAAAGGAAGGTGGCTTTAAAAGACATAAAAGATCTTTCGCTGGGCAATGGTGGCGCACGCCTTTAATCCCAGCACTCGGGAGGCAGAGGCAGGAGGATCTTTGTGAGTTCGAGGCCAGCCTGGGCTACCAAGTGAGTTCCAGGAAAGGTGCAAAGCTACACAGAGAAACCCTGTCTTGAAAAACCAAAAGAAAAAAAAAAAAAACCAGATCTTTCATCTGTTATTCCCCCCAGGGAATTATTTTTATTGTTTTAAAATTTTTAATACAATATATTGTATATATACAATATTGGCCTTATTCTTTCTCCTCTCCCAAGTTAATCATATAGGAGCTGTGACAGGAGATGTTTGTCCCAAATGTCACTACTACCTATACCAACTAGAGGCTATTTCCTTCCTTACAGCAAGAAACACTTGGATTATTAGTTCTTCTAGAAATGCAAGCCTCATGGTGCCTACCTGGCCTGCCTAATACATAGGAGTCAAAATACCTTCTGCGGTCTTTGTGCTGGGAAGAATCAGCGTCCCTACCTGGCTGCAGCACAGGGACAGTGTGCAGCTGCTCTCCCTAGAGGAACGGGCCCACTCCCCATTTAGAACATTCATTACTGTCTTTCATATGAGCCTGATACATTTATTAAAAACACCATCTGGACGGGACTCAGCTTTGTGCTGTATTTCCAGGCTTCCAGTCTCCTGCCTGGTCCCACTGGAATTTCTGCCCCACTCTGTGTCACTTTGTTTACAAACCCATGCTGCCAGAACCCAGCGGCTTGCACCCATCTCTTCCTGGGTTGCCGCTGCCATCCCCAGCTCCACTCCTGCCACCACAGCCTGGGCTAGGAGCAGGAAACGGGAACTGCTTGCGGAGAAATTACTTTTCCCCTCCATGCACACAGCAATTCTGCTCAGACAAATGTAATTTGTTGCTTCTGAATGCAAAAGTTGCATGTTAACAAAGTGTATACATTTTGCAAGTGTATGAAGGACGCAGTGCCTGGGCTGGGGGGAGAGGTAGGAAAAGCCATCTGAGAACATTTCATAGCTCCCTACTCTTATGTAGTGCCAGCGGTGACCAACAGCCTGCCAGTAAACTTAACTCAGGAGTGATAAATTTTTTAAATGGCGAGTGTCAGTTCACTAGGACGTGACTTGAAGGGACACCTGTACCAGCTATATTTAAAATAAGAATGACAACCTGCTACCTGCTATTTGACTGTGTCTAGAGAGCATCTACAGACATGGGAGAAACTTTAATTAAAAAAAAAAAGGTTTTTTAAAAATGTATTTCATGTATATGAGTACTTTGCATATATATTTGCACACCAGAAGAGGCCATCAGATCCCATTATAGACAGTTATGAGCTTCCATGTGGGTGCTGAGAATTGAACTAAGGACCTCTGGAAGAGCAGCCATTGCCCTTAACCAATGAGACATCTCTCCAGCCCTGAGAAAAGTCTTCTTGAAGTAGATTTTTTTTCCAAATGAAACAACACTTGGCTCCTACAGTAGACTGTTCTCTTCAGACCCCGTGCTTGTGGCGGGCTTTATCTTCTGTCTTCCTGGCTGTCAGATACAAAGTTGATTTCTAACACCACCCCCCCCCCCCCCATTCCCCAAATAAGTGCTTAATGGACTCACAATACATTTTTCTGAGAAGATTTTCTAAGTAGAGTGCCAAGATTTAGACACAAAGTATTTCCTGATTAAAAAGATAAGGAAGGCTATTTTTAGCTTAAGGGCTTACCTACACATCTCCCCAGTTTCACTGCTGGTGGATTTGAAGGAGGCTAATGACCCCAGGGCCCATCCCCAGGCCTGCACATAACTTGCTGCTGATTAGACAAGCTTCTAAGCCAACTGGAACCCAACCTTCTGCTGCATTCTTCTAAAGGAAAAAGTACCCACAGCTGTTTTGTAGGAACAGCTGTAAACGAACAATAGCTAATTAGAGAACAAGGCCATCTTTCTTGAGAACTATCAAAACACTGCACAAATGTATTTCTCAAAGCAGGCACCCACCGAGGTACATTGATTCCTGGTTTTATATATCAGAAGAGAAATCACTATTAACTACGTGTTACATCACATCTGAGGAAAAAGTCATTACAAGTGGCATGTGATCATCTGCCAAAGCTTCTCCCAGGTTCCTCCGGGAGAAGAACTCCCCAAACCCCCTCCCCACAACCCAGAAAGGCCCAGGCAGTACCACTGACTCCCAGGCCCTGCAGAGGACCTCAGGGAGAAAGGAGACCACAGCCCGCCCTGGCCTACAGCCCTGTGTTCTGCTTTCTTCTTGCTTTTCCTCTTGTAGGTGAGTGTCAATCCGCACATTCTGATCACTCCTGTGCCAGTTCCCACTGTCACACTGCCACACGCCCCAGAACTGTACTTTACGTCAACACATCTGTCCACACCACACTCTCCACACTGTACTTTCACAATCAAGCTGGGCTCCATCTTGGCCAGCAACGAGAGGAGCAAGCTTTCCAACCTTCAAATGTGCTTCCCGTCCCATCCCTCAAACCTGCCAGCTCTATGAAGTTCTAGCTCTGAATACTGCCGAGTAAGTCGGTCACTTTCTGAAAGATGAGAACTTAGACAAGGATACCCTTGGAAACTGAAGAGGGATGGACTAAGGACAGCAAACCTTAAATATGTAAGCTGACAGGGATTAGTGAATTCACTCTCCTCACACCGGGGTCTTTGAATCTAGCCAGACTGTCGACTCTCTTCTGTGGTTTGGAAATCCCAAGTTTAAATGCTGGAGGTTTTAGCTGATAAATTTTCCAAACCTTCAAGAATCAAGCATGCGATATTCAGCAGCAGTGACCACAACAGTGTATCAAAGCAGGAGTCACTCTGGAGGTGAGCCTTGAAATCTTAGACCAAGGCATTTCCAGCTGCAAGAAGAGACAACCAGGCATCCAGCCTGTGTCTGAACACAGGCAATGTCTCATTGCAATGACACAATCTGCCAGAGAAAGAGACTCTGCACTGAGAAGTTATTCATACTACTCTCCTGGAAAAACACCCAGCACACAGCAGTCACTGAACCTGCTTCTGCAAGTTCGGGAAAACCTTAAAGGAAAGGCATCTTGCTATGAGTGTATTGGAAGATTTTTATAGGGATTATGTTTCCTTATGTCTTGAAGGATGTTAAAACCAAAGAATGTCCTTGCTCCACGGTACTGTATTAGGCCACTTGTCAGATCACAACAATTTTGTGACCTCAGAGTAGAGATGCCCTTTCAGGGATGGAAAGTAGCTTTTCACCCTGTCCAGAGAATAAGACTGTACAAAAAGCTGTGAAAAGTCCCACAAGTGTGGATGCTTAGTCCTTTTGTCAGGAAGCTACTGTTATTTTTAGCTAACCCTTTAATAAACTGGTAGCTTTTCTTTGTTTAAGCTGGAGGCTGCATCTGGTTCTAAATTCCACAAGCTAAAGTCAGAATGGTTCTCCGATCACAAATAGCCCTTGAGTTTTAAACGTGAATGTTTCTTTAAAGAGCATCAATAACTATAAAATTTAAGTTTCCATTAAAAGTGGTAGCAATGGTGAAGTTTTCAAACATCACACAGGCTCCTGACATTCCAGGGAAGTCTCCTGGATCTGTGTAAGGATGCTGCTCAAACTTCACACCATCTCCTGCCACAACCCCTCGGGACATAAAGAGAGGTCGACAGTAACAGTGGGTTCTCACAGGCCATGGCGTCCAGTTGGCCCCAGGCTGACTAGCAGAGAGGGATCTCAGCACAGCACAACTGGCCTGAGGAGCAAATGTAGGGTAACGGTGGGAGAGGCTTCTGACCCTAGGCTGAAAACTGGGCTCTTTCACCAAGCCCAGGGAACAGCCAAGGGAAGAGCTCGTCTCTCAAACCTCTTAGTTTTCGGCTCAGGCACCATCAGGGCCATGGCAAGCTGAGGTGATGAGGTGATGATGCCCTGGGCAGGGAGCTCACAGGGACTCTGCGGAATGTGGCCACCCAGTTTCAAGGCTGATTGGAGCCTGGAGTGTGCTGGGACAGCTGCACTAACACTGCAGAAGTGTTACAGTTACCAGAAAATGCCACCAGGAAAGCGCAGCTCATATGACCTTCTGGGGGCCAAGGTTAATCTACAGCGAGGAAGCAAACGATGCTATGGCTCTTGGTTGATTTACAGAGGATGATTTTTAAAAGACTCATTTAAAAGAAAATAAAAAGAAGCCTTTCACTGCTCTTCCTAGTTACCTCAGTGATCTGCAGTTGTGCTCTGGAGCACACAACAGACACGGCATTCTAAAACAACATTCTTAACTACTTTCCCATCCGTTAGGAAGTTCATGTGCTACATTCTAGCCCTGCTGCTCTCCTGTCACCATACTTCCGGCCTGAGGGAGAAATGCCCCCACTTTCCATCTTCTGCTCTAGAGTCACTACAAAAGGCAAGACTGGAAAGCAGGGACTCCAAAACTAACCCTGACAGTGAGACCAAAAGCAATCTTAAGGAAGTCATTTCCCACTTCCGACTCAGTTTTCTGCTGTGTGCTAAAGAGAGCTTCCCTTCTTTTCCCCACCTCCTGTGACACGAGCCGCTCTCAGTCAGGGGAGTTTTACACAGCATTTGAGTTTTAGACAAAGGAGCCGTGGATGTGGTCCTTCTGCAGCCACCAAGAGCCAGGTCTCCCCCACGGAATGGTAAGTGGGCCTGCCATTTCAGGTCTGAGAGTCACACAAGGAGATTTGTGTGCTCGTGAGCCACCTTGTGATTGTACAAGGATGGGGGTAAAGGAAGGAGGAGCCAATAACAATTCTACTGACCTGCAAAAAACTATTAGCACCTGCTAGTGTAATATGCAGCTGGCAGTTTCAGAATAACCGAGAAAGCAGTTCCTTCTGGTCGATATTTGCTGGGGACAGCAATTTCTGACCTACTGAATCAGATCAAGATCATCTGAGTCATTAGAGCAAAGAAACCTTTGTGCTAACGGTCCAGGGCCAAGCAGCCTCCTTGGTTAAACAAAAGCTTCTGCCCACAGCTCCTTCCAGGCCAGTTCCGCCGGAAGGTTGCAAGGGCTATCATAGTGCAAGGAGAAAATCAAAACTCATTAAAAAAAGTCACAGCTGTAAGTGGGCTTACAATTTATCAGCACGACCACGAGTGAAAAATGCCAGGTGGCTGTCCCACTCTTAGGAGAAGACAGGAGGGAGAAGAGAGGAGGAGAGGGAGAGGAAAGGAAAGGTCCCCTGCAGTATTTAGATGGTCTTCAAATGTTCATCATTTCCTTGGGGTGTGCTCGTTGCCAAGTTGACAGATGTTGCAGGAAACCTGTACTGTTCTGAAGA
Organism: Peromyscus californicus insignis; assembly: GCF_007827085.1. NCBI lineage: Eukaryota > Metazoa > Chordata > Mammalia > Rodentia > Cricetidae > Peromyscus > Peromyscus californicus. The sequence goes on from NW_026294491.1 coordinate 7,087,349, forward strand.
AAGGCTAACCTTTCAAAAGTGGAAGGAGGCGGGAGGAGGCCCACAGCTCAGTGAAGAGATGACATTAAACTGGACAGTAAAGCACCCTTGGCGTGCTGGATCTGAAAGGTGGTGTGATAACCCACCACAGAGGACTGCCTGGGAGACAGCTCATCTTACTAGGGCTTTCCTTGCTCAGGGTGTAAACTGGTTTTTAAACTAAATATTAGAATGATCAAGGTATGTGGTGATAGTGTGTTCCCCAATATATTGTGTACCTTAATAAACTTATCTGGGGTCAGAGAACAGAACATCCACTAGAGGCCAGAAAATGGTGACACACACACCTTTAATCCTAGCATTCCGGAGGCAGAGATCTATCCAGATTTCTGAGTTCAAAGCCACACTGGAAACAGCCAGGCATAGCGACACAGGCCTTTAATCCCAGGAAGTGATGGCAGGAAGCAGAAAGGTATATAAGGCGTGAGGACCAGGAACTAGAGGCTTTTTAGTCTGGTTAAGCTTTTAGGCTTTTGAGCAGTAGTTCAGCTGAGATCCATTTGGATGAGAACACAGAGGCTTCCAGTTTGAGGAAACAAGATCAGCTGAGGAATTGGCGAGGTGAGGTTAGCTGTGGCTGGTTCTGTTTCTCTGATCTTTCAGTGTTCACCCCAATATTTGGCTCCGGGTTTGTTTTTATTAAGACAATTCGTGCTACAAAGGTACTCCAAAGGTTTCTTATTATGGTTTCAAACCATCAAGAGTCTAAGTGATAAGTAGCCCAATATTCCCCTGGGGAGTCGTGGATAGTCTCTATGTAACTCTCTCCCAAGCAGTTACCCACTTGATTTCCCATTCATTCCTCCTTGTTGCACTTAATATACACATACACCCCCCTCCTCTCTCTCTCTCTCTCTCTCTCTCTCTCTCTCTCTCTCTCTCTCTCTCTCTCTCTCACACACGCACACGCGCATGGGGGGCAGGTTTTTCCGAGCAGACTTCAGATCTGGGTGTAAACTTGCATGGCTCTTCTGCAGGCTAGATCCTGGACATTCCATTAAGAAAGCCACACAGTAGAGGGCCAAGCAGGCCGAGTACTAATTGATGGTATAAAGTGAGCTCTGCAAAGCCTAGCCTATTCCAACAACGCAGCAAGCAAGCAGTGACCACGTGGTACAACTGGCTGACCACAGGGCTTCTGTCCTTCTCCTGAGGAAGATGCACCTCTTCTTCATCTCTACGCTATAGTTCTTGCCTTCCCAGCTCTAAACCTCCTGCTGAAAATCCCCATGTTCTTGATCATCAATGTGACCGTACATCATTTTTCCTGTGCTCTAGTTTCCTCCAATGTTTTGTCGGCTTTGTTGAGGGTGACTCACCCAATGTCTTCTCGTGGAAGGCAGGCAGATTAACTAATCTATCCATTTAGAGATTAACAGTAATGGGACACAAGGAAAATTATACCTTCAGCCTGAAAAACCTGCAATTGGGAAACCACTTTAGAGAAGAACACCTCCATTTATATCAATTATCTTGTTTATCAAAGACAACGAACTGCCGGCTGGTGGCAGAGAGGTTCAGGATGTGCAGTGGGGAAGGATAACCGGGCTCACAGACCCGGAGGCTGATAGCCATTTCCCACTTCACTTGGGGAGGTGATGCTAACGGTGTCTGTTGTGTAACTTCCCTCACATTAACTTGGAAATGTCAAAAGCAGGCAGTTAATTGTTTATTATACAAAATGTCACAAATGTAAAACACTCAGATATAAAATTATTATAACTGATCTTCCACAGAAATCCTGCCTTTCTCTTTTACAGCTTGTTTGTCAGTCTGGAGCTCAGTTTAATTGCCATTCTGTAGGCTGTGCATGCCAGACAGTTTCTGTCTGAAGAATAATATTCTCTGCATTCGCTGTGTCTTCAGCCAGTTGAAAAATAAAAATAACATGATATGAAAATTACTGTTATGGTTTAAAGCAATACGTCCTCAGAAGAATGGGGGACGTCAGAACAGCAATGTCATGAATCCTGATTGTGTTCTAGCTGAGACGGAGTCCAGAGACTAACGATGCAATGCTGACTGAAGTAGCTTCAATCAACCAGACTGGGCATACACTGCCCAGCTCTCTCAGCTGCTCTGTGTAGAGACTGAGGTCATGAGCTGGGCGCTGGTGAAGCCACCTGCCTTCAGGAGCTAAGTCTCAGTATCTGGCAAATGTTCAGTGCCCAAACCCTCTTCCTGGGCTGCCCATTATTCCAATCTTGCCAAAGTCACCCTCTGGTAATCTTGTTATTTTCAAGCTCAAATTACTCAGTTTCCTTCAGGAGTGATAAAAAAAAAAAAATCAGAAATACAGGAGTAGGGAAGAATCCAGAAAGGATGTAGAAGGAGTAAAGCCCAGAAGCATGTTTCTATGAAGGACTGGCCAGGGAACTGGCCGGTTCCTCCCTGTCCTATTAGACACAATGTATATATCACAATTTTTGTGGCTAAGAAGACTGGATGACAATAGACACCAACTCACTATGCAGCTGCTGACAGCTGTCAGTGGCACTGAAGAAACACACACTATTACACCATTCTGTGCCCATGGTCGCTTAACTTCCATCAGGACCATCAGGGTCTCAGAGGCATGTTAATTCCTACCTAGTCAAGTGCTGCTAAGAAACCTGCAGGAAGGCAGCTCAGCAAACCAAGTTCACAGCTGGAATGCTGAAGACACCTAGGTTAAGAGTTAGAAAATGTGCATTTTATTGTCCAGACAAAGCAAAGAGGAGGAAGCAACTTGAGGCTTTTTTGTTTGTTTTATGTTTTGAGACAGGGTTTCTCTGTGTTGCCCTGCTGTTCTGGATCTCGCTCTGTAGACCAGAGCGAGATCTGTCTCCGCCTGTCTCTGCCTCCCTAGTGCTGGGAGTAAAGGTGCGTGTGTGCCACCATGACCTGGCTAGCTATTCAAGGCATTTTAATATAACTTTGCTTTCCAATCAGCCTAGAGATGGTCAAGAATAAGTCCATTTTACTTAAGCAAACAGATATAAAAATTCTAAAATAAATATTAGTCAGGTGAGTCAATATTGTTTTGAAAACTTACATGTTGAGGCAACATGTGTCCAAGAAACACAAGTGTAAGCATCATCAGGATGTCTCTCCTTCAGCAGGTGAAAGGTGAGAAAGTCTGTCTGTGATTTTTTTTAATGATTTTGAGCAAAGAAGTGGTCCAGACAGATTACCTTGGCTGCAGACATAACAGTGAGATGGCCTAGAGGGGTCAGGGGCCACTGCTGAGTGGACAGACACAGGGATGATGAGGAGAACAGCAGTGGCTGGCACTAGGGTGGGGGCAGCAGCAGTAATGAGAAACTGACTAGAAATAAGGTATCAATTTCAACCAAAACGATGCCACACTGCTGTACGGCCGGCACGGGTGCAAAGCCACATTTGACGTACTGGTGGTGGGAATATGAACTGGCATGGGCAGGCAGCAAGGTCATCAGGAAGCATGGGGCAAGGTGAGTCTGTGATGCTTTCTACGTAAGGACCTCCCTCTTGTACACGGTCCCCCAGAGGAGGGAGGCTGGGGACACAAAGGGCCCTCTGGAGTGCATCAAAGAGGGGAGGACAACCGCACTGACCTGCAGGACTCTCAGGAGGTGACAAGATGCTAAAGTGCAGCTGTCCAGCACCCGGGGATATAGACATTCACTAACACAAGACCACAGCCATGAGAATCCCAAGACACAGTGACGTACAGACCTTAGCATAGGGGATGAGAGAAGCAAAAACTAGATGACTCACAGCAGAGAACAGCTCTGAAAATCAAAACATCCCCCCAACCATTAGCCTTATTCTGTAAAAAAAAAAAGCACATGTTAAGGAAATAACTAAACACCTAGCGCTGTTATACAGAGAAGGGGTCAAGAGCAGGGCTCAAAGAGGAACTGTCAAAGAGAAGGCCTTGCACGGCCCAGGAGCACATGTTATCATCTGAGGTCTGCAATTAACACAACTCTGTACTTTGGATTTATTTAGAAGCCAAACAAGCCTCCCCAAGCTCCAGGAGAAGTCCCCCTTTGTTCTGGATCAGAAAGGCTTAGGGAGAGCATCTTTTTATGACTTCACTGACGCAGTCAGTTCTCATTAGTCACAGATTCACCAAACTCAACATAGTCTGTCTTCCTTGTTACAGAAAAATTCAAAGGCAGAGTGGGAACGGGATTTGGTTGAGCTGGTCCTCAGAATGAAATATGTCATTTTGTCTGTCCATTTGTCCATCCATCCTTCTTCCCCTCCTTCCTTTCTGTCTCTTTGTCAAGAATCCAGGCACTACTAGAGCAGGCCACACCTCTCCCCTTCCCCCACTGGTTCCTCCTATTGAAAACAATGTGAAGAAATTATAGTTACAAATGAAAATAGGTAGTCTAAGAGGAACATTCCGGATCTCTGAATGTCAAACAAAGAAACTTACTTAATACAGTGCTTGCACCAGCAGTACATGTACTAAAACTGGAACAATACACAGATTGATTAGCACGGCTCTGCACATGGATGACATGCAAATTCATGAAGCATTCCATATTTTTTCTATACAAGTTACATTTGGTTTTAATTTTTTTTTTTACTAATTATTGTATGTAAATAAAAGATTATTAAAAAAAAAAAAAGAAACCAGAGAAACTTAATATAGACTAGGAGAAAGAGAGGTAGGGAAGACTTCTCTAGAGAAGGGACAGTAGATAGAAACTTCATGTTAATGAGAGACTGCCTGAGTGAAGAAGGGCAAGGCAGTGAGGTGAGGGTATGAAGAAAGGGTATAAAGAAGTACCCCTGGAAGAGCGGCAAGAGGAAAGGTCTTGTGGTCTCTGCATGAGAAGAAGTCCTGCCAGGCCTGAGCCTAGAAAGCCAGGCAAGGACCTGTACCAGATGGGGCCAATATGCTGGCACCAGAAAGTGAGGACCATGGTGAGGACGCTAAACTTCACCCCACGGGCAACAGAAAGCCATAATTTGAGTCAAAATGCCTTCTGAGAGGCCAACTCTGAGATGGACTGGAGAGGACATGGGGAGGCCAGACAGTTGACACTACGGCAGAGAGGAGGTGGCGTCTCGCCTTTTGGTGGCAGCAGCAGTGACAAGAGGCAGACTTGTTATTTTGAATACAGTATCAATATGAACGTTGCTCCTTTAGTAGAGAACATCTCTGATCGTGTGTATTTTATTGTTTCTACGGTTCACTGAGGTGTTACTGAAAGATACCTCCTCTTTTCTGTAACAGGCAGCTACTGAACATGAATTCATCAGAGCAACACTGGGAACATGAAGATGCGCCCAGGGTGATTGATTCAAGTCAGAAGGAAGGAAATGGGGTTTCAAGCTTTTCTAACTATCACTTGCCACCAAAACCCATCACTATAGCCAAGCAGCACCCCTCGGTCAGGGCTGTGGTTAGGGGACAGGCATTTGACCTCTCTGCACTGTGGGACCCACAGCAGAAATAACACTTCTGAATGAAAATCTCAATCAATTCATATTCGCTATTTTACAGATTCATTTCTGGAAGATGCCAATGTGAACATTCTAACACCTTCTGCGTTTTTACATCTCACTTGAGTCCCTCACTTTTACACTCTGCTTTATTACCATTTTAGTTGATTTCATCACAGCTTCATGGAAAACAACTTCGCTGACGACCATTTCCTGTCATTATGGGGGCAGAACTGCAGTCATGGCCCGCTTGAGCACTAGGTAGTTTTTATGATAATTTTACCACAGGTAATGTTGTGATTTTTAAGTACATTCTCTCTTGTAGCACTGTACCGATTCCTGTCCTTAGAAAGATAAGTATCTAATGCAGCTATAAAAGAAACATACCCATCTTCACAATATTAATGAGCCAATAAATTCAAAAAGATTGCTGTGTCCCTGCCTGGTTCACCTAACAGGCTCCCATTTTCATACCACTGCCTCATTTTCCACAAATCAGTGACCCACCCTCACCCTGTGGCACAGCATTATGAAGCAGCAAGGACCCAGTGGTGTGGAGACCCCTCCCCAACATTTACTGCAGCAAGCAATTGCTTCCACAGCCTCCAAATCCTAAAGTTTCCTGTGACCCAAAAAAGCATAGCCTGCCTCATGTTAGTAACTGTGTGACGCCTGGTTCCCAAAGGCTCCGGGAATCTTTTCTTCCCAATCCTCCCTCCCATTTACAACATGTTCCCTAACAGACAGTAGACAGCACAGGCACACACTGAACACGCACAGTTTAATGGGCTCTGAAATATGCAGCAGCCTGTGAGATCAGCACAATCAAGCTAGGAAAACTCCGTGCTGGCCCTATCCGCTGTCTTTCTTCACCCAGCCTCATACTGTCGAGACTCAGCCGCAGACTCAATCACACAGTAGCTGCTCTGTTCTATTTCACAGCCTCCAACCAGGTTCTTCAGTACTCGGTTCATTCTGCAGGATTATCAGGTGAGTCACCACACTGCAGGCCAGCATTTTCCTTCACCCACAAAAAGGACAATTCTCAACTGAACAGACCATATAGTTAAGAGCTCTGGGCCACTGGCCCTGTCTGCCACTCAGCCATGTCTCTCTTTTAAAGAGGGCAACATGGAAATAGTTTCGTTTGGGGCTGGGAGATGATTCAGTTGGTAAAATGCTTCAGACACAAACACGAGGAGCTCAGCACAATCTCCAGCATCCATGAAAAAGCTAGGTGTGGTGACCTGCTAGGGTAGAAAGAGGTGGATCCCTGGAGCTCACTGGGTAGCTAAGCAGGCTAAACTGATGAGCTCAAGGTTCAGTGAGAGATCCTATCTCAAAAAATAAGATAACAGAAGCTATCACAGATATGCACATTGACATACGGCCTCCACATGCACACATACACAGCTGCACAGCATCACTCCCAATACAAACCCATGCACAAACACACACACAAAGAAACATTAATGCCCCCCCCATTTCTATAAAAAGGTTTCACATATTCGCTGAAAACATGTAAAAAAGAAAAAAATACTTTAAAAACTACTTCTGAATCTACCATCTAGGAAATGTATCCACATCTCCAACTCTTCAGTTTGGTCTTCGTTATATACTACCATAGCTTAAACTTGCACTCCAGAATTCATATGCCCCAGAATTCAGATGCTGAAGCTCTCACACAGGACCTTTATCACACCTGACCAGTATCCTTATAAAAAAGGAAAAGACACCACAGAAGCGGCCAGACAGATGAAAGGCCAAGAAAGGACACTGGGAAAGATGGCCACCTCCATGCCAAGAAGAGGGTTGTTCAAAGAAAGTGAGTTTGCTGACACTATGATCTGAGCTTCCAACCTTCAGAACCGTGAGAAACTGTGGTTCTGTCCTGCAGACCACCCTCCTGCTCTAGGGTATTTCTATAGCTGTCTTAACAAATGAATAGGGTACTACTGTAACTGACCTGACCGTGTTGTTTTGGGGGAGGATTATGGAGTTGTTTAGAACTTAGGGCTGGAAAAGCCATTGAGTCCTCAGAGCTTACTGAGCTGTTGTGGGACCTGGAAGATCCTGCTGAGGGCAGTGCAGACGATGGAGGCCTGGATTGTGCGGTTTCAGAGGGAAGTCTGATAGCCTTAAAGACTTGAACAGGACTCTTGGGTACTTTGAATTAAGAATCCACGGTTCTAGCCGGGCAGTGGTGGTGCATGCCTTTGATCCCAGCACTCAGGAGGCAGAGTCAGGTGGATTTCTGTGAGTTCGAGGCCAGCCTGATCTACAGAGTGAGATCCAGGCACCAAAACTACACAGAGAAACTCTGTCTCGAAAAACAAAACAAAACAAAACAACAAAAAAGAATCCACTGTTCTGGTCAGTTGGAGCTGAAGAATTGGCAGTGATTAAGAAACCAGAACCGTGTTGCGGTACACATGCCTTTAATCCCAGTCCTTGGGAGGCAGAGGCAGGTGGATCTCTGTGAGTCTGAGGCCAACCTGGTCTTCAAAGTGAGTTCCAGCACAGCCAGGGCTTTTACACAGAGAAACCCTGCCTTGAAAAACCAAAAACCAGATAGAGCTGAGAAATTAGCAGTGATTAGCAAGAGACTAGCATTATTAAGAACTGTATAATATCTGGGAATATATATTTCTCTTCAGGGTCAGCACACAGAAGCTGTGATCGAGAGAGGGCTGAAGCCACATCTCATTTGGCAGCCAAACTTGGTAATGGGTAAGAGTCACCCCGATGGTCCTAGTTTGGAAGGCATGAAGGGGTCAAAGAGAGTAGCTGAGGTTTGGGACTAGGAGAGGGTAGCAAGAGGCCTTTGGTGAAGGTATGGCCTCAGCTTAGTAGACATCCCAGGATTGAAGGGATTCATGGAAAGCAGTTGAGGCTTGGCATCATGTAGTAGGGTCACAGTCCCTGAAGAGAGCCAGGAGAGACTATTAATAAAGGTACTGCCCAAGTGCAGCAGAAGACCCCAACATTTTGGAGGTATCAGTACCATGGGACAACTATCAAGGACAGTAGCAGCTGTGGGTATAGCCAGCCTGAGCCTAGGAGTCCAGCTGTGTGTTCCATGAGTGTCAGAACTGGAGAAATGGAGCTGTCCCAAGGTCTTTTGGAGCCTAGAGGCTCATGAGTGGCTCCCAGATGTCAAATACTGAACTTGTTATGCTATTGAACTTTGGTTTGCATTGATATATAACGGTGTCCTGGTTCTTCCCTCTATATTTAACTTGTGTTTTGATTTTACAGGAGCTCATGGTTAAGAGACTTTAGGATTTTACAGAGATTTTGATATTTTGGAGAGACACTGGGTATTTTAGAAAGACAACTTTTACCATGTTTGAATTTTTAAAGACTGTGGGGCTTTTAAAAGTTGGAATATTTTATATTGTAATATTAATATAATATCCTGGGGGCAACAAGAAAGGAAGGATTATAGCTTAATAAGTGATGTGTCTGTGTGTCAAGTTGACAAGGGGTCAATTTTGCTGGCTAGTTTTTATGTTAACTTGATACAAGGTCATGTCTTCTTAGAAAAAGGAATCTTAATTGAGAATATACCTCCATAGGATTGGCCTGTAGGGCATTTTCTTGACTAATGATTGATGTGGGAGGATTCAGTTCACTGTGGGCAGTGCCATCTCTGGCCAGGTGATCCTGGTTGGAATAAGAGGGCAGTGGTGGCGCACACCTCTAATTCCAGCACTTGGGAGGTAGAGACAGGCAGATCTCTGTGTGTCTAAGGCCAGCCTGGTCTACAGAGTGAGTTCCAGGACAGGCTCTGAAGCTACACAGAGAAATCCTGTCTTGAAAAACAAAACAAAATGAGGGAGGAGGAAGGGAGAGAGGGAGAGAGGGAGAGAGGGAGGGAGGGAGGGAGGGAGGGAGGGAGGGAGAGAGAGAGAAACAAGAAAGAGAGAGAGAGAGGGGGAGGGAGGGAGGGAGGGAGGGAGGAAGGGAGGAAGGGAGGGAGGGAGGGAGGGAGGAAGGAAGGAAGGAAGGAAGGGAGGAAGGGAGGAAGGAAGCTGAGCAAGCCACAAGGAGCATGCCAGTAAGCAGCAGCACCCCTCTAGGGCCTCTGCATCAGTTCCTCCCTCCAGGTTCCTGTCTTGAGTTCCTGCCCTGACTTCCCTCAGCGTTAGAGTGTGACCTGAGTTGTAAGATCAAATAAACCCTTTCTTTCCCAAGTGGCTTTTGGTCATGGTATTGTATCACAGCAATGGAAAGTCTAAGACAAAGGTGTATTTAAAAGACTCTTCATGGACACTGCCACATTGTCTTCAAGAAAATTTGAACACACATTTCAGTAGCACAGCACTGCACCTTTCTCAGAATCCACACTGTTTCATTGAAAACATTTCTGTCAACAAGATTTTAGAGTCAAACTTGACAAGCTGATTTTCAAGATCATTGAAAAAGAAAATTTGACGAACAGTCTAAAATTTTTAGAGAGTTGAGTCACCATGAGTGTAGATGTTCAATATGACAAAAAATAGCTCACAAAATAGAAAAGCTATGATGGATATGTAAAGCCATGATATGCTATTTGAAACTAATGAAAAAAGATTAAATAATTTATAAAGAATTTCAAGATAACTAGTCACATATTTTAGAATTAAAGGTTAAATCCCTACCCCAAACACAAATGAAAATTTAAAAATGCTAAGCACAAGTACCCCACAAGAATGGCAACACTACAAATGACCTCCAACCACTTCTGTGGCATGGCTGTATTTTTATATTATGGGCTGGGTGGAGAAGGGCTGTGTGTTCTTAAGTGAATCACAAAATCTAGAAGCAAGAAAACAAATGACTGAGAGATACATCAGTACAAAATACAAAAATTCTACACAACAAAGACAGCATAAAGTTAAGAGCTAACTCAGTCTAAAAGATATCTGCAATATATTTTAAAAGGCACAGAATGGATGTCCATAATGTACAAATTACTAAAACAGCTAAGAAGTCAAAAGGAAAAGTAGGCAAAGAACACGTCAAGAGGAGATTCTTTATAAAGAGAAATGGGGGCTAGAGAGGTTGCTCAGTGGTTAAGGGTACTTGCTCTTCTTGTAGAGGATGTGGGTTTGATTTACAGCACCCACATCTGGCAGCTCACTACTACCTGTAACTCCAATTCCAGGGGATCTGATGCCCTCTTCTGATATCCATGGGCAATGCACATTCACGTGTACAAACCCACATCCACACACAAACATTTATATGTAATTATTAAAAATTAAAACCTTTAAGGGGGCAAGAAGCACAGAAAGATATTTAATTCTAGTGCTAACCAGAATGAATCAAATTTAAACAGGAATATTTTATTTTACTGCATGCACTCCTATATTGCTTGTACTTTTTAAGTTGTAATTAGCAATTTATAATTATATGAATTTAAGTAGCAGCAAGTAGTGCCATAGTTGATTAATAGAATATGAAATAATTGAATTAAATCAGTTATTATTTCCTTTACTTCAAATATTTAACTTTTTGTAATAAACAAGTTTGAAATTTCCTCTTTGCAATCTGAAGTTTATAATAATTAACTAACTATATTCAGCACACTCTTTCTGCCGGGCATTTACACCCGTCGGCAATCACCTCCTCACTCTCCCACCCCGGCCTGGGTAGCCACCCTTCTACTCCTGAGTCTGTGAGCTCAGCTTGTTGTATCCCCCAGGTGAGTGACACAGTATTTGCCTTTTCTGGGTTTGCTTTGCTCCGCTGAACATGATCTCCAGTTTCACACACTGTCACATGACAGGATTCCCTTCTCTTAAAACCATACTGTAACCTATCACAGGCCTGTATTCCATCTTCACGGGAACTGCAGGCATGGTGTGGAACAATCTTTTTGTACATTGTGAAGATGTGTCACTCTGATTGCTTTAATAAAAAGCTAATGGCCAATAGCTAGGCAGGACTTCCAGGCACAGAGGATGCTGGGAAGAAGGGAGGAGACGTCATAATACATGGAGCAAGCAGGATAGGCAGTGTATAGATGAGGTATGAACCTCGGGGCAGCACATAGATTAACAGAAGTAGGTTAAGTTATGAGAGCTAGCTAAAATCAAGCATAAGCTACTGGTGAGCTTTCATAATTAATAATAAGTCTCTATGTGGTTATTTGGGAGTTGGCAGGCAGGACAGAAAAATCTGCCTACACAGGCATCTCTTAAACTGCCTTAAAAACTTTTGAGCAAAACCTCAGAAGTGAGAGTATATGAGATGGTAACTTAGTTTTGAGAAACTCCCATAGTTTGTACTAGTATTTAGTCACATTCCTACAGAAAACAGGGAGAGGGCCCCTCTTCTCTACACCCTGTTGCACGAAACCTAATTGGTCTTATATTAAAAACCCAGAGCCAGATATTGGGGTAAATGCTAAATGATCAGAGGAAACATGCCACAGCCACTTCTCACCTCACCAGCTGTTCAGCCGAAAGGGGAAGATCCTGTCTCCACGAATCCTCAGACTGAATACCCCGAGTCCTCAGCTGAAAGGGTTGAACTCCTGTCTCCTCCTGCTTTACATTCCTTTCTTTGCCCAGCCGTACCACTTCCTGTCTCAACCTTCCAAGTGCTGAGATTACAGGTGTGTGCCACCCCTGCCTGGCCTCCATGTTTAATCTGGAGGCTGGCTCTGTCCTCTGATCTTCAGGCAAACTTTATTTGTTAGAGTACAAACAAAATATCACCACAACACCCTTACGAACACTTTTTCTTTTTATCTTTGATAGCAGCTATCCTGACAGGTAAGATATAGCTCACTGGAAATTTGCATTTCCCTAATGATTAAAGATCGAAGCACTTTTTTTTTTTTCTTCCTGTTGGCCATTTGTATGTCTTCTGTGAACTGTCCATGTGGTTTCCTGGCACAGACTTTTTAAACTGCTTTTTCTTTTTCCTTGCTATTGAGTTGCTTAAGCTCCTCCTCATACATTTGGGGCACAATCTCTATCGGGTATATGGCTTTTAAATACTTTTTTCCTATCTGAAGATCATCTCTATACATTGTTAATTGTTTATTTTGATGGGTAGAAGCTTTTTGGTTCCATGTGGTTTCATTTGTCCCTTTTTGCTTTTCTTGTATTCTCTTTCAGGGTTAAGGAAAAAAACAACTAAACCAATGCATAGTTTGTCTTCTTATGCTCTGCGACCCCCAGGTATTTTCTCTAGTGGTTTTATAGTCTCTGGTCTTATGGTTAAGTCCTTAATTCATTTAAACTTGAGTTCTGAGTGTGGACGTGATAGGGTTCACTTTCACTCTTATGCATGTGGATATTCAGTTTTCCCAACCCTGTTTGCGGAAGAGACTCTTCTTTTCACATTCCATATTCTTAGCATGGTGGTCAATAAACCAACACTTGCTTCAAATGTAGAAAGAGAGGGCATCCAAAGAGTGCTGCTGACCATGGTGCTATTATCAAACCTTCCTTACCCATGCTGTTTCCCTTCATCACCCAACACCCACGCTAAAAATAAAGACACAGAAACAAAGGGAAGAGAGCAATGTGGCACCCGAGTCCTCTCCTATTGTGAAAACAAAGGTAGACAGAGCTGGTAGAGGGAGCCTGTAGCCGTCAATCAAATAAGAGCGCTCCTTTCCCTACTGCATACACTTGGCACAGAGGTCAAAAGTCAACTGTCTGCACATGTGGTTCCTTTCCAGGTTCATCTTTCTCTCTTTGTAAGTATGTTCCTTTCTTCTCTCTCCACTCTTGCCCATATGACAGCTTTTCCTTCCTACAAGTCTACACCTGTATCAGCAGCATGCATCCTTTAGTATGCAGGACTAACTTTAAACACAACGGTGACAGTCCTCCTCATTCATTTTCTTCTCTTATTTCAGTGTCTGACCTAACAACCTTTTCATTTCACATAAGACCTTTGGAATGTGTTAACTTAGCAGACCATGAGCTTTCAGCCTCCCCAGGGCTAAGAATGCCACCAGACAGCACCTACAATCTATGGCAGTTTCTCCTACTTTGCTGTACCCCACCTACATGTCTCACCAGTAGATGTGGCAAATGTTTTCATTTATCACTTTTTTTTCCGTTCTGTGGCATATAACCACTTCCACATGGAAACAAGTTACTAAGGCACAAGGTGATCCACTAGGAACAGTTCTGCCTCAGAAGCAAGTCACATGCTGAGCACTGGCAATTCTCCTGGGCTTTTTACTTCCGCCCTACTCCATAAGGTCTAGCCTGGTCCATGTCCTGCACCAGAGGATCTTCTAGGCCCACCCCCTCAGTCCAGGCTAGAGCTCCTGTTCAGTTCAGTGTTCCTATTGCACCTGCCGACATCTCTCACCCCACAACCTCCTTCGCTGTGCCCTCTTCTAAGTCATTCTCCTCTGTCAGCACACATGAACCTCCCAGGCAGAAACTACACCCGTGTCTCCTCTCCAGAGTGTCTAAAATACGCGTGGCAGACTCTTAATAAGTGTCTACTTAATGCCAAGTGGTTTACATAGCTCAACAGTTCAGTTTCACTGACAGAAACAGCCTTCCTATCTAGTTGGAGGAATTGGTCTGGGAAGGAACAGCCCCCTGGCACACCACAGTGGAAACTCATTGGCACCATCCTAGGAAACTACCTTCATTAAAGCCCCCAGGGCACCCTGGGAAACCTGATGGCAGCTCCTAGTCACACTCTCACTTTCATATGCTAATGAACTTCCCCAAGGCCAAATCTGTGTTTCTGTGGCAGAGGACACATTTTTCTAAACAAAGTTATAAAGCACACGAGTTATGATACCTCCCTAGTTTAATGGATACAAAGACCATTTGTGACCTGATTTCCAACTGTTTGCTTTTCCTGGAAATTTACAGCACTTCAAACATACTGTTACAATCTGAGTACCTTTAAATGAGTCACAAGCACAGTCCACCTACTCCCTGCATTCAACTCCTTGGAGGGAAATACATGTTACCTACTTTTGTTGCTAGATAAATTAGCATGTTACGCTCAACAAAATGTATTCAGTTCAAGATCTAACTTCAAAGCACCATTCTTCACAAAGCCATTATCTTACCAGGGAAAAAATGTGCTGAGGGCCCTTCAGATCTCAATTAAACACCTACCCTTTTCACAGTCTGTCTGTTGTTCCCCAACCTGCAAATGTCTACCCTTGTCAAGGTGCCTCCCATGCACCTTGAGTCAGATGGTAGGCTGCTTGTAGGAGGAGACTGCTGCTTGGCCTCTGTACACTCATCTCAGCTCCTTGCCTAGCCCTTGTCTGAACCTTGCCAACCGCAGCTCTCAAACTCCCTTTACCAGCTTGGCTGCTGGTTCTGCCAAGAAGAAACTGGATGGACTCATAAGCGAAAGCTATTTAAAAAATAAAAAAGAAATGCAAATGGCCCTTAACATATATCCAGGTGGGAAGAGGATTGGTTCTCTCAGCAGTAATTCTAAGAGCAGCAGACGAACACAATGTCAGTGTCCTGTTTACAGATCACGGGCCAGGGGTGGCAGCAGGGAGGCATGTGTGTCCCACAGCTTCAGCAGCAGACCTGTGCTGGGGCACCTGTTACCTAAGAACCACAACAGAAAGCCACTGGACTGCCTGGCCCTGTGCCAGCAGACAGAGGCGAACACGTGTCTAAAGCCAATGAGAGATCTCTGTTCCGTGATTTAAACACTTTAAAGAAGCCTGGACTTAGAACCTGGCTCCATGCTCTAGTTGGTGTCTCTCAGGGAGTACGAAGAGCAGGACAGCCAAGGACGAGGAAGGACAAGGACTTAGGACAGCACAGATCTTCCGAAGCTCCAGAAGACCTCGAGAAGGGAGCCTAGACTCTTGGAAGGCTCAACACTGATCCAACACCAGCTCTGTTTACTGCTCCCCCAGGTCTTCTAAGAGCTAAGTCTATTCATCTAGAAGACTCACAAGAGAAAGCTGCTTAAGAAATAAAAAAGAAATGCAAATGGCCCTTTACATATAAAAAGCAGCTCAATTTCTCTCCTATGAGAACAACAGTTAAACTGCAATGAGATCTATCTCTTGCCTAAACAAGGGAGACCCAAAAGCACGAGGTGCTCCACTGGCACAGCTGTGAGAGAGCAGTCCACCATACACCGCCAGTCCAAGTCTGCACACAGCATCTTCTCTAACTCCATGTGTACTCCCTCTCGGATTGTGAAAGCCCTCTTGTAGGAATCTGTCTCAAAAGTATATGAGCAAAAATGGGAAAAGATGAATGCACAAGGCAATCAAAACCATTTGTAGTAGCAAGACTGAAAAATAGTACAAAGGGTTCATCAACAGAGAACTCACTAAACAAACTCGGTTCATCTATACAGAGTACTACGGAGCTATAAAAATAAATGAACAGCATGTTTCTTCATCTGAGCTCTAGCATAAACATTAAGTACTATGAAATGAAGCTCCCAGCAAAAAAATCTACACCTATATTCAAGATTTTACAAGGCTGACTGGCTGACCAGAACTTCCTGACTATGGAGAGCTGAAATGTAGATCCAGAGCGAAAATTATCTTGGGCAACCTCTGTTCCCTTTATAGTCATGCATTGCCTGTCCCTGTGTCTAACCTAATACCCTGTCAAGTCTCAGGTGAAACCTGTGGAATGTATTAGCAGAAAGTTAAGAGTCTCTGAAATCTACAGCAGTTCTACCTGCTTTACTGAGACCCACCTCCACTGTTCTCAATGTATCTGGCAAACACCTGATGACTTTTGTTCCATGGCTGTAAGAAGTTCTTGTGACCAAGTTTAGGTTGGCACACTTTTCTAGGGTACAGTCCCTCCTATCTGGCTCAAAATGAACTGTCTTACTCTATCTGAGCCCAGAGCTGTGTTGTGCTGTGTTCTGCAGTCAAATATGGGCCCAAGGATGACCCACTTTCACCTGCAATGTCGCTGTACCCTTTGTGCCCACCTGTTTGTGCTGGCTCCTCGGTGGGACTGTGAGTTCTTCCTGGTGCTCAGGCCCCTTTTGTTCAGAGCATGGTCTGCTGGTTGATTCTGAGCTCTGGCTGTTAGCTACCCTCGCACTGTTTTCAGAGCATGTGGTCAAGCATTCATCACTAGCATTCAGCCCTTTTCTGCTGTCTTCTCCCATGTCTAGTTCTGTGGCTCTTATCAACCTTGCTTCTTTTAGCTTACAAGTTCTATGGCTGCCTGAACATGAAGATTCCAGAAGGGCAGAGGAGTCAGAGGAAACTTCTCAGGGCATACATGCAATGACTCCACTGAAAGCCTGTGACAATCTACCCCATTGCTTTCAACCCCAAAGTGTGGTGTGTTGTCACAGGCTAGCTTATGTACAGGCTATCCCATACACACAGGGTGTCCACCAGTGTGTCAGCCCCCACATTCCTGTGACTATTCAGGATAAACATGAGACACAGTGAGGGGGGCAAGCCTCGGGGTGAGGCTGTTCTCATCAATGCAGCATATAGTTGATCCAAAACACACACCCTACAAGCTATGGTAGAAGGCTGCAATTTGAGAAAGAAAAAAAAAAAGGGGAAATTGAGACTCAAGGAAGGAGAAAGTGTTTGGTAGTCAAGCTAGTCTTATGTTCCACAACTCTGGAAATCTAACCTGCAGGGGTGTTTTGTTTTGTTTTTGTTTAAATGGTGAACTATGATAATAATGTACATTTAACTAAAAGTCCTAGGCAGTAGAACTAAAGATTATAAATGGGCGTACTAAAGAATTTAAAAATGTGAGAAATGATGATGCTAGTTTATAAAAATATGAAAGAGAATTTTAGAAATTATCACAATAAAAAACGAGATGTATAAAAACAGGAAGTTAATAAAGTTTTAGAAGCTGTATCAAAACTGATGAATTTTCAAGAATATGATTTTTCTCATCTCTACTCAGCTACCGTTGCCAAACTTGCCTCCTACTTTCTAGGATCCTCTCCTGCTACTGCCTTCTCCAGAAATCTCCAAGCAAAACAAATTCTGGATCAAAGGAAAACGCTCTTAGGGACTGTTTTAAGATAGAGCCTAGAGAAAAAGCACTCCCGACACTCTCTAGACGCTTGGGCAGAACCTGCCTGAAAACCGCACATGGTATGCCAAAGTCAGCTCAGGGGTCTCCAGGATTTGCTAACAAGTTTCCAAAACCTTACTGAACTACAAAGCAGGTTTTCTGACTTTTACTAAAAATGTCCATTTGGAAGGGCATAGCTTGCTCTACCAATTAGCTCTTTGTTTGTTTGTTTGTTTTGTTTTTGGAGACAGGGTTTCTCTGTGTAGCTTTGGAGCCTTTCCTGGATCTCGCTCTGTAGACCAGGCTGGCCTCGAACTCACAGAGATCCGTCTGCCTCTGCCTCCCGAGTGCTGAGATTAAAGGCGTGCGCCACCACAGCCCAGCTCAATTAGCTCTTTAAATGGAAAAATACTAGGCTAAGTCTGTACAACAGGCTATTCATCTTTGGCCTATTCACCTTTCACCGGGTCTCTTACACGTCGAAGGCAGAGAGATGAAACTGCCCCCTTGTTTTGAGGAAGAGTGCACTCTGGTCCTGATTTAACACAGCTGCAGGATGAGCATTGTGTTTGTCTGTGGTATTGTGTTCCCCCAAATATTGTGCATGCTAATAAACTTATCTGGGGTCAGAGACAGAGCAGCCACAATATTAAACATAAAGGATAGGCAGTGGTAGCACACGCCTTTAATCCTAGCATTCCAGAGGCAGGAATCCATGTGTTCAAGGATACAGACAGGCATGGTGACTCATCAAGCCTTTAATCCCAGAAAGCAAGCCTTTAATCCCAGGGAGTGATGGTAGAAAGCAGAAAGGTATATAAGGCGTGAGGACCAGAAACTAGAAGCATTTGGCTGGTTAAGCATTTGGACTGGTTAAGCATTTGGCTGGTTAAGCTTTTAGGCTTCTAGCACAGTTCAGCTGAGACCCATTCTGGATGAGGACTCAGAGGCCTCCAGTCTGAGGAAACAAGACCAGCTGAGGATTGGCAAGGTGAGGTAGCTGTGGCTTGTTCTGTCTCTCTGATCTTCCAGTTCACCCCAATAACTGGCCTCAGGTTTGATCTTATTAATAAGAACTGTTAAGATTCCTGCTACACTTGTCTACCTTGCACTTGTGACAGCTCTTGAGTTTACATGATGGTTTTGTCTGCTAGCCTGTTAACCTGTGTTTATTACCAGATATTCTTGCTGGAAACCAGAATTTAGAGGGTTTTACTTAAGACGTACAATTATAACAAGAACTTTTGGAGATCTTATTTATTTATGTGTGAGAGTGTGCACATAAACCACAGAGCAATTGTCAAGGTCAGCGGACAACTTGTGGCAGTCAGTGCTATCCGTCTGTCAGGTGGTCCCCGGGGATGGGGTTGGGACCACCAGGCTTCACCTGCTGAGCCATCCAGCTGTCTCACAGATGTAGCATTCTTTTGGGATGGGGGACAAGGTCTCCCTATGTAGCTCTGGCTGGCCTATAACTCACAGATAGATCCACCTACCTCGGCCTCCTGAGGACTTAAGTCCTTTATTGTTTGATGGGACAAGCTGTTGCCAGGAGATGACTGCTGCTGCCTTCCAATGGAGGATTATTTGTTTTGGGGTGGCCTTTTTGTTCCTAGAATCCATAGTGACTAAAGACTTAGCATACACAATACCTATCAGAGCCTGCAGCTTTAAAGAGGGTGTGAAATGGGTTAGATGGATGGGTACTTCTTGAGTGATTAACATGGTTACACAGAGTCAGGTGGGAATCTGACCCCAAGAACAGGAGACAGACACCGACAGAGGCAGAGATGTCGGACTTCTACCCTGCCATCTGTCTCTTGCCTTGTGGGCTCCAAAGAGAAATCAATGCTCTTTAACTAGGGATATTTCTGAATGCCTGTTAATCTTTATCAAATTTGCTGGTAAAAGCAAAAAATTCCCTAGGACTCTCAACATTTTCTGGCTATGTTTCAGATGCAGCTTCCTGGGCTTTCATTTATAACAAAGAGTAATTTTATTAAGAAAAAAATGTTTAAAAATTTTATAAAAACAAAGAAACTACAAAGTATGCAAATAAGATACAAAAATTACAGTCATGGACTTTTTTTTTTTTTTTTTTTTTTTTTTTTTTTTTTTTTTTTACAAAGGAGGTTAAAGAGAAAGGCAATGCTTTTAAGAAAGAATTTTATCTACTGACACAAGACTTTTGTCCTAAAGTCAAAGGTTTTCCAAAAACGGAAAAGGTGAAGCCAAAATGAGAAGGCGGCATATGTTCTAAGACCTGTGAGAGAGAAAACGTAGAGAGGACGTGTAAACGGTTAAGTTCACTGTAGTTAAAAGTTATTAAAACTTGGGTCCAAATCAGATGCAAAGATCGAAGAGTAAGATCTACTTTCTGCTCACAGCAGTACACCAGCAAAGCAGCATTGCGGACTGGGAGAACAAGGAGTCTGGGGTTTGTCCCCATGCCTGTCCTGCCAGGGCAGGAGTAAGTGAACCCAGCTGTGCGTGCTTTCCCACGGGGTTGGAAGTTCCCTCTATCAGAAATACCTTAGTGTAGGGAGAACTCTGTTCACAGATGAAATTATTTCTACATGGGGCATTCCTGCTAAGTCATGCAATGATTGTGCTACTTATTTTAATGGACAAATACTAAAGGATAGTTGTAAATTCTGGTCTATTATACAGAGTTTTCATAGCACCTATGATCTTCAGACCTTTAGCTTGACAAGTGATGATCAAAACTGACTAAAGCTTTTGACTCTCTTAGCTAAAGACACTCCCATTAACTCCACTAAATCTAAGATCTATCTCTTTTGGAGAACCCAATTATCTCCTAATAAAATAATTACTAGGCATCCTACAAAGGTGGGTGAAGTACCACATAATCTATCGCTGCTAAAGGGAGACATTACACACCACTAGAAATGACTTTAAAATTTGATAACTAAGCAAGCATGGCAGTGAACACAGGTAATTCAAGCCCTTGAGAGGTGGAGGCAGGCGGATCAGGAGTTCAAGGTCATTGTTAGCCACAAAGTGAGGTCCAAGCCAGCCTCAGATACTTGAGACAGTGTCTCAAACAAAAAATAAAAATAAAGATAAAATGTACAAAAATACAAACTAAAATGTAAAAATATGGTCTTTCTATAGTGAGCTCCCAAGAGATGAATAGCTTAATTACTGAGAGTTAAAACCAAGTGATTTCCCCAGTTAGAAAAAATATCACATCCAGTACTCCACCTTCCCTTTCAGTCTCAACGAAAAGAACTTACTCCCTGGCCGCTTATCTACTTTTTATTGCTGTGATAAGACCCGAGAGTCTCTTGGGGCTCATAGTCCGAAGGGTTAGAGGATATGATCATGAAGACAGGGCATGGCGGCAGGCAGGCATGGTGCTGAAGTAGTAGTACCTGAGAGCTCACGGTCTCAGCCACAAGCAGGAGGCAGAGGCAGGCCACCTGGGAACGGTGTGGGGTGGGATCTTCAAAGCCCACCTCCATTGGCACACCTCCTCCAGCAAGGCCACGCATCCTAATCCTTTCCAAACAGCCCCAATAACTGGGGGCCAGGCATGCAAATATATGAGCCTATGGGTCCATTCTCATTCAAAGGGCCACACCTACTGTGCTACAAAACTTGACGAGATCACGAACTTTATTTCTTACCTAAAGGTCACCTTCTGAGAGCCCTTCCGCAAGGACTTTAAAAGCATGGTGTGACCCTTGCTCTCCACGACATCTCCAACCAAGTGCTCCACCGGCTGAAGGAAGACCTCCGGGAGGGCTGCAGATGACTCAGCAGACAGGAGCACACCTGTGGAGACTACTGCCGGTCTGCACCTGCGTGACCAGGCAGGCATCTTCACATTCATGTGACTCCCACTAACATGGCTCTAAGACCTCTTCCGGCCTCTGTAACACCCACACATGCACACCCTCACACACACAGACATAATAAATAAATGAATTTTAAAAACTCCTTGGACAGCATTTCTACTAACCTTGTCTCTTTTGCATTGGAGTCCTTAAATCCTTATATTTAGGTATTTTTTTAAAAAATTACACAAGCTATTTGCAATTTTTATTGGTATGGTTTCCAAAACTATAAAAAAAAAAAACAGTGCTGATATTATGGTCTCACGTTAACCATGTTTTTGTTTTGACTGTCTGCTTATCCCTAAGACTTCCTTCTTTACGTGAACCATAACTTCATACTAAAAAGTTCAAACTTTTCACTACCTTCACAGAAGAATTCCTCATTACTAGTGTAATACGGGGGGGGGGGGGGGGGGGGGGGGGGGGGGGGGGGGGGGGGGGGGCAACTTTTCAGACTGCAGAGACCGACTTTAAATCTTCCAATATAACTCCATTTTTGAGGTACCTGTTTTAAATCCAAACTCCTAGAGCCAAAAGTAAAACATATTAATTGGGTACAAACCAACTGGACTGTTTTGTTGCCACTGATACAAACATGTTAAGGTATCTTCAGTAATACAGTCTTATCTCTAGTTCTGATGGACGACAAAGAGGAATGACAAGGGTCTGCATTGTTTCGGGGGCTTCTGGGCCCTCCCTCCAGGGTATGTCACACTTGGCATTGGGGGTTTCGTTTAGTGACCTGTTTCTTCTAGGAATTTTCAGAGAGCTGGAAGCAGCCTCCCTGCTGGGTAGCTTTCATAGTGCCCAAGGCTGTTATGTAGGCTGCTGGGAGAATAAAGGCATCAACAGTCTTCCCCAGATGTGAACTCTGTGAATCTATAATGCCAACTTGGCATGGAAATATGTACCCACTGGTACAACAGTAACAAGACTGTTATGGGCAATAGCCATTCATTCTCACTGATTAGATTTGAG
Source organism: Peromyscus californicus insignis (assembly GCF_007827085.1). Classification (NCBI taxonomy): domain Eukaryota; kingdom Metazoa; phylum Chordata; class Mammalia; order Rodentia; family Cricetidae; genus Peromyscus; species Peromyscus californicus. The sequence continues at coordinate 7,109,631 of NW_026294491.1, forward strand.
GCCCACTCAATGAGAGGGAATCCATCCACAGAACTGTAAACCCAGTCAAAAACCCAAGACCAAGGTAATCTTATGTTAAGGAGGGACCTAAAACTGCGATTTGGCTAAACTGATGTAGCATCAGACTGTCTTCTAAATATCTGTGTTTGTACTATCTCTGGAGACAAAGGTGATGCTCAGCCCCTTGTAGTGAGAGGAAGTGAATACAGAAACCCATGGCTCCATAAGATACTGAGAATAAAGGAGGACTGAGGGCTCAGTCCTAAACATGATATTTATACCACTCCCCTTTGGGTCCAGGAACATTACAGAAGAGGGAGAAGAGAGAATCTAAGAGCCAGAAGACAGGAAGAAGGGCTGCAAACTGTCAACTTCCAATTATGACACAGCCACAGTAATCACGACCTTACAGCAGCTGCCCTTATTGACAGTGGCCTACATATTGAAAGCAGCGTCCATAGTAACAGATGGACCTAACTGTATACTGAGAGGGTGAGCCACACTGAGCAGTTTCAGTTACCTCTAAGACATAATTTCTTATACATTTTGAGTGAGATCTATCCTAGGACACAAAAACTGATTGGAAAGATACTTACACTATTTTCAGTACTGACATGCCCGTGATAGCATTGGTCCTGTCATTCTAAGACTATTTGTATGAACAGGGACAGAGTAAATGAACTATTGTGCTGTGTCACTGGTAACTAAGGTTGAAAAGGAGATGGAAGACAGAAAGGCCAAACTGAATTTGCACTGAAGTTTAAGGTGTGCTAATGACACATTTTATCTGTTAAATAGATGATATATAAATAAGGCTATGAACATTCATTTCCTCCTTCTGCAAACAGAAAGGCCCAGAAACAGAAATAAAGATAGTAGCAAGCTCCAATGAGAGACTTCCCTGAAAAACTACGATGCAGTGAGATAACCTACATACCACAAGCACACACACACACGCGTACACAATATGCACATATCACACAGAAACAACAGAAACAGTACACAAATCTACTTCTTTGGTCACACTTGGAGGAAGCTAGGGAGCTACTTCTTCAATGGGAAAACTGGTTCAGAAAGGAAAAACACTGTAACGTTCATCCTATTTTTCCTGGGGAAGTTACATCTTAGGATTATCAAATGAAACCTTAGAGAAATGTTCTCTTTCTAGCTATCAAAAAAGGACAGACTTGGAACATCATTCTGTAGTCCCAAATTATGAAGCAGCAGATTTGAGAAAGTCATCAAAAGATGGAAATATCCGAAGGACAGAGAATCTGACCATCTACGTGTTTCATGATGCTGTAGCACACACATTAACTATGGAGCAGAGGTAACTAAAATTAATAGGAAAATCTGACTTGGCTTCTAACTTCTTTGTCACAGGAAATGCAATGGGTGAGCATGCCTTGGGGCTCAGTAACCAAAATCCAAGCCGTCAGTTACACTGTAAACAAAAATCTGTTTTCTTCAACTAATAAACTCTTACTACAGAAAGAGTGGGTCCTGAGCAGGGGACAAGGAGCCTTATCAGAAGTATTTTGGAAGGGGTGCTGGGAATGGAACCAGGGCTGTATGCATGCTAAGCAAACACTGTGCTATGGAGTCAAACTCCTAGCCCTGTTTCTTCCCCCTTACATCTGATTTGAATAACTTACAAAATACCAACTTTCTCACTGCAGACTTTGAAACTATTAGGAGACATTTCAGTACTGGCTACCACTTACTATCTTAAGAAATTACTATTCAAATATGAGGAATTATAATGGCATCATAATACTGAATAATAGAATACTCATGACTGACTTCAAAGTAATCTAGTGGTGGGGCTGGAGATGGCTCAGTATTTAAGAAGACTGGCTGCTCTTCCAGAGGACTCAGCAACCCCACTGATGCTCACAACTATCTCTAACTCCAGTTGCAGGGGATCGAACCCCTCTACTGGCCTCTTTGGGCACCAGGAACACATGTGGTGCACAGACATACATGCAGACAAAATATGTATACACATAAAAATAACAGTAATCTGGTGGGGAGGAAGTTATAGATAGCTAAAACTAAGCTGGCTGTGAGTTGTTCTCACAGACGGCTGGTAGGGACTAGAGTCTTCAAGTGAGTAACTAGTATGATGCTCAAAGAAGGGAACGTGAATGCAGACTCTCTGAGTGGCTGTGAAAACTCAGTCCTCGGCAAACATATACAAAGATCACAGAGTAGAGTGCCGAACAAACGCCACGTTTGGGAGGTCGGGAACGTGTGAGACAGTAGTTGCTTCTGCTCTAATTAGTCCTTCCGTGCCTCACCAGTGCCACGGTAGGGTCTCTTGCAATTCTTCCTAACATGGAGAACACAATCACCACAGGCCCGCTATGCCGGGAGAGGACGCATCGCAGCACGATCCACAAGCAACCATCAAGTGAGATGGGCTGTGGCGGAGGCGGCAGCAAAGTGCTGGTATACCACTCCCAGGGACAGAGGACCCTGATCAAGCTGCAGCAGGCTTTTCTGCTAAGCTGTGCATGTGAAGCGGCATGAGGAGGGAGAGGCGCAGGCCATGGTACCACACACCTCCAGTTCCAGCATTTGAGAGACACAGCAGATTAGGAGTTTGAGGGTCTACAAACCCAAACAAAACAGAAACAAACAGCCCCCCCCACACACCCCCCCACACAAAGGAAAGAGACACCACCACCTTTGCTGTGCCACTTCCTGGCATCATCACATGTTGTAACACTGAAATCTGATTTTAAAAACCACAAATAGCTTCAAGTCATTTGTCTACAGAAGAGTAATTAGAAGACTCTGAACTGTTGGAGGAAACTGAGAACTGACAGTCTACAAATCTAGAAATCACAGGAGGCCGTGATACTCTTAGATACCCACAGTATTTCTGTTGTTTTCCTATTTCTTTTCAGCCATGACAATCTTGGGCTCTCAAGGAGGTTTCATCTAAAACAGTTCACCTCTCGGTATATCTGGCCTGCCTATGCCCTGCATTGTCTATTCTTTTCTGGAAGGTTCCAGCAGGAGAGCTAGCTAAGGGCTAGGTGCTGCTATAAGGCATCTGACATAACCACCATGGCCATCTGTCCATTGCTGCTTTACACACCTCTGTAAGCTAAGCAGAGCTGCACTGTCAGACTCGGTATGCGAGCCCCTGTGCCCTTCCCACTCCCACCGCTTCCCTCTCTGCCTAGTCTGGGCAGCTCTGAACTGTACAGATGAGTCCAGGAAGTCTCATCTTTATATCCACTGGTGAGCTCACATGCATAGCCACCTAGTGGCCCAGCCACTGCTCCTATGTGGCCGAGGGACAGTGACAGGTGTGGGACTGCAGTACCCTTTGCAGTCACACTTGGATGCTATTATAGCCTTGCAGAGCGCCGGCTGAACATGCAGAGCAAGACTGCATGCCTCACCACAACGGATACCGAGTCTGTTCTTTTAGTGGCCTCTCTACCAGACAGGCCTGTTTCTTAGGTAGTTACAGTATCAACAAACTTGCTCTTCCTCCAGGATGAAGGGGACTGATTTACATGAATACAACATGTACAAGAATGCAGTCCTTGGGGCTAAAATGATGTCACACAGGTTGTGAATCTACAGGCTCTTGGTTCCTCAGATCTTCCTCAGCAAGGCTTCTTTCTCCTGACTGCACACAATGAGTGAGGCCTGAAGTCTCCAAGGGACCCAGGAAGCCTGTAGCCACAAATCTACATACCCTACAGAATTAGAAGGCAATGCCACTACACTGTGCTTCAAGTTTGTTAATTTTCAAATTACTTGAAAGTCACAAAAATAGCACTAATGTTCATTTTTTAATTACATCGACAGTAAAGGGAAAAAGAATCATTTGGCTGAGCTCTTCTCAATGGAAAAATCTCCAGTCTTGGCGTCTCTGTACGTTATGAGGGGCACAGCAGATGTGGGGATTGTAGGCTCCACCCATTCAAACATCACTGGCTGTGAGTTTGTATTCCTCCTTCCTGTTACACTCACTGCCACGCTTAAAGACTTATGTCAGTGTGGACATGGGTCCCAACACGGACAAGAGAACTGAATTCTCCTTTAAAGGCACACAATTCTATGTTTGGTAAGGCGAGGCTAAAGCATACCTTGCCCCCAACACACAGTGAGTGTTTTTTTTTTCCAAAGAAAGCTACAGTCAAAACACAAACTCAAGGATCTCATGAGCCTATCGATGCAGGGGGGGAGGAACAACTCAAGAGTGGGAGAGGAAGTTGTCTGGAAAGGAAAAATCACTCTTGACATCACCAAGGTCAAGACCAGGGATGGATGGTGGGCAATGGGCTAAGCAATGCCTAAAACAAAGCCAGCCAGCCAGCCAGCCAGCCAGCCAGCCAGCCAGTCTCACACACACACACACACACACACACACACACACACACACACACACGTAGCTCCCACCCAGTAACTTGACTTCCTCAGTGGTAGTCCAGCATTCCAGACTTACTCAAATTATAGACTAGAACTTTCTCAAGGGTAATTTGGCTAAGCAGAGTGAATCTGGAACTGACATGTCTAAGGAAACATTCCCACAGCTACATATACCATTCATATCAAATCAAAGCCAACATGCCTTCATAGCTGTGGAAACTATGAACATCAGATCAATACTAGACTTCCTTCCCAGCCTCACCTACCATTAAATATAGAAAAGCCTTTGGTGTGAAAGCCTTTGCCTGGCTATGAAAAGCATTTTCTACTCTGCAAATCTGGAAAAGTCCCCAGATGCTTTCAATTGCTAGCTCTAGTATTATATTCATATTTGTTTTTCCTTTAAGTTTACTGAATTTATTATTTTGAATTCTTCTACAAAGGCTAGTCTCTGTCACTCAGTCATATGGCATTCAAAAATCAACTAGAAGTCCCTAATCAGAGCTTAAGGTTAAGAGGAACTATTAGAATAAGAAAATTCTGAAGGCAAAGTAAGTATATATGCAAAAATACCATTGTAATACTTACCTATTAGGCCCTTCTCCAGAGTGAAGGTTTTGTTTGTGAACATACATTCAAAAGCCACAATGTGGAAAATCTTGTTCACTGTGTTGTGAGTCCCAACTATTCGGATATACCTGAGGGTGAAAAGAAAGCGCATGTGTTGGAATGAGCTCTGCCACATCCAAGCCAGGCATAGGCAGGTAAGGCACACCACACCACACACAAAGTAGAGAGGACCCTGAAAATTCTAGTCAATGTCCTTGGCCGGCTCATGGCCAGGCCATTTCACAGGGAATTAAACAAACCTTGGCTCTGACTTACCTTGAAATCATACCAGTACTATTTAGTTCAACCCTTGTGTGTCAGAACAAATGTAAATACCTGAGACATTCACCCTAGAGAGTAACAACCAGCTTCTACCTTGCCTCGGAGACAGGAGTCTATCTGGGTACGTGTGAAAAACTACAGGCAAAATCAAATGCCTTCAGTTCCAAGAGGTTCCATCCATTGCAGACAAATGCATGAAATCAATACTGTTTCCCTGTCCAAAAGCAAACCTGCACATAAACTACTGAAAACCACTATGGATGTCTTTTATTTTAGTACTGCTCCCAAGTCCCGACTGGGAAGTCAAGCTTATATACTTACGCCAGTCCCCCACCTGACTGCCGGGAGCCTTCTCTGTAGAGAGGACCCAGCTTGCTCTGCAGCTTCTCTCTGGGCCCCAGGCTATGCCATCTGCACATGGTGTGGAGTTTCACTGGGCAGATCTGGAGTGTCTTGGCCTGTTCACCCCATTTCTTTCCCTAGAGGCTTCATCTTCGACAAATAAGCTTTAAACCCTGGAGCAACTTGCTCCCTTAGCTCTAAAAGGACCAACAGTTCACAGGTTAATGAAGACACAACTCAGTCTTCTGAGTGTCACACAACACCACAGGGAATGTGCTCCCCGCTATCTTACTAGAATTCAAAGGAAGAACCATGAAAAACAACTAGATTAACCAAGAACGCTCTTCCAAATTATGAACTATACAAGGAGAGACGGGGGCATATGAGAGGACAGATTTCAATTAGGAAACGACAGGCTGGCCAACGTTTTAGTAATGCCCTCCCTCTGCACGTAGAACAACCTTCGATTTAGATGATAGAATTTGACTTCCAAGTTAATCGCTGTTCACTAATTCCATAATTTCCTAACATTTCTCATCACTCCGAATTAACCGTATAATGTAAAAGACTATTTGAAACATTCACATTAAGGAGATTATATTTAGGGGTTTTGCATTATGAGCTATCTTCTTCCGTTTCTTCCAGCCTGAGTCTCATGGCATTCCCTGTGCACCTCATTTAGCCATCTGCTCCTTGACACAAGCCGATCACTCATCTTCATAACCCATATTAATGGGCTCTCCTGGTCTAGCTCTTCAGAATGTCTGGACTTACTGCAGGGAGAACCATCCTTCCCTTGCTGAGACCCAGCGACTGCTCCTACCAGAACCCTGCAGGCACAAAGAAGGTTTCTCTGATTTCCTCAGCCTCAATGCAGACTAAGAGGGCTGAGCTGATTGGGTTCTCTTTTGTTTTTGGTGGAGAGTTCATTTAAATTAAATTCTTAAGGGTCTGAGTAGTACAGACTATGCTGTCTTTTACTACTGGCAGCGACAGTCTCACTGGTGCTTTCTGGGAGGGAAGGGGTGCACTAAACCTGGCACCTTGGCCTGAATCTAATTTTGGCCATTTCCTGTAACCACAGGAACTCAACTAGCATAGCACTTTCAACCGCACATGGCCAAGGTAGCCAGAGTGCTGCTGTCTGCAATCTTAGAGCAGGCAGCTGGATGGAATCTGATCATATCCTAGTCTCAAGGGTAAGCTATCCAAGAAGAATGAGCTCTCCTACTGTGCATGGTACACGAGCCAGGAGATGACTAACAGGGCCTTCCCTGGGCAGTGCCTAAAGCAGGTGCTCAACAGTCCTGCCTGCCTTTTGGAAACACGGAATCAAGCATTCAAGTTTCGATAACAGTCATTTCCCAGTCTTACCCTGATGTAAATGGCAGGAACAGACAAAATTATGCAGCCTTCCCTCCCCTTGCCACAGTTATAAGCACTTGAAGACAAACAGTTGTAGTGGAATACACTTTACAAGTTTAATGACAGTGTTTGTGACAATCAACAAAATAATGGATAAGAAGAACACTGAGACATGTCTCCAGGTCAAAGCCCCACAGAAATGAAGACAGTGTTATCTCCGCCCACAATCCTGAGGTCAAATGAGCCATTCATCACTGTACATCACGCTTCTTGCTGGCTACACAGCATGCCCACAACAGGCCCTGTCACCTTGGCTCACATGCTTTTTAAGCCTGTACAATTACAGCATAGCTCACAGCAATGGCTTGATGTCCTTACCCAAGCCCACACTTTAAAAAATGGAACACCAAAGACAGAAGCCAGGCCCCTCCTCTCCTGCACTGAAAAGAGTGACTAGAAACGGCACGCAGTGCCAACGAATGGCCAGGCTTCCATGACTGCTGACAGCCTGCGCCCTACACTAAGAATGCAGAGGCCTGTCTTCCTTGGAGACCCAAAGCAATGGCTGAGGAGGCTCACAAGCACCTACCCTGATCACAGACTCTTCCTCACTAGAGCTCAGAACGGAGGACCCCAAGGTGGATGAGAAGTTGCAACTGAAAACCCAAGAGAAAGGGGTGAAATGGAGTCTATTTTTGTTTTGTTTTGTTTTTGTTTTTAACTTTCTTTGAAAAGCAAAATGAATGATCCTAACATTTAAGCAAGAGAAGTAGACATCACTCTGCTGCCACGGGAAGTCCTGGATAGCAGACGAAGCTTGTGATTTGTTCTTTTCTCTTTAGCATTGTCTCTGCGGCGTGCAGTCACTGATGTCACCTGGTCACAAGGACAGGGGCAGCAAGGGCTGCATCCGTGTGCAGTGAAGAGCAGAGCTAGACACTGGAGCACTACACTTCCTTCTCTCAGAGGCCCTCAACACAGCAGCTCCGTTTGAAAATAATTAAAACTTAAACGGAGCTGCGGAAGGCAGAGAGGCAGCAGACTGGCCGGTGCTGGGGAAGATGAACAACATCCACACGAGCCCCAGAGAACCAGTCTGTTTCCGACACTCTCCTGCCTTCTGTGTGTTCACCATCTTCAAGTGGCTGACAGAGCCCAGACCTTGAACACAGTTCAGAACAAGATGTTTCAGTAATGAAGCTCTTCAGAGTTAAGAGACTATGGGCGAAAGGGATTCTGTCTTCCTTACTAGGATAAAGTTAACATATTCAGGACAGCCTACAAAAACTGGAAGGCACTGCCGAGTTTTGGAATACTGTGGGCTTCAAAGCAGTACAGCCCACCATGCAATGATGAGTCACACGAGAGGAAAATATTTAAACATTTTTGAACCTTGGATTCCTCCTCTATTAAGAAAGGTCAACAATACACCCCCAAGTCATAGGCTTTCAAAGCCAAGTCCCTATGAGTTGGTCAGGTAGCCCACAGAGGCTACCAAAGCAATTGGGGTTATTACCACTGCTCCTAACTGCCCATCGTAACTAGTCAGTAAAACCCAATTGCTGAAGACACACATGTTCTGGATACAAGGCACAGAGAAACAAGGCTGGAACTGAGCTGGCAGCTCTCTCTCTACTAGCTGGCATTCAGTGAGCTGGGAGGTGCTATGCAGGCCACTGGGAAGAAAACCTTCAGCAATCACATCCAGCTATAGACCCTTCCTGCTACAACAGTGAACTGCCTGGCAAGACACGCCCACTGGTACAATGGTGGCGTGAACGTTCTGGGTTAACCACTCTTCCTTATCGGATCTGAAGCACAACCCAGAGGAGGGAATATATGCCTAGCACTGTCAACTGCTCAAAAGCCCGGGACTAAAAAGGTTGCTCACGGGATCTACAGGGGAATCCATTACTTACGTTTTGCCAAATGGACATGTAGTTGAACTGCCTTCCAAATGTTTATAATATACCAAGACAGCACTCAGCCTTGACCAGAGGAGCCTGTTCTGGCAATGGGTGATAAGTGACTGCGGAGTGCTTGGTCCCAAATGGGACATCTATATCACACCTCTTAGTCCCAAGGAACATCATGGAGAAGATGGCAAAGGGATGTGGGAACCACAGGGTAGGGAGGAGTGTAGTGAGCACTGACTTTGAATCTATCACATGGCTGCTGCAATCATGGAAACACAGAAGCTGTGACTGCCTGTATCCCCCACCCCCCATAAGAAGGAAATGAGGGAAGGAAATAAGGATGGGAGGGAACTAGGTGGGGAGAAGAGAGTCAGTGGAGGGAAGAGGTTAAGAGAGGGTGGGGGGTGTAAATCTCAGTTACATTGTACACAAGGTATGATACTGTCGATTTTTAAAAAAATAACAATAAAAATTACCCACAAAAAGTCAACAATAGAAACTCTACAGAGTATTTAAACGAGTTAAATATTTTAAAGTTACCAAAGGCAGAGCTTAGCAGAGTAGGGTACCCTTAAAATAGACTGGTGGGTACATTATTTTGTGGTTTGGACTTTGAACCCTAGGCTACCTAGGAGAGTACTCCTTGCTATGGAACAATCCTTTTCTACACTGGGATTATGTATTACTCTCATTGGTTAATAAAAAGCTGACAGGTTGGTAGCTAGGCAGGAAGTTAGGTGGGAAGGAAGAGGGCAGAGTCAGAAGTCACCAACCAGACACAGAGGGAGCAAGAGATGAGTGTACCATGATAATAAAGGTACCACCATGTGGCAGAGGGTAAATAAGGAATATGGGTTAACTTAAAATGTGAAAGCTAGGCCGGGCGGTGGTGGCGCACGCCTTTAATCCCAGCACTCGGGAGGCAGAGCCAGGTGGATCTCCGTGAGTTCGAGGCCAGCCTGGGCTACCAAGTGAGTCCCAGGAGAGGCGCAAAGCTACACAGAGAAACCCTGTCTCGAAAAACCAAAAAAAAAAAAAAAAAAAAAAAGCCTCTATGTGGTAATTTGGAAGTGGCTTCCAGGACAGGAAAACTCCACTACAACTCCTGATGCTAGATGGTGAAGTGAGACAGGCCACAGGGCAGATGTGCCCATGCAGATAGGTCATGATCACCCTCTGAGGCACCACAGCATAGGGCACCATGGGCCAAAGGCAGCAAGTTCTATTAGAATGCACATTTCCTGACTCTATGGTATTTCCTACTTTGATCATCTGGTCTAAAAACCCTTTTTCTTGCCCTGTCTCAATGCCCATGAAAGCAAGGGAGGAATTAATGCCCTGCATGAGCTGAAAGCCTCTATCTTCCTCCCCAAGCTTCCTGCTTCAGTAGACAAGGAGAAAGAAATCCAGGCACACTCATTCAGGCGGTGTGGTACATCGTTCAACTCAAACGAAAGGTTCATATTCTTGTGCACATCTTGGAAGTTAAGAGTTTTAATTCATTAAGGAACATGACATTTCCTAAAGGAGGACTAATATTTTGCTTTGGTGATTTCATGGCATTATCTCCCTGATGTGGAAAGGTACAAATTCCCATCCTTCGTCTGTCCATCATTTCTGTCAGAATGCTTCCAGAGCTAACATCTCACAGCTAACACTGAAGATGTCAAGCATTTTTTTTTGGGGAGGGGGGGTGTGTTATTTTTCGAGACAAGAGTTCCTCTGTGTAACAGTCCTGGCTGTCCTAGAATTTACTCTGTAGATCAGGCTGGCCTTGAACTCACAGAGATCCACCCACTTATGCCTCCCAAGTGCTGGGATTAAAGGTGTGCGCCATCACCACCCAGCAATGTCAAGCATCTTAATAGACTAAAGTAAAAAAAAAAAAAAAAAAAAATCAGTGAACTGTGCATTCCCACCTTAACCCCCTAGTCTCTAGTCCTGGTAGACTCCAAGCAAACTCTGTGGTTAGAGCTAATCCTTAACCTTAACCTCAGTTACATACTGTTCTGTAGTGTGGTTAGAGCTAATCCTTAACCTTAACCTCAGTTACATACTGTTCTGTACAAGGCATGTTCTAGTATCAAATAAGATTTGATTTGTTAAGAATATTTAAGTAAGCTCTCAAGGGAGCAAGTGAGTCTAAAATTCAAAAGAATTTTAATTTTTAGGAAACAGTTTATTTTCAAATTGGACTCTACATTATTGGCTTAAGCAGGTATTACTGAAAGCTAGAGTTAGGGTTAAAGCAGTGTACGCCTTTAAGACGGGTTCCTTAATACTTTTTGTTTTCTTCCAAGTGGCCTTGGAGAACTCTGAGGAGAAATCGTGCTCTTTGCTGTGGTCAGGGACAGTTCCCTGACAAGAACAAGCCACAACTCTCACTAGAGGCCTGGGGTGACCTGGGGTCTGGTCATTCCAAGGTTTTTTTTCCCCTTCTTCCTCCTGAGAAAGCACATGGTCCTCCAAGTCCCAGAGCAGCTAAATTCTGCAGGTCACCTATGGCTTCTTCCCCCAATTCTGGGTATAACGTCAGTGCTCTTAACAACAGAACATGAGCTGGATGGGGAGCGTCTGGGTCTTGTTGCTAAGGCAGCTAGTGAAAAACAGTTTGCTGCCAGAATGACAAAAAGCTTCTAGAAAAAGCATGTTGCAACAGAAAAGATTTGTAACTCCTAGAAAGCCTTTCCTCTGGCTGGTTTGTGGAGCTATAGATTGTCCTCTGCTGACGCTGGAAAAGTCCCTGCAGCATTGTGCACTTCGAGAAAGGGAAAGGTTAAACACTTTGCACAGTGAGCCTAAGCAGAGGCTATCAGCTCAGAGAGCAACCAGGTCCCTGGCCTCGGGCCCTGCAGAGGGAGGAATCATGCACCTGCGTCGAAGATACTCAACCTGAAGGGCAAACAAAACAAGAAGCCATCTTGTTTAGAAGCCAGTATAAGGAGGGAAGTTGATGGGTGAAATAACAACCCATCGTTCCCCAAACAGAAACACAGACATAAGCATCTGCTGTTTCTCATAAAAAACACAAGTGAATTTTGAGCAATAAGTTTCCCTGTCCCTCAAATATTCAGAGCCTAACACTGCCATTTGCCTTCAGCATATAAAACTGTACTTGGAATTTATAAAACTGTACTTGGAATTATCGTCCCCCAAACTAATTGTAGTGTTTATATAAATCATGTAAAATTATATAAGATGTGAAGTTTATTTAGTTCATTTAAATGTTCTGTTTTTACATTTAAGCTCTTAAAGGTACCCTGAGTAAATCTGTCATTAATCAAGATCCACCTACCAGGTACAAAACATTATACTAAGCCCTGTGAGGAATGAGCTGAAAGACAGGACAAAAGCCTTGATCTGGGGACATTTATGCTAAGCCTCAGGCAAGAACAGAAACACTGTGGAACTCTGAGCAGACAGACCCAGGGAAAACCTGGGTTAAGTTCTTCATTTATCACCCCTGCCCAAGGGAGGGGTGTGCACACCTTTAATCCCAGCACTCGGGAGGCAAAGGCAGGTGGATCTCTGTGAGTTCGAGGCCAGCCTGGTCTACAGAGTAAGTTCCAGGACAGCCAGGGCTACACAGAGAAACCCTGTCTTGAAAAACCAAAAAAAAAAAAAAAAAAAAAAAAGGTTCTTCATTTATCTTGGGCTCCACACTGGAGGTAGCAGTAGAGAAAAGGGCTAAGCACTCAGTACCTACTCACTCACATACGGCAGCATCATCTTCAAACATGGGCTCTTAGAGTGTGGGCTTCCAAAGTCCTACTGGTGAACTCACTACACTTATTTTGAAGACCAAAACCAAACAAACATGGCAAAGGAGAACAGATTCACGTTGTCCCAGCCCCAGTGATCAACAGTCTATGCAAATGATATTATTGAGCGCCTGCTATATACCTGCTTGCTACTCCTAGTCTGGGTAGCACAGATAAAATCCCTCCCCATGAACTTACATTTAAAGTCAAAAAAGAGATAACATATTTAAAATAAATCTATGATCCATTGTTTACAAGATAAACTACTCATCACAGACAAGCAGTTCTAACCCACTGGCTGGGAATGGCAGCTGAGTCCAGTGGGAGGACATAGCAGCTCTGTCCCACATAAAGGAGTCTGAGGACTGGGCCAGTATACCCATCACAGACACTCAGTGGGCCAACGGAAAAAAACCCACCATGCAGGCTTCTTACAACTTAGAGGAACCAATTGAATTTCATTGGAAAAAACATGTATTTCATGGTTTAGTTTTCTTTTCTTCAGATTGTAATATTCAAAAGATTGAAAGGAGGAAGTGGGGATGGTACATATAAAATAAAATTTAACCCTGAGAAACAAGCAGGAAAGAAAGGAGGGGACGGGGATGGGGGGGATACACCTGGGAGTGAGCCAATCCCTGCTCTCTGGGTGCTGCTGATGTCGACCAGAAGTTCAACCTCTGCATTTTGCAGTAACTTTCCCCTAGTCCAACACGCTCGGGATGGGGAGGAGAACTTCCTAGCTTCATCTTGGCAACAGCTGCACTGTCTTCCCCAGTCCACCCGACAAGCGTGAACTCCCACCAACACAGACAAGTGAGTCGACTGCAAGTGTGCACGGGAGGAAAAGCAAAGAACCTGCGAAAACTCACTTCGTGACTGTGACCTCTACAACAAACCTGCTGGGCGGGGTCATGGATCACGGTGGGAAAATGTTCCTTTTCCCCTTAACTAGGGTGGGCACAAGCCATTCACTGCAGCAAAACTTTGAGGACAGGATAATTTTTCTTTTCCTTCTTCTTTTAGAACAGGTGAATGAACAGAAAAGGAAGAGGGGTAAACAGGAAGAGAAAGACTTTGGGGTCATGGACGTGATCGCCATGTGTTCTGTGCATGTATGCGTAACAACGGTTAGGCAGAGTGGCTCATGGCTGTCATCCCAGCACCCAGGAGGCTGAGGGAACACGACTGCTACAAGTTTAATGCCAGCTTGGGCTGCTGAGAGACACCAAGTCTCAAAAACAACAAAATAAATTTCACAAGGCTATTAGTTTGTGCAGTTATATATGCTAGTTGTGAAAGGTTTAAACAGGAAAGCAGTTTGGCTCTCCAAAGAAACACTTAAGGTTCCTAAGAAGGCAACCACTGGTTACCCCAAGAAATGCAATGGTGCCTGGCCATGACTGTCTCAAAGCGTCAGAAACTGAGAGCGCCAGACTGCAGACGGAAGATACCGGCCTCTGCTCCACTCTGCTGAGAGGCAGCACTAGAACTCAGATCTAAGCTAACGCTCTGAACACACTACACATGCAGCCTTTCACAGTCCATGCAGACATGCAGCCAATCCTAACACACGTTCAGACATGTTATATCATAGCAACAGTCTTATCTTCAGACTGGAGACATTAAAGCTTGACAGCCTGTAACCCCCAGCCTTATGTCCTTTCCACCTACCTAAAGGAACCTGTGTTCCAGGCAACAGACCCTCAGAACACTAAATGTACTGGGGGGGGGGGGGGAGAAGCTGAACTCCCAAAGCCTCACATATTCCATCTAATATCCCTAGAGTAGTCATCACTGTTCACAGAAAACTTCAGGGACCTTCCTTTTGCCCTGGGGAAATCCGGTACCTCAGAATGGAAAGGGAAAGGGGAGGAGCAATGGGGAAAAGCTAGCCAGCGATTCAACTGGCATGCAATTCAAGTAGCAGTCTAATTATGTACAGCTCTCAACAAGAGGCAGAAGAGGAAAGTAAATAAAAACAATACTAGAGAAAATGAGGATATTCACCACCTACACACAGGAAATGCAAACACTTGACGTTGGCAAGACACACAAGGACGAGCCACAGTGAGCATGAATACACACAGTGCACCCCTCAGGGCTGCTAACGGTCTGGTGTGCGACCAATTTTGCCACAGAAGCCTATACTCTAATTTCCAAACAACAAGGCAGATTACGGCCCTAATTTCAATGCTACAGCTAGGAGAGACTTAGTCAAGTCTTTAGAACATGAACTCAAGCAAAGCAGGAACAGGAAGATGCTCCAAGTGGCACTATCCGGTCTACAAGGGCTGCCTGCAGCAGGAGCTAAGCTGACTGAGATTCAAAGCGGTCAGTCTTTCTGATCAACTTAACAAGGCCTTTCTTTGCCGGTACACACACAGCCATGGCGCTGTGAGTCCTATGCCCTGCTGAAGTTCAATCTGAAGTCTGTCTACCATCTGCATCTCCTGTGGATTAGAAAGCAGCTTGGGAGGAGGAATAGTTTAGCAAGGATTCTTCCCCCTTCCCAAATGTCTTCAGAGTTCAGCCATTCATGCCTGGGCTCTCCAGGCACAGCACCAGTGCCAGGTTGGTGGTCAAAGAGAACCCCAAGCTTATGCTTGTTTCACAAACTCAAGAAAAGAAACATTTGGGGGTATAATGCACACAGAGTAACGTAAAAGACGTTGTAAAAGACGGGGTGTTTTTTGTTTGTTTTTTTTGTTTTTGTTCTGTTTTCTCATTAACAAGAAGATTCTATCCTATTTCTAGAAGCTGCTGCTACCCCTCTGGCCCTTGGCCTCTTCAAGCATACCAACGCTGCCTTTACTGTTTGCTCCTCTTTAATTTTAAAAATAATATTAGCTGTGCACATAGTTAAAAGTCAAATCGCCTGTAAGGCTTGCTATGACAAATCTTCCATGCTCCATTTCCTCCCCTCCCCAGAGGAACCACCGTTATCTGCTTTAATTCATTATTTTAGGATTTATCTTGCATCTATAATCAACATGCTTCTGATGCTATTCCTTGATCTTCTGGTTTTAGGCTTTATCGACCAATGCTACTACTGCACAAGACAAGGACTTAGCTTTCTCCTCTTTTAACTGTATCATTCCCATCCCCCAATGTAGACTGTAACTTTGGGCTGGATCAATATTTACTGTTTACATTATGACTATGTAAATGTTATTCACACCCAATTCCTCCTCGGGGTTTTCCCTGTTAGAAATGGCATTTGGTTGTTTTGTTTTCCTTTGTTTGAGATAGAGCCTAACTCTGTAGCTCAGGTTGGCCTCAAACTCAAAGGAAATCTGTCTACTTGAGCTTATCAAATGCTAAGGTTACAGACATCTGCTACCATGAGATCATGGCTCAAGAGATTTTTGTTTTGCTTAATTTTTAGGAATTCCACACAAAACCCTTCCTTCCAGTAACTGTCCCTCAACTGCCATGCTGCTCTCAAAGCATTCGGACACAGCATGGATCTCTGGTCATTTCCCTCTTTTCCAGTTGTCTTCCGAGGCCTCCTGGGCAGCTTCAGCCAAGCCCAACTGCCCTCACTCTCCCTAACCCTCACGTCCACTCCAGGGTTGCTTTTCTTTCTCCCCTGCTGTCTGCCGTTCTGTTCTGCGACTCTGGTGGAGTACGCTTACTGGAAGCTTCCTGAGCAATGGTTCCTGGGAGGTGAAAAGTTACAGACTTTGAGCAAGCCTTTAGTACATCTTCCAACTCAACTGGCATTCTATCTGGGTGTGGAACTTAAACTACCAATTGCTTTCCTTGAGAGCTTTCAGTAGAATATTGTCAGTCAACTGGTTTTGCTACTAAACAGCCATTATACTATCTGAACGGGATTCTCTTTTTCTTTTTCTTCTTTACAACCAAGACCTGCTCTAGAAGCATGTGGGTCATCTAGAGATGTGCGTTTTCAGGAATTATGTGAAGATATGTCTTGGGGTGAGTTTTGCAATCTGAGAACCCATACATTTCAGTCAGGGTAAAACGTCTTGAAGTGTTAGTACTAACTTCTTTCCCTGAACTTTTTCTCAATGACACTTGAAGTTCCAGTTGTAGAAACCTCTGAACCTTGACCTCTATTTTTATGCCTTCTTTCCAGCCATCTTTTCTTCATTTTGGTTTTCTATCTGGGAGAGTTCAACTTCACTGTCTAGGCTGCACACTTTCCACAGACTTTCCACGTCTGCTTTAACATATGAAAGCTCTCACTACACTTTCTGTTCTCTAACTGTTCCTTCTCATGGCATCCTGTCCTTGGAATAAAATTGCCGTGTGTACTTTAATCTCTTTAAAGATGGCAATGGCTTTTGAAGTTTTAATTTGCCCATATACGTTTGTCCTGTCTGTTTTAAGCATTATATCTGACCGGTTTTCTGATGTCTCATTTTCAACCATGTTGTGAAAAAGGGAATTAGGCACACAATAGGAAACCTGGAGATGCAGCGAGAGAGTTTTGGCTTCACGAGGTTCCCTAAAGAGGCCGACTGTCAAAGAAAGCATACTTTCAGACTCCTCGGCTCATCCCTCTTGGGCTGGCCAGATTAGCTAGGGAGACATTTCTAACTCCCTTGTAGAAGGAAGATAAGGACCTGGCTGCTAGTGTTCTAGAAGCAAGTAATAAAACAAGACCAGAAACAGTGTGTGTGTGTGTGTGTGTGTGTGTGTGTGTGTGTGAAGTATAACCTCAACTATGCTGGGTCCCCACTTGGCTTACTACCCCCTTATCTTACCCCCATCAGTTAAATTCCCAGTTTTCCACTCTGGCTGGGGAGAACCAGTCAGTCTATTCAGTGACAACAAAGATCTAGTCAGCCAATCCTCCTCCTTTAGTCGGCTCCTGCCTGGTTTCCTGGTCATCCCTGTGCGGGTGGGTGCCTGGTGCCCTTCTCTGAGGACTCAACAGCTTTGGATTCTATTTTCTTGAGTTCATCGGCTTCACACTTCCTCTTCTCATTTTCCTTATAATTAAGGGTTTATTCCTAAACAAAATCCCTCTGCTCTTGTATTGCTGGGAGTTTTATTCTGAAAGGTGTGAGAACCAATGTGCATTCACTTTGTTACCACCACCTGAAATTTCATAAGGGAATGCCCACCTCTTTAGATATTCTGGTAAAGACTAGGGTCCAAGCAAGGGCTTCTGCTGGCCTTAATGAGTCTAAGAACTCTAGCCTTCAAGCCGTGTGGCCACTCGAAAACTGGTAGGTAGGACCATAATAACCATTTCGCCCCGTTTCCATCCCGACTCAGCCTTAGGGCTGTAATTCTATTCCTTGTCTCAAATAACAGCATTATCCTGCAGCTGCTTCCTCAGTCCCTCTTAGCCCCATTCCTTCTACCAGGTCCTCAAATGCTTGTCTCAGTCAACTCAGCTATTCCATCTTCTAGGCTGTTATTTTCACTAATTAAATGTCCAAACAAGGATATGTCCAGACAGTCCTATAAATTGTCACCATTCTGCAGAAAGATTCAAATGACTGACTTGTTTTGTTAGCTTCAGTTTCTGTCCCTCCAGTAGAAAGGGGGATGTGCTCATTCCCACCGTGTAAAGATAAATTCAGCTCATCGTCACATTGAAACAGCTGCACACCACGCCCTGGCCGCTCTGTTTATCTTGATAACTGTGGAAAACACCATCTCCTCCCCTTCCCGCTTTCCAGAACAATCACCAGCTCCACATGCAGATGGACTGATTTCCACCCTCTGGAGTGCAGACTTGTCTGGTGTTCTTCCTACATATCCGCCATACACCCTTCTTTTGCGGCGGCTGCTGCTGCTGCTGCTTCTGCTTCAGATAACAACGGCTGCAGGGACCTGACAGAGTCAGCTGTGGGTCCTCTGGATGCTCCCGAACACCCCAGCTCAACCAGCTGCATCTGAACAGAGCCATGGGAAGGAAGTGGCAAAGGTGGAGGAGGAAGTGCACCGAGAACACCCTCTTTGATCACCCTTTGCAGCAGCAGGAGGGGCAGGAGGCTGGGCAGGCAGCACAGACATCTAGACCTCCCGGACTGCCAAGGGCTCTAAGTGGGACACTGGAAAAGCCAAAGGGGTGAGCAGAGCTTCAGCAGGGCCCATTTGCTTTTACTGCTTGTCTCAGGAAGCCCCAGGAAACCCTCAGGTTGGCTGACTGTCTTCCTGGGCCAGTTAATGAATTAGATAGGAGTAAGGCAAGAGAAAATGTTTCAGCTCTTGTCACTTGGTCTAGTTCAGTAGAGTCTAGTTAAACATAATGGCAACCTATCCTTGTCTGTCCAGGACTGGTCTGGTTTGAACACATCAAGTCTCACATCTCAGGACACTGCTCAGTCTCAGGAAACCAAGTTCACCCAGGCCACCAGCAGTCATTTCCACCCTGGGAGCCACTCAGCACCTTCATCTTTCAGGCCCGTTCCTGCCCCACAGCTGGTTCTCAGCCTAAATCCCACACAGCCTAACCCACCAGGGCGTTAAAAGGCCAGCTTGTGCCTGATTTGCAGCAGAAACCGAGGCTATGTCATTCGAGCACACCCAGCTTCTTTTCTGGAGTCCCTGTCACAAGTACAAGGCATCTGGCCCACAAATCTGAGTCAAAATGACCATGGCAGACAATGAGAAAGCAGCTTGTCTTGGTGCCCAGGGAAACAGCCCTCCCTCAATAATTTCTATGCTAAATCTCAGAAGAAAGAAGCCAGAGCAAACTCAATTACCCAGGGCTGGATAATTATGCGCAGATCACTCTGGTTTGCTTTGCCCTCCTCTGCTCTGGCCAGCATCAGGGCTGCTTATTTTATCAGGGCAGTGGAAGAAAATCAACTTCTTCATTTTAAAGCAGCTTCCTTAGGAAGGATGCTCAAGCTGTGGGCTCACAAGACTACACATTGGAAGAGATGATGGGGCATGGAGGCTTATTTTAATCACTTACCCCTTCTAATTCTCAAACAGAATAAACAGCTGAGCCTGTACTTGCACTACAAGACTAGAAAAATTGTGTCAGAAAAGAAAACTAATGATGAAACTATACAAGATCCCACCTTTTAAAGAATTATTTTAACAATCACTACAGATGTAATACTAGCAATTAACAAGAGAATAAATGTGAATGTTTATATGTTATTCTTTAACTTTCTTATAGTTTAAATCAAAGAAGTTCATTAATTCAGAATGTGAAGTATCAATTTTATAAAGACACTTGAATGAGCAACTCAGATTTGGCTTATTCATTTGCCTTCTGGAAGCTTGTTCCTCATCTGTAGAGAGGAAAGTAATGGTATCTAATCTAAGAGAATTTACAGGAACCAGGCACATAGTAAGTGTTCAATAAGGGGCAGGATGGGGAGTGGGGTGAGGGAAGGATACTCTTAAGTACTCAAAAACATGAAATGAGTGCATTTCCCACAGTTTACTTAGCATTTCTATTGGGCAGCTACCATATGCTGAGCCCTTTTAGACATTAGATGAGGAAACGAATGTGAACAAGTCAATTCCTAAAAGGCCCACTGTTTTCATACAGACAGGAACTTCAATATCAATTAATAAATATCCTGCAAATGCTTCACTAGCAGCATGGTGGCACATGGCAATGGCACCTTACTCAGACAGGGACAACCAAGAAATGCTTCCTAGATGAGGTTGCTGAGGACCAAGAGATGAGAAGGAAGAGGTTAAAGGAAGTCGGAAAGGAAAATCAAAGCAGAAGAGTGAGTAGCATGTGCAGAGTCTGGGGATGAGAAAGACCGGACAGAGCAACAGAGCTGAGACTGGACTGAATGGGAGCAGCCATGGCGGAAACATGGTCTGGCCGTAAGAACAAGCGGAAGGCAGGCTGAAGGCTAGAGGGAGCTGTTTACTGATGGGCAGAAGTGACTTGAGTCACTTCAAAGGCTGCAGGGTAAGAGTGGGAGCAGAGGGTGGAGACTGCTGCTTCCCGTTTACATAATGGGGAAACGGGTTCTGTCTTAACTGTAACCTTTCTTAGTTAAGGTCTCCTCGAGTGCTCCAGAACCTACCTAGGTGCAAACGGTGTGAGAAGCGGCTCTTAAATCAGATTCCAAGTCAGACTTATTTGGGGAACTTTGGAAACACACACTATTCTTACAGAGTGATTTAAGTGACATGAAGCAGCGGGTCTACTGTGTGGATCAGCTTGGGAATCATTAGTCTAAATCAGAGGTTCTCAACCTGTGAGTTGCAACCCCTTTGGGGTCAAATGACCCTTTCACAGGGGTTGCCTAAGACCATTGGATAACACAGATATTTACATTATGATTCATAACAGTAGCAAAATTACAGCTATGAAGAAGCAATGAAAAGCATTTTATGGTTGGGGGTCATCACAACATGAAGAACTGTATTAAAGGATTGCCAGCATAAATCACAACAAATACAACATAGCCATACATAAAAAGGCACACTCCAAAAGCAAAGACTAATTATCTGGGGTTAATGCTCCTTTGGACTATTGGGCTGCTGGACCACTTTCTCAGTGTGTCTCTGTTTAGTTTTCCGGCACCATTATTAAGTATCTCTCCCTTATGTCCAGTGTTTGAAATCATGGGTCATTTCCCAGAGTGCTTTAGGTGTCGGGGCCTCACACATGGGACTTCTGTTCTTGGGAATGCCTTCCTCTCTCACTCTTTGAATAAACTGTAACTTTTCCTATACAGCTGAGCACCTGCTTTATGTATCATGTCCCATGGCCACTCATTCCAAGGAAGAGCTGCGTCTCCCTCACTACGGCTGCCTAACGTCTACTGTAGCGTGCCTCACACCTCAGAGTGTTAACGTCTACTGTAGAGTGTCTCACACCTCAGAGTGTTAACGTCTACTGTAGTGTGCCTCACACCTCAGAGTGTTAACGTCTACTGTAGCGTGTCTCACACCTCAGAGTGTTAACGTCTACTGTAGCGTGCCTCACACCTCAGAGTGTTAACGTCTACTGTAGCGTGCCTCACACCTCAGAGTGTTAACGTCTACTGTAGCGTGCCTCACACCTCAGAGTGTTAACGTCCACTGTAGAGTGTCTCACACCTCAGAGTGTTAACGTCTACTGTAGAGTGTCTCACACCTCAGAGTGTTAACGTCTACTGTAGAGTGTCTCACACCTCAGAGTGTTAACGTCCACTGTAGCGTGCCTCACACCTCAGAGTGTTAACGTCCACTGTAGCGTGCCTCACACCTCAGAGTGTTAACGTCCACTGTAGAGTGTCTCACACCTCAGAGTGTTAACGTCCACTGTAGCGTGCCTCACACCTCAGAGTGTTAACGTCTACTGTAGCGTGCCTCACACCTCAGAGTGTTAACGTCTACTGTAGCGTGCCTCACACCTCAGAGTGTTAACGTCTACTGTAGCGTGTCTCACACCTCAGAGTGTTAACGTCTACTGTAGCGTGCCTCACACCTCAGAGTGTTAACGTCTACTGTAGCGTGTCTCACACCTCAGAGTGTTAACGTCTACTGTAGCGTGCCTCACATCTCAGAGTGTTAACGTCTACTGTAGCGTGCCTCACACCTCAGAGTGTTAACGTCTACTGTAGCGTGCCTCACACCTCAGAGTGTTAACGTCCACTGTAGAGTGTCTCACACCTCAGAGTGTTAACGTCCACTGTAGAGTGTCTCACACCTCAGAGTGTTAACGTCTACTGTAGAGTGTCTCACACCTCAGAGTGTTAACGTCCACTGTAGCGTGCCTCACACCTCAGAGTGTTAACGTCCACTGTAGCGTGCCTCACACCTCAGAGTGTTAACGTCCACTGTAGAGTGTCTCACACCTCAGAGTGTTAACGTCTACTGTAGAGTGTCTCACACCTCAGAGTGTTAACGTCTACTGTAGAGTGTCTCACACCTCAGAGTGTTAACGTCTACTGTAGCGTGCCTCACACCTCAGAGTGTTAACGTCTACTGTAGCGTGCCTCACACCTCAGAGTGTTAACGTCCACTATAGAGTGTCTCACACCTCAGAGTGTTAACGTCTACTGTAGCGTGCCTCACACCTCAGAGTGTTAACGTCTACTGTAGCGTGCCTCACACCTCAGAGTGTTAACGTCCACTGTAGAGTGTCTCACACCTCAGAGTGTTAACGTCTACTGTAGCGTGCCTCACACCTCAGAGTGTTAACGTCTACTGTAGAGTGTCTCACACCTCAGAGTGTTAACGTCTACTGTAGAGTGTCTCACACCTCAGAGTGTTAACGTCTACTGTAGAGTGTCTCACACCTCAGAGTGTTAACGTCTACTGTAGAGTGTCTCACACCTCAGAGTGTTAACGTCTACTGTAGCGTGCCTCACACCTCAGAGTGTTAACGTCTACTGTAGAGTGCCTCACACCTCAGAGTGTTAATGTCTACTGTAGCGTGTCTCACACCTCAGAGTGTTAACGTCTACTGTAGCGTGTCTCACACCTCAGAGTGTTAACGTCTACTGTAGCGTGCCTCACACCTCAGAGTGTTAACGTCCACTGTAGCGTGCCTCACACCTCAGAGTGTTAATGTCTACTGTAGTGTGTCTCACACCTCAGAGTGTTAACGTCTACTGTAGCGTGCCTCACACCTCAGAGTGTCAAGTGTTCACTTTTACTGAACCCAAGTGCAGTTCAGTTGTTATTTCAAAGCACCCAGTGAAGTGCCCAGCACAGTGCACTAAATGTATGAAAATATTGGAAAACTGAAATAACTGTGGAGAAACAAAAGGTAATTACTGTAACAGCTGCGCCCAGGAATTTAACAATGTTTAATAAATATTGTTAAAATATTGTCACCAAACAATATTTACATGAAACTACTTCTTAAAATAATATAGATTATGCCTAAGGAACTAGGGACAAAAATTATCCAATTGGTATAGAGTTTTAAACTTGCTGTTTAAGGTTTAACTCAAATCAATCTCAATTAGGCAGTGTTTTCTTTGTCAAAAATCCTTTTTGTAGGCTGGGTGTGGTAGTGAACGCCTTTGATCTCAGCTAAGGCAAGTGAAACTCTATGAGACCAAGGCCAGCCTGGTCTACATATAGCGAGTTCCAGGCCAGCCTGGTCTACATGTAGTTGAGTTCCAAGCCAGCCAAAACTACACAGTGAGAGCTTTCTCAAAACATTAACAAAAGCCAAATCCTTTTTGTAAGGCGGCAACATGGTAGTGGGAAAATAGCACGATCCAAAGGTGCAGGAGCAAAGCTGAAGAATCTGATGATACAGCAGAAGAAAGAAAAACCACTAGCAAGGTTTCTAAGTGACAACCGTCAGCAGGTTGGAGATTACTTAAAATACAATAGAATCAAATATCCATAGAATGATGGAAGGGCTCCTCATATATCAGCACTAAAGAGAGAAAGTCCCTTTCTCAAAGGATATTATTGAAATCTGGCTTTCATGATAGTCTCAGAAATGACAGACCAAAAGGGAAAATGAAGGGATTTCTTGTTGAACTTTATGGTGCTAGAGATTGGGCCTAGGTTGTTATACATGCTAGGCAAATACTTTAACACTGGCCTACACACTTAAATTTTGAAGGAAAAAGACATTTAAATCACCACTGTCTTGACTATTATGACAAGAAGAAATATATGGCCTATTTCCATAGGGTCCATCAATAGACTCTTTAAGAGGCACTGTATTTCGGGAGCTGGGAAGACGACTTCACGGGTAAAGTATTTGCTGTGCCAGCATGAGGATGTAGGTTTACATCCCTAGAACACATATAAAAACCAGACATGTTGTCACACACCTATAAACCCAGTGCAGGGTGCTGTGGTAGGTAAATTACTGCGATCGTACTGGCTAGCCAGTTTAGCGGAGGTGGCAAGCTCAAGGTTTAGTGAGAGATACTGTGTAAAAAGGGGGGTAGGGTGGGGAACAATAAAAGAAGGTACCCAGAGTCAAAGTTTGGCCTCTATACAAACAAGCATACCCACATCCACAGCTGCACAAGTGTGACTGTGCGTGCTTGCACATACACACACCTCAATACCAAAATGAAGTCTTTCTAACTCAAAAAAAACCTGTGCTTTATATACATTACATATCCTCAAAAAGTGTGTGTGTGTGTGTGTGTGTGTGTGTGTGTGTGTGTGTGTGTGTGTGTAGTTATCACAATACTCTGGGAAAAACAAAAAGGAAGGAAATTATATATGCAAACAGATAGGTACAAAGAAAAGAATACAAAATGGCTTGAGAGGTATGTTACTAGGAATAATAGAAAGAAATTAAGAAAGTGGTGAAATTAGGTTACATATCAGACACTCTCAGCATGATTTTTACTGCGGTGTGAAAGTATCTTCTGGAATAATAATGCTAATTTTAAATGCCCTCTTAATAAAATGTTCAGGTTGCTATAGCCTATTAGGCAGCAATTAAAGTCTCATGCGCTCTGCCACCCCTTCCTCAGGGCTGCCACAGTACAGCTGTCACAGAAAATGAGGCCCAGGAGTTCTGGGCACTCAGGGATTACATGGGCCAGGTAAAAGATGGAAGGCCCATCATTCAAGTCATTTAAAATTGGACACAACATTAGGGAAAAGGCAATGGAGCTGAGTGGGATGAACTAGAGAAACTAATGTAGCATTTAAAAAAAAAAAAAAATCACATTTGTTGGTGCCAAGGGACATTTGGAGGACATTGTATTTAAATTTGGGGCTCATTTCAAAGGAACTGAGTGTCAGCTGTCCTTGATCTTAGGGCTGACTATACACACAGACATTCCCTCCTAGAAATGTTGAGAGAAGCACCAAGCTGACAGGGGCTGCTTAAATGATCAGTTCACAAATGATTTCCTTTGCTTCCTTTGGCTCAGTGATGATGATGTCATCATGCATCTGTGGGCTGTCATTTTATATGGACATAAAAACAGACAGAAAATACATTAAAGTGATATGTAATTTTCCATGCAAGTGCTTTCAGACTAATAAGAGTTATGGTTTATGATTAAGTGGAAATTGGTTATTTGCTTTAAATATTTATGATAAAAGTATTTAGAATTAACACTTAGGCAATTCAATCCACAAGCTAAAAAAAAAAAAAAATGCCATACTCCCTGGCTGACCTTGGCAGCTAATGTGCTATGGCACATGTTACCTAGGAGGCAATAAATCACACCCCCAAATAATGGTCAATGGGTTTCTGCCTAGTTCTGCTGTCAAACTGAGGTAATCCTGGGGAAATACCTTCTTTTTTCAGTTTTTTTCTTTCATTGAAGATCTTTTTTCTTATGATATATTGATTATGATTTCCCCTCCCTCAACGCCTCCCAGTTGCTCACCATCTCCTCTCTACCCTCTCACCCTTTCTTTCTATCTCTCCTTAGAAAACAAATAGGTATCAAGGAGGAATCATAAAATTCAGTAAGGCAAAACAAAAACAAACCAGAATAGGACAAAACAAGCAAACAAGAAGAAGAGCCAAAGAAAAAGCAGACGAAATAGACATAGATGCAGAGACAAACACATTGCATACACAGGAATTCCACAAAAACACAAAACTGAGAAGCCAAAATATATAAGCAAAGGACCTGTAAGGTTAAACAAAAGACCTGACTTAACATTATGAGACAAAGATCCTCCAAAGATGCTGTTGAGTTCACTTTGTGTTGGCCATCTTCTGCTTGGCTTGGGGCCTGGACTTAAGAGTATTTGTTTCCCCAGTGAGACTCCCTTGGAGAAAACTACATTTTCATTTGTGAGTAACTATCAACTGGAGACAGCATGTAGGTTAGGGATGGGGGCATGTACCTACTTCTCCTTTCAGTTCTAAGACTCCATCTGGTACAGACCTGTGCAAGCCCTGTGCATGATGCCACAGTCTCTGAGAGTTCTTATGTCCTACACTAACCCTGTTGTGCCTAGAAGGCCTTGATTCCTTGGTATCCTTCATCCTCTCTGGCTCTTACACTTTTTCTGCCTCCTCTTTTGCAGTTCTTGGAGCCCTGAGGGGAGGAATTCGATGGCTACATCCATTTTAGGGTTTAACATTTCAAGGTCTCTCACTCTCTGAAGATTGTCTGGCTGTGGGTCTCTATTTGTTCCCATCTGCTGCAGGAGGAGGCTTCCCTGATGATGGCTGAGCAAAGCACAGATCAATGAGTACAGCAGAATGTCATTAGGAATCATTTTATTGCTATTCTTTTAGCAGAACAGTAGTATCTGGCTTTCCCCTAGGTCCTTGGTCTATCTGGTCTCAGGCTCTTGGCCACCCAAGCAGTGTTGGACATGGGTTTCATCTCATGGAGGGCCTTAAATCAGACAGTGGTCGGTTACTTCCACAAGCTGTGTGCCACTATTGTACCAGTGCATCTTATAGGCAGGTCACCACTGTAGATCAAAGGGTCTATGGTTGGGTTTACCTTTCTCCTTTGGTAGTGGATCCAAAATACATAAATCCAAAATAATATCCAAAATACATAAAGAACTCAAAAAAAGTGAACATCAAGGACACAGTCCAACTAAAATTGAGGTACAGATCTAAACAGAGAATTCTAAAAAGAGGAAACTCAAATGGCTGAGAAGCATGTAAACATTCAACATCTTTAGGCATTAGGGAATGCAGATCAAAACTACTTTGAGATTTCACCTTACATTAGTCACAATGGCTAAGATCAATAACACAAGTGACAGCTTGTAGTAGAACAGGCCCATGGAGTTGAGGAAATTGGCTAAAACCAGTTGCCAAGGCATGCACATAACATTCTTCCTTATGAGCCAACCTGGAGTCTGCCTGAGGGCCTAGCAATACGTGCTGTCAGAGGCCTTGATCATGCCTAGCTAATGAGGGGCAACCATACAATGTCATCAGATGGGGACATGACCTAGCTGCTGGATGAAGGGTATATGAGGCCTTCCCCGTTACTGAATAAATGAGTCTGCTGTTTGCCTTTCATCTGACTCCCAGTATCTGCGTAGTTGACACCATGCCTTCTTACCCATTTCCCTGAGGGAGCTTTAGGACCTAGCAACAGCAGCTCATGTTGGCAAGGATGTGGAGTAAGGGGAACACTCATCCATTGCTGGTGGGAGTGCAAACTTGTACAGAAATCAGTGTGGCAGTTCCTCATAAAGATGAGAATCAATCTATCTCAAGATCTAGCTGTGCTACTCTTGGACATATACATCCTACTACAAAGACTCTTGCTCAACCATGGTCATTGCTGCTCTATTTATAATAGCCAGAAATTGGAAATAAACTTGACATCCATCAATGGATGAATGGATAAAGAAAACATGGTACATTTACACAATGGAATATAACTCAGCTATTAAAAAATGTATTCATGAAATTTGCAGGTAAATAAATAGAACTAGAAAAAAATCATCCTGAGTGAGACAACTAAGACCTGAAAGAAAATATGGCATGCATTCAATTATATGTAGATGTTAGCTGTTAAGTCACTGATAAGCAAGCTACAATCCATATAACCAGAGGTTAGGTGGAAAGTAAGGGACTGTGGGGTGGGTCTCCCTAGGAAAGAGAAATAGATTGTTATGAATGAATGGGAGTAGAGGACGACTGGAATGGGAGGACTAAAGAGGGGGAAAGGAGGAAGAGGGAGTTACGGGATGGATTACAGGGAGGGACAGCTAAAATTATGGGCCTATGAGGGGGTCATATGGAAACCTAATACAGAAGCTTCCTAAAATATATACATATATAAAGGCAATCTAAACAAAATTCCCAAAGAATGGGAAGAGACAGAACTCCAAATGGACATCTTTCATCACGAAATGAGGTTTCTAGTACTGGCAATAGGTTACATTTAATTGAGTTCTCGGCCAAAGGGGTCCCATGGGAATCCCCAAATAACCCAGGCTATTTCTAAGGCTACTGGTGGCTTTCTACAAACTGACAGCAGGTCCTATTGTTAAGACAACACCTACACAACTCATTTAACATGAAAAAGTCGAGCTGGTACCTACCTAGAGCCTTCATTTTCTCTGGACTAGGGGTCATGGTACAGGAAATACTTTCATTAACCTTATTAATTTTTAGCTTGCCCAATAGGATAACATGGAGAATACTGACATACCATGGGCTAAAGAAAACCTAAAGCAAATAGATAGATGACTATATCTATACACTGCTAAAACCTTTTCAGCCAAGTACTGGTTTATATGAATGAATCGCAGCCTGGAACATGGGAATGTTACAACAGAGGCAATTTCAAAGCAATATGGGGGAGACTATTAATAACCAGTGACCAAGGTGTATCCAGGACTTGGCTAAACTGTAACAAGTTCAACACCAAAGCTAATATCGAATGGCTTATAACAACCTGATAATCACAGCAAGTTTTAAAAAATTTATTGAATATTAGTCTATACCAGTACTGTGTTAACATCATTAAACCCTTCCAACTCACAGGCAGTTACTATCACTATCTCTGTTTTACAGATGGGCAAACTGGGGCATAACCATGGGGGTCTTACTTTTCTAAGCTCACAGGCTCGAGAATGGACAGCTATATTATGTGTTCAGCCTAATAGATAGGCTACTTGTCCTAACAGTGTAGCAGCTTTGCCCCACACAAGACAGCAAGTGCCAGGGAGTTGTTTTTTTCTTCTTGAAGTGGGGGTTTCACTATGGTGGCAAGGTTGTCTTAGAATCCATGAGCTCAAGCAATTTCCCAACAGTCTGTAGAACAGCTGAGACTATAAAGCACAGCCCCCTATGTCTGCCCTGTTTTTAAACTTAAACTTAAATCTGACTATAAATTGCTGACCATGGACCTTGTGATTAATATGTATAGTTATGAGAAATGAAGTGGAAATCTGACATACAACTATGCCGTCCATATCCACTAGCAAGCACACTGTTTTATGGTCCACTATAATAATCTTAAGATAGGTGATCATTTCTGTATTTTAAAAAACAGATGGAGGGGTCTAGGTATAGTTCAGATGCATAGCACTTATCTAGCAGGAATAAAGTTGAGGGGTTATGTTCTTTTTTTAAATTTTACGTGTATGAGTTTTTTCCCTACATGTATGTCTATGTACCACATGCATGCAGTGCTCATAGAGACCAGAAGAGGGTATTGAATCACCTAGATTGATAGTGAGTCACCATGTGGGTGCTGGGAACAAAAACCAGGTCCTCTGGAAGAGCAACTAATGCTCCTAACTCCTGAGCCATCTCTAGCCCAAGTCTTGGGTTTAATTCCCAGCATCTCAATCAACCAACCACATGGAAGGAAAGACAATACACAAATTAGATATGGTTGATCTTCAGAAACAAAGGTCTAAAAAAACCAGCAGAAACCAGATCCTCATTTACATTTGACCCAGGCACATTTTCTCAACAGAAAGAGCATACACTCAACCCACACACTCATCTTTGCTTCTCGTAAGTTACTGGGGTCCCTACAGCTTTGAGATGAGAAAAAATATCTGCTTCATTTTTCACAATTAAAAGGAAAGTATAACCTGCTTCCTATGTAGATAGCCTTTATTTATCAAAATGCAATGAACTTATAAGTTAACTATTTTTTAACCTACTAAATTTGACTTTCACTTGTATAGAGAAAGTCACAATTTGCAAAATAATCACCTCCTTCCTTGCGTCCATCTTGGTCCCAGCATCTCCTTACAATGACACACAGGCATTCTCTGTAGCGGCCATCAGTTACTTTCGATGAAGGCCTTTTTCTGTGTGCAGATGAATTCGGACTACTAACTCAATCACAAGGATCACTGTACTTCCCAGCACCGGCATGCAAGTTTGCTGACACCAGAGGCAGGTTTAAAACACAAAACTTCTGTCAAATACATTATACAAAACATACACATGCACTTTTCATTTCATTACAGGACTGGGCCAAAAAGTTCATGAAGAACAAACCATTTTGGTCCACCATTAACATGAGAAAACTGCTGGTTTATGAGGGAAGACCTAAAGGCATGCTTACAGTTATTCCAGGAATTCCTATCCCAGTGAAATGCTCCTAAGTTAAGCATGTAACTGTGACTGAGCCTATGAAGGAAAGTGGAAAAGAATAGTGAATGTAATGGTGATCTGTCTTATGGGCCCCCTTACACGACTGAAAAAGGTGATTTCCATCTTTATGGCCATTCACAAGCAGTAGAAGAATGATCTTTCCTCCAAATGATATATGCTGTTTCCTCTAGCGCTTCTGCATTTTTGCTATGGCAATTTTGCTGCCTTTGGTCTTTAGTAGTTAAGGCAAGCACACAAAGCATGCTCTCAGAGTTTTGACTATGGCAGCCTGATAATAGCCCCCATTTAACAAGGTAACAAGGCTTCAAGATGAATATAGGTTCAAAGGGCCAACTAGTTTTCCTTAGAAGTGCACAAAGTAGACTCTTACATGCTGTGAAAAGGCTCACCCACATGTTAAAAATATGAACACTTCAGAACAAGAGTTAATGCAGATAAATGGTTTCTGATTTAATGAAGCACAGTGGCCAGAAACCTGCTGATCTTGCTTCCCTCCAAAACTTGCTGCTCTCAGCTCTGGCCCCAAGGATGGCCAATAACTTACATTACAATAAAATAATGCAAAGATTAGTAAAATTTGGTTAATGTGTCCATCATTTCTTGTAAGTGACTCATGAGAGAGTGAAGATTAGAAATACACATAACATACCATGTGCTGAAGCAGTAGCTTCCTTGGGTCTTCCTGTGGAGACCACCTTGTCATGTCCTCTGACAGTTACAGCTCTGACAATGGCAGCTTTCTACTACTGGTGTGAACAGAAGCTCCTCAAGGACAAGGCCAGATCTTCTACATTTAGATCTGGTGTCCTACACACGAGGGCTCAGTAAACCCTCAGTGTAGAAAATCTTAGAAGATAAGGGAGAAGTAGCCCAGAGGAGTACTTGGAGACTTGAAGTTTCCAGTCTATTGTTTCTTCAGCCATAAAGGTCAGGGTCTAGGCTTCAGGCCACCTGCAGTGACAGAATGCTGAATCCTGGGAGCTGTGGTCCCTGGCTGCTTCCTTCTTTATTTAAAAGTTTCCCTGCAGCAGATACCATCTTCTCCAGAGACTGAAAAGCTTCTAGATTCCGCTAGTTCTTTGGTGTCCCAGTTCCCAGGTGACAAGGCACTGTAGTATAGAGTATCCATCCACAGTGTACAGCCCTGATTTATATTGATTTTTCTAAATAAAGTCAAGTTGAGGATGCTAAGGTTGACATCCACAATCAATTCTCAATAGACCTACACTGTCTCTCTTCAGCTTTCCTGGGCCCTTACTCAGCAGCAAGCAGACATGGTCACGGGTCAAGCTACCCTGCTTCATATGGAGGCCTGTGCTATTCTCACGACAGATACGGATCACATGGCCTTCCTCTTCTATATCCAGAGTACCAGTCGCAACTTCTGTGACCACGTGCATTTTAGAGACAGTATGCTTAACACAGGACATAGGTCACAGGCATAGCTTTGCAAGCTCTGACCTTGAATTGAATCCCCACTCCCAAAGCAAAACAAAGCTCTAAATTTGACTTTGCTCAGCTGACAAGGCCCATTTTGAAGTTTTTGGGTTTTTTTTGTTTTTTTTTGTTTTTTTTTTTTTGTTTTTTTTTTTGGTTTTTCGAGACAGGGTTTCTCTGTGTAGCTTTGCGCCTTTCCTGGAACTCACTTGGTAGTCCAGGCTGGCCTCGAACTCACAGAGATCCGCCTGGCTCTGCCTCCCGAGTGCTGGGATTAAAGGCGTGCGCCACCACCGCCCAGCCCCCATTTTGAAGTTTTAATGCCGCAGAAGCATCATGTGTCTGCTTAGGTGCTGTGTATCTAATACACGAATGATAACCAAGCCAGGTGTGACGACTCCTGCCTGTATCCAAGCCCTTGAGCACTTCAGGCAGAAGGGTGATGATTTTTAGGTCAGCCTGGGGTATACACCATGTTTCAGACCAGCTTGGGTGATACAGTGAGATTGCCCCCCTCAAAAGTAAGATTTTTGTACCCCACTTTCACTTTATCCCCTTGATGTAAAATATTTCCCCCCTTAGAAAATGCACACTAGGCAACAGATTTCTTTATGCTTTTGACTCACAGATTTCATTCGAGAAGTGCCAGTCTTGTGACAATCTTTTCAAGAAAACCCATACATACACAATTTTAGACACAGAGTCTTCACCAATCCTTCGGAGCCTACTCTTGGGCTGGAGGCCAAGCATGTCCTGCTCTGAAACCTGCAGGGTTGACTCTGTCCATTTTCACCCCACTGCCGCTTTTATCTTCCTGAGTCAAAACTCTAACACAAGCATGGATATCCATTCTTGGTGCAGACGCTCAGGCGAAATGTGTGATGTGTGACATGTGCCTCCACTCAGCTGTCCACTTCTGGACTCATCGTCCACTTCTGCTCTGGCCTCTAACTTAGCTCCTGCCATTGTCACCTCCCCAGCACGCCAAGCAAAGGTTTAGACTGAATTCTTATCCCAGTCCTGACTTAACAGCTCTTGGATTTGTGCCCCCCTTTTCATAGCAGTTTTCTCATATTTCAGAACCTTCTGTTGCCCCAACTAAGACAGTCCACTGGTGCATCTGCTCTGCTCATGCCCTCTTCCAACTCACCTGTGGTCTCACACGTCTGAGAATATAAAACCTGCCAGTTTCTGCTTAAAGCAGTTCTGTGACCAACTCCCTGGGAAAACCACAGACCCAACAATACAAAATGGCCTTGCAGACAGAGATCTAGAGCCCACACCTGCCCATAAGGCTCATTTCTGTGCTGCCTTGGCTCCTATTGGAGGATTTTTCCACATCAGATTGCCACTCCCTCTGCACACTGACAGACTCCTTTCTTCTTCTGTGCTCTATAAAGCAACTGACTTAAAATGACTGCACCCACACAGAAGGAGAGATACAGGAGAAAAGGAAGGAACAAGAAATACCCTGGGCAAAGCTGGAGCTCCACTCTAGTGCCCCTTGGTGCCAGCTGCCCTGCTCTCTGACCACAGATGGGGCCCATTGCCTTCCTGAGCTCCAGCAGCCCTCCCTGTTCCCTGATTATAAATTCGACTTTACTTTAGTCTGGGCAACTTTCAAGCTCCTTGCAACATAAAAGACTTGACTGTGTCTTCGATGGTAAAAGTGACATCCAGTATGGAATCCATATCACCTTCTTTTATTTCATGACCACTATTACTCACTCGACCTGCCTCCTTGAATATAATATATTACTTTCTATGTAAATGGGAGGGCAATTATATTAAAAGTCATAAATGTACCTCATTTAAATAAACTACCCAAGCTCCAATGCTCCAAAAATCATAAAACAGAATTGAAAACAAATGAATCTTTGCTTTGGGCTTTAAGGCTTATGAATTAAATCATCTATTAATCAGACTTGGAAAAACACTGGCTCTTTTCCCCTGGTTGCTACTATAGAGTTATTTTAAAGGATCAATAGAGCTCACTAACCTACATGACTTTCTGGTCCTTCTACTCTCTAGTTTACCTTAGAACTTATTGCTAATTACTGTAGGTCTAAGAGAATCCACACAGAAGTGACAAAACACATAAATTATTCACAGGGCTATTCATCTGCAATGGACATCCCATCAGATTCAACCTTGTAAGTGTCACAGGACCAGTTATTTTTACATCAGATTGTATTTTATAGGAAATAATAAAGACGCTACAGCAGCACAATAAATCCCCACTAGCAGCAGATCTGCATTTCATTGCAACAAATG
Organism: Peromyscus californicus insignis; assembly: GCF_007827085.1. Lineage (NCBI taxonomy): Eukaryota > Metazoa > Chordata > Mammalia > Rodentia > Cricetidae > Peromyscus > Peromyscus californicus. Next base: position 7,143,923 of record NW_026294491.1, read on the forward strand.
TCTCTACTCTATTAAGCAAGCACTGAAATCTGCCCTTAACATGCTCTGGAGTCGAGGGTTTCCCTGGTGCTATTTGCCAACTTGCAGGTGCTCGAGGCTGAGGGTTGATGTGGAACCTGAGGATATTTTGGTTGTTGTTTGATATTTTCCTCTTCCTTTTCCATTTCCATGTGGGAAACAGACTCTTAGATCTGAAAGGCCTTGCTCTCATCCAGAAGGACCTTGCTCTTGGCATTTATTTTCCTCATCTAAAACATTCTCTCTTCTCAGCTGTGATCCATTTTGTCTCTGTAACAGAACCATGTTTATCATCCAAGACTTATCACATTGCTCTTGCTGACTGTGTGGTCAGCAAAAACCAAGATGATGAGTCTGGGCTGTGAGTACTTGGCAGCCCCCCGTGGCTCTAATGGATCCCAGCAGTATTAGTTTACTGAAAGAGGATCTGGACAGCCCAGGACAATTTACCATTCTGTATACTGTGCACAGATGATACCTTCTATTTTGCAAGAGTTTAACTTTGGCTCTCTTCCTAAAAGACAGAAATTCAAGCTCTGAAAGTACCCAATATGAAGCAGTAATGAATAAAGTCAGCCTAGTGTAGTGGGCAGACTTAGGATTTTCAGATGATCGCTGGCAGAGGGGACTCCTGGAGACCATGGCCCTCCTTCCCAGGCTCTCATCCAGCGCAAGATAGACAGGTCTGTTCTACCCAGGAGTGTCTATGAGGCACAGTCATGTGCGGGAACATGGAGTGAATGAGATGGATGACTTCTCAAGGTCACTGCCATAGCCATGATTCATTAATGGAGGACAGGCTACTGCTCTGAGCTGCATGTTTTCCCGAAGCAATAGACTCTACTGTCCACCTTCTGTAAATAATAAATCTCACAGCTTCCTAATCTGTCTGTAATCTGCACATCAGCAAACTGAAAATAATGTAAACAAGGTTAGCTCAAAAAATAAGTCATGCATCACAGTGAATCCAGTCAGCATGCCATGGCTATTCAAGGCATCTAAACTGCTCTTCCCATTATCTAACTGGGATAATGAATATCTGAAGATCCTTATATCCTTTATTACCTCAAAGTCTACTTCTAATTTTCATAAAAATGAAGGGAAGATTTATATAAGTTTTTGACACATAAATAAGACTAAAAGGAATTATTTTATCCATAGACTAAAAACACTTTAAAAAATCACAATAGCTCAACATAAAATAAGTTGTTTCAACCAGATGCTCCCCATCTTGCAAATCCCACTGGAATCACAGTATACACAAACTCTATCTCCTGGATCATCAGTCACATGTGTCTTCAATGAAACAACCATCTCTAGAGCCTTGAGTGACAGAATTTTTAGCTATACCGTCAGCTTTCTCATAACCCCAAATCTAAAGTAATTAAAATTTAAATACCACCAAAATTCCGGGGAGACTCTATCTTTGTAAAAACTGCCAGTTTATCCTCTTCCCATGCAGAGTCATACTCGTTATTAAAAGACACTGAGCCTAATCACAGCCTGATGAGGAACACTAATTTGTCACTTCCCGGGGCTGTTTCTGCAGCTGTGAGTTGGGGTTTTGCTGGCTTGGTGTGGACTGACATAGGCCATTTTCTAAAAGTCAAACATACCACTGTAACAGCTGGAGGAAAATCTTGCTCCATCAATCTACAGACCCTAAAAAAGAAAGAAAGAACACACACACACACACACACACACACACACACACACACACACTTTAAGTATGAAAGTATAAAATCCTGTCTGTTCATATTTTCAAGAACAACAACGTATCATGTGTGTGTGTGTGTGTGTGTGTGTGTGTGTGTGTGTGTGTGTGTGTGTGTTTAGTTTCCCTTTTTGAAAGAGTGTATGTTCTTGACTTCTTCAGCACTGACACCAGAGATCACACAACTGATGCTAAAAGGTCCTAGAAGGACTGCTGAGACTTCAACCTGGACCACGAAAGCCACTTTCTGGTCTTCCTCCCAAGAACCTTCCCAAACCTGACATGGTTGTATCCCTCTCTATTACTGATACATTCGAAGCTCTCCTCTCCAGCCATAAGACTCTTATACTTGCCATTAATCAAATGGAGCAAAGGCTGCCAGAGTCTATGAAAATACTACATCAGGCTTGGGGATTTAGCATGCACAAAGCCCTGGGTTTGATCCATTCCCCTGGGCTTCTCTGCACAGCTTGCATGCATTCCTTTCTCTATAAGGGAAAGGGAGAGACTATTAGCTCTTCTGCAACACATAAGGACTGCTGCCTACTTATGTGCTGCCTACTTATGTGCACCAGGACACAGTGAGCAGCACTTGCTGAGGATAGTGTCCTTCACTGCAGGAGGCTACTTCAGGAGGTTACATAGCCTCAGGACCTCAAACAGTAAAATGCATTGTTTCATTCTTTCCATTGATTTCCTGGACACTTCTAAAAGTGATCTAGGATTCAGAAAAATTCCTCAGTAAAGTGATGAGTGAATAGATTATACCTTATATAATTATTGAAACACTATCCATGACAGTGTTTGGCTTTTGGGAGATACTAATTTGTGTACTGATTTATTTCTCTGAATCAAACCATAGTTAATAAGATTTTAAGCTTACTGAATACAGAAATTATGACTAAGTCATCCCTGTATTTTTCACATTACTTAAATACACAATACACAACACACACACACACACACACACAGAGTGTATTGTGACAGTTTCCTTTTTAATGAAACCATAAAATATATGCTTCAGGGAGCATTCTTGCTCTTCTTAGTGGCAGAAAACAGGTATAAAACTTAATACTAGAGTAAAATTCAGGGTTGTAGTTAATTTCATTAGAAATTAAAGATGGAAAAGATGTTACAAAGATACCAAGGTAAGTAACACTTAACACTGTTTCCATGCCTAGCATCTATTTGAAAAATAAGCTTGTTATTTTTGTTTTCCTTTTTCACACAGTGCTTTTATCTGGTTAATGTAAGATCTCATATACTGTTTACTTAAAAATAGACACCAATGTAAAAGCTTGGAAGGGCAGATATGCCAAGGTCAAGGGTAAAGCACTCTCATTCCGTGTCTTCTTGCTTGTATGTCACACGCTTCCCTAGAGGAAACTCGGACCCACTCGGGTTCTCATCCTATCCTACCCTCGGCTTGAGCTGCAAGTTTTCTTTTTTTAGACATTTTTATAAATTCTTTGAGAATTTCATATAATGCATTTTGATCATATTCTCCCCTCACTCTCAGATCCACACCCACTTTTCCTATTCCCAATCTACCCCTGACTTCGTGTCTTAAAAAAAATAAGTCTATTAAACATCAAAATCCAAACTGCATAAAGGTAAAAGAAGACAGTACAGGAAAGTCACATTCTGTAACTTCAAAGCCAGATTTATTAATACTCAGAAACTTCTGGATAATCATGCCATTTAAAATCAAACAGCATTTTAACTTAAGGTATCCTAAGAAGAGAACTATGGATATCTCCCTGAAATGTCTCATTCTGGCATAATCAACAGAATGAAGAAACTAATTAATGAAAATGCTTTCAATTTAAAACAAATTGTTTGAAAAAGAAAGTTCTGCCGGTATTTAGAAAGACACCATCCTCCCCCGCCATGCACACACACAATGGAGCCCTGGGAGAGAAGAAGAAACCCTGCATAGAGAACAGCATGAAATCAATACCTTTTATGCGGCCCTGAAAGCACCAATGGACCTAGGGACACACCTACTGTGTCTTAGAAAAGCGTCACTAGCCCGTCTACTCTGCCTATAGTGACAAGGAAAAGGACTCAGAGTTGGCAGCGACATTTTAGTGATCTTTGGAACACAATGTCCAAAATCGCAAGGCCGCTTCTCACGGCAGCTGCCGTGCGATAGCCATCACTCGAGAGGGTTGAGGGTAAAGAGTCAGATGACTGTCTTCCTCACATTCCTGACTTTAAGGCAAGAGTTCAGATTCAACCACTCAACACTTCTCCCATCTATACAGAATGTTTAGTCCTCTGACAAAACCAGCATTGAAGGAGAAGCAAGCTATGCCAGGGTACACGGGTGCCAGGAAAGTTGATGGGAAATACTGCAGACTGGTCTGCAGGGGCTCTTTCCTATGTAAAGCATGGTTGCCAATGCTGTAATGAAACATAAATTTGGCCAAAATCATGTTCAGTGAAAACTGAAATTGCTCATTAAACAACAAAATTGTATATCCTGCTTTTTATTAGAAGGTGTTTATTTCCTGGACAATCACAAGAGGCACAACATGTTGCTAAGGACCTTGGCATGGAGAGGGTCTGTGTGTGCCCTTGGGGTGCCTATGATCTTCCAGGCAGGTGCAGGTGGAAACCAACACAGGTACTGCAGAAACTGCGGGGGATGGGAAGTCAACAGCAGCACAACCAGGCGGCTGCAGCTGGGAAAGCATCTTCTGCATCGATGTCCCTCACCGCTAACCACAGCAGGAGAGGTTACCAGATATTTGAACTCTGGTACCAACATCAGACCTGTTCGTGCTCAGAGAAACTTAACTATCTGAATTATTGAACAGACTTTGTCAAGGAAGACAAGGTCTGCAGGAAAGGGCATGCTGGAAAACATACCCACCATGGTTGGCTGGTAAGGGGGAAGACACAGGGCAGATTCTGCAGCTCCAGGTCTCAAATGGACACAGTTTACTATGGAACTGATTTGCTGAAACTTTCCCAAAGCAATCAACCTTGAGTCAACATAAGCAAGCAAGCAAGCAAGCAAATAAACAAGCCATGCAGGATAACTGTGACCGGAAATGTAGCTGTATCTGCAGCCCTAGATGTCTCATTCTACACACTGAGAAAGCATACTAAGACTAGAGAACAAAGAGCACACTCCAAATTATCTATTGCTGTTTAATGAGCACTGGAAGCCATGTAAGAAAACTTCCCTATATGGGCCACCCCATCCCCCAATAAGGGCATTATACCAAGTGAACAAGGTTTAAGAAGAAAGACTGCAAAAAGGAAACCATATACCATTTGGCTAAGGAACTCTAAACATGAAGCTACTTTGTACACATCATATTTAAGGGTATTCCATGGATGGAGAAATAGGTTTTGGTAGTGTTTGTTTTTAAATATTTATTAGTGTGCTGGAAAACTGGGAATCAAAGAAAGAAATGAAAGGAAGAAAACATATCTTAAATGCCAGAACGTTCCCACAATCTGAGTAACAGAAATACTGTATTGAGAGGTTCACAAATAAAAACACACATCACAAATGAAGGCATATGTGTGTGTGTGTGTGTGTGTGTGTGTGTGTGTGTGTGTGTGTGTATGTATTTAAACAAAATGAAAGCTGTACCAAAATTATTCAAAACTCAGAAACGAGCTGTGTTAACTCTATGATAAAAGGGAAATCATTACATAATCATTAGCCACTGAAAACATCCTAACACTCTGCAATGCACATCAAATTTTATTGCAATTGTATATAAAGAAATTGGAGACAAGCTGATGTATTCTGGTATCATCCATTTTGCCTAGTCCATGCACTCTGAGTACTCAATGGCTCGGGTGCTTATTATCCTATATTTGTCCTCCTTGGAGTGGTTATAATCATAAAAGCTATCTAGTACCTCGAATGGACTGGATAATTAGAATTACAATGACAGCTATCTGAATATACTGTGTGTCATCATCTCCTTTAAGTGCATTACCTTACTCAGTGACATACACACACCTCCCTCCCCTTGGATGCTGACTGCTCTCAGGTTGAGCTGAGTTCCTAGAGCAAAGTTATGCTTATTATGTTTATCACAACCAGTTTCTCAAGGTGATGGATGGAGTCTCCAGTATGTCATCAAGCTCACTTCCCTAAAACCACCTATTCTGCTCAAGAAGTACAAATGTTTTGGCTGAACTTGTTGCCAATCAATTTTGACATGTGGCCAAATGAAAGGCAAATGCTCTGCAGAAAGCGGACTAGCTGCTCTGAAAAAGCTGCATGCGAGCAGCAACTGTACACAGCTGCTCGAGAGCATTTTCTCAGAAAAAAAGCACGCTGGGGCTAGGACCAGTGTTCCCATCAAAAATCATAATGCCAGAATGAAACCATCCTCTCACTTAGGGAAGAAGGGATAGATGGTATTCACCATGGAACATTTTAAGTCAAGACATTTTATAACTGTATCTACTTAAAACAATAATTGTCCACATCATACATTTAATCACAAGTATCTCTAATCAGCAAAGTTGAAATGGATAAATTCTAGAAAATATCACCTTCCAAAACTGATTTAACAAGAAACAGAGATATTATAATTCAACAAGAAATCAGAATAATACTATAAACATAAAATATCTTTTATAATTTTTATTTTATGGGCATGTGCATGTGCATGTACCTGAGTCTACCTAAGTGTATCTACATGTATGTAGGTACCTGAAATGGCCAGAAGAGGTTGTCAGGTCCCCTGGAATGGGATGCAGATGGCTGTGAGATGTCATATGAGGGCTAGGAACTGGAGCCTGGCTCACTGACAAGAGCTTGTCATCTCTCCATCCGCCAAACAGTAACTGTTGAACTAATAGCTGATCATATTCTAACATACCGCAGAAAACTTTACAGATACAGTATATCAAATACTCAAGCAGCAGGTAATGTTAACATATAGATTCTTTCACTGGAAAAGGAAAAACACATTCTATAAAGCTCATATAACTTGAAAATCAGGCAGGGATGTACACAGAAAAATTCTAGTTGCACTCACTTATGAACACAACTGCAAAATTGGAAATGAAAGTTTCACAAAATAAATTCAATAATGTACAAATAATTAATTGACCAAATTAGGTTAAATCCCACAAATGCCAGGTATCTCCTACATTAATGTAATTTACTACATGAACTTTGAGGGGGGAACAATACACATGTAATTTTTTTCAATATTCCTAGAGAAGAAATGTGATTAAATCCTCCTACTTTTCAAAAATTAAGAAACACTTATCAAACTAGGAATCTACAGCAATTTCTTTAATCTGTGGAGTGGCATTTATCAAAACTTTCAGCAAATGCTCTCCAGGGTAAAATGAAAGAAGCACTCACTTTGAACCGTACAGGAGACAACAGAAGGTCAGCCACTGCCCCTGCTATTCCATGGCCTTCATACACATTCTAAAGTAACTGGGCAGAATACACTGAACTAAAGACATGCATGTTAATGACAAAATACAATACTTACCTAGGAATACGCCTAACAAAATAGGACGGAAAGAAAAGATCTACAGTAGAGAAGAGCCAATAAATGGAAAGGCGCATCATGTTAATGGGTAGGAGGATACAGTGTGGTAAAGATGACTGCCACCCCTCTCCGTCCCCACAAAACTGGTATGTTGACCATTTAAACTGAGTGGCAACAGACGTCCACTTTACTATGTCTCATGGAACCCACTGAATGCCCGAGTCTTCCTAAAATCTGTATGTTGAAACCCTAATCCCCAAAAACGATAGTATTAGAAGCTGGGACATTGGAAGGTGACTGGGTCATGCAGAAGGAGCCCTCAGGAGTGGGATTAGTACCTTTCAGAGACTCCAGTAAGGGATCCCATCTTTCCTCCAAAGACACACTGAGAAGAACTAGACAGCAGGCCCCCATGTGCCAAATCTGCTGGTGCCTGCATCTCGGGTATCTCAGCTCTAGCCCACTCTTGTTTATAAACCCATTTACAACACTGTGTTTACACAGCCTGGACAGATGAACATGCTCATTATTTTAACTATATACAAGCAAGATAGAGCCTCTTTATAGGGAACACTATTCTTAGAAAAGAGCTGTTTGAATTTTTTGAATTAGTAAATGGTCTACTGAGTACAGTGCTTCCTTCTCAGCCTGACAACCTGAGTCTGAACCCTGGAACCCACATGGTGCAAGGAGAGAGCCAACTTCTGCAAGCTGTTCTCCGACCTCCACACGTACCTCTGTACATACATGTACACGTACATGTAAATATATAAATGTAAAAAACAAGTTATTTGCCCTGCTATGGTTTAAATGTGTTCATTCCAAAATTCAGAGCTTAAAACCAAATAGTCAATGGGTGGTTTAAGAGCTAGGTCCTTTAAGAAGTGATCAGGTAAGGATCATTCCTTCCTCCCATTTTGTGTGGAACTGAGGCCCTGATAAAACAGGCTTTACAAAGTTTTCAAACTGGCTTGCCCTTGAGCCTTCCACCTTGTGAGAGGACAGCATCCCACCTCTCTAGTGTAGACAGCAACACAGTGCCCTCCTGGATGGAGAGCCCACCCTCACTAGAGGACCAAATATGCTAGCATCATGATCGTGACCTTCCAGCCTCCAAAACTGGGAGAAATAAATTCCTATTATTTATAACTTCCCAAGTCTGTGGTTTCCTGATATAGCAGCAAAAAAAAGAATGAAGACAGAACCTCACAAGTCTATCAAATGTTTAGCAAAAGAAAAAAAAAAGGAAAGGAGGGAAGAAAAAGAGACAGACAGACATACACACACACAGATTCAATGGTAGAGAATGAAGATGAGAAGATCCAAAGGCGCAGATCCTGGTGTCTTGCTGCAGGCCTGGGAAGAGAACTAAAGAGGCAAGAATGTTGGGGGAATCTTGTGCAAGGATGAGTGAGTGGCTGTGCTTAAACAGAGCCTCTGGGTTGGCCTGTCGGCCTGGCAAGCTTGGAGACTCTGATTCCATGCTGGCACCTTGCTGCTGCTCCTCCAGAGAGGTGGGGCGTGCACAGAAACATAGCACCCTTCCTTCTGCAGCAGGCCGGCAGTACAGGGAACCCTAGCCGTCCTTTAGCAATGGCGGTATGCAAAGCACAGTGGTTCTGACTCAGTTGCAAGATAAGTGTGCAATTAGAGCATATTCTGTCCTTAAATCTCACCTTAAAAGTTTTCCTTATTCTTTTAAGCTTGCAATTGATTCTTTCTATAAAATGCCTGTGATACTGTGAATTAGACTATATAAAAATAAAACACACTGCATTATATAAAGTTTTACTGCATCTCTGCTGTGACTTCAAATGTGCTTGATTCTGTAGGCCTAATTTGTGTATCTTTATACTCACTGAGTAGTTTTCACCTTATGAAGAATTCAATAAAATGGTATTAAAAGAGACAAAGATTGCTGTCAGATATAAATCCCTTTTTATCTTTCCTCTGAGCCCAAGCCTCCACAAATGGTTCTTTTTTAATATGCAAGATGTACCCTGCCAACAAAAGCCTGCTTAGCTCATACAGAAGCTACATGAGTTAGCATTTAAAACTAGAATAATCCATCTCTGTAAGATACATAGTAGAAGGTCTTCATAAACAGTCACAAAGTGAGAAGAAAAATCAGTGTATTCTGGTTATAGAAGACCAGAAAATATTCTGATTAGATTAATATATGGTAACTCAGGAATGATCTAGAATTTCACATGACAATGTGAATGAGGTGGTCAGTTCAAAAGAAAACATTCTCAGAATAAAGGACTCTGAAGCTACAGAGGAATTTGTTTCATCTTGCATGATATATTGAAAAAAATATCCTGCTACATATCAGAGCTAAATATGCAAGATTCTTGTTTTGTTTTTTTGGTTTTTCGAGACAAGGTTTCTCTGTGTAGCTTTGCGCCTTTCCTGGAACTCACTTAGTAGCCCAGGCTGGCCTCGAACTCACAGAGATCCGCCTGGCTCTGCCTCCCGAGTGCTGGGATTAAAGGCGTGGGCCACCACCGCTTAAACATCAATACAATAGCAAAACAAAGTTCTCTTTTTCTTTTTGAGACAGGCCTAACTATGTAGACCAGGTTAGCCTTGAATCCTCCTGCCTTGGGCTCCCAAGGGCTGGGATTACAGGTGTGTGGCACCAGGCCCAGCTGGGAACTCATGTTCAGCGTCACTATAGAACTAAAGTCAAGTTTGGCTTGCATCTCAGCTACCTGCAATTTGGCTTTAGCCTCAGGCTTCGGATGGGTGCTGAAGGCTTAAAGTCTACTTCAAGGTCAACTTCAGGACCCCTGAATGCATGATCAGCAGTGACACGGTCACAAAGGCTTTGTCATTTTACTAACAGTAAAAACCAGTCATCCCAACAGTACATACTCTGGTGTTTAGTGTTTCTATCTCATTATTCAAGCAGAGGTGAGCAACCCAGGTGGAACTGGGCATGAGAATTTCATGTGCTTATTTTTTTACATTTTTTATTACATATTGTGTGTGTGTGTGTGTGTGTGTGTGTGTGTGTGTGTGTGTGTGTGTGTGTGCGCGCGCGCGCTTGCACATGCACCATGGTGGACTTGTGGACGTCAGAGGACAACATGTAAGAGTCAGTTTTCTCCCACCCCTATGCGGGTGTTAAGGATGGATCTCACACCGTCAGACCCATCCTGCGTTCTTTGCATTGGAAATCTTAACAGTAATGTAGCTGAATATTACTTCAAGAGCAAATTGTTGTGATGGTACCTGCAGAAAAACCTGCAGTTTCACATGGGAAATGAATCATTAAAAACTGTAGTACTTGAATAAATGGAGAGACAGGTTGCTTACTTAGACTGCTTGAAAAAGAAAAACAAATGAAAACAAATGAACGAACAAAAAACCCTCAATGTCCCTAACAAATTACCTTTCATTTAATGGAGGACACATTGTAATGGAGTGCAGTGCTCCTCCTCAGATATTAGCTGCAAGTGAAAAGTTGCTATTTCAAGTGTGCCATATGATTCTCTAAATCAGTGGTTCTCAGCCTTCCTAAAGCTGGGACCCTGTAATATAGTTCCTCATGCTGTGCTGACCCCCAACTATAAAATTATTTTGTTGCTACTTTGTAACTATAATTTTGACACTGTTATGAGTCATAATGTAAATATTTGTTTCCCGATGGTCTTAGGTGACCCCCGTGAAAGGGTCATTTGACCCCCAAAGATGTAATGACCCAGGTTGAGAACCACTGCTCTAAAGGATAAGGGTACCAGATGACACATCAGAAAGTTAAAATTTCAAATTCTGACTGATATAATAACACACTTGGACTTCAGACAGATTTTTCTGAGGTACCTGGATCCTCAGGTGTCCATCCTGTGTAGGTGGCCATTTTGGTCTTAGTTCTCACATAGTCAATATATGCTCAGTGAGCTGCCCATGCTGTTCCACATGAATTCAATCAATCTGAGAATGAAACTGGAAGAAAACAGCTGTATCTATTCTGAAAATGTATACCTTTATTTTAAAAAAAAAATCACGCTAACCATAAAGGATGACAACTTATTATACATGACATCTGTATTTGATTAAGTACTAAAAGTTATCTACAGGTCATTGGCAGTATACAGGAGAATGTATGTGGATTCCATGCAAACAGTATGTCATTAGACATCAGAGAACAGGAGACTGGTGTATGGTTTGGGTATACATGGAGCTCCTGGAACCAGTCCCTCAAAGATGCCAAGACAAGTACTTCTGGGGTGACCTTCTGTGCTGGAAGATAGGTTCTTGCAGATGCAATGAACAGGGAAACATTCAAGAATATATTCCTGGATATTCACCTTCCTTGGAACTTTAAACAACCACATCTTGTTTCTTTTTCAACTGCTATCATGTTTTTTTCATGAGAATCTTTACAATGTGTTTGTATAGGGGAAGACTGTATTAAATCTAGAAATAAGACCAAAGGCATATGACAGGCTCATATATCTAATACTCATCATTCAGCAGTTGGGATCTGGTCAGGAAGACAGAGTAATAGCTTCAAGATACAACATATGGATCTGAAAGAAACCTTCTAAAACTGGATCATTCATTTTGTTCCATCTGCACCCAAAAGAGAAATCAGCGAACAGATAAACTATTCCCCCAAATTCTTGAGAACAGGACTTGCCCAGATGCCAAACACATGCACAAAGAATCAGAACAGAAAACAGGAAATTCACAGTGTGTCAGACATTTGTGGGAAAAGAGGCCTGCAAACCAGGACAGGAGAAGAATGGCCCATTTCATTAGCATCCTGTGGTCTCAGAACTGGATGGCAGTGCTCATTTGAAATGCATGTGCTCACCTCTCAGTGACAGGACGCGCCACTTCCACCTTCTCACATGCCTTTCTAATCACAGTCCATGGGGCTGTCGGCTAAAGTGAAATGTAATCTCCAAGTGAAAAATAAAAATGATGGAAAAAGTATTTTCCTCACTCAAGTGAAATCTGGGTTTATGATGCTGTTGCTCAAGAGACATCTGTTAGCATATCTGGATTTAAATGTTCAGATGTACACTTTGTGCCAAGAGAACACTTCAGTAAAATCATCCCTGACAGAAAGTCTGCTTTGGTGAACTTGCTTTGAAGTGACTGGTTTAACAGGCTGCAGCCTGACCTTGTAGGCCTCTCTCCTTTTTGACTTCTGTCATGGTGGGGGCAGTGACTCTCCAACATTAGAGGCTCTTCTGCTTTGTTTTTTGAAAAGGAAGATGGAACAATTTGGGAGTAGACTACTTAAAAGGTGCATTATGATTTTCGCTTTAGGCTTTACACCTGGCCCTGGCTACTGAGCTATCTGTGTGTGTTCAGCACACAGGGTAAGAGCTTTTCCTATCTCTCCCTGAACTGCCAGAGTTCATACTGACTGAATGAAAACATCAAATGAAATTTAGTGTGTTTATAGATTCAACGCAGTCCCTTTCAAAGTGTTCTGAAAGGAGCATGTCCATCAATCCTGCAGCTCTGAGTTGGGGACTATATAAAGCAGCTAGTCTCCACCTAAGCTTTTACCTTAAAATGACTGTTCCTAATAAATACCAACAGCCCAAAGCCGCAGGTCATTTAAACTAACTTCAAGTTAAAACTTCATGACTTCTGAAACATTGAAATCTCATCATGAAAGCTACATTCCTAAAAGGGTTAAAAATGTGTCTCGTAATGTATTATCTTTTCTCAAGAAAGAAATCTGAGGTGTGTTAGAGCATGGGTTTCATACTAGCAAAAGAGCTCTTCAAACAAAGGGGAAATGTCAGTAGAATAAAAATAATTTCCTTTTAGGGCTATGTAATGTACCAAGCTCTCCACTTGATCTTTAAGCTGTCTTTCACTAGCAGGACATCTCTGATAATTTATAGTATAGAAATTAATTAATAGAAGTGAGATTTAATAAAGAACCTTTTAAACTTATTTTCATCACATTTTAAAGACATATATTATCTCCACAGCCAAATTTCTTTCTACTTAGCCTTGCTGGGAAAGTTTCATTTCCTTTAACTCAATACATAAAATCAGCACCTTTGTCTGCTGGAGAAATATGCTCAGGATGTGGGTCTGTTTCATGGCTTGATATGCCACAATAAATTGTTAATGACACACTGCTACCCTCAAAAGCAAGCAAATGCAATACCATATTCTTCGTGCATTTCAAATAGAGCCAGAACCTTCAGAATACTCTCTTTCCTCTACAACATCAGTATCACATCAGGAACACATCTGAATATCTGCATTACACAGACAGTGGCTTTGCATGTTATGGGCATGCCCTATGTGACATGAATGTCTTATGAAAAAATGTGCTGTAATTATGCACTACCTTTTACAAGAGCTAACCACTCAGATGCACAAATATCAAGCTGGTTTCCATCAGTTGACATGATAAAGATATGACACAAGATCACGAAGACTCATAAGAAAAAGATACTCCCTAAAAAAAAATTGGATCCCCTGATTCGGTACATAATGGCTTTAAAATCTTGGGCACCATGAATATTAAACTATACCATGATGGCACATTTTGCCGGTTATATTTCTGCTCTGGATTCTGGTGCCTCAAGCATCATGTTGGTGATTTATGATTTATATTGTCAGTCAAAGCTCTTAATAAAAATATAGCTTTCTGTCATGCAGCTGGGAATAGGATTTTTTTTTCCTTTCTCTGGAGAGTGCTGCATACATACTGAATAGATTCTAGTAGTAATTATGAAATATGAGGTTAGAGGGCCATCAGTGATTGTCATCATATGCCACTCAAACTTCTCTATGATGGTACAATGGAGTAATTGGAAACAGCCTTCTGCTGGTGCCATCACCGAGGCAGCAAGGGTGAGCTACAAGCTCCCAGAGGCTTTTCTTCCTGAGATGCAGACAGCTCCACAAATCTGCACAGGACCATCACACCAGACTCTGTGGATGAGGCAAACCTAGGTTTCCTATGCAGGTTTGACTCACACACGTTCTTCTCTATGATACAGTCAGGACAGATTTCCAAAGTGAAGTGCCTGTATCCCAGGGGACTCATGCAGTTCTCCCACTTGAACACAGGGTTTGTGGTGTATTCATGGGCACACAAACCTTACTGCACTTCTAACATTTCCATCACCTCAAAAAGTAACCAGTACCTCTAAACAATCACCTTCCCATTCCACCAGTGCTAATCAACCCCGAGTCTACTGTCCCTTCTCTGAATTTATCTTTTTTGCAGTTTCTCATGGGCAGTCAAATGCTGTATGGTCATTTATGCCTGCTTTCTTTCACTTTAAACAATGGCTTCAGTGCATGTTGAAGCAGCATTAGCAATTCATTCCTTCTAGTGACTAAACAATATTTCATTGCCTGGAGAGACTGTATTGTGTTTATCCACTCATCATTTCTAATAAGCACAAGACGTGGAACTTCTGGGTCAAAGAGTAAATATGTTCTTCAAGTTCTGAGGAACAGTTAGGTGAATTCTAAAGCAGTTATACCTTTTTTTCATTCATACCAGGAGTTTATGAAGGTTTCAATTTCTCAGTATCCTTGCCAAAACTTGTTAATACTTTTTTAAAAATGGAAACATGCAGCACTTTAAAAAATAGCGTATATGATATGTACAGAGACATATATGAATGAAACACATCAGAAAGCACCATTAAAAAGCAGGTAAAAATTAAAACAATATCTTTCTCAAAAACAGTAATGACAACAACTTTTAAAAACAAAACAAAACAAAAAAAACAGCCTGGGGCTGGAGAGATAGCTCAGCAGTTATGAGCACTAACTGCTCACAAGACCCAAGTTTGATTCCCAGCACCACATAGTGGCTAATAATCATCTATAACTCCAGCTCCAAGAGACTCAACACACTCTTCTGACCTCTGCAGGAAGCTGCAAGCATGTACACATGCATGTGCACAGGCATATGCATGTACAAACACATACACAAATAAACTTTTTTAAAAGACATTTATTATGTATACCATATTCTGTCTGCATGTATGCCTGCAGGCCAGAAGAGGGCACCAGATCTCATTATAGATGGTTGTGAGCCACCATGTGGTTGCTGGGAATTGAACTCAGGACCTCTGGAAGAACAGCCAGTGCTCTTAACCTCTGAGCCATCTTTCCAGCCCACAAATAAACTTTAATATTAAGTTTGTTTCTTGCTTTTTAAAATATGGCCACTAGAAAATCTTGAATTACATGTGACTTGATGTCAGACAGCTTTCCTATAGAAAGGGAAACTATGGTGTGAAATGTACAATGCATTTGAGTCAAATCCATCCCCTACACCTCTTTTCAACTCTTGCTGGGTGGGTATCCCTCAATTCTCAAAATCATGTCCTTTCCTTCTCTTTCTGAGTCCAGTCAGTGTTGCCCATATGCACCTGGGTACAGTGCTGGCTACTGGAGTAAAGCTACATGCAGGTGGCCACATCCCTGAAGAAAACTGAATTTTCCCTCTCTGAGTAGCTGCTGTTGACTGCCTGTAGCTCCTAAGGCAGGAGTAGAGTCTTGTGAGTGAGCCCTTCCCCCATCCAAGCTGGAAGCTTCACTAGTACAATCTTGCATATGTAAACCACATCTGCGGAGAGAGTACGTGGGTACAACATTCCTATCACATCCAGAAGATACTATTCTGGAACAGTCCCCCCAATCTTCTGGCTCTTAAAATCTTTCTGGCCCTTCTTCAATACTCCCTGAGCTCTGGGGAAAGGGGTGTGTTATTGATGTTCCAGGGCTCAGGATGTGTTGTTGATATCCTATTTGGGGAAGGACACTCCATAGCCACTTATTCTCTGCATTGTGGTTTCTGTAATAACCTCTGTCCAATGCAAAAAAGAAAAAAAAAGTTTCTCTGATGAGGGGTGCTAGCTGCACTCATCCAAGGGCATAAGGATAGGTATTCAGAACGTAGTTGAAATCGGTATAAATTTAAAATGGTAGTAGTAGGTAGTCCCTTGGGGTCTATGTCCTCTTCAGCCGTAAGTTGTTAGGCAAGATGATGGTACCAGTCATGAGTTTCCTCCTACTGTATAAGCCTCAAAGCCAATCAGACAGCTGTTGGTTACCCCTAAGACATTTGTACCACTACTATACCACTACTGGGCATATCTTCCTAGGCTGAATGCTATCATAGTTTGTAGGATCCACAGCTAGGTAGGACTGCCAATAACTTTGCACTCCTGGCAACCTGCACACCTTCTAACACTACGAAAGCTATTCATCATGGAGGAGGTTTGCAGCTTGATTTCTCCAAGTCCCATGATCCCAGGTTATGGTGTTTTCAGCAACAGGGTATCTTACCCTCAAGTTCTGGCAGGAAACAAAGGGCAATGTCAACAGCTTGTGATGTTTTGTGGGTCTCTTGAACACCTTTGGTGAGAATTTTTGATTATACCCATCCTAGTCAGCATGAAGTAGTTATCTCATTGTAGTTTTTATTTATCCTTCTCTGATGAGGTTGATTATCATTTCATGTACAAAGCTGTTAAGCTCACTAGTATAAATTACCTGTGAAGAAAGCCCCAGGGAGTATTCTGAAGAAACTACCTCAGTTCCTGTTAAACATACTTAAATCTTCATGAAGAAGGCAAAAGCAACAACCAGGAGTGACATAAAAATCAAGAAATAAAGTGTAGGAAGCTGATGTAGGAACAAACAAAACTCAAGCCGACATAGATGTCTAGGCATGATCTTCCAAGTTGAAGATGTCTATCAATTCTGAGCCACACACAGGATCACATACACTGATGTCACTGCTTAAATGGACTCACGGCTCTGCTTTCATTATGAGGAGGGCAGCAGTAATTCCTATGTCACTTCCATGGCAAGCCAAGAGCAGTCCATGAAAGGTATCTTTGCAGACAGAGTCTGTGGGAGGCATCCTACATGGAACAAGACATTGGGCACAGGGACCAGGACCTGTGTCCCTGCAAACAAAGCATAAAGAACTGTGCAGATTTTAAATATTGCAGAATAAAAGTCATTTAAAGAATTGTCACCCCTTTGCCAAGATTGTATCTATTCCACATTTTGGTTATGGAACAGCAGTGCGATATCACTATCTTTACATAACAAAATTACTTCTGAAAATGACAAGGTCTATGAAATCCAAGAGTGTCTTAAGTATGTCTTCTACCCGAGAAAGGTCTCTTGAATTTACTTTGCTGTCTCTGCTTTGTTTGCTCCTATTCCTTCCTGAACCCTAGAAAACCAAGTCTTAAAATCTTAGTGAGCTTTGAAGACACTGGATGTGCCCAGTGACTGACCGTTTGTTTACTCAAATGTCAATGCATACCTCAGTGGAAGGCACCCCTGTGGGGCGGGGCTTGAGATTAGGGGGAAGAATGTGTGCCAAACTGATGAGCTCCTGGATTTTGCTCTCCATCAAGTCTTTAGTAAAGAATAGTTAACAGCTTCTGAATCCCAGCATCTGCTGATGGGCTGACCCAGGGTTATGCTATGCTTATCAGAGCTGCCTCAGACAATCTAGCACATATGGGTCATAGTACCTACCTATATAGCACTATGTATACACTCTGAGAAAAGGCTTGGTGGGTAAGCCAGAGCCTTGAACAGGGGAGGGGGCAATAATAAAAGTATGTTCCTTGAATTGGGTCATAGGGCAGAGCTTCTATTTCCCCAAGTCTAAGAACAAATCTTCCGATTATTTTACCAAGAAGGAAAATGCTCTAATGATTAGTTCTTTTTTAACTAATCCTTTTATACCTCTAACACCAAGAAAGGTTGTTTTCTGAATAGAAAGTACCTTGTTTCTTCTGCCCTCCCCCCCACCCCCAGCCTTTCTCTCACTAATCCTTACCCTGCTGAATTTAATTGCCTTGGCAACACCAAAACAATGTCTGATCCTAATAGGTCAGCATTGATCGCTCTAAACCAATTGGTTCCTTCATTAGCAAGAAAATGAAGTAAAGAGAAAAGGCAGGTGGCTCCCACACAGGCAGCTAGGCTTCTGCTCCTCTTACAGGGCCTCTCTCATTAAACAGGAGTCGATCGATTGGCAACTCGCTCAAAATCCACAAAAACTATTCATCACTTTTGACACAAGCCTGTTTAACAGGCCACTCAACTCAAGGTTTGGATACCCCAGACAGTCTATTTGTGGGGTGCATCACATTCTTCCCAGACAGATCATTCTGAAGATCATATGACAAGAAATGAGGACATATCATCTACACTACCACTTCCTGGCAGGGCTTCAAGCAAAACCCAACACGACAAATTCTAAAAGGAGCTCTCAGCAAAAGCTTCCTAGAAGCAAGCGATTTCCCTCAGCATCAAGACCCTGGCAAGGCAAAAGCATGGTTAGGGTGGGGAACTAGCCCTGGTGATGGCAGCCTGAGGAAGCAAGCAGCGATCTAAGAGATCAGTGTCTTACTCAGCCAGTAGATGGGAATAACATCAGAGACCTGGGCAACCAGACAGTGTTCAGAGTGGGAGAGACTTGGTAGCACTCAGTCCTGAATGGGATGGCTTCATCAAATGCTTCCCCCTCAAGGCGTAGGGAACTATACAGAAGAGGAGCCAGACATGATGGATGACTGCAAGCAAACAGTGTCTTCTAGATACAACAGGACTGATGAACATATGAACTACAGAGACTGGCAGCAGGCACAAGGCCTGCACAGAGTCAAGCCAGATGGGGTCCCAGCAATGAGAGGAGGAAGTGGATATGGGCTCCCACCCCTAACCAAGAAGTTCTCTGCAAGTGCTATCAGCTGGCAAAGGGAAAATTGGTTTTCTCCAGTGGAGTCTCACTGGGTATATTAACCACACATGAGGGCAGGCCTGGTGCCCAGCAGTAATAGTCTAACATAAAGCAATCTCAATGCCTTTTTTGTAGGCTTTTTGGCTCCTATTGCTTTTGTTTGGGCTTTTTTTATTATTATTATTTTGGCTTATTAGTCTTTTGCTTGCATATTTTGGTTTCTGTTTTTGAGCTCTTGTGGGGTTTAGGTGTCTGTATATTTGGGGTTTTTTTGTTGTTTTTTAAAGAAAGAGAACATAAAGTTGGGTGGGTAGGCAAGTGGTGAGAAGCTGAGGACTTGAGGGAGAGGAAACAAGATCAAAATATATTGTATAACATTGTTTCAATAAAAAAAATTTTTAAAAAAATCTCAGCTTCAAGGAAAAGGAGAGGGAGTTAGGAGAGTTGAGCCCATGAGGACTAGAAAGAGCAAACCCCACCAGAGCAGCATAGACCGGACCCTAATGCTTTGGCACTGGAGAGCAGAGCACAGAAGCACAGCTAAGGAGTTTGCTCTGGGGAACAATTGGGTGGATGGACCACACATTTCTGCACAAGGCGACACCACCACAGGTACAGCAAATCCCAGCTGGAGCCAGGCTCCAGAGCTAGGGAAGATGCTCTTGACTGAGCATCTAGAAGCACCATAGCCCACATCAGGCACTTAGCTGGCATAGCTTACTGATACTGCCTTAAGCCAGTCTCATAAAAGGACTGATTTTATCCTCATTGTACATACTAAAATGTCAAGTTCATAGATACAATGTGTCCAACACATCCCAATGCATGTCTGGTCAGCCATTCATCCAACCACCCAACCTACCCCTTTCCTCATTTTTCCCATCAACAACTACCAGGAAGACACGCTGTTAAAATATGAAGGCAGTTCTGCTTCATCCCAAGTCCATGCCCTTTTAATGAAACCCTAGAAGGGAATCTGAAAACAAAACAGAAAAAGAATCAACTAATCTAGAATAATAAAAATTTAAAGTAATAATTTCTAAAGGATCTATTAGGAGGACTATGTAACCATAATTAAGAGCCACAGTTTCATGGCAGAGGTTTCCTAGCAACTGTCTTGGAAGCCGCACCAGACTGAAGAGGGTAGACAACCACTGCTGTGGAAGCTCCTTTTCACCTGTACCTGCACCACCTCTACAGCAAACTGGCCAGAAATTAATCTTGCCACAACAGTAAGCCCATTTTTGCCTAAATTTCAAATCCAGAAACAGACAAATTACTAAATATCAGTAATTCCATGTCTTAATAAAAACAAAAACAAAAAATTTATTCTCTTCCTATGTAACCTGAAACTCAACATATTCAATAAAAAGCACTTACCAATAGGCTAAATTTATTTATCATTCATTCATAAAATTATCTAAAATCTTACCACAATGTTGACTTGGAGAAAATTTCAACAACATTTGACAACAAATTGTTGACATGAATTTTTACCATTAAATTTATCACTAAATCCATAATGTTGGACTTCTCAAAATGTTTATGGCATTAAAAGTATAGGGAAGAAAAGGGGTGATTTTCAGAAGCCTATTACATGCAGGGCACTAGGTAATACTCTGGGGATACAGAAATGAAAAGAACAGGGCACTGTTCACTAGCAGAAAAGCTGTTCACCCATGATCCACCTATTCATCCATCCCTTCCTTCATCTTTCCAACAACTATTTACTGAGACTCTGTGATGTGTTCCCAAGTGTTATGTTGGGCAATGAACCAGAAAGGTGGTCCCTGCCCTCATGAACTTGGAGTGGGATAGAAAGAAACAGGCAACTTTAATAAAACGTAAGTGTTGTAAGGGATGGTGGTGATGGGAAAAAGATCATGATGGTAAGAAGGCTTCTGTCAGGAGATGCCAGAATTAAATCTCAGTGATAAATAGAAGGGAAAACAAGAAGAGAAACAGACAAAAACTTACATACAGGGACATCAAAAGACAAGAGTGTCACAAGTTAGAGCTTACAGAAATTCCACAAGTGTATCTTATACTGGTTGACAGCCTCCAATGCGGCCCAGTGCTTGTTTCTGTTACTCATGGCTTTGTGTGGATTCCCTCCTATCAGTTTGGTCCTATGGATGACACACTGTGTGAC
Organism: Peromyscus californicus insignis; assembly: GCF_007827085.1. Lineage (NCBI taxonomy): Eukaryota > Metazoa > Chordata > Mammalia > Rodentia > Cricetidae > Peromyscus > Peromyscus californicus. Next base: position 7,165,024 of record NW_026294491.1, read on the forward strand.
TCTGAGGTTATGTAAAAAGAAACTAAAGAGCATGTGGGTCCTGTCCTATTCTCCTGGATCCTGTTTTATTGGGGGAAGGTCACGATACTGTATGGACACGCTCTTAGCATCTTAGAGAAGACACCATGGAGCTGGGTACGGTGAAGGTTAATCTCAACTAGATCAGGAGTCAACTAAGAGACAGCGGGACACTTCCAGGAAGGATTAAGTGAGGGGAGATAACCTTCCCATCATCTAGAGAAGTGATACCTTCTAGCAAGCAGCATAGATACAGAGATCTGAGGAAGCACTGGTACCTGTCCACGAGCCTGTTTATCCTGATGCTGCTGCCACCTCTGCCATCTTTTACTGGCACCAGAATATACTTGGCTTTCTAATGTGACTGAAGACCAGTGACACTCCAGGAATCTTCCAGACCTTACTTCCAGAACAGAATTGCTAAAAGACCCAACTTCATGGATTGAATAGCATGCAAACCACCCCTGTTAGACTACTCAACTCCTGTTGGTTTTAAGTAATTCTAACAACCCCCCCCCCCTGTTTTGTTTGTCTATAGAGACCTTACAAAGTTGCCACATACTCATAAGCACAGACCTTTAAGGCAGGAAGATACGGAGTTCAAAGCCAGCCTAATATACACAGCAAGACCCCATCTCAGAAACAACAACAAAAACCTAAAAGACAATACAGAAAGGCACAACATGTGACTACAACCCTGGCTGATATCTTGACTATAATTCTCCAACATACTGCTATGAATTAAAAATTAATCCCTATCTCCCAATTCATATGTTGATGATTTTAGGACATGGAGACTTTGGGGGAAGACATAGGTCATGAGGTAGAGCCCTCACAAATGAAATTAATACCTTGAAAAGAAGCCTGGAAGAGCCTCTTTGCCACAATCATCATTTGAGGCCTGTGCCACCTATGGATCAGCCTGAGGTCATGACCTTGGTCTTCTCAGCTTCCAAACCGGTGAGAAGCAGTTGTTGCTTCTCTGCCATCTAGTTTTTCATAGTTGTTCTAGCAGCTTGAGTAGATACAGACATCTCAAGCAAGAGCCAGTCAGCTAATCTCCTGTTTTTGAATTACAAACCGACAAAATTGTAAGGTAACAAGTGCTTCATACTGTCATTACATTTGGGGTATTCTACCAAACAGCAATAGATAATATCTCAGTTATCTTAGGGTTTCTATTTCTGTGAAGTTATTTACTCTTGTAAAGAAAAACGGGTGGCGGTGGCGCACACCTTTAATCCCAGCACTCGGGAGGCAGAGCCAGGCGGATCTCTGTGAGTTCGAGGCCAGCCTGGGCTACCAAGTGAGTTCCAGAAAAGGCAAAAAGCTACATAGAGAAACCCTGTCTCGAAAAACCAAAACCAAAAAAAAAAAAAAAAAAAAAAGAAAGAAAGAAAGAAAAACATTAATTGGGGCTGGCTTACAGTTCAAAGGTTTAGTCCATTATCATCATAGTGGGACATGGTGGCATGCAGGTGGCATGGTGATAGAGGAGATGAGAGTTCTACATCTGGATTCACAGGCAGCAGGAAGATAATCTGAGCCACTAAGCCTTGCTTGAGCTTCTAAAACCTCCAGGCTCATCCCCAGTGACACATTTCCTCTAACAATGCCACACCTTCCAATAGTGCCAGTCCCTATGAGACTATGGGGCCATTTTCATACAAACCACCACAGATAACTAATAAACACAGAACTGAAGATTGGAAGGAGGTATCTGAAACAAGCTTGAAAAGTAAACTAGGCCAGAAGAACAATAGTAGACATACACACATACACACACACAAAGGGGTGTTGGAGTTTATCTGGAAAATAAAATGCACTTTTAGATGTTTTGAAGTAAGAAATGAGAGTAAGGTATATATTTAGCAAAGACATCTGGCTACAGAATGGACAGTGGGAAGGTAAGATCTGACCATCTTGCCACTGGTTTACTGGGTGCAAACCTAAGCGTCTCTAGGACTCCCTCTCTCTGCCTCCATACAGCCCATACTCACTAGCCCTTTCTTCCACTCATGGGCTTGGACCAAATGTCATATAGCATTTGAACAGCCATCATGGAGCTGCAGGAAGTCATCAAGAAGGAGATGCTGGCCTGGAGACACGTGTCTCAGAGGTTGTGAGGTGGTTATGAGTTAGGAGATGCTGCACACATTTCTTTTATCCCCTGCCCTCCTCCTTCTTGTCTGGAACCCATCAAAGAAAATATCCATACTCCATCCTTCTTGGGCTCTACATTCTGAAGTCCCAAGTCAGTAGAATTGAAGAATACTGGTTTAAATGAAAAAAAAAAAATAGCTAAATTTTCAAATATTTCTTTTTTTTTAAATATGACTATTAGAAAACTGAAAATCACATACATTTCTATCAGGCAACACATTTTAGAAAGCCTGGAATGAGGAAGCACATAACTCCAGGAGGAAAGAACAACTAGTTGCTGCAATAGAAAGAGGTTTCAGGGCTGGAGAGATGGCTCAGAGGTTAAGAACACTGGCTGTTCTTCAGGAGGTCCTGAGTTCAATTCCCAGCAACCACATGATGGCTCACAGCCATCTATAATGAAATCTGGTGCCCTCTCCTGGTGTGCAGCCATACATGGAGGCAGAATGTTGTATACATAATAAATAAAGAAATCTTAAAAAAAAAAAAAAAAAAGAAAAAGAAAGAGGTTTCAAGACAAAGAGCTGCCAGGTAGGAAGAAGACGCAAGAATTAAAGGTGACACCCAATGATGCCCACTCTCTGGAAGGTGCAACCTCTGTAATGAGAACCTTGGAAGAGGAACACTTGTGCAGAGTGACAGTTAGGGTCCTGTGTGCCACTTCAGTGAAGTTCTGAAAGGCCACACTTCAGTGTTCTGTGACTGCAGGGGCAGGGCAGGGACCTATGTAGGACATGAGTATCTGTTATTAACTGATCCCATGGAGCCCGTAAAACTGCATGGGAAGAATATACAAAGGACACCAGAGCACAAAATCCATAAGAAACTGGTTCTGAAGTGGGAATAACACCAGACAGAAAATAAAGCAGGACTACAAAGCACGGGGTGGGTGGCCTGGGAAAGGCAGGTGGCTACTGAAGTCAGATGGGCAAAGAGAGGAAGATCCATTCTGTACTGCAGACACATCAGATGCCAAGTGCTGAGCTGTGAAGCGCCGCCGACTAGCTCACAGAAGGGGAAGGAGACTGCTGGAACAGGAGAACCAAGAGTGGCTCTTGGAGCCTGAGCTACAGATCTCCGACGTGAGGAGCCCTGGGAGACTGGAGGTGGAGGAGTGACAGGATATCACTGGGCTTTACAACTCTCTTCACAGCATGTGATCCACCCTAAGCCCAAGTGTACCCACCCATTTAGACCTGACATGTCACTGCGTTCCAGAGAACACAACTCAAAACACATGGATTCATTCATTCCTCCAGCCTTAAAGCCAAAGTGGTCTATGGATGGAGAGCTGGTAAGAACACAAGTCTTTCTCCACTCCGACCACTCTCAGATCCTGTCATGAACATGAGGTCACTCTAGGAACAAACAGTTGCTTCACTTTGCATATCACATACTGAGGCAAAACACATATGAAGAAAAAAGCAAATACCCTTTGGAGGGCTTCCACTGGACTATACACACTGAAAAGAGACAGGAAAAGCCACAGCCTGATTATTCAGCAATGGCCTCCAGGCCTTTCCACACTCTCTATCCACTTGCTCTGTAGTTCTCAGTGACTCCATTGCCCACTTACCATCCCTCTTTTGGGCACACAGGTCTGGAACATAAACTCTCAAACCACCAAATAAAATAATGAAGAAGAAAAAGCTAATGATGAAATAGAGTTCAATATCCTCTGCTTATTTCGACCTTCTAAAGCTAACACAATTACCTTAAAATTTATTCTCATGTCTATTTTTAAAAAACAACTGTTTTATTTGGGGGCTGGGAGGACTTAACTTGTGGGGTCACACTCTCTGCTCACCGGCTCAGAGATTCTGCCCCTGCACTACTCTCCCCCTCTCACGGTCTTCTAAGAGAGTATGTGTTCTCCATATTAGGATGGAGGAATGCTTGCTTACTCCAGGAAAAGGTTTGCTTTTAAATGAATGGTGTGTTCAGGAACCTCTTCACCAATGTTCCCCTACCAGGTTCTATGGGGGAAAGAATATGAAACTGACTTGCAAAACACTGAGAAATGACTCTGTCTCAAAAGCCAAATGAGTTTCTGAACAAAAAATAAATTAAATCCATTGTAAAAAGCTTTACAATGGGCCATACCTAAATCCTATTAACATCTTAATCTTTCTGAACTTCAATATAATGCATCTAATACTACCTATATTTAGAATATTAAGACCATGTGGAGGTAAAACACCAACATTTCAAATTGTCTGCTGGTTGAACTACAAATACTAGAGCCATAACATAAAATGCCTCAGCAACAGAAGAAATGCTCGATTTGGGAGTGTAATGACTCATGTCTCTGCTGGGCTACCTACCCACCCTATGGACTGTGGCCATTTACTTACCCCCCTTGTAAATCAGTTTATCTGTTGGGAAGATAAGGCTGCTAGGGAGCAGTACTGGATTTGATTCTCTGTATACACCCACCATACACTCTAGCAGGGTTAGATTATTTATGGCAGAGGCTCTACGTTGCCTATCCTGACCACATAGCTGGCCTGGAATAAAAACCACATTTCCCAAACTCCCTAGTTGTTTACTATTTCCCCTTGTCTTGTTGCTCGTCCTTTGCAATCTATTCTTTCAGTTATTCTTGCAGTGATAAGGGTTTAATTTAGGGCCTTGTACATGCGAGATCAATACTCTGCCAATGAGCTACAAGCGCAAGGCTACCCGCACTATCTGCAATGGCTCTCTTTGCTAGCCACGCCCTCAGCCCAGATTCTCAAACAGCATCGATTCTCAGTAGCCACTCCCTTTCCTTCCCTTTATCAAGCTTCTTAGACCCAATCTTCTGTTTCCTCGTTAGAGGCGCAGCTTCTCAGGAGGTCCTTTCTCCTATACTCTACTGAAACTGATCTGAAAAATTAACGTGTCCATGAAGGCCTCATGGCCCCTCTTCAATCTTTATTCATGGCCTGAGAGGCATTCAGGTTCACCATTTTTCCTCAAAAGTAATCCTTTCTCTGTCATTTCTTTGTCTTTTTGAGCTACTGGAGACCCACCACATGGCTTCATGTATGTTAGATAGGGGTTCCACCAGTGAGCTATGCTATCACCCTCTCTAGGTTCTTCCACTGCCTGGGTGCCCACTCCACCGCAGGTCTTTTGTGACCTGCTCTTCCTTCATTTGTCCAGTGGCCATTCTCTAGGATACCATCCCACATCCATTCTTGTCTGAGCAAACACACTAGTTCAGCTCCAATATAAACAGAAAGGTATATTTAGATTTGTGACTGCTCATGCCAATCTAATTACAACCATCTTTAAAATTATTCTTTAAGACACATTCTCTGTGCCAGGGTTAGGCTAGCATCTCATGTGCACTGTTTCTTTAAGCCTCCCCATAATCCTATGAACTAGATATCAATTCCTTTGGCCTAGAATGCCCCCCCACACACATGATACTGGACCACCAGACATCAGTATGGTCACAGCTCCAATCACTGCATCCCCTTGTCCCTTTCCAGATCAGGCTGTTGTTAGACTCTTCTCTCACAGTATCTCCTCACTTCCCTCCTTCCATGATGCAGATATTGTATGTACTTTGACCTTTCTACATTTGCCTCCTTCAGTGGACATCCATGGAGATAGGGAGCATGTCCATTTTGGTGACCATTATATGTCAGGAAACCCTTTACTGAATATAGAAATGAAGTAATTTGTAAAGAAAGAGAAAGGAAGTTGTCTTCCTACTATAATATTTTGCCCCAACAGCACCAACATCACTCTACTATTGGCCAATGACCCACCATCCTCTTCCATCTCATCTGCATTTCAGCCAATGCCACCATCATTTAGTCGGGGTTACAGCTAGAAACCTCAAGCACCTTTCATTTCTTTTTCATTCCCCATAAAAAAATTTTTTTGGCTCGCTTATTTGGGTTTGTTTGTTTGTTTGTTTGTTTTTTGAAATAGCATCTCATGTAACCCAGGTTGGCCTCAAACTCCCCATATAGTCAAGGATGACTTTGAACACCTCATCTTCCTGCTTCCATCTCACAAGGACTGGGATCACAGCATGGGCCACTATGCCCAGTCTAGATCTGGTTTCTAGATTCTCCTTTAAAACTGCCTAGAAAGCTCTGCCCCATGCCATCATTTCAACTGCTCCTTAATCATCTCCTGCCTACTGAAAGAACCCCCCTCCCTCATGGCTCTCCAATGTGTTACACATGCTGAGACTATTTCTGTGCAATTACCATTTCCAAGAAGAAAAAGAGTATCATCATCGCACAGATGCAAAGGGATCAACCCTAAGAAGACAGAAGAGTTAGAAACTTGGAGGAAAATTCCACAATACCTCATGTATTGCCTGCGTTCCAGGTGCAAGTAACTAGAAATTATTCCCCAGAGGCAGCATCCTCAAGTAGTTAAGAACATAGGCTTTAGGGGTGTTTAAGTACAGGGGTAACTAGGATGGGATCAGAGAGATATCCTAGACAAACAGAGGAAGTTCCAACTGCAAATGTTGAGTGTGAACAGTGTGGACAAAGCCACAGAAGGGGCCGGATTTGCTACTGCCAGAGCACAGAGTGTGAGGCATGAGCAACAGTAACCGAGCACAAAGTGGGCAGACCACGAAGTCCCATGGCTCAGTTGTAGCTCCAACACTGCTCCAGGGTCTCATGACGAAAAGAAAAGTGACTTATAAGTAGCTTAGTGTATGACACACAGTAAGTGGTGAATACAGTTAACTCTAGACAGTTTCTTAAAGAGAATCCCAAGGATGATTGGCTTTGTAATTAGTTCTAATATATTTGAAATCGTAATGAGAATCTTTGTTGTTGCTGTTGTTGGTGTATGCGTGTGTTTTGTCATGGTTGTGGTTGTTTTGAGCCAGGGTCTCATGTAACTCAGACTGGTCTTGAAATTGCTATATAGTCAAGGATGATCCTGAACTTCTACTCTTCATTCCTCTACTCTGAGTGCTAGGATTAAGACAATGTTCCTTCTAGTGGTTAATATACTCAATAAACAAAACAGTTGAATTTCTATGAACAATAAGCAATATGACAAATGAATTAAGGAAGTCAATTCCACTACAACAGCATACAGAGTAGTAGTCTGAGGCTGTAGGTTAGTGGTAAATGAGGCTCTGAGTTCCATCACCGATACAACAACAACAACAACAACAACAACAAAAGTCAAATATTTAGTGTGGTGGTATTGTGTTCCCCAAAATATTGTGCATGCTAATAAACTTACCTGGGGTCAGAGAAGAGAACAGCCACAATATTAAACATAGAGGATAGGTAGTGGTAGCACATGCCTTTAATCCTAGCATTCCAGAGGCAGAAATCCCTCTGGATCTCTGTGAGTTCAAGGCCACATTGGAAACAGCCAGGCATGGTGACACATGCCTTTAATCTCAAGAAGTGAGCCTTTAATCCCAGGAAGTGATGGCAGAAAGCAGAAAGATATATAAGGCATGAAGACCAGAAACTAGAAGCTTGTGGCTGGTTAAGCTTTCAGGCTTTCGAGCAGCAGTTCAGCTGAGATCCATTCGGATGAGGACACAGAAGCTTCCAGTCTGAGTAAATAGGACCAGCTGAGGAACTGGCGAGGTGAGGTAGCTGTGGCTTGTTCTGCTTATCTGATCTTCCATTTACCCCCCAATAACTGGCCTCAGGTTTGATTTTATTGATAAGAACTTTTAAGATTCATGCTACATCTTAGGAATAAATTCACAAAAAATCTAAGACATAGAAAGCTATAGGTGTTGGAACAACTGACTATGGTCATGCAAAATAATGAATGAATTCAGACTCCTAATTCACATTATATACAAACATTAACTCAAAATAGAGAACAGATTAGGTGTAAGATTTAAAACTATAAAAGCTCACAAGAAAACTGAGGTAGTTATCTTTACAACCTTGGGTTAGGCAAGAGTTTCTTAGGTATGAAAAAGGGATAATGAGGCTTCATCAAATTGAGAAACTTTTGTGCTTCAATGGATATTACCAAGAAAGTAAGTCCAGCCATACAGCTTGGCAGTAAAACAGACACTTAGCATATATAAGTCCTCACCCCCGACACCAAAGCAAGTGCATTGAGGGCCTAAAAGAGACACTCCCCATGATGGGAGAAAAATCTTTCTAAATTACAGCTAGGTAAGGATCTAGAACACATAATATATAAAGAACTTTAAAGCCCAATGACTAAAAAGACATTAAAACTAAAACAGAAAAAAAAACACCATTAACAAATTCTGGGCAAATAAAAACAACTTAATTTAAAAATGGACAAAGAAGCTGCGTAAGACACTTTCTCAGAGATGATACAATTTCCAAATCAGCATGAAAAGATGCTCCACAGCATTATTCTTCAGGAGGAGCCAATCAAAACCACACTGAGGTGCCCAAGAGGATGATGACAATAACAGTATGTGATAGTGGGTACATCAAGTCAGAACCAACCACAGGGCTGCTGAGACTCTCCTATGGAAAATATTCTGGAAGTTTCTCAGAAAGTTCAGCAATGAGCTACCATAGCTACAGCCACAGCAGTAACTGAGGAAGACCTACACACATCTACAGAGACACTGAACATGGGGGTTCCCAGCAGCTATTCATAAACTATCTACCCACGAACAAATTCCCTTCTTTACAACTGCTCTGTACTCATACTGTGGAACACTATTAAGTCATGAACAAGAATGAAGCGCTGGCACCCGCTACAACACAGCTGAACCGTGGGAACATTTCAAAAAGCAAAATAAGACAAACACAGACTTTCATGTTGTGTAATGAACATCCCATTTTTTTAAAATCCGGAGAAGTGGTAACATCAAGTCATTTGTTGAGAGCCCTAGCCCCTTTCCTCCTAGCTCACCCAGTCCTGTGTCTTTAACATCTTAGAACAACAGTATACCAAGGCGTGTCAACTCGGCAGGGAAAGGAGCAGGACAGAAAGGTGATCTTATCCAGCATCATCCAAAATAAGGATGCATTCATTATGGACAGCACAGCCAAGACAATAAAATCAGACTGAAAGCTGAAAGCTTCAGCCCAGAGCAAGTGAAGAAAACTATCTCAAGCCACTAAATACACAACCCTGAGTCTGCCTGGCATGCATGAGATCTCATTCCGCCAAAAAGCAAATTCAAAATAAATATCAGGATTCTAGAGAAAAGGAAACTCAAACAAGCAAAACCATTTCTAGTTGTTAATGAAGACAAGAGAAAATAAACAGATGTGTTTTGTTTTGGGCTTGTTATTATCAAGTTGGCCAAGCAGGGGATAAAAAGAAGAGTCTCAGGCTGTAGGTGAAATGATGGCGTTCCATTCACACTTCTATTTCAGCGACATTCAGAAATTACTTCAGAGATAGAGGTCTAGCCTTTTTGATGTTTGTCAATTAATACTGAATGAATGAGGAAGAAACAGGAAACATGGCTGTGATTGCTCAGACCCTTAGTCCTTCTAGTCCAGGGATACAAAGAGATCCTTGGCTGTCCCACACCTTCAAACAAACTGAAGGAGACAGGTCACAGAAACTGCCTTCTGCTCCTGACTCAGAGGGCTTGGGCAGTTCCAGGACATACTGTGGGCACTGGCTTCTGTTCAGAGTGCTCAGTCCAAGGTGTGCTGAGGAAAGGCCTCTGGCACCTTTGCACTGACCTGGGCAGGACTGGGGCTGCATGTGCACCACTCACTTTGAACATTTCAAAATAACAGAAGCTCTGTAACTGCAGATAATTTGGAAACTGGCACAAGGGTTTAAAAAATAAATCCAATTGGACAATTATTATAAAGCTCCTGCCAACTTTTGGTTTCTTGCCACAGAGAGTAATGATTCCTGCCAGTCATTCAGAAAAAGAATAGCTTCTAGAAAATCCAAATTGTGATGACCTAAAAATGGTAACCCTGCATCAGCACATAAGAACTTGTAGGGAGCTGGAGGTCTGGAAATCAGATTCAAATTCAGAAACTTAATCTCTGCTTCCACAATGGAGTTCCAGGCTGGGAACAGAGCTCAGGTGTAGAGTGCTTGCCTAGTGTATGTGAGGCCCTAAGTTCAACTCCCAGCACTGTAACTAATAAACAAATGAATAAATAAACAAATCAATGTGGAGTTCCTTGAAAAGATGCATTAATCATCATATTGGCTCTGCAGTGCGAACCAGCTATAGAGACCCAGGGCAACTGCAAAGACCTTCAAGTTACTGTGTCCAAGTTTATTCTATAATGGTGAAAAGCCACATATATTTGTAAATAAACCCAAGTCAATAAAGTAAGGAAGTAGTCAAAGCCCACAAGTCACTAAGGAGCTAAGCAAATTGGGCATGGTAGCACACATCTCTAATCCCAAGACTCTGGAAACAGAGGCCAGGAAAGAAAATGATAATTCAGCACCTAGGACAGTTCTCCACTCCCAAAGAGCCAGAATTTTACACACAACACATTTGGAGAGAGTGAGTTTTAAGAAGGTGGGGTGGGGGTGAAACCGTTTCAGAATCAACAGAAGCTGGTGCTAGGAAGCTACCCCCCCCACACAAGTGGGGCTCTAAACCCAAACCTCAGCCCAGCAAGCACGTCCATAGGCGCTTGTGAAGGGCAGGGGTGATGAGGGAGAACCCCTACAGCTCTGTGGGAGGGGCACCTAGCCCCTTCTCTCAAAGGGCCAGCCTCCGCGCGCTCTAACATTCTACAGTAACGGTGAGGAGCAGCAGACAAGTTTTAAGTGCTGCTGAGAGTTGGTTAAAAAAAAAAACCTCCAAATTCCAGCGTCAAGTTGAAAGCACGCCTTCCACCACACTGCACAGACATAAACACATGACCATCCCCTTCTGTTTCTTGTCAGAGTTGATACTCAGACAGAGTTCTTCATTCAGTCAAGTGCATTTTCATCACAGTGGGGAACTGGCATTCCCTACTGCAGTGTCCACTGCAGTGAGAGGACTGAGAAAATCACTTTGATACCCCAGCACAGAGGTTAGGAGACTGAGGCAGGCTGCCCGAGGATGAGCACTAGGAAGGACAGGTGTCTGTGTGCATCACAACATCTGGAGCGTGTGTTTGCCCCAATGCTTTATCAATACTTGACAGGACTGGCAGTTGATCACCTTGCTCAGTGACCTGTCTCCAAAGGAGTCACACCATTAATAAGCAACAGAGCTGGGTCCAGAATGGAAGCTTTCAGAGAGAGCACATTCCTATTCTGACCACTTTTGTTAATAAACACATAATCAGGGCACCTAGACAGGAAGAAGTGGGAGGAAGCTAAAGAAAGATGTGTGTTGGGGCTGGGGTGCTGCCTCCATGGATAAGAAACACTTGCAGGCCAAGAATGATGATGGGAAACCCGAGCCGGGGAGGGAAGATGGAGACAGGCAGATCTCAGGAACTTCCTGGCCAGCCGGCCTTGCCGAAATTACAAGTTTCCAGTTCACTGGGAGATCCTGCCTCGAGACAATAGACAGAGCATGATAGAGGAGGACACCTAATGTCCACCTCTGACACCCATGTGTGCAGAGGTACGCACACCCACATAGTTGTGTGTACACATCACACACACACTTTTTTTTCTTTTTTTTTTTTTGGTTTTTCGAGACAGGGTTTCTCTGTGTAGCTTTGCGCCTTTCCTGGGACTCACTTGGTAGCCCAGGCTGGCCTTGAACTCACAGAGATCCGCCTGGCTCTGCCTCCCGAGTGCTGGGATTAAAGGCGTGCGCCACCACCGCCCGGCCACACACACACTTTTAATACATGTGCTGCAGGACCACGGGTGACGCTCAGTGGTAGAGTCCACATTTACACTGGCAATGCTCGAGCTTCGATCTCAAGAAATCATCCATTCAAAAAGGAGTGCTGCAGCTGAGCGTCTCTCATATGGACTTCAATTTTATTTTCGTTCAAATCTGGAAAGCTATCTGATAATCATACTTTTAACTGTTTGAACTTTTATTTTCCTTTTGAATCAACTTGCAACACATCTGCTGATCACACAATAAAGAGAAATTGCCAGAGATTAAACAATGAGTCATTTTGGGTAAACTCCAACATTTGTTCCCAGTCCAATTTAAATGCAGCTTTCAGAATGACCCCAGAAGGACCATTTTGGAGCAATAGAAGAGGATCCTCTGTTGCATATTAATTTTGAATTCTGGTTTCACTGAAATTTTATATCTAAGACAACGGATTATCAGCTATGTTCACTGTTTCTGATGGATGTGCACAAGCCTGGGGCAGGGCAAGGAGCATACCAGCCAGCTCCTCTAGGTGCAACCTGCATGCAAAGGCCCCTTGGAGAGTCTGGCTGGGGTTTTAAAGGATTCTGGTCATGTGCCTGAAGTTATTTTCCCAGCATGCTATACTTGCTTCATTTAGAACCAAGGGGGAAAAAAAGGAGGTAGGTTGGGTAGGTAAAGGTTAAATGCAAAGAAACATGCAGGACAAAGCGGTCAAGGGACTGTTTTCAACAAAAAGCAAAAGTGTTTCATTTTCACAATGCTTTCCTATGCTGGAGTCCACAACAAAAATCAATAGGAAATCCTGAAAGAATTATGCAAATAATAGTCTTCTGGACTCAGAAGACTAGCAAAATCTATGATGCTTGCCCACCTACCCTGATTGATTTAAGAATCTCTGTATTCAGGGACCCAAATGATGGCTGGCGAATCAGATGTTTGATCAAAGGAAAGCTGTTCTCTGGAGATATCTGGGTTTGTTTTTCCTCTGGGGAAGGAAAAAAAAAGCTACAAATATATAACCTAAAAACAAGGCTTTGTATTTATTCACACTGCAAGGGCACAGTGCAGGGCCCCACACTCACTGTTTAGGTGCAGCGAGTGTGGTGGCCCAAGCCCCACGAGACACTAATAGCCAGCTGCTCTCACTGTTGCGTGGGACCTCCTCTATCAAGGTAGTCTGCGAGAGCATGCTGAACTGACAGATGCAGTCTGAGGGGCATTGCAATGGCCTACAGTTTCCTTTTTAAAAATGTTTTTACATTCTGTTATTTCCTTTACCCACTTACTCTAATGCCCAAAATTTAAGACAATGGGAACTGAAGAATCCAAAGCACTGTGGCATAGACAGGAAATGGACACACTAAAATTTGTTTTCCTCTCACCTACAATATTTCCATCCTACATTAACACCTTGGCCCTGCTTAAGAGATACAGTTTTAAGAGCCAATTTTGTTTGCATATTGACCTCATAAAACCCTAATAAATCCAAAACACAAGCTATAAATATTCCAGAGAAAACAGCTGCTATGTGGAAAAGACAGAGAAAAGAGAAATGTTTACTAAGAATGGACAGCAAACGTTATTATTCCCTAAGCCTTGCAGTCAAACAGGCTTCTAACCCTAAGGCTGAAGGGAGCATTCCCAGTGTTATACCCAGCCTGTTCTCAATACATGCAGACTCTCCACAAGTGTTAAGGGGAGTTCTACGAAGCCACCTTGTTTCAGGTCCTATTGCCAACGTTAGAGCTATGGTGAAACAGAAAACTAAGCAACCATTCAATGGTGACATCCGCTGTCTGAATTAAAGTACTCCTTAGCATCATCCTTTGTCTGCAACACCATAGCATCATTCCTGAGACAGTCTATAAGGCTTTAATAAATGTGAACTAGTTCTGATATGGAAGATAATGCCTAAGACAGAGTAGCAGACAGCACCTGTTTTTAAATTCTTATTTCTGATGTATAAGGTATTTCCAAAATACAGACAGAAACATGCTCATATACTCAATTATATTTCTAGTTGAGAATTAAGTTCACAGGCTACCTCTAGAGCAGTGGTTCTCAACCTGTGGGTTCTGACCCCTTTGGAGGTTGCATATCAGATATCCTGAATATCAGACTATGATTCCAACATCATACCATATTACATTACAATTCATAACTATAGCAAAATTACAGTTATGAAGTAGCAATGAGATAATTTTATGGTTGGGGTCACAACATGAGGAACTGTATTAAAGGGTCGTAGCATTAGGAGGGTTGAGAACCACTGGCCTAGAACATACAGCCTTACAGGCAGCTGCATATTTCTGAGTAAAAAACTAAAGGCAAGGTCTAACTCAAATGAAGTCATCTAGTCATCCCCCACAGCAAGTCTGCTCCTGTGATCATGTTTTTTTTTTTTTTTTTTTTTTTTTTTTTTTTTTTTTTTTTTTTTTTTTTTTTTTGGTTTTTCGAGACAGGGTTTCTCTGTGTAGCTTTGCGCCTTTCCTGGAACTCACTTGGTAGTCCAGGCTGGCCTCGAACTCACAGAGATCCGCCTGGCTCTGCCTCCCGAGTGCTGGGATTAAAGGCGTGCGCCACCACCGCCCGGCCTGTGATCATGTTTTAAAGCTAAGCCATTATATTTTCTGGGCCACAGCACATCAGTGTATTAGTTACTCTAGGAAACTAATTGTTAATCTTCTGACCTGCCCTTCGGCGCCGCCCTGCGTTCTCATTTTAAGGAAAAACTCCTCCCCTTCCTCCCTCCCTCTCTTTCTTCCCTGCCATGCGCACACCTCTGCTTTTCCTTTCTTCTCTTCTTCCTCTCTCTCCTTTCTGTCTCTTTATCTCTCTATTATAATAAACTCTTTCCGCGCAGATGCAGTGTCTGGGTTGTGCATGAATGTGCACCACCACCACCACTGCCATGCCCTCCCTCGTGGTGTGTCTCGCCTGCTGCCTGTCGCTGCATCTGCCCAGCATTCCAGCATGTTTCCCTGCACACATGGGTCCCGCATGCATATATCACAACACAAATGACTTAAAATTTATCTTGAAAATGTCATATAGTTGATACGAGTCTAAACATCTATTTTTATAACTTGAAACAAAAATGCAGTCATCAGAGAAAATCTCAAACAATGAACATTTTCATTTATGAAATAGCAATTATGGCATATAACATTCTTTAAACAAACAACTCTAAAATATTATTGGTAAAAATATGAAAATGGTGCCTGGCCACATGTCTCCTATGAATGAGGTACCTTTAGTGAGGTTTTCTGGGAGAATGCTACTGAATCACTACCTTTACACATGATAGTAACACTCCATCTCGCAGTCTCCTCTTACTAGTGAAAGTGCTCCCAGAGTCTGTCTCTAACCCAGCCTTGTTCTCATGAGCTCCGGTCTCACACTTTGATGCTGGCTCAGTCATTCTACTTTGTCAGTGGTCCTCAACCTTCCTACTGCTGTGACTCTAACACAGTTCCTCGTGTGGTGGTGAGCCCAACCATAAAGTCATTTTCATTGCTACTTCCTAACTGTGATTATATTACTATTATGAACCATAAATATCTGTGTTTTCTGGTGGTATTAGGTGGCCCTTGTGAAAGGGTTCTTCAACCCCAAAGGGTCATGACCCACAGATTGAGAACTGCTGCTCTACCTGGATTCTCTAAGCTGCTCAGCAAATTCAAGCTGGCCCAAACTGAGAGAAGACATGCCTAAGACATGAAGTAGACTTGAACAAACAGAATGACTTATGTCGTTACAAAACTAAAGGATGTAACTAGTCCCTCATTCTAAAAGAAAAGCTCAGTAAAGTGGAAAAAGCCACACTCCTTAGCACTAAGAGTGAGACACACTGATGAGGCTAATTCCAAACAATCAAGCCACAACAGTCAAGAATATGGAGTAAGGAAAGCAACATGAAAACATATTGGGAAGCTATAAATAAAATAGCCTAGCATCAGCATCTTAATAGATGGCTGATGGACCCTGGTGAAAACAAATACAGAAACAAACTGCACAGGAAAAGAGATGCGCATTGTCTGCCAGCCATCTCAGATCAAGAATGGACCTCTTAGGAAGTACTGTTTGGGTAACTAGGCAACCACAGAACAGATCTGCCCTTCAAATTACATGAGGGTAAATTCTAAATGAATTTGAGACCCCAACATAAGAATTGTTTAAATTAATATATAGAGTAAATTCTACTATACTTGGAGGATAGAAAAAATATTCTAAAATTGGCTCAAAGTCCTGAAGCATAAGACAAAACAAAACAACAAATGTAGCCAATTAAACTAGATAAAAAACAAAGCTGGGCATGGTGGTATAAAAGCCTTTAATCTCACCACACAGGAAGTCTAGGCAGGTGGATCTCTGTGAGCTAGAGGCTAGCCTGATCTATACAGGAGTACCAGGTCAGTCTGGCTACATAGTCTGATCCTGTCCAAATAAAAGAAAATTCTATATAGTGTAAAGCAACAAACACTCCCAAACTAAATAAGGAAAGGCACAAATAGCAAACAGGAAAACACATCTATAATTTCTTTGGGTCCCCCCCACCCCTGCCGTCTTCATTTTGTCTTGTTTGAGGTAGAATCTTGTTATATAGCCCTGAACTCAGAATACGTAGACCAGGCTGGCCCTGAACTCAGAATCCTTCTACCAAAGTGCTGAGATACAGACATGCACTCAGCCTCAGCTGCATGCTTCTCCTTTGGATGTATTAAGAAGTTTTCTGGCAGTAGTTGGGACCGACTACGGGTACTGGACACGTGCTCTACCACTGAGCCACATCTCCAACCACATCGAAAGTTTTAACAAACCAGGACACTGGCATTCCTAGTCTAGAAAGAGCTCCTGAATGGAAAGGACTAAAGCCTGGGTAGAAGCCTGAGGACAGACAGGGGAGAAGGCTGGGAGCTGTTCCACGGCACAGGATTTGCCTTGCAAGCACCAGCACTTGGGTTCCACCCGCAGAACCTACCTTTAGAGAAGCCAGACATGATGGTGGGTACTTGTCAGCCTAGTCCTGGGGAGGTGAGGATTGACCGTGGAGCTGCAGGCCTGCAAGCTCCTGGTCAGTGGGGAGCTCATCTTTTAAAACAGTCAAAGGTGGGTGGCACCTGAGTTTAACCCCAGAGGCTGTCTGTCTGCTGGTCTCTGCGTGCATCTGCACACATGTGCATGGAGACACATACACACAGACACATGCTTTCACCACAGAGAAAGGAACCCTTGAGCATCCCCTAAACAGGTATGCCCAACCGTGCTCCTGTAGTAAGGCATGTTCACACGGGTGGCATGGGTAAGGAGGGACACTGCACAACAAGTGCTCATGGGAGCCAGTGGAAGGTCACGGCGAAGCAATGAAGGGGAAGTTCCCTATTTTTCAAGAGCACCTGCTGACTGAGATACTTCTGAAGGAACTCTCCCAGTTTGTTTGTTTTGTTTTGTTTTGTTTTTGGTTTTTCAAGACAGGGTTTTTTCTCTGTGTAGTTTTGGTTCCTGTCGTGGATCTCACTCTGTAGCCCAGGCTGGTCTCGAACTCACAGGGATCCACCTGGCTCTGCCTCCCGCATGCTGGGATTAAAAGCATGCACCACCACTGCTGGCAATCTCCCAGTTTTTAAGAGCTGGCGTCCAATTCAAATTTCTTACACTGTATAGGCCAAACAAAAATGCCACTGTTCAGATCTCTACTTTGTAAAGCTTTTTTGAAGTCTCTTCTCAGGGCACTATTTTGTTTAATGGATAAACCATATGGGCTACTGTCTTAAGACCAATGTTCAAATCCAGAGATGAAAAGGAAAGTAACTTTCTGAAAATGTGCTGTGACTGATAATCTGATATTTCAGTTTTATGTGTATTTTTGAGTGTAAGCATTCTCAGACTGTGCCCTCTTTTCTTCTTTTATCACCTAATTAATCTTACTCTATATTTTTTATCCCACTGCTTTTAAATATTTTCAATTTATTTGTAAGTTCCAGAGTAATGGGTTTTATCGTGGCCTTTTCAGACATATGCACGGTGTTGTACATTGTTCTAGTTTACGGCCTGTGCCACTGCCCTCCGGCTGGTTCCCCTTCCATTCTCCCAGTCACCCTCTGCCTACCCACCACATGCCATCCTTAAGGAGTGTACACTGCTCTGTGCAGTCACATAAACAAAGCTTGATCAGAAACATTCTTTTGATGCTGGGTTCTGGAAGCCTTTCTGTCCCCACTGACCTCATATCTAACCTTCGGCAATGTTCCCGTCTGTGAACTAGAAAGCATAGAATGCATGCTTGCTGTGCCTGTTCTGCAGACTGAGCCATCTGGACTGTGTACAGCATTTACCAGAAGACTCAACCACTGCTACTACAGCTGTTATGCTACAAGCATGATCAGCATCTGCACTCACAAAAGTTATATGAAATTTGGATGTTCTGTTGATTACTGCTCTATAGGTATGGGCCTGTCTATCACTGAGAAAGATAACTCACAAAATTCAGTTTGCAAGAACACGGCCAATTGCTGCTCAGTGCCTCGTGCTTGTCAAGGTGCTTATTTAACATGGATGGTTTGACGGCAAGCTGTAACCACCCTCCCTTGCTGTGTGGAACAGGAAGACATCCATAATTATGGGGGGTCACCCAGCAGCTACTCTATATTTTTTACAGCTCTTTTTTGTTCAACACATCTCAAAAATAATAGCTAACACAGACTCTACCAATAAATTTTACTAATTTCTCTGAATAATGGAGGATGCAAGTCATATGGCCCTGCTGATGTGAATCCATCATTTTTTACTAAGCATTTGTTATTTAAAAGAGAGAAAGAAAGAAAAGACAAAGAAAACCCTATGTCTTCCCTCTGGCCATTGCCCTTTCTCTTTTCTTTCCTTCACATCAGTCCCTACTACTTTCCTTCTTGCCATGGTATTCTGCAGCCACTGGTCCACCCACCCCCATCCCACTGATCTTCTCCACATGTTCAGGCCTGCTGACTGCTGTGACTTATGTCCCATTCTTTCAGAAGGGCATTTTCTTTTTTCTTCTTTCTGCCTCTTCCTCAGAGATGAGAGAGAGAGAGATGAGAGAGAGAGAGAGAGAGGAGAGAGAGAGAGTGTGTGTGTGTGTGTGTGTGTGTGTGTGTGTGTGTGTGTACACGGCTCTCCTCCTTTGGTCTGTCCCTTAAATTCAGGTATTACTGAGGAGTATCTATCTGTACTTCACAGACTTGACTGGGCATCCTGCTTATACCTATCTGACTGAAAGGCTCCTTGCTGTTTGTGCTAATCCTCTGCCTCGAATGTAATCCCAGAGGGTCAGGCTTTGTGTTCTTCACCTCTGGGCTCCAGCACACGAACACTGACAAACAGTTGTTGGTACTGGCTGAGTAAATCAAGCATATGAAGATGGTGTTTTGTTGACTTTTCGTTTAGCTGATTTTTACCACATGAACCAGCATTTGTTTTGAGTAACTGATCATCCCAGCTTGCTTGCCCCTAAGGTAAAGGTTAAAACAAAATAATCAGGGGGGCTGGGAGCTGGCTCGGTTGGCAAAGTGCTTATGTGACAAGCACGAGAGCCTAAGTTTAACCCCCAGATTCCAGGCAAACATTCTAGGCATGGTGGTATGTGCTATGAAGGTTGGCAACAACAAGACCCCTGGAGCTCACCTGCCCAACCAGTCTAGGTGACTTGTGAGCCCCGGGCCCATGAGAGAGAGAGAGAGAGAGAGAGAGAGAGAGATGAGAGAGGAGAGAGAGAGGAGGAGAGAGAGAGAGAGAGAGGGAGAGAGAGAGAGAAAGAGAGAGAGCGCAAGTGCCAGCCAGAGACTAAGAACATGAACCTTTAAGTCATCTGTTACCAGCTTTCACCATGGAAAAGGCAAGCAGCTGAGCACCTGCACCGGGAACTCTTGCCTCCTATAATTGAAGAATGTTTTTTTCTATTATCATTTATGTCTTTGCTTATGGCCCATAAAGAGTCAGATTTAACTGCATTGGAAATTTAAGGGGGGAAAAATATAAAGGATCTTGATGAAACAAAAGTGTTGGTATGAGATGAGCCTTCCAAGGGAAATAAATTACATAAAATCACTCTTCCTGACTCTAAGTATAGGGAGAAATATGTGGAGGGGGTGCACAACTACCATGTAAATGTGTTGAGGCTGAGATGTAAGGAATGGGCCTAATTGTATATGAGGCTATCCATTTACGAATCAGACAGTCTGGAATCATCTACTCGACTGTATTCTGGTCCACTTCTCTCTTCTACCACTTTCACCTGGCTCTGCCACTCCAAGCAAAGAGAAAGAAGGGGCTTAGAAAAGGAGTAGTGAGAGACAGGGAATGTGCGCACGAGGTGAGTGGGAAAGCAGGTGAGCTTCCTGCCTGCTACAGAGGGACCCTTAAGAAGAGCCCCAGTGGGGAAACTTCCTAGGTCCCTCAAAGTAGTGATTCCCACCTTTCAGGACTTCCTAATCTCTTCATTACTGCTCCCTAGGAGTTGGCTTTGTTTTGTTTGAAACAGTGTCCCCCTGTGCAATGCCAGGCTGCTTGACTATGCAGCCCTCTTGCCTCTCCTCCTGAGTGCTAGGATTACCTCAGCCACTACAACTAGCATAAAGAGGCTTTTCAAGATATTTTTTCCATGCATCACTTTATGTATTTCTGTACTTCATACATTAAAAACAGTAACTTGTAGGCTGGGGCTGGGGGGAGAATAGCTTGGTGAGGGAGTGTGACTCCATCTTAGCTTAGCATGGGAAAGGCCCTAGAGTTTACCCCACAGTACTGAAGAGGGGGGTGGGTAAGTTCTTCCAAACCTAGGAACAAAATCATCGCCTTTCTCAATACCAACCCTGCATGAGGATGCATGGTCCAGAAGTGGGAGGACAATAAACACTATTATGCCAGAAACGCTACAGACCACTAGACCTATTTTCATGAAATATCTGTGTATGTATTTAGGCATACTGGCAACCTGCCCCTTAACATGGTGGCATATCAGCTCCTTAGGTGTAGACCATGACTCTTTATTATGGCTTACTAAGGACATGACTACCTTAGATTCAGTGCCACTGGGCCCATATCCTCTGCTTGCCCTCACCATCGTCCTGGTGGCTCGGTGACATCCTGATTTGGTTGGAACACAGTTTTGCCTGTGTTCTCTGATCATAGGAAGGGTTATGTAGCTAGAGTTTTCCTGCCTGGCCCACAGTCAGGACAAATCTCTGTCACCCGCCAGTCCCACAGCAGCTCAGACCCGACCAAGTAAACACAGAGACTTATATTGCTTACAAACTTTATGGCCGTGGCAGGCTTCTTGCTAACTGTTCTTATAGCTTAAATTAATCCATTTCTATAAATCTATACCTTGCCACGTGGCTCGTGGCTTACCGGCCTCTTCATATGTTGCTTGTCATGGTGGCAGCTGGCAGTGTCTCTCTGACTCAGCCTTCCACTTCCCAGCTTTATTTCTCTTCCTTGTCCCGCCTATACTTCCTGCCTAGCCAATGGCCAATCAGTGTTTTATTTACTGACTAATCAGCAACACATTTGCCATACAGACCATGCCACAGCAGGGTTATACAAAGTGGGCACAGACACCTTTTCTATTTGCTAATTATCATTTTAAAGGAGCTGGTTATAGGAAATAATTCTCATAGCCATTCCTACTACACCAAATAACCACTGGACAAGAGACTTCAGGCTCCTGAGTAATCTCTATTCAATTGATGAATCATAAACAAAACGTGGATAGATTGATAAAATGGAATGTTGCTTATAAAAGGAATGAAATACTGTACATGCTGTAACACGGATGGACCATGAAAACATTACGAGAAGAAGAGTACTAGAGTCTAAGTGTGGCTGGTCTTCCAAAGGCTTATGTTTGGAAAGCTTGATCCCAAGAACAGTGATATTAGTAGATAGTGAGATCTTGATAAGGTAGGGCTTCAGTCTTCTTGTCCATTCTACCCTTAGAAGAAACTGAGGCAATTCTTGTGAGATTCTGAATTAAGTTTCATGACAGAGCTGTTATAAAACAAAACAAAACAAACAACAAAAAAAACCCAACAAGCCTAGCCATCCTGCCTTATGGTCTGGCCATGTGACCTCTCCTTCTCTAATGCATTTCTTCCAGGATGTCATGCACTATACGGAGACTCAGCCAGAAGACATTCACATGCTGTTTGGACTTTCAGCCTTCAAAACTGTACTCCAAAAAAAAAACTGTACTCCAAATAAAACTTAATAATAAAGTATGAAGCTCTGGGATTTCTTTACAGTAACAAAAAAATAAACTAGTGTGAGCCAAAACCAAGAATAGAGTACTTGCTTAATCATGATTCTATCCCTAGAATATGTGTGTGGACTAGGGTGGTGTACACACACACACACACACACACAAGTCAAGCAAAAGGTCAAACACTAAAAAATCACTGTACTGTATAGTTTAAACAGGTGGACTGTATGGTATGTGAATAATATCGCAAAGAAGCTTATACATTTGACGAGATCTTATCAGTCTCTTTGACTTCCTTTAGACCTGGGATGTGGCTCAATAGCAGAACACCTGCATGGCATGCTCAAAGTCCTGGCCCCCACACCAGCACTTGACACATAATCAGAGCACGACCTAGGTCCAGAAGGAAGATAAACATACTAATTTTGAAAGACTTAAAAACAATGGCCTTAAAATATTAAGAAAAAATATTTTAACATTTTCCATGGTGCTCAGAGCAATCGTCTTTCCAACAAGCTAAATGCCAAACAACAAGGGAATATAAATTAATTACACTAGACTTCAAATATTATACAGCAGATTCATCCCAAGCTACTCACAACATCTATAAATTCTGGAAAACCACATCTCATTTCCCTAAAAGAAAAATCCTTTTTAAGCTTTTAATTTTTCTTTAAGTAGAAGACTTCCATTTATAAGACCAAGAAAGCAAGATTTCCACTAAAATGAGCACAATTCTGTGCTGTGACTATGGTGACCAACATCTAGAACTCACACAGGTCTATGGGGGCATTTTTATAAGTAGTAGCGTACATAAAAGAACCAACAAAAAAATGAAGCAGATGCAATCATTTGTGTTGGGCAGGGACAGTACCATTCACAGGTTAGGAAACTCATTAGCAGGTGTGGTCTGAGTGTGAAACAGCCCTACAGACTGATGTACCTGAACACCATCCCCAGAGGTGGAGCTGTCTGCGAAACTTGTGGAACCTCACTGTAGGAAGCGGGGCACTAGGGGGCCACTTGGGGTGATACAGTCCTAGCCTACTTCGTGTCCATTTTCTGCTTCCTGATTGCAAATTCCCACGATAAGCCAGCGCCTGCTCCTCTTGTCATGCTCTCCCCACCACGCTCAACCACACCCCTTCAACAGTGAGCCAACAGCTCTTCCTCACTCAAGCTGCTTGTCGGGTACCTGAGGCCTGAGACAGTGACTCAAAGCATGTACCTGTGCCGTGGTCCTCTGTGAACTCTTCACACTTCGCATTTCATCAAAAGAGGATCTACCACTCAGCTATTAAAAACTGGCCACAAACCCGGAGCTGGAGAGATGGCTCAGAGGTTAGAGCACTGGCTGCTCTTCCAGAGGACATTGGTTACAATTCCCAGCACTGACATGGCAGCTCACAACTGTATGCAACTCCAATTCTAGGAGATCTGATGCTCTGTTCTGGCTTCAGGGCACCAGGCATGCACATGGTGCACATACATACATACAAGCAAATCTGTCATACACAAAAATAAATCTTAAAAAAAAACAACACCAACAACAAAAACCTGGTACATTGCCCACACCCCAAAAGTCACAGGGCTAAGAATGGCTAAAGTGTTTTATGACTGTTAATGATGTCTTATGTACAATCTAATGATCTAAATGTACAACTAAAATCCTAGGGTGGTTTAAGAACACAGCTTTAAGAGCTAAGACTGTTTCTATTTGTTTACTTCTGAATATGTGCTTTTTGCCATGCTGGGGAAGAACTCAGGGCCTTGCACCTGCTAGGCCCTGACCTCCATTCCAAGCTGAGTTGTTTGGTTTTAAAATTTTATTTTTATTAAAAAAAATTTGTATTTGTATTCATGAATATGTTAATGGTCTTAAAACCTGACTTCAGTCCTCCTTTGTACAACACATCCAAGGCTGTCCACTTTCAAGACAGCTGTACTGTGGTGATACTTTGTGTTCTAACAAATAAAGCTTGCCTGGAGATCAGAGTGTGAGCTAGCCACTAGTTAATCTGAGAGGCCAGGCAGTGGTGGCACACACCTTTGATCCCAGCACTTGGGAGGTGGAGACAGGAAGTGATATGGCTGGGCAGAGAGAGTCATATAAAGTGGGAGGAGACAGGAGGCTCAGCCCCTTTCAGGCTGAGGATTCCAAGAGGGTAAGAAGTCTCTAGTGGCTGGCTGCTCTGTTTCTCTGATCTTTCAGCTTTTACCCTGATAATCTGATTCTGGGTTTTTATTATTAAGATCAATTAGAATTCATGCTACACTGTACACTGCTCTTGTGATCATTGAGCACTAGGATATTAGCCATGAACATGCTGTATCTAACATGTTTACTTATAACCAACAAATAGATGAAAAATGATCTGGCTAAATTTTGTGATGACATAAACAGTAAGGCATTAGCCAGAGGGTGGAAAATCAAACCAAAGCTAAATTGTCAATGGAGTAAGTAATTAAGCTCATTAATGACAAATACAGGGTACATCAATAACGCAAAAGAAAGGCACCCACAAATATAAAATGCCAAGAGCTTAGCCAAAAATATGAATGTCTGCTGCTGAAAATAATGATCAGCCAGTCTCCATTTACACTACGGATCAGTACTAATGAGCTCAGGATGCAGCGTGGGGGATTCAGAATGACTAATTAAGAATAGTTCTTGTGGTATATAAACACAATGCAGTGTTACTTCACCCCCAAAAGAGATGGAACTGGAAGACACCAAGAGAAATAAATCAGGCATAGACACACAAATATCACATAGTCTCACTTACTTGTAGAGATCGATGTTGACCTGTAGAGACAGAGACCAGACTATTGCTTCTCTGAGCCTGAGAAGAGTATGAGGAAGCACAGTATAAAAAGGCTGGTGGGGCTCGGAAAGGCAGGTAGCCTGGAGAAATACTTCTCATGTTTGACGGCACAATAAGGTAGCTCTAGTCCCAATATAAACCTAGAGATTTTGAATATTCTCACACAAAGACATGATGTATAGCTGAGGCCAAAGACCCCACTTACCTTCATCTGATCATTGAATACTATCTACTATGTTGAAATGTCACCACACCCATAAACATGTATTATTACTATGTGTAAATCACAAATTTTAAATATCATTAAAAAAGTAACTCCTCAAATAAACAAAAACCAAGGTATCAAAAAAGAGGTTAAAAGTGTCTGGTGAGCAGTTTCCTAAAGCAGAGGATCCCATGGAGGTGGCTGTCACCCAAGGGGCACAGTGCACTCTGCAGTACCATTTCGGTCTTCCAGTCTAATTCGCTTGTTTCATTTCTCCTTCTCAGCACAGCTACAGCACAAGATTGGTTTATTTCACCTCCCTTCGTGGTGATAGAAGCAGCACGCGCCACAGTAAACTACCTCATAGCACCTAGCAAACTGCTATGACGTGAGCTCTAGCCAACACCCCAGAAGCTCTCATATGGCCTTTCTTGCTAAGTCAACAGACAATAAAGAGCTTTCCTAGCTTGTTCTCTTCCTTAAGTGACTTGGCTATTTTTGATCCTATGTGTTTCTTTATAAATTTTAGAATTAGCCTGTGAGATTCCATTAAAAAACAAGACAAGACAAGAGTTGATTTAGGAAAAGGTCATATTTCTATAAGGGGCACTGCACAGCTCTCTCAAAAAAGGCATGTTTGCCTGGTAAAAATAAAAACCACTGTTCCCAGCAAAATTATTGTGGACTGTTCAGCCAAGGACCATGAACCTAATGTTCTAAGCCCCAGACCTTCCATGAAAAGCTAAACTCCCTCAAGATGATGCCTGAGAGCACCTCAGCTAGAAACCTTTCTCAGACACCATGACATGGCCACCCAGGTAGTGTATATGTGGTTTCCACCGAATCTTTCATGATTTTATAGCCACCAGAGGACAAGCATATGAGAGCCAATGAGATCATAGTAAGTAAACTCCTAATGCTGGTTTGGAAATGAAAGTCCAAATAGTTAATAAAACTTGAAACATACTAGGTCAAAGGATAAAAAAGTTATTAAGATTCTGTTAAATAATACAATAAAAATGGTAACACTTACAAAATGGATTAAAAGACTCATTGTAATCTTAAAATTTTAATTCAAGCTCATTGGTCTTAGATGAATAAATTATTATATTTTTATTAAATAGTGTATGACAAGGTCTATGCCAAGGCACAGCTCTTTCACTTACTGGCTACACATCCTTGAACAAGTCATTTAACATTTCAGAAGCTTGATTTCCTTATCTGCAAAGTGTAAATAATACTGGCTATCTAGCTGGTGTGTGTGTGCACGTGCGTGCACATGTGTAAACTTACATTCATACAAGTATATAATTATATATGTAGGGTATGTATTATATATGTGTGTGCATGGCTTTTGTTTATTTTGTTTGGGGAGATGCATGAGTCCCTGTGTTGCCCAGAATGGACTCAAATTCCTAATCTCAAGTGATCCTCCAGCTTCAGTTTGCCCAGTAGCTAGGACTACAGGTACACACTATCTTTTGTGGATTTACTGTTTTATTTTTTATTTCTATTTTTTTATTTTTTGTGAGCTGACATTTGAGTCTCTCTTCTGTTAGGCAAACCTTGCACCTACTGATCTATACATACCCAGGCCCTAACTCACAGAGATTGTAAGCATTCAAGGCCTCACCTGGGGCCTAAGAAGCACTAACTAGGAAGAGGGTTACTCCATTATTTTTATACTCACGTATCTACTGCAGTTTGTGAATAAGTTCCAGTGAGCTATGTCTCCAAGTCATTTGCATCTTAAAGCTTTTCTCTCCTAATTGTAGAATGGAAATCTTTATTTCCCTTAAAGGAATTTCAAGCCTCAGCAAGCAGATGGTATAGTCCATTCAAAGTTTATCCCACAAGGTCATACTGTCCATTCAGTTTTTAAGAAATTCAGAAGCATTTGAGAAATTCTGTGACACTGAAAAAGTGTGACACTGTCCAACAATTGGCTTGATGACAATACTCCAGATCACTGTGAATTCTCAGTCAATTACAGACCACAAATATTAGATGGCTCTCCCATCCTATTAGGTTTGAATTTGAATGAGTTACAGAAGCTTCCAAAAGTTAAGTCTCTCTTCAAAACATGAAAAATTTTATTCTATTTCAAATATGCAGGAGACTCTACTAGAAGACAGCATGACCTTACAACCAACCGAAGTAGGCACTCCTCTTAGTTCTAATACTTAAAACACTACTGCTAGCTGGGGATGCAACCGAGTGGGAAAGTGTCTGCTGGAATTATCGGGGTCCTGGCTCAGTCCCGAGCACTGTACAAAACTACAACCCCAGTAGTTCAACATTAAGCAGCACATTTAACGTCTGTAGGTTTTAGTATCTCAACACTTTAGGAATTCTTCCAATTCTGAGATTTCTATGCAAGGTACGCCTAAAGAAAGGGAGAAAGGGGGAATTCCAGTTCACCCTTGCCACTATGTACTACTTAACGTTAACTCGCTCCAGAAGCTTAAGTTCACCACATCTTTATGAAATGATGTCTTTATGAAAAGTGAAATCATAATGGACCTCCAGGAGGCTTCAAGTCTATGGCAGCGTTGAAGTTGAGGAAATAATAAAGGTGTTTGATTAGTTGTCTGGATTAGGAGTCCACCTAGCCTACGATGCCCCAGAAATCCTTGCATGAAGCTCCACCTCCCAGCTGCAATCTGCAGCCTATACATTAGCCAGCAGGATCTCTTTACCCTGTCCCATCCATCCATGATGCTCACAGGGGTTTTCTGTGAACAAATCACCAAGAACCCCTATACCTCTACACCTGCCAGACAATGCTGCTTAGCTTTATCTACCAATTAGAGAAGCTTAAACACACACATAACTCTTGGGGGCAAGCAGGCCTACCACAAACCAGTCAGATTCTGAGGCAGGTTCTAGGAACTGGATTTTGTAAAAATCACTTCAAATGGTTCCAAGTGTGCAGCTGGAATAGAGAAAAGTCCACACTCAGGAGGCAAAACAGCCACAAACTCATTAGCTAACCATGCACGGAAAAGCCATCTCTCCAACAACAGCAAGGGGATCTCAGTAGATTCAAGTGTGGAGTTCCTTGCCTGTGTGTCAAAGAATTTGTGTGTTTACGAGTATAGTGGAAAGATTAAATTATAATGGTCTTATGAAAAACTGTTAACAGTAAAGATAATTTCAGGTAATGGAGAACTAACAAAAAGGAGAGAAACCCCACAAAGACCTGTTTTCACCTCATAAATGAAACACTAATTGAACCCTTTCAGGTCAGCACTCTCTAGCTGACTAATTACAACACAACACAAGAAGGTGAGGTAGTGTGGGGTACTTCCTTAACCAGATGAGTCTTACTTGAGGACAGAAGGAAGCCATCCTGTCGCTTAGCCTTCGGAGTCTGTTGCTCATGAACGTGTGAGGTTTCACAAACCTGGACACCATGGAAGCGTTAATGTCCAATATTTGCATAGATGAAGGTACTTTTGTGTATTTGCATAGAGGCAAGTAGGCCCCTTCAAAAGAACTGAGTCACAAACAGCAGCTACTCTGAAGGACGGAGGTCTCCTGAAGGCCGCGTGTGAGGTTGGCAGGGTGAGATGAGGACAGAGGAGGATGCAGAGATTAATGAGATAGATGTCTGACAGTTGATCATCACAAGGCGCTTCAGGGAGGACTGCTATGGTGGACCGCCCCTCTATAGCTCTGCTGAAATATAAGGCTATGGTGAGGCATTGGGGATGGGATATGGAGGAGGGGATTAGGGGATGTTGGATCCTGCCCTCCTGAGTGACTTCTCACCTCTACTGCAGAGTAAGTGATTCCTGGTTCAGGGTTCTCCTCCCTCCCTCTCATCTCCTGTATTCATTCTCTCTACTGGCCCAATATGTTTTTATCTGAGTTTCCTGGGAAGACAGAGCCAAATCCAAATGTCTGTGATACCCTACCGGCTAGTGAATAGATGCCACAATTTAAGTGCAGCACTATAAATGTAATTCATAATCTCATCAAGTACCTTACATGGAGAGGATATGGAGAAATGTACCCTTCTTATATACAAAATGGCATGAGAAACTCCACCAAACACTGAACCAAACTGTGTCTATGGGGATACTCCAATTTTCCAACAATGAAGCAAAAAAAGAGAATAATCTATTTATTGGGGAGAATAACTTATTTTTAGACAAGTCAAATTGGTTATTATTGGTTATGCACCTTCTCTTAAATGCTCATAAACCCTCAGGTTACTGGTTCTAGATTTCTGCCAGGGATAAAAGCCAATCTTATTTTTCTTTGTGTAAGAATTTCTCCCTTGGGCAGGGGAAAAAAAAAACAATAATAAACAAACAAAACAAAAACCAGGTAATATTAGCCTTCCTTCTCAAAAGACGTGAAGGTTCTCTGAGCTCCTGGAGCTAAGGTATAACCCTCAAGAGAACTAACCTCCAGCAGAGAGGTTCACTCACCTCCTCTCCCATGGACACTCTAGACTACTCTGGGGTTGAGATAATAAACAGTAGAGAATTATCAAATGATTATCCTGCTAGCACCAAACGCCCAAACTCACTTGCAGCTGGGTCTGTGCTCTACCTTATTTCACAACGGAAGAACAACCTTTGACCCCTTCAAAGTCTCTCTCAGGTCATACACTTTTGCCTACTCAAAGACTTTGTTCTTATTTCCTTTCCCATATCATAAAATTCTCCCTCCCTACTTAATCATCCCAATTAGCATGCAAACATATTTTAATAGAGCCACATTAAAATAAGCTTCCTGAGACTTTCTGAAGCCCCACCTCTCTCCAGCCACTGCTCCATCTCTTATCGCCACTCCAAGACAGCATTCGTTTCCACCATTCCAGGGAATGACACATCAGTTTACCCTTTGCCAAAACAAGGGGTCAGGTCTGTCCACTTCTTACTCAGCAGCACTGGATGCAGTCAAGTTCTATCTTTGAATGCATCCTATCCTCCGCTTCCTCAATGCCATTCCCTTCTGTTTGCCTTTCTCTTAGTTGGAGGGCCTTATCCCTCAGCCCTCAACTCTCCCCTTTCTCCATGGGCCATTTTACATAGTACTATGCTTTTAAATGCCCATCGCCTTGCCAGTAACTATCAAGGTTCATCTCTAGCCTGACTTCTCTGCTAAGCTCCAGACTCATGTGCTCATTTAACATTTCATTTGGATCTATATGCAGCTCCAACTCTCAACAATAACAACGTCTGCAGCTACAGCTAACCTTTACTGAGAAATTACAGGTGGCTAATCATGTGTGAAGAGCTTCAGGAGTATTAATTCATTCACTTCTCACACCAAACAAAAAGCTTATATACAATTACCATCCCCATTTTGTAGATGAAGTCATTGAAAACATCTGTGTAGTAGTCTACAGGCAATAAACAACAGAACCATAAAATTCAAAACTAATCCTGCCCCTCCCCTCCAAAGACCACTTTTTGAGATTGAGCCCAGGGCTTGTGCATAAAGGCAAGCCATCTACCACTGAACATCTCTGACCTTGACAAAAAATCTTGATTCCCATCCTTCAGAGCTGCTCTTCTCCACCTCTGTGCTCAACCCTACCATTTCTCTCCTTGCTGTCTCTATTCCATCGCTAAATTCCAAGTACATCTTGAGTCTGCCTGTAGCTCTTCTACTAGACCCTTCAAGTTCTATCATTTCTAATGAGAAGCAGTCTATCCCTTCTCATTAGAAATGATAGAACAACAACGGAACTCCTTGTGGTCCCTCTTTGCTTCTTGCTCTCATCAACCCCCTTTCTCTTCTCTTCCTCCCCTCCCATGTCCTGTGTTGTGAAGTTGAAAAAAAGCACACGTTTTTAAAATGTTCCTTAAAATCTTCTAGTGGTTTCTAGTCACCTTATTTAAATAAAATGAAAATTCCTTGATGTAGTTTATAGAGCCCACTGTCCTTTTCTCTTTGATCAAGTCCCTCGCTACATCCTCATCCTCATCCTGGCCCATCCTCTTTCTGGTCCTTGAACGCACCCAGCAAAGCTCATTCTAAACTTGGTGCTTCTGTAGAGCGTCCGTCCCCGCTGCCTGAGATGCTTCCCTGAGATTCCTGCTTCCCTGACTCCTCCCTGATATACATCAGTTCAAATGTCATCTTCTCTAACATCCATACAAAGTATCTCATGGGACGATCATGCTTTGTTTCCTTCTAGCACTCATAATAGCTGAAACAGCCATGCGAATGTAGCTGCTTATTGTCCTTCCTTCCTCCACCATACAATCAATACTCCATGACAAGAAGGACTGGCTGGGGCAGTGAGGGGCTCTTAGCCAGCATTTGGAAAGATGACTTCAGATTCCCAATTCTCTTCCACATTCTCCCAGTAGTGGAGTTGGTAGCTCTTCAGAATGTATGTGACTGCACACAGCATTCATCTTAGCCGTTTCATGTGGACAGAAAGCCTGGTTATTCTTCTGGATCTATTTGCTCTACCTAGAAACTTTTAGAGAACAGAAATATGCTTTTACTTTACTTAAAAACAGAGTGAATGTCAGTGTGAGGTTTTGGTCTTTTTGTCACAGCCAAAAGGCTGTGCTCCTCTGGCTCACTGTCAGCCTGAAGCAACAGCACAGATGCATACACCTGATGTTCTCCTTCTGAGATATGTTCCAGGCATGAGACACTCAGGACTATCATTTAACCTAAGGAAAGCAGGACTGAACTTTCACTGAACATACCCTAAAAAAAAGCCAACCTTTAGAGAAGAAGAACCCACAAAGCTCTGTCTTTCTAACCCAACACTGAGAATAAAAGAAGTCCAGTCTAACACAGGCTTGTGGGAATTTCCAGCAGTAACACTGTGACCGTCATGTTAACAATCTGGAACATGGTCATTAAATTCACCAATGACTTCAGTATCCTGACACTGAAAATTATATAAAATCTTTGCCTACATGTGCTAAGCAGATTAACAGGAAGGGCCATTTTATTGGATGTAAAATGAAGTGAAGAGATTACTGTCCAGAGGTAACAGAGCAGGATGGAGAAGCAGCAAAGAGGTGCTCTAATCTCCTCTCATAAACCCCAGTCTCCATCTACTGCCCCTTAACTACGTTTTTATCTAGACCTGAGACCAGCTCCAGGACGTGGGAGGAACTAACTGAGCACTAGCACCTCTCCCAGATCCAACCTTCAGTGCAGGCTAACCAATGTGCTTGGCTTTTGTCATCAAGGCACAGAGTGTGTCTCCTCAGGACGCTGTAAATGGCAAGTGCGCACAATGAGAGCTGCAGTCAGAAGAACGTGTGCACCTGTACCCCAGCAGAGCACTCAGCTCTTCCCACTGGGCTTTCCTGCTCCTCCTCAGGATGGAGACCCGAAAGCAGAGGCACTGGTAACAATATATATTACACATCTAATTACTACAAATTCCAGTGACTCCACGGCCTGAAGAGAAGGGCCTGACTGCACACATACACACAGGGCAACGGTGACTACATGTGTGTGTTGAAGACTGAAAAGTCAAGGAGACACAAAGGCAGTATGAACGAGGACACTAACGACAAAGCTTCCCTGGAAATGTCTCACACCCTGAGACAGTCATGTTGGGGACAGGCATTCTACACACTATCTTGTTCCTGTCCTCCACAGCTCGGAGCTGTGTCAGCTGCAGGATTTGTCATCCTAGAACATTTTGAGAGAGAAAAGGAAGTTACAGGAAGATGCAAATAGTCTACCTGACCTCGTGTTCTTTTCACATTCTTCTTCATTCTTACTTCTGGTCACTGAAGTGTGAAAATGTTACCTGTTGTTTTCTGCATTTACTGTTTCATTATCATTTTGAAAAAGAAAGCCACCGGAGAAAGACTGTGAAAACTGCAATGCCCTTTCCCTACGTGCTAATGTGAGCTCCTCCGATCTCAGAGCCAAGACATTTCTGACATGCCAACGCTTGTGAGGATTCTAGGCGTCTACGCAATGCAGAGTCCATACCAAGACTGTCTCACTAATAGCAGCTGAGAGAGAGAAATAGCACTGAAGTGTTTGTGACTAACTCAGAAGACAATTTTTAAGTAGGGACAGTGTTCAAATATGGCTTCTGTAGGACAGTTTAGAGAATGCCATGGTCACATCCCTTCTCTAGGTGGGGTGTGGGAAAAGGAAAAGAGGGAAGAGAAAAGGCAAAGGAACACAGATTCTGCTGAGTGTGGCCAGTCAGACCCAGCTCAGATTACAGGCGACCTTCAAGTCCCACAGCTGGAAGGCGGGGGTGAAGGAGGTGGGGGCTTCTCATTTAAAGAGCCCATCTGGCTCCAACGCTCAGTGTTATCTGGGGACAGCAAAAGGAGAGCATTTCTCCCAGACTGACAGCACTGAATCTCAAGTTTGGATTCTAGTGCAAAGACTGCTCCTCCTTTCCAATAGTTTGTGGTAACACAGTACTAGAAAAGCCAGGTTCACATACTTAGCATCCTCTATGTGAGCTGCAGCCACAAAAAAGTACCTGAAGTGGACAAACGGTGGGATAGGGGTGACAGACTACAGTCTTCAGAGCATAGGGACAAGTGAGGTGAGAGTGAAGGAAAGCCTGAGGACAGGGCAGAAGGAAAGCACCATCAAAGCAGCACCCCGCCAGCAAGATGGTGCCCGAGAATCCTAACTAGATCAGCACAGTTTTCTGCGATAGCTACAGGGGTAGAGTGACCCTTTCTTTGGATCATGTAAATACACTTACTGAGCACCAACTATGAATTAATAGTTTAGATGCTGGGGAGCTTCATGTTAATGGGTAAAGAGGAAAAAACAGATCAAGACAAGATAAATCAGCCAAATATATGTGATGTGTGACAATCAAGACTAGGTAAAAACTGATTAGAGAAAATGACAGAGAAGTGAAGACCTTGAAACTTCAAAAAAGGGAAGACCAAGTTCAAAGGTCCCAAAGAACATGTCCTGTGCATTCAAGGCCATTCAAGCGTGTGCTGGAGTAAGGAAAACAATACAGACAGTACTTAGAAATCAAGTTCAGGAGGCACTGGGGGGCGGGGGCGTGGAGTGGCTGTGGACTACTAAAAGGAGCATACCTTCATTTGCATAGGATGGGAGCTCACTGCAGAAGAGGCTAGGCATGGTGACAAAGCCCGACTTTTTTTTTTTTTTTTTTTTTTTTGGTTTCTCAAGACAGGGCTTCTCTGTGTAGTTTTGGTGTCTGTCCTGGATCTCGCTCTATAGACCAGGCTGGCCTTGAACTCAAAGAGATCCACCTGGCTCTACCTCCTGAGTGCTGGGATTAAAGGCGTGCACCACCACCGTCCGGCAAGGTCCGACATTTTTAAAGAATCAGTTTTGTTGCTGGGTTGAAAAGACTCCAGGGGATAAGGACGGTTTACTCTGGATCACCAGAATAAGTGCTGTGATAATTCAGGTCCAAGCAGGAGATAACACAAGGGTTGGCTGGGATTGGGGCCATTGAAAGGATGAGCAAGATCCTGTTCTGGGAATATTCTGGAGGCAGAACTAGCAGGATTTGATAGACTGTCAGAAAGATGCCCTGCCTGGAAGAACGGAGCTGTTCTTTGCTCAACTACTAAAGAAGGGCTGGAATACCAATTCTGGAGCACAGCCTGCCTTATGGAATGCTCGAATGCCTGTTAGACATTCAAGAGGCAAGTGGCCTTCATTTCACTTTGGAGTTCAAGAAAGAGGTCTAGACTAGACATACTGAGTGAAGAGTCTTCAGCACAGAGATGGCTTAAGCCCTAGAGTTTATAACCAAATGGAGGAGAGCGCCTCGACTGGATATAAGCGTTTCTGGTTTAGAAGTAGAGAAGAGAAACGGGAAGCATTCCACAAACAGTAACAGCTATCTGGGAAGCAAGTAAAGGCCGGAGTGTCAACGCTGAGGTGAATGATGTGTTCCAAGAAGCAGGGGTCAAATAGATCAAATGCTGACAGCAGCTTTATCAGGCAGGTACTCAGCACAGACCACTGGACCCAGCATCCTGGCAAGAGCTGGTCACCTTGACAAGGATAGTGTGAGAGTGTCTAAGTGAAGACCTGCTGGAACAGGTTTCAGAAGGAAGATTATTTCTGGGAAATGTCAAGCATTCCCAAATAGCTTTCCACAGTCTTCCATGACGTCTCTTTCAAAGTGTAATAAAACAAGCAACATGAGCACTAATATATGCTCAGTGTATATTATATATAATATATTATATTATAGCTGCCCTATTACTTTTAGGGATGTCAAATTATGGCTTAACAGAAACATTTTAATGTGTTGACTGTCTACTTTTTTAAGATCGTCTATCTAACGTACACTAATTAAAATTTTATGTACATTTTATTCAACTGATAAAGAAGAAATAATGAGCTATAGTGGGTCTGGCACTGGTCAAGAGGCCAGGAGGTCTGGGCGCTCTAATTTAGTGCTGGCCAAATTTAGAATATTCTCCTTGCAGTTCTAACTTAACAAAGTAATTTACACTTCTATAATCCATTTTGCCATGTGCTTCCCAGAAACTGAGGATGCTAAGTATCTACCTATGAAGGCAATAAAGACAGCCCTGACCCGGAGGTAAATACTGCTCTTCTTCCTAACTCAAGAGGTAACCTGAGGTGAAAGGAGCACTTCCTGATAAGCACAGGACCTCTACATGCCCTAAGCCCAGGTTCAGTGTGCTATGGGGCTGCCAGCCAGGACACAGCATAGCCCAGAAGGGCAGGTATAGCGGTGGGGTTCAAATTTTCATAGTGGTAGCAGCTCCTTTGACAGGCCTGTTTATCTTCTCTGTTTATTTGACAATTTGCCGACACCAAGAATGAGGTGCAGTTGCAGGTTTCTAACCATCCCTATGTCATATATGTTAGATGATATGATACAGAGAGTTACAAAGAGGAAACGCTACCACCCCGCACCCTGAGAGATACAGAGAAGCAACAGAAGCTAACAGTGCTGAGCTTTTACTATGTACTATTTACTATGTATTATTCTAAGTGCTTTCCATAAATTACCTCACTATCCCCCAAATCACCTATAAGATAGATAGCCACACATAGTTACATATAATTATATCAAGCTCAGGAGGCGGAGGATTACACACACGTATGGGTGCACTCTTACTAGCATGGAGCCTTCCTTCTCTGAAATTCCTCAGAGGACAGAAGTTCCTGTTTTAAGAAACCGGAGGAACACAGCTAGGGAGAAGAGCTCCATAGTACGAGGATGCACAGAAATACATGAAACAATATTGTAGCACCTTGATGTTGATGTTGCAGAACTGGGTTTCATTAGCATCCACCATGATGGCAGTGGGAAATTAACAACACATCAGAGCTTATACTATCAGAGGCTCTCTATATATTTACATTTCAAGTAAAAACAAAGTACTAACACCCCAGGGAGGCAGAACAAAACAAAAAAATCTAATATGATGCCATCAAAAGCTGTATCCTAACTGCTCCACTCAGTAACAGATGCTTTGTCCTATGAAGACAGAGTTAGAGGAAGCTATGTGCCATTGTCCACTTTGTGATGTGAAATATAATAAAATCAAGGCTCATTTCTAAAAACTATAAGGACTCAAGCTGGACAGAATCATTTTGATTTCTATTTGCTTGTCAAGCAAATATTTACTTAGCAAGTAAATGGACTGTGGTAGTTTGCCCTTGTGACATAAAGGGACACAGCAACATTTCCCATACAAGATACTAATATAATCAAAGAAGGGAAAATTTAGACTGCTGCTAGGGACATCAAAAGAGACTGTACCCGACATCACAGACAAATGTCCTCTATGGACAGAAAAGCAAATACGTAACACATTTTAGATTAGTTTAGTTCGATCCTGCCTCTGGGAGAGGGACAGGAATGCATTGCTCCCTGGCTCAACACCCTGCACCTCACTCCTGAGAGATGTCACCACCTTACCTGCTCACTTCCATTTCTGTCAGGTGCGTGCAAGTTCATTCCAAGCACGCACATGTCATCACCACACACTCCCCATAAATCCTGGTCCTTCCACAACTGCTTCCCACTTTAGAGGGCATTCAGTGCACCTTCATCTCCCCTCCAAACACTCACATGCACTCTCCACAAAGGAAAAGAGAGCAGAAAATTTCTCTCCTCCTGCCCCAACACAGACATCCAAGTCCTAAGGCCATCTCTCTCTTTAAAAAAAGACCATTCATAATTATAGCCATTATTTTCACTCACTGATCTCTAGAGTCAGGTCTCCTCCCCACCTAAGGCACAAAAGAGACTGACTTTTCTACTCATGTGACGGGATGGCCTTGTGCACAGTGACCAGATGTGGCCGGAGTCATGTCTGAGCTACAGTATTTTATTGCTAGAGTGAAAGCCTCTAGAACTTTCTGCTCAGTTTCTGTGGTCATGGAAGCACATATTGAAATAGAAGTCTCTGGCATCCAGAAGTCCTAAGCAACAACAATGAGTAAAGGCCGCTGATAATTTTCATTGAATCTGTCATGTGAGAAGATGAAATACTCGGGTTGTGAATGAGTACAGTGCAACCCCATCTACTCTACTGATGGGCGTTACCCGAGCTCATCCTATTGCCTCTTCCATGGAGCACAGGAGACAAAACCCTGGTGGGATTCTTGTACTAACTGCTGACAACCATCCAATTTCACCAGTGCCAGGTTGCAGTCTAATAAGAGACGAGGGGAGATCAAAGTGTATCAGGAAAGATATCAACCAACCAGCAGGTGTAAACTTAATCTAAGTGTATAGACCGAGAATGGAAATGTCCATCAGGACTTGTTCCAAGCCACTCTTTCTAGTATTACAGTTTCAGTATTCTGACATGTTATACATTCAAAGAACACCAGAGAGTCTATCTAGTTAAGAAAAAAAACTTAAAATAGAAATTTAAGGCTATCTATTTCATACTTTTTTCATCATGCACAGACACACGGATAGAAAAAGAAAAATGTTCAAATGAGTCTACATTAAAAATGTATCATCATTGCTGGGTGGTGGTGGTGGTGGTGGTGGCGGCGGCGGCGGCGGCGGCGGCGGCGGCGGCGGCGGCGGCGGCGGCGGCGGCGGCACACACCTTTAATCCCAGCACTCGGGAGGCAGAGCCAGGCGGATCTCTGTGAGTTCGAGACCAGCCTGGGCTACCAAGTGAGTTCCAGGAGAGGCGCAAAGCTACACAGAGAAACCCTGTCTCAAAAAAGCAAAAAAAAAAAAAAAAAAAAAATGTTTCATCAAGTACATCTTGAAGTGAATGCATAGATGCTGTAATTCCAGAGGAGATTGATGTGTCACTATACAGTCTGACAAGATGAGTGGGAAGGCAAAATTCTCATGCTCAGTCTCTTGGTTAATTTAAGTTGTTAGGAGCCTAAACATAGAGCACTGTGCCAAGCAATGGTGAAAGGTAAGAACACTGTTGTAAGTAACAGTGCAGATGTTTATGTACATCAAATGTTTGTAGTTGTGATTCCTGGCCCCTGAGACAGAGACCTTGCTGATCCTTCTAAAGAAAGTTTCTGCTGAAACTGTGATAGCTAGTACCACAAGCCAGAGCAATTTGGGAGGAGGAAACCTCAGTTGAGAAAATGCCCCCACCAGACTAGCCTGTAGGCAAGCCTATAGGGCATTTTGTTTGTTTGTTTGTTTTTGTTCTTTCGAGACAGGGTTTCTCTATGTAGTTTTGGTGCCTGTCCTGGATCTCGCTCTGCAGACCAGGCTGGCCTCACAGAGATCCACCTGGCTCTGTCTCCCGAGTGCTGGGATTAAAAGCATGCGCCACCACCACCTGGCATAGTGCATTTTCTTGACTGATGACTGATGT
Source organism: Peromyscus californicus insignis (assembly GCF_007827085.1). Classification (NCBI taxonomy): domain Eukaryota; kingdom Metazoa; phylum Chordata; class Mammalia; order Rodentia; family Cricetidae; genus Peromyscus; species Peromyscus californicus. The sequence goes on from NW_026294491.1 coordinate 7,203,944, forward strand.
GGGAGGGCCCAGCTTACTGTGGGCAGTTGCTACCTCTGTGAACATGTATGTAGTCTTCAGTGCTACGAGAAAGAAAACTGAGTAGGTAATGAGGAGCAAGCAAGTACAGCAGCAGTCCTTCATGGCCTCTACATCAGTTCCTGCCTTCAGGTTCCTACATTGAGTTCCCTAGATGATGAACTCCAAGCTGTAAGCTAAAATAAACTCTTTCTTCCCCAAGTTGCTTTAGACCATGGTGTTTTATCACAGCAATGGAAATCATAACTAGGACAGATCCAAAGGTAAAACAACAGAGCAAAACAGAAAGCAAAAGACCTGGGGGGGGGGGGGGGGCGCGCCTCTGATCACGGGTTCAGACAACTGGTCTACCTCCTTTCCAACAAAGGGGTACTAACTGAAGACAGGGTTCCCTCAGTATAAACCATCACAAAGGCAACCTCAGAAATGCAGCTCTTTCACATGTGCCTGTGCTGTGCAGCAAAGGCAGCTATAATTAAACAGCTGTTTTCACAAGGATTTGCTTAGTGTTTGTCTATCAGGGGCCAGACAAATAGATATACTTCATAGTCATCCAACAGTCTTGTCTACCAATGGCATCTGCCATGTGCTGGGTACCAGCGCCACACCAGGTATCACACCCCTTTACATTTATGCCTCATTTCCTTTAGCCCTGCCAAGAGCTGTACTATGAGAACTGGGTCTAGCACTGGCTCCATCTTTCAGGTGAAAGAACTGAGACGTAAATAAGGATCTCACCAAGGAGAAGTCAACTGAACTCAGGCCTGCCAGGCACCAGTGCCCATGCTCACACCACACTGTGACTAAGCAGGGAAATCAATTGCTCCAGCATACACTGCAAAGTCCTAAAGTCAAACCAGCATATAAATCTAGACAAATTAAGCCAGGGTGGGCTGTACACCTAGCTAATTCAAAAGCTAAATGATCCTTAAAAACTCTTTGGTTAAAAAAAATCAATAGCAATAATTCCTCTCTGTGATGTTCATCTTTGTCTTTGGTATTGATGGGAACTTTGACTCAATAAAAGATGGCATTGCTTGAATTTTTGCCATCAGTACCTCACTAAAGCTTTCTTCTCTAAGAAAATAAAAATGTATCAACTTCTTGAAAAAGTGACTAGTATTAAAACAAAGTATCATGGAGATCAAGAAAATCTTATTTTTTGGTCAACTTTTATGGACCTTTGCAAAACGTATCAACTAGAAACACAGGCTTTGTGTTAGGTCCCAGTAATTGCAAACAAGCTGTCAATCCAGGGGTCAGAAAGACAAGCAGAGGTTCAAGGGCGGCTCAATCAGTGGGTACACTGAGCAACAAGCAAGAGATAGAGCACAAAAATCACAGCTGAGCTCACAAAAGCTCACTGGCATTTCTCTCTGTTCTAGAAGAAAAACACCAGTGGAAGAAACAAGAGCTCTAGCAGTCATCAACAAACTTAACAGTGGCAAAGGGCAACAAGGTGGAAAGTCAAGGGCATTGCAGTATAGACTATCCAATCATGGTGAACTCTGACACAGAAGGATTAATCAGTGTAGATCTTTTCTCAACAATTAAGATTTCAAAGCAAAAATCATTATAGAGCCAACTCACTCAAAAAAAGCCAGAAAACAAAAATCACCCTGAATTTTTCCTTACCTTCTTACCAAGAAGGCTATATATGTATCACAGCTTACCATGACACAATTGACGCTTAGGCTTTTGGTCTCAAAGTCAAAGAAGTTGGTGGGAGGCAAGATCTGAATTAAAATTATAACCAACAGGGTGAATGAGGCCTATGGACAGATGGAGATGCACCAACACTGGTCCTGGTTCAAGAACTTGAAAGCAGTCTTAGAGACCGACATTTCCATAACCCTCCACAAGGCACTACTTTGTGATTAGAAGGAGGCTGGTCCAGTGCAGCTCTGGGTAACTTAACCCCACTGTCCACACCTTGCTGCAGCGATCAGCTGTGTCAAGAGCTCCACAGAAGGAAGAAAGGAGATGGAGACGGTGCCTCTGCTCTTCTGCCACCAACACTCTCAACCGCAGTCCTTTGAATGGAAGAAGTACAAATGACATTTCTAACCCGACACATGTGAAATCTTTACCATAATACAGGGAGGAATGGAAAGAGAAGGAGGGGGAAAGGCAAGAATAAGTCAGCCAAAGGAAGAGGAGGTGGGAGAGGGCTTTTATTACTCAAAGGGGCAAGGATTACAAGCAGTCCAGCTCATTCATCCCGGATCAGTGACTGACAGTTGCCAAGCACACAAACCAGCTCTCATCCCTTCTCTCTGTGCTGGCACACCATCTCTTAATAAAGGGCGTTCTAATCAATCCTTTGTTCCCAGGTTTCCATTACAATATTTATGAGGACCATATGAGGAAATGATTAATAGAACCACATGACCCATCTGGATACTAGTCACTCACACGCAGAGACCCTGCAGTCACAGTGTTTAGTTCTGGGTGCTACAGCTTTTAAAGGTCACAGAAAAGCTGGGTTCATTCAGAAGCATGACTCTAGGATGGGGAGGAACGCAAAACCAAAACAAGTGAGGCCCCAGATCTGTCCGGCTACCTTCTCGGATCTCAAGAGTACTCACATGGGAAAGATCTGCTGTTGTGTGCTGGGGCCTCCAGGGAGGGAAGAGAAAATCAATGGGCAAATAAGACAGGAACTTCAGCTCAATAAAGACTTTCCAACCACCAGGTCTGTAACACAGAACAGGCTATCCCAGAAAGCAGTGCCAGTTTCTGCCCAACAGTAGACAGCCACGTATAGCAGAGGTGCTCTAGAAGGAGTCTGATTAAATGTTTGGGATGAGGTCAAGGTACAAAATGAATTAGAACCACCAGGGCATCTGTTAAAAATATATGGTCAGCCCAGGCATGGTGGTGCATCCCAGCACTCAGAAGTCAGAGACAGGTAAATAATTGTCAGAGAAGTCCTATCTTGAAAATCAAATAAACACAAACACACACACATACACACACATACACACACACACACACATGCACGCACGCACACGCATGCACGCACACACACATGCACACATGCGTGCACACTCAATCAGAAAAATATGTAACAGAACTTTGCAAAAAATAACCAAGGGAGAAATAACCCTTACCAAGCTCTCCTGGTAGTTCTCATGTGCTCAAGACTCAGAACTAGACTAGACTAGGTACCTATGGAGCTCCTTCCTCTCTTTTCCACTTTGTTTCTCCTCTAGCCTGACGTTAGGAGCCCCCCCTTTACCCTGGGTGCCCCTATATAACTACCATGCTGTCTTATGTGTCTGTACTCCCAAGTTCACTGGATCAAACAGTCAAGTTTCTGCTTCTACCTTTTTAACCACAATCTACTCTACTTGTGGCATGTGTCACCAAGCCCTCTTGATCCCTACTTGACCATTTCTTCCACCTACACTAACTGCTCTGAGTGAAGCTGTGATCTGGCTGGTCAGCACTGTGTTTCTAATAATCAAATTTGTGGTCTTTGAGTGTTACACTGGAAAGAAGTTTCAGCTTATATGTATCTTTAAATACTATACAGTCTATTTGAAAAGACCTAGCTGTGTTTTAAATCGTAAACATGGTCAGAAAGATTTGCAATCTCCCCTCTTTCAGAAGCATTCATGGCTCTGGAAAGACTCCTGCCCAGGCTTTCTAACTGGAGGCAGCCCCATGCCACCTCCACCGCCTCTCTCCACAAATTTTCTAATAGCGGTCATTAACGAGGCCCACCAACCTATGTACTTTACATGCTGCTATTTGATTATGGTTTTATTTTCCCTATGGTCAAATGGACCCTGAAGCCCAAAAGGTCAAGTAATTCATTTCCTAAAATCAGAACACAACACAAAGATGCATGTGGAGAAACAACCCATTTTATTTGGTTCTAATGCCAACATACCACTATACTCCGATGTCTCTGAACTTTCCAACTGAAAAGTTTACCAATGCCATAGTTTTAGCATAATAAATCTACTAGTAGTGCTCTGGATGAATTGGAAGGAAATTAGTTTGAGGTTGGGAAAGCAATTAAGGATGTAATAATTTAGGCACGAGGCCATATTGGTCTGCACCAGATGCTGGCAATGGGAATAGAAAAGACAAAGACAACAGAAATGATGAAAGATAAATTGAAATAACCTGGCAGTGGTTGAAACACTTGAAGGAAGGCAAGGGGAATCAAAGCTGATTTAAACTGTATATCTGTGTAACCATGAAGCAAAAAGGGTGCCCTGGGCTGAAATACAGAAGGTAAAGTTTATGGGAAGAAATGATAAATTTGTCACAATTGTTGGAATAAAACAACAGTGTGACCCATATAAAGAAAGGTAACTACTTCAGAATTCGCCTGTTTTCAAAACAAGAGTAAAAATATGCCTGTGTACTCCCATAGGTGACAATAATACCGACGAAAGGGATGTTGATTCACTCAAGAAAAGACCTGTGGCCACAGTAAATAGCCTGCCATCTCTTGCATACAACCTTTTTCTCCCCTCAACTTAAAAAATGCCGTGCCTGCAAATTCCAGCCCCATTCAATCTGAAGGAGACGGTCAATGGGTCTCATCTGTTTAGTTGGAAAGCATGGAGCAGGTCCTTCATGAGAAGACCACAAACAATTGTCTGAGGGAAAATTTATGCAAAGTAACAGATTAGTAATAGTTTTACACCAGCAGGGCTTCATGTCTCATCATTTTATACAGACTACTAATAGAGTTTAGTATTAGAATTTGAAAAGGAACAAAAAATGGAAAGCTCTCCCTGCAGAATTTATTGTACTCTTTCAGCTATTATGGGTTTCATTACAGATTTCTACTCCAAGGCATTATTCTTTGTTTTATTTTCAAAATGTGGCTCATACTTTTAAAATGGCTTTCTGGGAAACCTCCACATTTGCATGAATTCAAATGAAACTTAGTCCTCTATCTGCTGCCATCATCCTGTTCAGCAGCTTATTACATATTTTATAGGGTTAGGATATGATTAATAGTGGGCCCCTCTACAGCATTCCTTAAAAATCAGTAAGGCTCAGCAAAGTAAACACGAAGAATGCTTTTAAACATTCGGTCTTACAATTTTACATGGCACATTCTAAAAGAAGAGCTATGACACGGATGAGGACCCAGCCCAGGGCAGCTCAGGTCCTGGCCCTATGCTGGAGGGCAGCCTAACAGCAGGCTAAGACTTGAGTAAAGAAGGTTCCCTAACTTGGGAACATTCTTTGCAACAGCAAATATCCTCCTGAATTTCAACTCAAGTGGAGAAAACAGGATAGGGGATTTACTGATTTTATCCAGTGACTGCTACGCAAACCAACAAGGCTGCTTTTTCATTTAAAAAAAAAAATTTAAAACATGGCTAAGTTTCAAGTGGGATGGAACGTTGAGGACCTAACCCTGTATCCTGAATGCTCACAGGACAGTGCTGTACACACCAGGTCATGGTTCAGTAGCGCCAAGTGTGGCTCCTTTTTTGGACGAGTAACAGAGAAGTGTTGGGGTGCTTTTGAAAGGCACTTTGAAGGTGCTGCCAACAGTAACTCTGATGTACTGCAAAATGAAAACTTGAAGTGAGTAGGCTTTGGTTCAAGTAACTAAGTTATCACTTGCACAATGCACCAGTGCGAACAACAATGAAGTTCAAGAACCAGTGTCATCTGATAAGGTTAGCTCAATGTTCATGTCCGACACTGCCAGGGCTGTTCCACTACAAATAAGCACAAAGTATTAAAAACTGGGGAAATATGCTATGCTAGATTTATTAGGTTTTTTTGTTTGTTTGTTTGTTTGTTTGTTTTGAGACTAAAGACCTTAAAGTTCATGTACAGAATGTTGGACACAAAGCACTAAAAATCACCTCTTTCTTAGGAAAAATCTAAAAATTTTCCATAGTGGTTTTTAAAAAGCATCATTATTATGAAATTGAATACTGGAAAAATACTGCATATTCCTGACAAAATGAAGGCTTATTCATTTAACAAAAGCTCATTTTAAAGACAAGAAGACTCAATACAGTATTATTAGTTTAAAGACCGCCACTGCCATCTGAGCTGCCCACAAGAGACCTGCACTCCTACAGCCAAATACCTCTTTTCCGGAAAGAGGAATACAACTGAAACTTTTCTTCAGCCTTGCAGTAAAACAACCATCATGAATGAAACAGTTAACAAAGACAAAATAAATGCCAGCTCACTACTCCCAGAATGCTGCCCACGACATTTCAGTTTAAGTGTGTGTTAGCCCTTACAGACAAGAGGATTAACCCTTTGCTATGCTATTCTGAGATGAAAGCAGCACAGACTTACTATGTGCCATTTCTTATGTGCTGTGGTTGCCACCCACAGCAACCACAAAATTGTTCCAACACCACAAACATAGCCCAGAATTCTCTTTTGGCAAATAACGGCCTGTCTTCCATTGGTAGAGCTTCTTTTTCACAAAACACATATCCATGAAACCACTCTGTGTAGCCTTTTGAAGTTTACTTCCTTCACCTAGCATGACACCTCTGAGGAGCTATCCATGTTCTGTATCCTATCAGAAGCTTCTTTCTCTCTAACGATGAGCAATACTTCATGGACGACAGTTGAGCTGCCAAGTGCAAGGCAGTAAAAGGGTTATATCCCATTTTTGTCAGCTTTTAATAATGTTACTATAAGCATCCTCCTTAGGTTTTCTGGGTGAACAAAGTTTACATTTGTCTATAACACAAAATAATAGGGTCAAACAAATGTATGTTTATTTTATAAGAAACTGTCAAACTGTTTTTCAAAGTGGCTGTATATTTTTTTTTATTCCTATCAACAGTATATGAGAACTCCAGATGTTCCCTCCCCCATCCTTCCCAGATGTGGTGTTATGGGTTGTTTTTAAAGAATTATTATGTGTTATAGTGGTGTCTTAGGGACATTTGGGTGATAACCAATGGAGTTGGATTATCATGCAATGTGCTTAGTTACCACCTGAATATTGCCTCTGGTGAAAGACCTGCTCAAAATCTTCAGCCTTAAAAAGTAAAACTGGTAAGAATGGGGGTGTGGTTCAGTGGACAAGCACTTCCCTAACATGTGTGAGGCCCTGTACAAACAAACACACCTCCAAAACCGGGTTGTCTGATTACTCATTGTTGAGTTTGGAGAGCTCTTTGTATATTCTGGCTACAAATTCTGTGGATATATTTGATTTGCAGATATTTTCTCTCCCCATACTGATCCTTAATGGATCTTCTCAACTATCAGCTTTAAAAAAATTTTTTTTTTTTATGTTTATTGGTGTTTTGCCTGTGTGTATATCTGTGTGAGGGTGTCAGACCTCCTGGAACTGGAGTTACAGACAAGCTATGAGCTGCCATGTGGGTGCTGGGAATTGAACCCAGGCCCTCTGAAGAACAGCCAGTGCTCTTAATCACTGAGTCATCTCTTCAGCCCCAACTATCAGCTTTTTAAAAGCCCAATTCCTGGCTCAACTCCTTTAGCACAGCCTTTCATTAAATCATATGGCGTGGAATTATAATAAGCACCCTAAAAGACAAAAAGCATGGCATCATGATAAGAGGGAGTTTTTGGGAAAGACCGCCAGGGTGAGGATTCAAGTACGACTCAAACCAGAGGCATCTAGAGAGAAGAGGATCAGGGAGAGAGGAGGAAGTACGCAAAAGCCCCAAGTTGGGGAAGTTAGCAAGACCAAAGAAGAGAAGGCGTGTGTGTGTGTGTGTGTGTGCGTGTGCGTGTGCGTATGTGCGCGTGTGTGTGCATGTGTGTGTGTGTAAAATACTAAGCAGAGGCAGAGCCTGAGCCATTTAAGCTTTGCCTGGAGCAGTCTGAAGGTGAGAAGCACACGGACAGTAACTCACTCACTCTCTCTCTCTCTCTCTCTCTCTCTCTCTCTCTCTCTCTCTCTCTCTCTCTCTCTCTCTCCCCATTTAGATTTCCCACCTCATGCATCCTGATCCCATTCATTTCCCTGTCCCTCTGCATCAGCCGTCCACCCATGCACCACCAACCCCCAAATAAAACAAAATCTAAGAGAAGAAAGAAAAAGGAAAAATGGGGGAAATTAAAAATCTCATCACAGAAGCAAAGGGATACATCTGGCTAGTTCACCAGAAGCAAACATGAAGACAATCAGTTAGGAGAGAGCTGCACTCTGGGCAAGAAACGATGCTGCTGGCAACTGGAGCAGGGCCGTGCAGAAGGAGCCACGCTGGAGCTTACTGTTAACACTGGAAGACTCACAGTGGGCTGCCTGTAGTGTGGACAGTGAAAAACAGGAGGAAGCATTGAGAGAGAGGAAGGAATTTGAGGCTAAGCACTAGAATGAGCGGTCATGGCCTCGACTATGACGGAAAAGGACTGGTTAGAGGAGTGAAAAGTCAAGCTTTCCATCTGGGACACATTAGACTTGAAATGCCTAACAGACATCCCAACAGAGATTTCTAGATGATGGTTGGAACACAAAGGACAGCCTGGGAGAGAGACACACATGTGAGAGCTAGAAGCATATATGTGTTGAAGAAAGGGCCTTGCTCGCACTGGCACACCAACAACGCTGCCCATCCTACCTTAACAGTCATTTTCCAGGGCTCCCTCCCCCACCTGGCCTGTACGTTCTACCAGCACACGAACCGTTACTCTTTTCCTAACTGTGTCTAATAAATCTTGGTGCCTGATGTCCACCAATCCCAGGTTCACACAAGCATGACAACACATGTGTAGTAGAGCCTGGACACTCCAAGGGACTGTAATGCAAGAGACAAAGCTTTAGATACCAGGTTTCCAGTTCCCATAATAGGCAGTGAGAATCTCAAGCAAAAGGAGCCCTTTGCAGCTCTAGATTAAAAGAGCTGTTTACAGCTTCAAAGAGGCCACTCGTCACCTTAGAACCACCCAGAGGATTCGCATTGCTACTAATTTTCATTTCCTATCTTCAAAATGAGTTCTCCTATTTTATGAACTTTCACAAGATAAAAGGGTCAGAGACTGGGCTAAATTGAGACTTAATATCTTTGGATTTCATATCCAAGAACAAATAACCCACTGGTGTCCCTGGGAATGCCAGGGATCCAATAGTCCCCACCAATGCTACTCTGAATTGCTTTTGGAACTACTAAAAGTCTTAGAAATTGCCTAACCACAAGCCCAAGATAATCTAACCAGGATACTAGGTTCCCTTCCTCAACTGTTGAGCTTTATTGAAAGGAAAATGAAATGTAACCAAGCAACACCTGGAAACGATAGGTTCCTATCCCTATTGCAGATAATTTCCCAACCATGTTCGAGTTTCACTACAGCAATGTATTTCTATATAAACACATGAAGTATTACTTAGAGGTCACAACAAGGTCACTTTGATTATCTGGAAAATGGAAACGGGCAACTTACCATTACATACATAATGATAAACTGAAAAATACATTGGTTCCCTTTCTCCTTCATTAACAAATGAGAATATACAAAAAAAAATGGCAATTTTATATAAGTATCTTTATGAGCCTAGTATTTTAAGTATATAGCATTAACTTTTCTATTAAAGGTATTATTTCAAAATGCCAGTAGAGTCATTATATTTAAAAAATTTGCTCTCCTTTTACAGCAAAGACATTATCTATCACTGCATACCAGGTACTCCCCAACAACCCTGCTGCTGACCTGCACTAGGTGGAGCCATGTTACTTGTTCTGCAATAGGCTGCAAATGAACAACCATGTCACTTTTATGCTGAAGACTTTAAAATGAGTCCCCAACTCCAGTTTCTCCATGTTCTGCATGCACAGATAGCTGTAAGCTCATGGAGACTCCATCAGTCTAGGTCCTTAGAGACCACTGAGTACATGACCTATTTTAGATGTTTAACGTCAAATAAACTTTTATTATGCTATTGTACTAAGATTTTTTCCTTATTGTTATGAAACATAGTTTAGCCTATCCCTCTAAATAAGCCTTTATCATCTAAAATCATGTCCACAGACTGAGTAACCTGAAGGAGATGTGCTCAAAGACCAATTTGTCTCCAAAAACTCATCTCACACTGCACAAAGCATGTTTAGTTTAAAAGTATAACTATTTGCAGAGACTAATTTCCTCTGCGGCAGTCACAGGTGTGGGACCTGAGGGTCAGTTCCGAAATGCATAGATCTTGGCTGGCAGCACTTTCTAGAGTCATTTGTGTCATTGCGTTTGTTTTGTCGTCCTCTTTAGGGGATGCTTCAAGCAAGCTTAAGATATACCCAAACAGCCTAACAAAACAGGGAATCAATGCTAATACCTTTTCAAGGAGTTGATACATCCGTCTGTACATGAGCACACAAGTTAGCAGACCACTCCACTCCAACACAAACCCGCTATGGATGAGCATCTAAACCCTCTGCAGTGAGCAGACACAGCAATCCATTTCCCTCCCGACTTTCTACATGCATTTAAGTTGTGTGGTGTTTTTCCCTTTCAGCATCACAGCAGTCATCAAACAGTTGGATCCAAGAGATGACAAAACCAGTGTGCCCTTTCTGTCACTTGTGCTCAGGGAGCTGACAGCACACTGCTATTTGTTTTTTGGTTGGTAACATTAGTCTGAACATCATTATGCATGTTGTAGTTGTATATTTATTTCCCCTTTCCAAGTGGAAAGGAAACACAATTTACTAGTGTAATATAAGAACAACAGGACACTCTAAACAAACAGCTAGTGAACGCACAGTAACTGAAAGGAAATGTTCTTCATATACCATGCAGACTCGGCCAACCTACATAACTTGTAACTAATCATTTCAGTCAAATTTTTAAAAAATCTAGCTGACTTAGTAACTGATGAAGTCTAATTTTTGTCACCTAACAATGAAGTAATTCAAGTTACTTGCTTCTAGAAATCATCCTCCTTGTGCTGCCTAGGACCCTCAGTCTCACACTTCATGCCCTCTACAGGTGAGGGGAATAACTGGGGAAGTTGGACAGGCACAGGCCTCTATGGCTCCAGGGTGAAAGGCTCAAGTCCCACAAAAATCTCCTCTAGGTTAAACTCTGAACAACATAATTCCATTCCCTTAAGGAAAGCCAAGTCCTCAGGGGTTTCAATAGCTGTGTTGACTTTTCCTGGCACAAAGTGCAGATGTTCAGAAATGATGAGCCATCACTAACTCCGCCTAACGATCTACCTACTGACACTACATGTCTCTTTGGTCATCTTTGCGACACTCCCTGACCATCCTTCTCATTCCCTACTTTGCTTCCAATCTATAGTGCTTTCTAGACACTGTCTTTTTAAAGTCTCTGAAACTTCAGATAAAGAACCACAAAGCATGTACACTGTGGTTGGGCTATTTTAACCACTATAATTCATCTGAGGCTTGGCCATGTTATTTGGTGTTTATAGTGCACTCTGCCTATTGGCAAATGGGAAACAGGTTGAGTCTCTGTGGCCTGAAACATTTCAGATGTAAAAGGTTCTTGGATTCTTGAGTATCTGCACAGAATATATTAAACATTCACAATTTTAAAAATACAAAACACAAGCTTCTCAGATGTTATGTTGACATTGAAAATGTTCTGGATTTCAGGTCTGGGGTTGTCAACTGAGAGGTGCTCTGCCTGCCATGACTGGTATCGTGGTTTGTTCCCCCATTCAACTGGGATAGGCACTTGTGCTGTTTCCAGTTAGGATACTAACACTGGGCTGCTGGGAACATGGAAGCAAATCTTTAGAACGGCACATGCTCAGTTTCCTGGATAAACCCTGAGGGGTAGTTCAGCTGAGTCTTTAAAAATACACATGCTCAGTTTAAGGAAACTACCATCTCTTTTCCAGTGTGAGAGGTACTTAACACCTCTCACCAGCACAGCACTGAGAGCCAGGGGTCTTCATGTACTTGATCTCACGAGGTATGGTCTTTCTCACTTGAATGAGCCCACCAGATTTCTCATATTTTGTTTCTGATTTGTGTTTCCCTACTGACTAATGACATTGAACATCTTCCATACCTTTGAGGAAAGGTTTCTGTTCCAAGCTTTTCCTGACAGAGATTCTTTACTGAACTTGAACTCTTCATATTTTCTAAATATGAGATTTTTAAATCAGACACATAACTCGTAAATATTTTCTTAGCCTGTAACTTGCTTTTAAAGTCTTTAAAATTATTTTTATAGGAGTTACAAGTTTGACATTTGATGAAGTCCAATTTAGCAATTTTTCTGTTGTAAGAACTATGCCTTGAGTGCTGTAGCTATAAACTAGGCCCAAGCCAAAGTCACAAGCCTTTCTCCTAGTTTCTCATAGAAGTTACAGAATTTTAGAGTCTATATTTAGAGAGAAACGGTCCATTTTGAGATCATTTCTGTCTGGAAAAAGATCTGGATTTGGTGAAAACTCTTCCCTTTTCCTGTTGCCATGCCTCTCACCTCTGTGGAAGCAGCTGCCCTTGTGATGTGGTCTACTTCTAGACCCACTGGATCTGTCCTGTTAGCTGTTACAGTAGCACTACAATTGGCTTTGTAAAGTGGCCCTATAGTAAATCAAAGTCAGGCAATGTTAAAGTACCAACTCTGTTCTTTTTTTCAAAGTAGTTTTAACTAATTTAGTTTTCTGTGTTTACATATGTTTTAAAACCAGCTTGTCCTTTTCTTCAAAACATCTCTGGGGATTTTACTTAGGAACCTGCTGAATCTACAGATAAATCTACAGAGAGAAGGCATTCTAACCCCCGAGTCTCATGACCCATAAACACAGTCTAGATCTCACTTGATTTCATGATTCTTGTTTTGTAATTTTCAGTTTCTTACATATCTTTTGTCACTTCTTTTTTCTCAGAATTTTAGCTCTGATTGGTATGATGCTTAAATGGTAATTTTTAAGGTTCAATTACTGATTTACATTCTGCGGTCTTGTTAAATTTGCTCACTGGCTTGATGTTCTGCAGACTCCATTGGCTGTTCCACACACATGGTTGTCTTTGTTCTTCTTTATTGCAATGATAAAATGGCATGACCAGAAGCAACTTACAGAATATCAATTTATCTGGGCTTACAGTTCCAGAAGGATAAGTGTCTGCCATGGCTGGGGGCACAGCAGCACACACATGAAACCACAAACAGGAAGCACGGAAGGAACTGGAAACAGCCTGTGGTTTTGAACTTTCAAAGCCCAACCCAAGTGACATACTTCCTCTAGCTACACCACACCTTCTACATCTACCCAAACAATTGCACCAACTGGGTCCAAGTATTCAAACATCTGAGCCTAAGAGGGGCAGTCTCATTTCAACCATCAATCACAAAGGTAATGTGTACAACAACGAGAAAGAGTTTTTCTACCTTTCCAATTTGGGTGCTTTTTTAAAAATTTCTCTTTCTTGTACCAAGCTAAAATTTCCAGTATAATGCTAGATGCAAAAATGTCTATTCTGATCTACTTCTGACATACAGAGGAAGGCATTCAATCTTTCATATTGAATATTGTTTGCCTTTGGTTTTGTTTTTTGTTTGCTTTTAATGCCCTTTTATCACTTTAAGAAGTTTGTTGGAATTTTTTTGTTTTTTCTACTTCTTGTTAATTGGTATTGCTTATTGGAATGGATGCTAGAGTTTATAAAATTTTGAATGTGAAATCACCCTTGCATTCTAGAGGGAAAAATCCATTTGACTTTGATAAATTCTCCTTATGACTTACCAGATTTAATTTGCTAATATTTTGTTAATTTTTTTGTCCTATGAGGATACTAGTCTGTCATTTCTTTTTACATAGTACCTTTTTCTGCTTTTGGTACTGGGATAATGCTGGCTTTAGAAACTGAATAGGGAAATACTACTCCACGCTGATTTTTTTCCTAGAAGAGCATATACAGAGATAGAGTTAGCATCATTCCTTCCTTAAATATTAGTAGAACTCACAAGTGATGTCATCAGGGCCTGGTATTTCTGTGTGGGAACAATTTTAGTTTTATATTCAGTTTCATTAACCAATATGGCTACTTCATTCATCTCTAAGTGACTTATATACTTTTTGTCTTTCAATAAACTTGAAATAAATTACATCCAAGTCGCCTATTCTTGTTGACCAGCATAAAGTTGTTTTTAATATTCTTTATTCTTCTTTATGTATCTGTACACTTCGTTATATCCATCTCTCTAAAGCTGACTAAAGGCCCCCGAGTTCTCTATTTCTTTTCCTTAAGGAAAGGTTAAAAAAAAGTTTGTATTGTTTACTTGTAGCCTTGAACTAGAACTTCAGAATATATTGCTATAGGTATAAAATATTCACAGAAAAATAGACAACTATCTTGAGAAAGTACTCTGTTAATGGCTTGGGGGCGGGGGAATACAAGATCTCTCTACTGCCCTGGAACTTCCTATATGAGGACCAGGCTGGCCTTGAACTCAGAGATTGCCTGCCTCTGCCTCCCAAGTGTAGGATTGAAGGTGCAGGCATATCACTATGCCCGGCTTACCGCTCACTACTTCACAAAGTGCAGAAGTAGAGAGGGAGACTAGACCAGTGCTAATACCCAAAGAAGGAAAGGCATCTGAGCAAACAGATTCAGAGCAAACATGGGCCACTCAATTTAGAGGTGGTATAGCCCTCATACCCAGAATATATTGCTAGTAAATTAACAACATCCAAATTCAAGAGTAATATCAAGTATAGAAACAAGTCCAAGGCATCTCTCAGAAGCCACTAAACTGCAGCACCACAGAACATGCTCAATGCGCTTCAACCAAATGCCCGTGACAGCTTTTCCCAGCTTCGATCCCCAATCAGAAACCTGGAATCGCGGGAGTAGAAGTTATTGGGAGAGTTTCCAGAAAGAAAGGGGGGGGCAGAAGAGGGGCTTGACTTTGATTAGGAAGATGACAATGACAGCTATAAGAAAGGGCTTTACTCCTTTAACTTTGTTTTCCTGAAACTGCCAGGCCCTTTTTTCCTCCGTTTCCCCACACACATTCTGGGAAGAGGATACCTAACACTTCCATAGGAACAATACACAATTATTTGTCTATTTCTGAACATATGCTGGGTCAGCAGCTCTGCATACAAATCTCATTAATAAATCCAGTGTAAAAATCACAGAAACGACCTTTACCCACATCAGGCCACAATACTAATTTAGATATTAATGAGAAATACTATGAACAGTTTAACTCAGCCCACAGAGCATAACAAAAGAAATTTCTTTGCAATTTCCATCTGCATCCACAGCACCACCTTGTGTGGGGTCAGTCAAAAGCCTACCCTACTGCACATGAGACCACTCCACACGGTCACCTCTACCACAACAAAGCAACCCAGAAATTTTGCTGGCATTTCAGTCCAAAACCTTTATCATTTCATCAAATGACTTTGATCCTGGCTCCGGAATTTTCCTAAATTACCCATGGCCTTCCTCTTTCCCTTTCTTTACCTCTTCCTCTTTAACTCTTCCCCCCTCAACCACTCATCACAACTGCCCAGTCTGTAGAGTCCTTTCCAGGATGTCTTTCGAATCTGATCCTTCCTTTACATTTCTCAAGTTCAGACACTCAGCTTCCCTTAAGTGGTTTTTGTTGTTGTTATTGTTTGTTTTTGTTTTTTTGCACCTTCACATGGAATTTACTAAACCACACATACTTAAAACAGACCTTAGTTTGCTATTCATAATTCAAAGCAGACTTTCTGAATTCTACTCTTCTATCCCCTCTACCTTTCACTCCAAGCTACATTACTCATGGCCTTTCAGAACGTCTTTGTAAAGCACAGTTTTAACTGGGTCACTCCTAGTTTTCAAGCTCCAGGATGAGCTGTCATGTAAACTCTACTCCCCTACCTGCATGGCACATTCAAAGCTCTGGAGTTTAACGTCCACTGGATACCAACCTTATGTCCTACTATCCACATCCATAACTCTTAGTACTGTCAGAAGCACCCATTTCCCGAATATGGTCCTTCCACCCTTTTGCCAAAGACATGTTTTCTACCTCTTCTGTCTAAATGTATGCAGAGCATCTTCCAAGGCTGATCGCTGTAAAGGCACTTCTGGAAGCCTCCTCTTACCATCATTGCAATACGAGCTTCCCGGACTAGCCAGTACTTCTGTGCCCTCAAAAACACAGACTTTGCTTGGATGATTTTGCATCTATTAATAGTAGAAGCTACCTACAGGCAGGAATCATGTCCTACTCTCCTGTGTACCTCTGAGTTTGCTGGACTAGTGCTTTCCTATCCCATTCAAGAGATTAGAGCCCCTGTTCTACACTGTGCCATTGAAGGCTCAGACCCTACAACATTTAGTCAGTGAAATAACCACAACCCCCACACACAAAACTTAGAGTAAGAGTATTTACAAGTAAAAATATAGTTTCTCTACTACTCAAAGGGCCTCTGACTCTCTCTCTGAGCAGAGCTTCCTTCAGCCTTCCCTCCCAATCAAAACATACACCCTTTTCTAACCATGCACAGGCAATCCCAAGAGGATGGATTTGGGGCTCATACAGAGGAAAGAAACAAGGGTGGGGGCTATTCAGAAATAAACGACTAGCAGAAAATTCTGAGGCAAAAGAGCAGATGTCCCGTCATTTGCCAGTGACTCTCAAAAGTGTTTCATGTCTCCAGAGGGTCTCTGGCACCTGTTTATCCACACATCCTGAGTAGTGTACAAAAAGGAGATCACGGTGTTTAAGAAGTCCACCTAGGAAATAGTTTCTTGTGGCCTCACAGCCTCATCATCTTGTAAGAGACCTTGCTAGATCATAACAGGTAATTTGATCATTTGATAGAAACCATTTTAATTTGGACTGCACAAATGGTCAATTTTCACTTCCACATATATACCTCTATTCCATAGCCCATTTGGTCTATATAATCAAGTCCCACAGTCAGTATCATTCACTACAATCTATTCTTTCCATCTTGATATTTGGAAACTACACAAAATACTCTAATGTTTAACACAAAACTGTCCATGTGTGTAAAAAATTAATAATTACCTCAAAAGTTTGCTAATAGCAGATAATATCCTGTAGCCTAGTTTTACACAACACCAAAATGTCCAAAGACAAAGAACACAGAAAGAAAAGAGAAGGAAACATACTTAGTGAACAGTAAATTTCAATCCTTATTAAAGACATAAATACATTTTGTTGCTAGTAATCTTTAGGGTATCTGCAAGCAGTAAGCTTTGCAGTTATTAAATGGGCATTGTTCTCTTTTCTGTAAGAACAAGGAAAAATAACCAGAAGAGAAGAGGAAATAAAGTAGACAACCCAGGCATGAAATGCAGCTCCATTTTCAAACCCATCATGGCCCAGCACGGTGGTGCAACACCAGAGCAGGCTTAATGGACAGCAGCCATGATGGAGGCCAGAAGGAAGCCTGAGAAAATAAAAGGCTGGGCTAAAGATGGTGTGAGTGATAGCTCTGGGAGCCGAACACACTGCTGTACAGGCCTGTGGGTGTCAAGTGTGCAGCAGGATCTGCTGGTTTGGGTGTGAACACAGGAAAGACCCACATGGAGAACCTGACTGTTCAGATTCCACTTCTCTGCCCCATCAATGCTGGTCAGCTTTTGGAACACTACCCTTTTATTGTGAACATGGTGATGTTCCCAAATCAAACAGTCACCAAGAGACTAGAGGACAAGCGGGAGGAGCTGTGCTGCAGGTGGCGCCTGTGACCTCAGAGCACTGGGAGCCCTCCTACCTCTGTCCAACAAGCCAAGCAAACTGCCAGTGAGTCATCAAGTGGAGAGTGCCACTGTGGAGCCCTGACCTGTCGCAGTTAATTAATGACTCACTGCTTCCTCTTCAGCACGCTCTGAATGAAGTGGGAAATCAGCAAGAACAGTCTCCAAGACTCATTGCTACGCTAACATTCTTCGGGAGTTTTTCTTGTTCCTCGTTGGTTTTCAGTCTTCACCGATGATGGCTTTTCCAGCACTAGAGAACCATGGAAATACAGCAGGACATAAACATACCTACCATCACTTCACTATTTTAGAGGCAAAACTGACAGCCTTAATTTTCTGTAAATAATATTTCATTTATTATGCAGACAATGTCTAATTCACGAAGGACACTCCTCCTACTTCACTCTTCCTGGTGCTTGGATTACACACCATACCCAGCAGCTCAGTGACTTAAACAAGCTGTAAGATCTATGAACAGGGTCACACACCTCAATACACCCTTTAAGGGATAAAAGCCCAGCTTGGGCAGCTTAACCGGCCACTTCAATCTGTTTCTGATGTACAATCCTCTTTTCAACTGGTCAACACGTAGCCAGCGGTGCTTCTGTCCCAGAGCTCAGGTCTGCAGAGTCAGTTTCACTGAGGAAATCAGGTCCTGTCCTGTGCAAACAAGGAGCAGCTGGACAGTCTACTTTCCTTTGCTTCCAGTGAGAGACGATGCAACCTGAACCTGAGCACAGGTAACCAGTGAATTCAAACCTGCAAGCTGATCAAAACAAGCCACCGAGTTTTCCCAGCACCAGATCTCCCATTCTCTAAACTATCTCCTCAGCAATGGACACCAGAGGAAAAAAATCAAAATGCCACGTCTTCAAATTATGTTTCCTCATTACCAAAAAGAAGCAACGGTTATTAAAGCAATAATGATACTTCTTTTGAGCTGAACATATTTGCAGTCTCAAACGTCTACATAGCAGTTAGAAGTCGGGGAGTATGGCAAACAACAGCGCTTCCCTGAACATTCTGTAAGACTCCACTTCATCTTTGTGGAAAATGTATTCTATGTAGATTTTCTGCAAAGTGCCCTGAAAATTCCATAAATCCCATCCTGCAGGGATTTCATTTCTCTACAGTCTTTCCACCATACTTGTGTTCCTTACCCCACTAAATATATGCTGCAATACCAACATTTCCATAGACAAAGTACCGCACACCAATAAAACACAACGCTGTTTACATACAGTGCAAATATATAACATATTTTTAGCATAGGTTATGAGCAATATTTTTAGATGGATGGAGCCTGCAGTGATATTAGTAACAAACTTCTACTGTAAATTAGTGGCCTAAATAGAAATTTATGTACCATAAAACCCAGCATGAAACAATAAGTTAGAAATATTTAAATAACATTTTACAGAGTGTTAAGCAGCAAGTATAACTGTGTTGGGCTTGTTGGTTGGTTACTGAAAAGGAGATGTGGACGCTGTCAGAAAGACACCCAACCAGCACGCGGTAAGCCTGTGGCTTTTATAGAACACCTGGAAAACTACAAATGACCTACAGACTGCACCTGACTGTGTCAAAGGTAGCCTCCATGAGGAAACACATGAGACACAGACCAGTCCACAGACAAGTGTCTCACTACTGCTAACATGAGGCCAAGAGCCACCCACATGAGATGAGGCTTTCCCTCAGCTCTTCAGTCATGTCTCTAAGCTCTGCTGGGCCTGTACCATCCTGGCTTTCTCAGATCACAGTCTGGCTCAGGGATAACTGAGCCCATTCCTGCACAACTTACATTTCAAAGAGAAGAGAACTGTTTCATTATTTCTCCCAATTCATTTATTTCTCCAAGTTTGGGAAGTAGACTTCAAGCCTGTACCCCAACCTAACGGTGGCAAGCTCAATGCTAGGGTGTTCTAAGCCCAGTGTGTGAAAATGTGGGGAGTGAGGAATAGCTGGGAGGGCTGAGGAAGAAATAGTCCACCTGTGTTTCTCCTCCAAATATAACAAGACGACATACATCAGGACTTCAGGAAGGAAGAGGCAGAATGTCACGGCTTCCAGCAAAAAGAAAATGACAGCTTTATCCTTTCTATTTATTTATTTGAAATTTAGAAGGATAAATGCAATATTCCTTTTTAATGGGTTGTTGAACCTTAAAATTTAAAAATTCTCAGATTTGTTAATAATGTCCCCAAATAAAATGAACAATAGAGCCTTGTTTTACTAAGACAAGACTGTTACTGCATTCTGGATTTTTTTTCCTGGTGGGTCATTTAACTTTCAACCCTTAAATGTCACATGTCTTGAGACTGCATTCATCATTTCTCTCCTTACCCAACTTATCTTAGGCTAATTCTGTCAATAACGTCTTTATCCAGCTGTCGAATGCCCACATTCATCATCATTTCTGATCTCTTCTCTTCTCCTGCCCTGAGCAAAACGGACACTCTAACACAAAGGCCGGGCTCATGTCTGTCCTGCTCACTTTTCATGACTCTTGCAGCCAGCTCTGATCCTGCTGTCGCAGGGAGTTCAGAGAAATACACAGTAAATAAAAGCAGAATGACAAAACGTGCTAAGTGAAGCAATGGTTATTAAAGCAACAATGGTGCTTCTTTTGAGCTGAAACTATTTCCAAGTCCTCCACAAAGCAAACCACTGAGAAAGTCAGGGGAACATGCTTCTTCTAAGGAAGGAAGTACGGTGAGAATTAATGAAGACAGCAGGAGCTGGTGGTCAGGGAGGCTTCTTTCGGGTGTAGAAGCTGCACTGAGGCCAAAGGGTAGGCACCAAGTTGCAGGTGAGAGATGGTACCGAGTAAGAAGATCAAGAATAGGAAAGAAAGGCTCTGGACAGTTCGAGGCATACAAGAATAGGAAAGGCTCCGGACAGTTCGAGGCATACAAGAATAGGAAAGGCTCCGGACAGTTCGAGGCATACAAGAATAGGAAAGGCTCCGGAGAGTTCGAGGCATACAAGAATAGGAAAGGCTCTGGGCAGTTCGAGGCATACAAGCAAGGTAGCAGGGCTAGGGTTCTGTCTCCCCACTCCAGAGAAACTCAGAGTCAGAAACATGATCTGATTTACATCCTATATGAATATTCTAGTCATAGGCAAAAAATGGAGTGAAGAACCTGGGTATGGTGACACACTCCTGTAACAGCAGTAGCTGGAGGATGATGAGGAATGAAGCTAGCAAGAAGACAGAGTGAGACTCTGTATCAATCAATCAACCAATCTATTCATCGATCAGGCCAGCAAAAGGGCTCAGCAGGTAAAAGTGCTTGCCACCAATCCCTGGACTGGTTCAGTCTCTGGAACCCACAAGGTAGACAGGACAGATTCCTACAAGTTATACTCCGATCTCCACATGTTTAATGTGGGTTGTACGCATACACAAACACAAACACACACTAAATGCATAAGTAAGTAAAGGATAATAAGAGAAAAATAGACAAACCATACACCTATTTCTGATGTTGCTCGACGAGCTCTAGAAAGACCTGGAAGTGACCTAAGGAACAGAGGACATCTTAATTCCCAGGTCCTAGCTCCATGAATGAATAACTACCACAGTCCATTCAATAGCTTTCTTTATGATACTCCCCCACCTACTCCAGGAAAAAGACAAGGTCCAGTCTCTTCATTAAAAACAATGACACTGATCTTCTAGAGTCAAGTTCTTAGCCTGCATTATGACAAAAGAAAATTACATGCTATCTAATGCTTACAACTTAAAGTTCAAATTCTTCAACTGCTCCTTTAAGTGCTAGATGAAAATGGGAGTATAACTTTTAAACAAAAAGATAGAACTTGTAAGAATATTCATCACAACAGTATTTACAAAAGCAAAACAATCTATACATGTTTCAATACAGAGGTCAAATTATACTGTACTCTATATAATGAAATAGAAAACAGTCCACAAAAATGTTTTCAGGAAATACTTAGTAATATGGGGGACATTACTATATATTATATATATAATACAACTTGAAGTTCAATTTAAAAAAATAATATAGACAAACACACACGTGACCAAAGCAAAACAGAAATTTCAGATTAGTGATCTACAGACTATGAGGTTATTGGTGGTTTTACTTTTTCAATGTTTTTCTATTTTCTAAATTTCTATACTAATACTTCAAAAAAAACCTTTTACTTTATTTTTATTTTATGTGTTTGAGTCCTTTTGCCTGCATACTGTGTGTCTGTTTACCACATGCATCCAGTGCCCATAAAGTCCAGAAAGGGTGTTAGACCCCCTAGAAGTAGAGTTACAGATAGCTGTATGCTACCATGTGGGTGCTGGAATCAAACCTGTGTTCTCTAGAACAGCCAGTGTCTTAACTGTTGAGCCATCTCTTCAGCCCTCATATTAATGCTTTTACTATTTCCCAGTAATTGTTACATTCAAAACAAAACAAGACCTTCAGCTTTCTCCCATGCCTCAGGCATCTCTTACACAGAGCCTTGGCTGTGTCCCACAGACCTGCTAGCAACTCTGGCTGTGTACAGCCCACCCAGCAGGCTGGAGCCGCCATTCCCAACAGCTCACCTCAGCTTCAGCAGAGCACTTCCCACAGAGAACATACTATCCTCTACTCGTCCATCTTCTGTCAAATTCATTGTTTGTTCCATTTTATTCATTTGTCCTGCCCCACATAACTAAATACAGCACCTTCTCTGTGGCCTGTGGTTTGTTGATGGTTCAGAATGAGGAAGTTGTTCCAATACAGAGTCCACTGTGCAGGCCCCAGAATAGCTCTACTGGGATTTCCTGTGCTGAGGCTGCTGGGTGGCCAAAAGCTGCCATTATACCCTGTTTCAAGTCATGGATGGTCACAGCAGAGAAGAGGCCTGGGTGTGATTCAAGCCAGGCACTTCTCTGAGGTCCTTGGCAGAGTTAAGTCTAGCCACGCCTGACTCTACATGTCTTCTTCCTCAGCTTGTTCCACACAGCTGACTCCGAGAGACCTCTCCCCAACTCCTCAGAGAACAGGAGCTGGCAAGTCATTTTGGAAAGGTCCATTTGATTTCCTGAATGTCCATTTGGCAGGCTAGAGGAAATTTATTTGGGGTTTCCAGTGTGTTTTTCATTGTGAATAATCTAACTGTTGAATATCAAAGTCAGAGGCCTGATGGACAGAGTTTTTAAGTTCAACCATTAGGCATTTTCAAGCTGTTCTCCAGCCAGCACAGCATGAAGGCAGAATAATCTCGTTCAAATCCCTCTGAGGGATATAAAATTAAAAGCATAATTCAGGGCGCTTGAGAGGCCACCTCCTCCCTCCCAGCACCTCTGGAAGAACAGAGGCAGGCCTGAGTGAAGCCAGGGTATGTGGTACGTGCTTACAAACGGATGGAGAGAATGCTTTTAACAACTCCAGGAAGACATATTAAAGTCACTGACAAATAATTATTCTGATAAAGCACTGGGATCCTATGAGGGTAGGCTGTGATTGAGCTGACAGCTTTGCTTAGAAACATTGGTCTAAAAAGCAACAATTAGTGATTCATTTGAATGCTGCTCTGCTCCAGTACCGTCCAAATCCCTGTAGTTTCTGTCACACCATAGTCTTTTACCACATAAACTTCAGTCTTATCAAGACAAGAAGGGCAAGAGAGTCTTTCAAATGAAAATAATACAAATAACAAAGGATCTATTTTACTGTTGTGAACTCCGGCAATTTCCTCTTTGCATTAAAAAGATAATAAGTGTCAAAGCAGTTATTATAACACATGACAGCTTTGGAATAGAGACAACAGAGCCAGCTCACACACTTACTACGGACACATGGGAAAAGAGCAAACAGTTTTTCTAACAGATTTCTCTGCCTCAATGCCAATCTGGCAAATAATCACATGAAAATGTTATTACTCCACCTAATGTTCCCGTGGAGCTTCTAAATAGACAGCTCTGTTCACTGATTGACATGTGCCCAGGAACAAGGACGGTTAGGACCCAGGAAGGGCCCTGGTGGTGATGCCCAAGCTTACATGGGTTAGACACCTGGGATGGGCGGGGTCTTCAAAATGATTAACAAGAGCTAAGGACTGAAGCTGCGGACAATAGATGTCTTTCCTAAAATGGAAGACCTTCTGAAATGCCAAGAATTCCACTGAGACAGAGGCTAAGGGATGGGAGAAGGGTACCATAATCTGTGCTTGCTTCCTCTAATCAGTCGAAGCAAGAGAGGACAAAAGCGAACAGAGGACCAGAAAAAGCACTGAGTACAGTGGACCTGGAATTAGAATACAGGCTTTTCCTCATGGGAAGCTTAGTATATAAATCAGGCATACCAAATAACATAGTAGAAAGCTGAGTATCATGACTGCAATTCCAGCATTCAGGAGGTAGAGAATGGAGGATCCCCACAAATTATAGTCCAGGCTGATGGCAAGCTCCAGACCAGCCACACAGCCAGGGCTCCTTAGAGCTTACTTAAAAATAAAATTAAATTAAATTAAAAAAATTTAAATTAAAACCCAATATATTAAACAAAATAAAATGTTTGTAACAATATATGAAAACAATAATGAAAGTTACTTGAATTTGGGAATTACTTCTGGAAATTTCCATTTAACATGTTTAGATCATATATGAAAAGGCAGAACACAAACTACTATATTTAGATGACATGGGCTGAGGAAGGAGCTCAGCTGATGGAGTACCTAACATGCATGAAGCCCTGGGTTTCATCCTCAGTGTCAGATAGAGGGTGGTGACACATACCTGAAATTCTAGGTGGAGGCAGGAGGACCAGAACTCAGAAGTTCAGTCATCCTCTAGTACACAGTGAAATCAAGGCCTGGCTGGACTACATGAGACTCCCAAACGTGTGTGGTGTGAGGGTATCAGATGTGTGGAGTGGTCACTTCAAATAACCTTTGCCTAGCACCTACTTTGTGCTAAATGTAATTTCAAAGTAAATAAATGCACCTGCTCATTTTATAAGAGCAAATTCTGGTCTGTGAGATCATGTTTGCAGTAAGATGTTCGGAGGCAACACTGTGCTGTATTTAATATTGAAAAAAGCTTGTTTAGCAAACTAAACTATCTTTATCTGCATGCTCTGAAGCCTGTGCTTTACATTTATTCCCGTATTTTTTTAGATAAGACCCACACTAACTGCTGCAATGCTCACATCTTACCATCTCCCAACTGTATCTACGTCTGCTGATTTCACTTCCTGTCACCCTAATGTTATCATGACTTAATGCTATTGGAGAACAAGGAGAATCAATGCTGATTACAAGAAAGAGAGGGAGGTGAGGGCAACCCTAACTGGGGGCTGGCTTCCTCCCCAAGCCTCCGCAAGGTCTTCTTGGCCAGGCAATTCTAAGACTGCTGACCTGACTCACACCGAGCAACAGGGTAGGAGTGTCAAGGGGAAGCAACAGTGGTCCTGGGACAGTGGTCCTGCGTGAAGCAGCTGAGGCTGGTGGAAAGCGATTCTGAATCAAGACTCCAGGGCAAAGGGAACCTCCTTTGTGTGGACTTACTTTCCAGGAGATGAGGCCTGCTCCAGTTTGGACTTGAACTCCTCCTGCCTCAGTCTTCCTAGTAGCTGTGACTACAGGTGAACACCACTGCACCCAACCAAACCCATGCTTTGAAATCTAGTCCATAACTATCTATGCAGACTATTCACACTCTCGGACTTCCAGTTTCTTCATCTGTACAAAGGAGAATACCCATGTTGCAGAGGGAACTGTCATGTGAGCTTCCAAGAGGAAGTTAGCACATGATCAGTTTGGGCTATTCCTACTATGCAAGCTACCTACTACAGGGAAGGCTTGAAAAGTTCTGCTATCAACACCTGGTTGAACAGGTATTGGGGGCGTGCAAAGAGGTTATATATTTTGAACAGTGTTCTCATGAGTTTTACCACCTTTAAAATACTTTGGTTTTTTACCATTATTGACTTGGATAATGTGTTATTATTGTCACGGTTGGGGGTTGGGATGTGACAGGCCCGTCACAGGATCCTGTGTTTGAACATTTTACAAGTTTACGGACCTTTGAGAGATGGTGCTTAGCTGAAGGAAATGGGGACAGGCCTTGAGGTACAGAGCCTGGACTGTGCTGCTTTCTGGTTCACCGAGACGTGAGCCAGCAGCTGCTGCATACTCCACTGCCTGGAGCCATCTCCAACGCCTGTTCACCAGGACAACTGCATCTTCTCCAACATTCAGCCAAGTCAACCCCTCTTGCTTTAAGTTGCCCGTAACGAGTACCTGATCACAATCATAAGAAAGATAACCTGACACCATCGTTTCCATTAACCTGAAAGGTGCTTGGGCCTTCCAGGATGGTTTGTGGGAGAAAATGTGGAGTCGGGAACCAGAGGCTAGAGAAACCATAGACTGCTGCCAACGCAGCTTACCAAGGCATTCTGGCTAGAGTCTGGAAGTCCAGAGTGCTGTCAAAAATGAAGACAGTAAAGGGTGCCTCACAAGGTGCTGCAGGGGAATGCCATTCTGGCCAAGACTCTGACTGCATTCTGCCTGTGTCTGGGGAACAGATGAGGCTGAATGCAGGAATAAAGGACCAACTCAAGGCCAAGACATCGTTACTATTCATAGCTTAGTCAGTTTACAGTGGGACAATCGGAAAAGAGAAAGTAGTGTGCAATTTGGTGAGGAGAAGGCGGCGAGTGAGTGTGAATTTGCAGAAAGATCATGTGAAGAGAAAGCAAAGGTAAATATTAAAGAGATTAGTGCCATTAAAGAGAAACCTAAAGCTTTCAACTGGGACAAAAAGAAATAGGCCTTATGGACAACAATCCATCCAGGGGAAGCTCCAGTGTTCAACAGAGCAAAATTATTTACACTTTCCTTATAAGGAGACAGGGCCTTTGGGATACCTTGCTAGAAAACACTGATATGTTTTTTCCAAGGTTAGCCCCAAAGGCTGCTATAAATGTGGCCAAGCTGTATCTTGGCAGCAGAACTGGGTGTTATCCACATGGAACTGGTTTTTCAGGCATGCCAAAATCAAGGGCTTCAAGGTCATGGAAGTTTACACTGAATTTCAAACAGATACTAAGGTCAGGCAATATGTAGCAGGGATGGGCTGTCTTCATGGGCTACTGAGTGAGTCCGCACAGAGCTATGAAGGTGGGAGCTAAGTTGTGAGGGAGACCCTCAAGATACTGGAGATGCCAGAAATACGGGGCATTCACTAAGAAATATGCAGCCATCCAATGAAGCCCATTCATGAGAGAAGTCACAACTGAAGCCGCAGCAGACCTGGAAGAGCAGCCTCAAGCCTTCTGGAGCCCAGATGATGCAATCCAAGCCTCAGCCGGCAGACATGGACCTACATGCAGGGTTTAGGGCTGGCCCTGCTGGGCTGAAGTCTTGGTTTCTTCCCCCTTTGGAGTAGGAATGATTCCTCTGTCCCATTTTATGTTGGAAGAATGTAATTTACTTCCTATTTTATAGATTGTGCTCAGTTAACAGAATGCCTTAAATTGTAGAAGAAATTTTGAAGTTTGGACTTTTGAACAGGGTTGGAAATGTAAGATGGGGGGGACACTTTTCAGGTTGCAATGATTCCATTTTATATCATGAGATGGCTATGTGACTGGAGTTAAATGGGCAGAAGATTATTATTTAGATTATAATATTTCCCTACAGACTCCTTGTTCAAACCCATGATCTCCTGGCTGGTGCAACTGTTTGGGGGAGGTTATGGAACTTTCAGAAGGTGGTACCTAGTTAGAAGAAATGAATTGCTGAGGATAAGTCTTGAGGTTTATAGGCTAGCCCCATTTCCTCCCGTCTCTGTGTTCTAATCCACCCCGAGTTGAGAATGCAGATTTCATGTTCCTATTGTTCCAGTTGCCACAGGTGAGAGACACACCCACAGCTATGCTTTTCCTTGCCACGGCCAATATGTTCAAACCATGAGCCAGAATTGTATTTGGTCACAAAAAGGAGAAAAGTAACTAATACAAGCTTTCCATCTACATCATCTGCCATGTCCATCATTGGCCTGCAGGTGTTTCTGAGCTAGGAACAGTCTTAGTATGAGGGAACCATTTCCATCCTGCCTCCCACTTTTGAGAGAGCTTCATGGGTGCTCCTCGTGCCTCTACAGCTACCCTCTCCTTCGTGCAGCAGAGTGCTACCAGAGCTGCGTCCTCTTACACTCTCCCGAGAAGGCTAGGCCGGGGAAGGAGCAAGGTGGACTCTTAGCTTCTGGGCCGACTCTGGGCTATTTTACTTTCTTTTAAACTTGGTGTGAATTTTATTTCAGCAACTATATGAAAGGCCAGAGAAGTCTGTTCTCCTTGAATAGAGGAATGAAAAAAAATCACTGGACTGAAAACGAAGGAAGACTTTGGAAATTATTAGAAAGGCTGCTACCACATAAGTACCCAGTTGCCTCAGTATGCTCCTCAGCTACAATTCTATCTCACTGTTCTCATAACAAAACAGAGTCACAGCTCCAGAAGGAGCATCTTGTTGTGTCCCCTTTGGTCTATCTGAAGATCCCATTCTATCTGAAGCAACACTGGTGAATCTTCAATCATCTCAGCTGCAGATGAAGACAAAACAAGAGTCTTGGGAGTTCTCAGGAGCTCCCGACCTCCTCTGTAAGCCACTCTGCTATCAAATGAAAAGATACAAACACGGCCAAACCATAAGACTGGAGCTTTCCCTGGCTTTCTCTAGCTGGGAGACAGTTCCCAGACACACAATCAACTGTCAATGGAAGCCGATAGGGTCCCATACACAGCACAGCAGAAACAAGAGCTCTGACACATGACCCTCCAGTTCTGCAGCAACTTTCCACTCACAGCCAGTTACAAGACCCTGGCTAGCAGAGCACTGCCCTGCCTAAGAACATCAGTTTGTTACACAAACAACGTGAGGTAGGGATTTTCTTCCCCCCCCCCCCCCCTTGTGAAGAGAAATTCAGTGCTTTCCAACATTTTCAAGGCCCAGGTCTAGGTTAACACTCCCTTTCTGGAGTACATCTGCGTGACAGAGCCACTAAGCCACACTGATGGATGTTGCCATTACTGTCCAATTTTACCCCAGAATGAGCATTTTTATTTCAGAATCCAAGCCTCAGATAAGGGCATGAAAACCTTTAAATAAATGTTCTCCTTTAGAGACTGCAAAGAGAAAAAGGAGAGAAAATGTGATACTGCAGACTTACCTGAAGGCCCCATTTGGAACTAAGAGTATGTCCTTATCCTAGGAAGCAGATATCGCTGTCAGGAATAACCGCTTTGTCCCCTCACCAGTGGTTTGGCTCTGCTGACACTCCACCCCATCTACAAACAAAGGAGGACCCCTTTCCTTCAGGGAACGTGTGCAGGGAGGGGCAGTGAGCATCCAATGCCCTTTGTCACTGCTTAGTAAGCAGGAGTTTACCTCTGCCATCCCTGCAGCTTTCCGTAAAACCCTCAGCCATTCCCACAACACTCTGCTTACGAGCTTTCTCAAAAGTGTAGGAAAAGCTGGCAAAGTCCTGTTGAAGGCCAGGGACACAGCTCAGAGGGAGAGCACTTGCCTCGCCTGCACAGGGTAAGTGGGCAGGTCCTGTCACTTGGGCACCGGCAACTTACAGAGACTGCTCTACTCTAGTCTCTCACTTAAATTGTGCATTAGCAGAACCATCAAACTCTTCCCAAAAGATTAATATAGAACTGGGACCCTCTCTGTGCAAAATAAAACAGGACAGTGCAGGTCACTAACCCCATCAGATCCTCATCCTACTGAGAGCATCTGAACTGATGCCTGTCCGGTGACAGCTTTAGAACCAAAGCCCAGCCAAGGCCCGCCCTTCTTGAATAGGCCATTACGTTGACAGGTACAAAGCAGTCACCCACCAGCTGGGCTTGGCAGTACCAGGCAAAGGCATAAATGTGTGTTCTGGGGAAATGTGCTAGCAACTGGATCTCAACAATGAATCTTCTTGTACAAATGTGCCCTAAACATAGAAGACTATTTAGACACAAAAGCCTTTCCATCTGGAGCAGCGTTTCACAGGTAAGAGTGAGGACAGAAGCAACAGGCCCCTGAAAATTCTAAGGAGAGAAAGACAGAAAGACTTGCCTCCAACCCGAGGGCACCACAGTGACGTGACAGGGAAGAGGGGGAAGGAGAAGGGTACACAGACGGAAGACTCGTGTGCATCCAGACACTTTCCCAAGGCATACAAGAATCCAGGGCTCTTCAGGAGACAATCCCAGCATCATGTAATTCAAATTAATTCCTTTCTGAATGAGAGCTATGTAAGAGACAGGACTTGGCAAGATGGCATAGCACAATGAGTGAGGAAATATATTCCCAGCGGATACCTGGTGAGATGTTAGGTTGTCAGCTTAATGTAAAATAAAATGAGGCCACATGTCATAAAGTGTTTTGAAAAGTAAAAACCCAGGGAAATGAAGGCAGCACTGTAATGAGTGTAGAGAAAATGAACTCTGGAGTGGGCGCTCTGCTCCCAACCTTCTTCAGCTGATAATCCATAGACCTCTGGGAAGGAGCGGTACGTGATGGAGAGGCCATGCCTGCCTCCACCTGCCGATGGGGGTGGAGGCACCATCTGCCAGCACCTAGCAGCCAAGAGAGACACCCATTAAAGGCAAGAAGGTGGCAAGTGGGAGAGAAGGCTCCCATAGCAGCAGTGATGACCTGAGGTCATGCAGGAAGGGGTGTGAAGGGTAGAGAGCTGCTTCACTCCTCTCATGGCACTTATGTAAGCTGGATACAACTTACAGTATGTCACAGAAATCTGGAGCACCCACACAACATTAATTTCAGATCATGGGCTGGGACTATGCTCTTACACCCAGCTTCTTTGCCAGGGGCATCTTGCAACTCAATAGTCATGTTTCATTTAGGACGTGCCGTATTATACTGAAGACGAAAGCACTCTTGTTTCGTTGTGGTTTTCCCCAATCTGAGTGGGAAGTATTTGGGAAAGCATTGCACACACTCAACAGGAACTTTCTGTAAACCTGCTCTCACTCACAGACTCCAGCCTGCTTAGGTCACCTCTCACTGACGTATACCTTGCATGAAAACTCTACTGCCCCTGCTACTCTCAGGTTCCCAAAAGCAAGCAGAGGTCTCCTTTTCCATACACAACTTGGCCCACTTGCTCCTGAACACAAGATGTGTTCCCACGGTAACAGCATGCTAGGTGCTGATGCCTCCCTCCTGAACAGGGTTGCAAAAACCCCACCTCTTCCCACATGGTCACAACAGGATTCAGTTTTTACCTTTAGCTACTCCTCAACCCTGTAGATCAGTGACAATTTATTCATCTTAAGAGAATGCATATTAATTTTTCTAAGTCACGCAAACACTTGAATGTATTCATGCTCTCAACCCACTTCCTCTTGTAGCGCATGTGCGTGGAGCTGTTACACAGGCCTTTGTACCAATGTAACTGTCACTCCTGCAACTCAGCTCTTGCCAACACTGAGCTGCATCTGAGATGCAAAGATAACTGCTCTAGCTGAAGAGATACCATTTTAGTGGGAAAGACAGCCATGTAAACAGATCAGTATTGAGACACAGGCCTGGACAGAGAAAACAAATTATGGTGCACAAACAGCTCAGTGAGGCAGGAAGATGAGGGCTAGGACCAGTAGGTGCCATCAAACCTAAGAGCACAAGGCCCATGAGCATGGGAGTGATGCTTCCGTTTCCGCCGCGATCTACCTATGCACATCCTATACCCCAGGACAAACTTTGGCCTTGCCTCCTGGTACATGAGAAGTCTGTAACCTTATGACTACCAAAAGTTGATCCTCCTGAGCTAAAGATTCAGGTCTACCTCAAATCAAGGGACCACGATCCACTCCCTTGCATCAGCAAATCCTCTTCCCTAAGACAACACTGCAACCTGCACACGAAACTACCTGGGCAGCCTCCTTGACCAGGAACTGGTTCTGCCTCATGGTCACTCCTGTGCCTCCGTTTGCAGTGATACTCCTCTGTCTCCTAGCATACTGCTTCCTGTCTCCTCAGACTCCATTCTCTCTCCCCACAACACCTTAAAATGGCTTTGAACAAGGTCACCAATAAGCTCCAAATTGCCAGCCACATCCTCATTTATGCTCTATAGCATCCACAGCCTGCTGTCTCCCCTCTGCCCCATGGAAAGACTTCTTCCCAAGTCCCTGGAAATTCTATCCTTTTCTTCCTGTCTGCTGGTGGTTCCCACCCAGGCTCTGCTCACTTTTCTTCCATGGCTGACTTTTCTCTAGGTTATTCTCAAACCAGATCAACACTGATCTTTCAAAAGCAAGAACCAAGCTATCTGCCTCTAGCCTAAGCGCCTCAGTTTGTACCCATCAATGCCTTTCACATATTTGAAGGAACTGAAAAACCTAGGCCCCTGTCTATCTACTGCCTTCTTTTCTAGGCAGACATTTCCCCATCTACAGTCTGCCCGTCAGGTTTCACACAGAGCCTTCTTGCGTACTGCCTAGTCCTTCCTCTGTTGTTCAAACGGAATGTTCTTTATTAGCTTGCTACTGAGCCAACATCAGAATTATAATTCACATCTTGGCTCAACTGGCTTCCTTAGAGAGGCCTTCCCTGTCTACCCTGCTAAACTCAGCCACCTGCTGATTCGTAAGTCCACCCAGTTTCTTTGAAACATTCCAAGTACGTACGGCATTTAATTCTCACCTCTCATTTATCTCTCTCTGCTACTAAAATACAAGCTGTAAAGGAGGGGCCTGGTGTCATTGTTTGGCTCCAGGCAGTGTTAGAACATTGTGGGTGTTCTGAAGATACTCAGTGGAGGACTGGGATGATGGTGGAGTACTGTGGTGATATTTTATTTGTGTAACCCAATAAAAAGTTGCAATCCAATAAAGTTGATCTGAGGATCAGAGGAAAAAGCCAGCCACTATATTAAACATAGAAATCATAGTAGCACATGCCTTTAATCCTATCATTTGGGAAGCAGGGATCTCTCTGGATCTCGCTGAGTTCAAAGCCACACTGGGAACAGAGCCAGGCATGGTGATACATGCCTTTAATCCCAGCACTAACCATAGAGGTCTGGAGATCTGTACAGACAGACCGGAAGTGACAGAGCTGGGCAGGAAGAAGAAGTGATGTAGCTGGGCTGAGAGAGAAAATGAGGGAGCAGAACAGAAAGGCATATACGCGTGGGTATGCAGGAAGTAGGGCTCTTTGGAAGCTGCGGAGTTGGTGAGGTGAGGTTAGCTATGGCTTTTCCTATTACTCTGATCTCTCAGGTCTCAACCCCGACATCTGGCTCTGTGTTTTTTATTTAATAAGACCGTCTAGAATTCGTCTACGGAGTACTGTATATCTCTTTACTGTACACACAGAAGATTAAGGGAGAACTCAAAATAAACAGTGTAAAGGGAGGGGATCCATCCTAGGTCACCAGAACCAGGGACATGGAGAAAATGCTTCATTTTTGGGTCAGAACATCATTTCCTACCTGATTGGGTCTGGCACGGACCAAATAAACAAATGGCCTGCAGGTTCAGCAGAACAGTGTACGTTCTAGAGCTGATAACATGTGGGCTAAACAGGAAAACACCTTCTGGGGCTGACCAGTATTTGTAATTATGACTATTTCCTGAGGAAGAACACACGGTACCATTTTAAAAAGAATGTTAGGTATCCTGCAAGCAGTGAGGGCCTCCCAGGGCCAAGCATCATCCCTTGTGACACTGACAGCAACTCCACAAGACAGAGTTTCTGTCCTCACTGCAGAGACACAGAGGCTCATACACCAAGGCCACACCACTGATGAGTGACCAGGTTAGGACTAAGACCAGTCTAAAAGTCTATGCTCTTCTGCTCTGTGTTTAGAAGCTAGTGTTGGGCCTAGACCCTGTCTTGCTAAAAGTGTTAGTGAAGACGCTGAGTCCTCACCCAAACCTAAGCTAGCATGTGTGACCACACATCAACTTCAAATGGTCCTAACTAAGGACCACTGTCTTTGAGCTTTTGGCTATGAAGGTGTTTGAGAAATTGGATGGAGCAACATGCTTTCATGTATCTTTACCTCATCTGTCCTCCCTTAGGACCTCTTTAGAGTCTGAAGACTATCATGGACATGTACAGAAACAGCAAGTCTCCCCAGGTCTCATACAACACACTTGTCCTCAAAGTTCTGAACAGAGGCCAATAAGCTGTGACCTGCTTCCAGCCAAAAGCAGCTTCTCCATGAGTAAGTGGACCGTGTAAAGAACAGAAAGAAGAGCAGGCCCACAAAGCTGGAAACACTTATGGTCCATTACTAAGTTTGGTGAGCCCTGGTTTAGATCTGAAATTAAATGCAAGTCAGGTGTGGTTGCCCATGTCTTTAATTCCAGCACTCAGGAGACAGAGGCAGAGGCAGAGGCACAGGCAGGCGGATCTGAGTTTGAGGCCAGCCTGGTCTACAGAGTGAATTCCAGGCCTACAAAGAGGAACCCTGTTTCAAAAAAAATAAAGGAGGGAAGGGGAGGGGAGAGGGAAAAGAAATACTTATAATAGTGAATAAAATCCCTGTTTAAAAACAGTAAATCTCTGAAGGGTTTCAAAGGTGTCCAAAGGAGACAAGACACACAGACCACATTTCCCAGAGTGAGGTTTTAAAACCCATCGGGCCTCCCTGGACAAGTCAGATGACAGCAGGGAAGAGACTCTAGAGAAAAGGAGGTGACGGCTTGGAGAAGGGGCAGAACTACCCAAACCAGGAGCCTCACAAAGGGTCTTAGAGAAAGGACGGACTCAGGTTCTCTCCCTGCACATAAGGAAACGTCCTGGGCAAGGGCAGTGGCCTCGGGTCACGTCTGCAGACACCCAGGCCAAGTCTGTTGGGCTGTGCTGTGCTGTGCTATGTGGAAACGCTCTGCAGACAGAGAGCCACTGGACAGACAGACAGAGGACTGCCAGACAGCCTTTAAAAGGTCAGACAAAGCTGCAGCACTGTGGAGAACGTGTGCTGAGGGATGAGCCAGCAGCTCCACGGAAAAGATCCCGGTCGTCTCGTTTTCTAACAACGTTTTCTATTTCACCAGTAGCATGCACTCACTATAGAAAATTTAGAAAATAAAAATATTTAAAAATAATCATAGTCTCTGCACTTAATGATAAAATACTTTAACAATTTCTGTTTCCTTATAGCTTTTAAAAAAAACATGTTACTTTAAAAACTAGAATACTCCGTATTTTAGTACTTTTTCACCTCATACCTCAGCATTTTTATGTCACATAAATTTCCTGGCATGTTTAATGGTATACAATCCTATGATATATTTGTATTGCAAATTCTCTAAGTAATCCTTAAAGGACCAGCATACAGAAAGATAGTTTTGCCTTGCCCTGGCAAACAATACTGTATTATTCAAAATATTTTTCTATTTGATGAGCACAAAATAGTTTCTCTTTGCTTCACAATGAGCTTGATTCTTTCTTTACACAGCCATTTGCAATCTCTCCATTTCTGCAGGGCCGCTGGGTCCACAGGCCCCTGTATAACAAGGCTGAGGATGCATCAGTCCCTTCCATAAATTTGTATAGTATTTACATACATCTGGTGGCACATCTTTCTGTATACTGCAAAACCTCTTTAGTTAACTTGTAACACCCAGAGCAATACAAACGTGTGAATAGCTGCACTATTTAGGGAATAATGACAAGAAAAAAAAAACATGCATGTCCAATACACATTCAAATTGTTTTGGTATGAGTTTATGGATGAATGTAGTGTATGCATCACATGAGTTTCCTGCTCTCTCTCTCTGCCTTACTCCAATAAGATAGGGTAATCCCACCAGACCTGGGCTAGGGTGGCAGCCAGCAAGCCCAGCTAGCCACCTTTTTATGTAGGTCCTCACCCTTGCAAGGCAAGCACTCCTCACTGGGCCACCTCTCCAGCTCATCATATGTACATGCTTAGTTTCTGTGGTCATGTGAATCCATGGTTGCAGAGCCTCACTGAACCTCACAGACTTCTTTGTGAAAGGCCTGGTTCCAATGTTACAAGTCCCTTCCACTTAATCTGATATGTCTTCCTTTTTTTTTTTTTTTAAATCATAAAAGCCACATAGCAAAGATTTCCATTGTTTTCTATCGCAAATGTTGTATTTCCCCATGTTGCCATAGTGTTTTTGTTGTTGTTGTTGCTTTTAACTTTAGAAATGCAACATTTCAATGGGGTCAAATCTTCTGAAATCGGTTTGTCCTCTGTAACTCGACACAGATCAACAACAGCCAGTGATGACTTACTGGATCTGGCAACTGATCTACTAACCAGTCAAACTAGCCCATGTAGATTGCGAAATCCCTGCAGTCTGCTGAGGATCCCCAGCAGACTTGGAAAGGAAGTATAATGGAAATGCTGCCACACAGAGAGAGATAGGAGCCTCCAAGGTTGCTCCCTACACATTGTTAGGCCCTCTGTAACATATACCTTGCCAACCAAATGAAAGGTATGACCACTACAGTCTCAAAGACATGTGCATTCTAAGGCTCATTCAAATCTGACATACGAAAGGAGACTTGGGACTCGGCATTCGGAACAGTCAGTCTGCAATCCAAGTGACCTGTCACTGAAGAGTGGAGGAGGTGAGAGATGAATGTCGAACAGGAGAGAATGTCTCTTGTCCGTTCAATACGCAGGTTATAGAATTTATTTCAAGTAAGATGATGTGATGATCTAGGGCAGTAGTTCTCAACCTGTGGGTCACAAACCCTCAAAGATAAGACCACAAGAAAAAAGATACTTACATTACAATTCTTAACAATTACAAAATTACAGTTATGAAGTAGCAACAAAAATAATCTTATGGTTGGGGTAACAACATGAGGAACTGTATTAAAGGGTCACAGCATCAGGAAGGTTGAGAACCACTGGGTGGGTCAGAGAACCAATGCTGGCAAAAAGTTCAACACTAGTGTGGCCACTTTTTCTAGGTAATCACGTGGTTTCCTCTGAGTCACTTGGGAAACTACTGATGCTAGTCTAAGACACTGGGGGCAAGAAAAGACAGGCTCTCAAGGACAGGAGAGGGTTCCAGCAGAGACAAAAGCTGCACCCTCTCTCTGTAGGGAGTTCTGGCAAACACGGTGGGGTGGCATGTTCTGGAATATGAAGCGTTGGCTGACTCAGAGCACTGTTGGCAGCTGTGCCAACCCTGTCCTAAGCCTGGCTACCCAGGACTCAGACACCGCATTACCAGCCAAAGCCCTTACCTTGTCGTTGCTGACCAGTGAGTGTTTGTGTCCATGTATTGAACAAGGAATCATTTTCCTTACATAACAAATAATAACGCCTGTTCACATCTTCCTTTCATTGCTTCCATTTCATTCATTACCTATCTTTCTACCTCAGCACTGATTAAAACAAAATGTTTTTAGGAAATGTATTGTCCTAGCTCATGATTTAATCTTTACTGGCAACAGTCTCTCTCTCTCTCTCTCAGTTTTTGGTTTTGGTTTTTCAAGACAGGGTTTCTCTGTGTAGTTTTGGTGCCTATCCTGGATCTCCTCTGGCCTCAAACTCACAGAGATCTGCCTGCCTCTGCCTCCTGAGTGCTGGGACTAAAGGCATGTGCCACCACCACCCAGCCCAAAACAGTATATCTCTTAAGGAAATCAGCTTGTCTACTCTTACATACTAAGAAACATTTTTTAAAAAATCAAAAAATCTCATTCTCATGTGAGAAGAAACCACAAAGTACAGAGAATGAAAAAGAGAACCAAGTCCATGTCATCCTCAGTCCTCTACCTGGACCACTCAAATCAATACTTCCTTGTGTCTCCATGATGGCAGACCTTCTCTTCCAACTGTTCTCTTCCCCTATTTCCTTTTTCAATCCTATTTACTGTCTTTCGTCTTAAAAAAAGAAAGAAAGGAAGGGAGGAAGGGAGGAAGGGAGGAAGAAAGGAAGAAAAAAGAGAAAGAGAGAAAAAGAAAAGAGAGACTTTCCCCTTCCAAAATACGCAGAGGGTAAAAACTGCAACAAACATTTGTTTCATCAGGCTCAATGTTCCAGATAAAGTAAAATTCCTTCGCTGTTTATTCTGTTGTGGACAACATGGGAGAATAACAAGATCCCACTCAGACAAGAAAACTTACACACACAACAGCCCAGGGCAGTATGTAAGGCAGAGAAACAATGGCCAGACTTCTCATTGGAGTGCTCAGCTGGGCTCCTGTTTCGGTCTCCACTCAGGGCTGGGGGAGGGGGGGGAGGGAGGCGGCCGGGCAGGCCGAGTGTTTAGAGGATGGAGATGGTGGAAGCCGAACTGCAGGAGCAAGACTGGAGCTCAGCCCTCCACTTCTGTGGAGCAAACAGACGGGACACTTGGACCACTAAGACAGTATGATGTGGACAAGGACCAAGTGCAAGAAAGGGCTCCGGGGCAGACGAGGTAAAGAAGAGAGCGATTTTTAAACTACATCACTCTCTTACCCATGAATTTAGTACCCTCTTCTCAAAAGTGCTTGGCAGCTGTCTTCGAGAATTAGCATACTTTATTTCAATTACCTGTCTCACCTGACAACTATATTGTGCGATGTTTGAGAAATTGAGTGAGCAAGAGAGTGTGCTTGTGTGTGTGCGTGTACGTATACACACACACACACACACACACACACACACACACACACACACACACAAACCTAATACTTAAAGTATGGTAAGAAAAATTTTAATGTACCACAAACATGAATTCATTTAACCCTTGTGAAACCTCAGTCAATGTGTTGAATGACTGCATTCTGCTCACAGAATCACCCTCAAGCTTTCCATCTAAGATTTTATTCACAAAATACTACCATACATATAAAAATCATACACTATGATATAAAAATCTATGATCAAGAGAAGATGAATTCTGTTCATAGGGTTTTTTAAAAAAACCTAAACAATTCTAGTCCAGAATTTGATCGAAAAATGATGAGATATTTCTGTATTTTAACCCTTAAAAATTCTTCAAATTTTGAGCAATATTCCAGAGTTTAGAATAGTAAGAACGTTTATTGCAACCTAACCATCGTTTTGAATACAGGATATTTATCAACACTTACAGTGGGTAAAAGAGTCTTTCTCCTGCCCCTGGAGGAGCAGTGTTTAACGAGAATTACTTATGCGTGCAAACAGAGGGCTGGGATGGACAGTTTTGATGTAACACATCAGAGCAGCGAAAGCCAGCTGCCAGAAATCTGTTACCTGGTTTTGACTGAGACTCATCTGATTTCCAAGAGCAGACACAGCTCGGAAAACAGCGGGGTTTTGGTTCTCGCTCATTATTGGGAGTCAATGGAGGCAGTGGCTGGGCTGACACGAGGTTCTACTTTTGCCTGCTGAAAAATGAGTTCTCACTCATCTCTCAGGCGCCAGAATAAGGGTTGTCAACATGGAGAGTTCCTCCTTCTCTCCTTTTAAAGTGCTGATAGTAATCTCATTCAGGAAGGACAGTGCTCTGAAGTTCCTTCATCGCAAGAATGAGTTGTAGCAGAAACGGATCTCCAGCTAAGCTGGTGTAGCAGTTGCTATACTGAAAGCAAATGAAAACCAACAACAGTGTGGGGGAGGGGCAGGACTAAGAGGACAGCACTGACGTGTGCCAGCCTGGGCCACAGAGAAGCCTCTCTGCAGTCTGATCATGCAATGAAACATAGAGACTGGTTTAGTGTTTCCAGCTATAATTAGTCACATTAATTAATGCTAAAAAACAATGTTAACAGTATATTATTTTCATCTAGTTAAATAAAGGATTATACACATTTGCGTAAATTACACAGCATTAAACATTTAAATAACTTGAAATGAAGCCATTACTGTCATTCAAACAAGTTTCCACAGCTAAAGGCTGAATGTTAAGTGTGAACTGATTCGGTATTATAAGAATATAAATCCTTTATCTTTGCAGGGAGATTTGATGACTTCTCCCTTGAAAAGGTGGTTTACAGTCGCACAGCGCCCTCCAGTGGTCAAGTGTTCAAAATGCAAGTTTCAAAGACCAATGTTGACTTTTTTTTCCTATTGAACAATTAACTCTGTAACAACTGCTTATCTCATCAGTCCATACCATCTTCCCACTGTTATTGTTTCTCACCAAATTTAAACTTTTTATTCAAATCTGATTTGTTCCTTCTAAGACAAATTCTGGAGGCAGGGGTGCTGGGGTGCAGTGTAGGGCAACCTCACGTGAAGAGAGAGTGGATTCCCTACAATCCCAGGATAGTGGCTGGCTGGCCTGCACTAGAAGGGCAATAACTAATACCTAAATGCTCAAATTTAAACTCAAAAGCAAGATTATAAAAAAACACGGAATTCTAATCTGCTTGTTATACAACATGATGAGCATTATAAAAGCAACTTAAAATTATAAAGTATCTTCTATTCCTTTTCTGTGTGTGAACAGTTTTCAAGATCCAAAGAGTTTTCCTGAGATGGCAGGAAGCAGCTCCCTTAGGCTAATGTTGCTAGTCTCAAAACAACATTGATCTCTCATATTCAAAGGATCATACTTCCATTCATAACAAGAACTGAAATGAGTAAGTTCATTATAATATTCCTGGGTTTCTACTCAATAAAAAACCATAAGGCATGAAACCACTGCTTCATATCATAAATCAAATAGTTACTGAGTGGAATGAGGTGGTTTATTTAAAAATTATCTAACGATTTTTCCTCTTTTGCTTAGCCAAAGAATAGAAAAATCTGAACATGTTGGAAATGGTCATTCCTTTCACTGAAACCAATGATGCAACTCTATAATGAAGAACAATGGCTTGAGTCTGAATGCAGATCTCTCCATGGCTAGCATGGTTTCTTTATCTCTATAGAAGTAACAATGGGCTCCCATTGCATGGCAATATTGTGAGGGTTCAATGTCATAATACAAGTTCCAAATCCGGCCATGCTGCCTCAAACACACATAGAACATCTTCAAAGATGCCAGATCTCTTTCCCTGCCCCTTACCAGTGAAAATGCAAATGATGTATTCTCCCTGCAAGGGGCACATGAGCTGGAGTGAACAGATGTGGAAGCCGCTGAGGGAATCAATGGCCCACTTAGACGTGGTCTCTGTAAAAGCCCAATCCTTTACTACCCCACAGGTGGTGAGCGTTGTCTTACTGCTTCCCCCCAAGCAGAAGGGCTATGAGGATGGGACTACTCTCGTCTGAGGGAGCCTGGAGGACAGGGCCCCGCTGACCTTACAGGTGGATCTGGGATGGTGAGGGCACTGAACGGGAGGAACAATAACACAGCCCCAAGGGATGGTGGCAGAGAGCAGCATGTGCTCAGGAATACAAATGTCTTCCTTAACCCATCTCAATGACTAGCTGCTTCTTCATACTTCAGGGTTTAAAGCACGGTGATAAAGAGGATAGGGGAAGGGGGGAAGATGGGCATTTCCTGAATTAGAATACAGTATAGAGAGGACATTGGAAAGCAGTCTCTCTGCCCTGTGTGACAATGAAAACAAAGTAGTTGAGCAGCGTGATGTGAAAGTGACCTACACTGTGCTCTGTCACTAGCCAAGAACAGGAAATGTGCTCATGGCAAGCAAGCAACCTCACACTGATCTCATGTGACTACAGGACAAAAGACATCCTTCCAAGATTGTCACTGCTTTGACTCTTTCTTCTATAATCCTAACTTTTTAATTGATATCTTAAATAACAGTAAAAGTGATGTAAAATTTCCAAGTGTATCAAAAGGAGCCTGAGTTTGAAAATGTTGAGAACATGTTTTTACAGATGCAAGTCAGCTTGAGGGAAATGAGAGGGTACCGGGAGAAGGGCCTCATGGGATAACTTCTAAAATTCGGGCTTTAGGCTAATGGTCACGTCAATTAAAATGCAAATAGATAAGGCTTCCAGCTTCTGCTGCTTGCCAAGTTCCCTGATGACTTGGTGACAACAGCCATCATGTATCCCCTGGCTGAGCCAGTACCCTAAACAATGTCCCAAACGCTCCAGAGGGTGACCACCACAACCCAGTGCAGGTGGGACTGCCTAGATGGCATACGGACAGACAGTCAGGTGTATCTGTCTCTCCACAGACCCATTCTGAGGACTGGCTGCTTCAAGCAGAGAGCAGAGAGCCAAAGCCACCAGCATGCCCCTGCCCCCCACTGTCAACAACGGAAATGGTATACCCAAAAGGCAAATGCCGCAAAAACAGAAGTAGAACCATCTAGCAAGAAATGACAGATGGGTCTAGATACATAAGGTAAAGGACAGAATCGGTTCTGGTGACTCTCTGAATATTCATAGAATCTATAAAAGTCCAATTCTTTCCGAATGCAGTCTGTTAGGAATGAATATGCAACTGTACCAAATAAAAACACTGTATTTCTCCAAGTGTACACAGGGAGGGAATGTTCCCACTTCCAAGTGCTGTCACACACCGCTGTTGAATAAAGGATTGTCTGAAAGTCATATTGATTTGTGATTTATA
This sequence comes from Peromyscus californicus insignis, assembly GCF_007827085.1. Classification (NCBI taxonomy): domain Eukaryota; kingdom Metazoa; phylum Chordata; class Mammalia; order Rodentia; family Cricetidae; genus Peromyscus; species Peromyscus californicus. The sequence continues at coordinate 7,246,042 of NW_026294491.1, forward strand.
TTCGCTAAAGCAGGTCTCAAGAATTTTTTTTTTTTTTTTTTTTTTTTTGCTTTCTCCCAAACTGTATCCTCTCCTGAAACATTTCACTTATCACAGAAGATGTTATACTCTCTGTGGATTTTTCTTTCTTAATTTAGTTTATTTATTTTAATGAATCATGTGTACTTATGTATGTTGGGGGGTGCACAAGAGTGCAGCTGTCCAAGGAGGCCAGAAGTTACTGGAAGTTGGGAGCCAGCTATAACCACCCATCACTGATGCGGGAACTGGTGCTGAGGGTCTCGGGAAGAGCAGCGGATTGGCTAGAGTCAAAGTGCGTGCAACCAGCAGAGGTGGCAACAGCCAGCTCTGCAGAGGAGTTGGGTAAGAGCATGTATTCGGCATGTGAGGACAGATGGGCGGGCCTAAGGCTAAGGTGCTTAGTCTCAGCACTTCTATTGGAATCTAGCTGGCTCACTACTAACTACTGAGTCATCTCTCCAGCCATCCTTTCAGTAGATGTTTCTTAGGTATACGGTGTTGGAACTAGTTAGCTCCTTCCTCAAAATGATCAGGCATCCTGGGTCCTACACAGGGGACACTGTGGCAGCAGTGTGGGGGAGAGGCTTTGCTTCAAATTGACAGTTCAATATATGGAAAGAGAAAATTAGGAGAAAGGATGGAGGGAGAAGATTAGGAAAGGAGAGAGTGGGAATATGAGAAGAAAACTGCAAAGAATACTCTCAGAGGAAAAGACCGACTTTTGTCTACACAGATGGTCTATCCTTACCACTGCATCAAGCCACCGATCGTCAGAGGATTCCAGATACTTCAACTACTGAGTAACAGCTGCCGCCCGGTTCTTCTCTCCAGTTCCAGGCAACACTGAAGTATTATTTCATGCCCTAATTAAGCAAGCTTGGCTAGAGTCAAACTGCATGCAACCAGCAGAGGTGGCAACAGCCAGCTCTGCAGAGGAGTTGGGTAAGAGCATGCATTCGGCATGTGAGGACAGATGGGCGGGCCTAAGGCTAAGGTGCTTAGTCTCAGCACTTCTATTGGAATCTAGCTGGCTCACTAGGAACACTAGCACATCACTTTGCCACTAACAAACAACATTCAGGTGACTCCCAACAAATGACCAGAGCCAGAAATCTGGGCAGTTATAACAATGGCTTCCTACATGAATCTGGCTGCTGCTGCACCTGCCTGTGGTACCCACATCCAAACCCAGCTTGGTTTTCCCATAATGAGTCTTCTCCAGGACTCACACAAGGTTTTCAAGGACAAGCCACAACGTCAGAACTAGTCTGTCATCCACACTCCATATTCATAGGCAGAGAAGCACTATAAATACTTCCAAACAGCAGACTGTACCAAGGAGCTATATGGAACATAAATAAATTGCTTCATTATTTAGAGGCAAAGATACTTCTCAAAGTTGTATAGTTCTCTCTTGATCTATTCTGTAGTACTAATCAACAACAAAAGTACACAGCAAGAAGCAACCCATAAAGGAGTGGAGAAGACACTGCATTTTAAATGCTTTTTCCAAAACTACCTTCTACCCTTCCACTCATAGCCCAAACTCAACAGTGACGGAGAGCAGGTCACTTGAACGCTGCCAGCACATGGATACTTGATGTGAACTACTGTCCCTGCACACCTTTCAAATTAAAAATTAATTCTTTTAAAACCAGGAAGTCCAAAGCACTCCTGATAAACTTCACTTTGCATAGTAAGTGTCCACGCGTCACTTTGGTCTCTATTATTGACAATAGGCCAGTTCTAGGTTCCACGTTGATTTTCTTGCAAAATTACAGCCAAAACAAATAGGGCCCATGGGTATAAGCTTCACTAAACAAAATCCTATGTGCTGAAGTTCAATCCTCACGTGTTTTTAACCATACAATCATATGGCACTTTTTAAAAACACACATGGTAACAAATGACACAGTGTATCTGGGGTGTGAACATCAGCAACTGTTGGTGGTATTTTTTTATGACTGCCCTTTTTCCGAACTTACATTCTGTCAGCATTCTTATTTTCTCTTTAATTTTACTAAGCGAACACTATTTAGCAATAGACATAAGAACAGAGGAAAAAAACTATTAACAAATTGTGTACTTTAGGCTCACACTCTTCAGAACAGAGTGCCAAGCACCACACACTCGTCACCACAGTCTCGCAGCCTCAGAAGCGCAGTGCCCAGGGACCGCCTGCTCTGCATTCAGCACACAAATCACTTTGACTGTGATCATATGCATTTATCTTTATTTTTAAAATCTCCTCATTGTTGCCAATGGCACTTGAGCATTATTATTACTAATCCAGCTATTCCTAATAATAGTGTTTAAAGAACTTGTCATCTTGGGAACCTTACAGACAATAGCTAATTAATTGTCAAGCATTTAATGTAACAGAATTCTAATCTCCAACCTCTGAAGCAGGGTATTTATTTGTTATTATGGCAAAACTTTTGTTTGAATAGCTTATTTATGTAATATATCTTCTCTATCACCTCAATTCTAATTTTTATATCTGCTTTGTAAGTAAAATAAACCATCACATGCACAAAAGACACAGACAGTGCACTTCACACACAGTAATGAATCTCTCGTGGCTCCTTTTATTCACACTACAATAGATTCTATATTACCATGCAGGAAAAACAAAACAAAACACCATAGATTATTTTCCTTGTTTGCAAGATACGCTCACAGGGTTTAGATAAGAACAGTAACTTGAAGTTCGGCATGCTATGTCTTAGTGTGCGAGGAAATACGCCACTCTGTTGACATCTTGCTCCTGCTTTCAAACAACCAGGTAGGTTCCGAATCAAGTGTCAGAGCAGCCATGGAAGTTCCCTGTTGAAAGGTAGCCACACTCTTCAGAGACCTCATCTCTAGTGTGCCAAACATCTTAGCTGAACACTGTGCTGACAATTTTTTAACTTGCAATAGTCATTTGAAATCAATATTTAAAAGGTATAAACAAGACTACTTTTGTCTGCAAATCTCCTCACACATATAACCATACATTCTTTCCATATGACAATGCAAATGGTCTGAATCCACCAGAAAAGAGAAAGGTGTCAAAGACAGCCAGATAGAATCCTTTCTTCCTGCCCTTAATGAGGTCTCCAGAGTCAAAAGCAAACCAGTAACAAATGGTACTTTCCACATATTGGGGTGGGAGAGGGGGGGTATAGCTTGTCATTTGAAATTAATTGAACTTAGCCATGCCAAGAAAACACTGGTAATAAACCCTCCCCATCTAAATTAAGGGTTTTATACCATGAAAAAAATTTATGGCAGTAATTTCATCTGGGTTTTTCAAGAAGTGCTTGCTGATTTTCTTGTACTCAGTAGAAAAATCCCAAAGGAGCCATGGAGACTGCAATAAGGCAGACTTCTAAAGAGATACCATTTAATTTCTCACTCCTCCTCCTGCACCATCCCCACACTTCCACTTTTCTCTAGCTCAGTATTAACTCCCTCAACACAACCCTCCTCCCTGAACTCTCAATCTCCTGGGCTGGTGAGGTGCTGGATCGGCAACTGCCACCCTCCAACACCAGAAGACCAGGGTCGGGCAAGAGCCTCAGAGACCCTTGGAGCTCATGAGTCCATCCCTGGGTTTTGTTTTAGTTTCTTAATGGCAACAGGACACGTTGATAAACAGCAGTAAAAGACATAACCTCCAAATAAACCCATCACTCAGCACCATTAATGCCAACATCAAGAACTGATGAACAACTTCAGTTCCCAACCTGTGAATTCTATGTGTGGCAGGCCCCCCCCCAAAAAAAAAAAACTCAAAACAGAAATCAACCAGGAACTGTGATTCTTAGGGGGTCTGCAAGTCCCCATGGGTGCCAAGCCTTCCTGCAGACCAAATGCATCCTCACTAAACAACAAAGTGTTCTTTTGCTAATACCCATAGGGATTGCTATGATTAATAAAACAAATATATTAAAAACAAGAACTAGCCGGGCGGTGGTGGCGCACGCCTTTAATCCCAGCACTCGGGAGGCAGAGCCAGGCGGATCTCTGTGAGTTCGAGGCCAGCCTGGGCTACCAAGTGAGTCCCAGGAAAGGCGCAAAGCTACACAGAGAAACCCTGTCTCGAAAAACCAAAAAAAAAAAACCAAGAACTAATGCACAGTGGCTTTTTTGGCATTTTCTTGATTAATGAATGATATAAGTAAAAGAGCTAATTTGCATTACTGAAGTATTTTTGGGTGTCAAAATAAGTCTTTATGTTGAGAAAGCAAATGACATACGCTAGAATTCAATGTCTTGCAGGGGCACAGAGAGGCATTCGCTACTGGTACATCACAAGGTCAAGATGTTTGTACTGGCCTCACTGCATCTATTCCTGCTTTCATGGCAGTATCTACCAGCTCACAGTTCCAGCCACCTCTTGATGTATGAGCAAAGGTTCTCATGGTAGGAATTCCTAGGAGTCTCAGAGAACACTTACAGAGGTCCATGCAGTCAAGAATTCTTAACTGTAAGGAAGTGATGTATGATTGAGCTTTCCATGGGCTGCAAGGCTTGTGGCAGGCTGGGTGAGAAACAGGCATGAGAATCCAGATGTCTTCTACTTACTGGAGAGCTGGGAGATCTACAAGTCCACTTTCCTAACAAAATTTATTTCAGAAAACAACTACTTTTCATTAAATGTTATTTATACCAGCACTTAATGGGTTCATGACTGTATTTGAAGTTAATAGATAAATAAATCTTGATAGCTATATCCCACATACATTCTTTGGTGTGCTAAGTAGTTCTTAAGAGTGTAAAGCGGCAAAGGTTTGAGAAGTCCTCTTAAAGACTGTGACCTGCAATGGACTGCTTGCTGTCTCTTAGAACTCTGGTGAGCCTCTGATGTGTACATCACACTGGATGCCCAGATGGTGAGGATGCTGAAGAGAGGATTCAAGCATGGGACTGGGTAACTGGACCAACTGCTCTCTGTGCTTTCTTCTAAAAAGGGCTTCTGCAATTTTGTCTTCGAGGGAACATAAAAGCGTGCCTTCTCCTAGGGCCATGGCTCCTGACATGGACTATGAATAATAATGTACCTTCCTTTTACTATCCACAAAACAATACGAGCACATTAATGAGCAAATTAATATTTTTCCATGGTTATATGGTCTTTGTGTCAGTACACTATTTCCAACAATTTGGAAGCAAGGCGAGTTTTTAACTCAACTGTTTTTTAGTGCTAATTAAAGAAAGCCATTTTTCTTCATGTCTAGGCTTCTGTAATTCTCACACTGCCCAGTGTCATTTTCTTGGAGAGGAAAGAAGGGCAGGGGAAGAGGGCTCAGAGGCAAATGGCCACTCACCACATTTTCAGAGCATGTCCTTAGGGCTGGCGGGCAAGGTGAATGCACGGCAAACTAACATCCCGCTAAAGAAATCCCCAAAGCAAGTAAACTGACCCCAACTTTACAGAGATGAAATAGCTTATCTTCTGCAGGTCTTGCTCCTGCATGGCAGGGAAATAGGATGGCTCAATGAGCACACTGTACCACACATGGGGGAAGGTTGTTTGGAATACACGGCATCAGCCCATCAGAACTATTAGAAAAATTAAATGAGCATACTTGTAATGTGATTCAATTCAGTGAGCATTAACTGAGTGCCTATAGGTTCCAGCCATTAGTCTAGGTGATCATGAACAGGGACTAACTGCTACAAAGCTTGTGCCGGCTGGGAGCTCACTCTCGGAGAGCCATCAGGCACACCTCCGCAGCTCAACATGAAAGTGACGTCAAAGAGGTGCTCAGTGTGGAAACCCAGGGAACAGAACTTGGGTCTAAAGGGACTAGGAAAACAAATAACACATGGAGAAGTGTCGCATAACCTGTGAACCATGGACTCAGTTCTCACCACCTGCCAATGGCCTAAGTGTCGCACTCAATCTTCCGTTCTCCATGGCTGCAATTCTGACTTCAGTCCCTGTCTTCTCTCTTACCCAGTTCCCTGGAGTCCTACTCTAAGCAGAGGTTCTTGCTATCTCCTGCAAAGAACACAAGGGAGCGAGCGCTAGCCTCTGGCTACCCATCCCACTGGCCTGTTGTCCTCCCTGTCCTTCCTCCAGAAGGACAAAGCTAGTCAACCTCTTCACAAAGGCCCTCAACCTACCTACTTTCCCTTCCCATGCACCTCTGCTCTCTGGCTTCTTTCTCCCCAGCTTCTCCCTGTCTCTTGATTTCTCATTCCCAGTATTTAAACATGCTTTCCCATCAGCCCTCAAGAGATGATAATGTATTCTCTCAATGCCCCATAAACCCTGGGGCTGGTAGTTGGAGGAAGATTATCTTTGTCCCCATGGCTACTCTTAAAACCTTTTTCTCGCCGGGCGGTGGTGGCGCACGCCTTTAATCCCAGCACTCGGGAGGCAGAGGCAGGTGGATCTCTGCGAGTTCGAGGCCAGCCTGGGCTACCAAGTGAGTCCCAGGAAAGGCGCAAAGCTACAGAGAAACCCTGCCTCGAAAAACCAAAAAAAAAAAAAAAAAAACCTTTTTCTCCTCCTTGTGCCTGAAACTCTCCGTGTCCTTTCAAAGGTCAAGCCCCACCTGTTCAGGGCACCGTTATATACCCAAAACTGTGCTCACGCTGTGAACTGAACCACATCCCTGGCTCACATCTATACTCTCACCCCTGCCATCATGTCAATTATACTGTGCTATATGCAAATAAAATCTTACCCTCACTCAAGTCCTCGACACCTTCATTTCCAGGGACCACACTTTTTTTCTATTATAGTTTAGTGACCTAAATCCATGGATAAGGTCCTTGATTTGACCTAGAGAAATCATAGACCTGCCCCTATTCTAAATTCAACTATCCCATGCTCCAGTCCTCTTTCCCATTCATTTGCATTAGAGTTCCCTCTGTGGAACTTCTTCCCCTAAGTGAAGCCCACTGACCCTACCGCTCTCAGCCCCTTTCTGTCCTCACTTCCTCGTCTGTTCAACTTAGATCTGATGTCCATGTCTCATAATTCCCTTGGAGAGTAGCCTCACTTCCCTGTCTCCCCTGACACACCTCCTCCGTTCTGCCTGTCTGGCAAACTGCAGCCCTAAATGAACTCAAGTGTTTGAAATCAAACCAGAACGCCTCTTAGCGTGTGTGCGAGCAAACACACACACACACACACACACACACACACACACACACAGCACACACACACAGCAGACAGCACACAGACACACACACAGCTGGAGAAAAACCAAATAACTACAGACTTCACTGCAAAGTCAACACTGCCCAGGAATCTCATTATATTCTTTCAGATACTTCTTGAGGAACTACTGTTTACTGAGTATTCTAACCCTGATGCTTCCTTCTTGGCTTTACTAAATCCCACCTCTTCCAGTTCCTGCTCATCTTCTTTCCCTGGGAATTAACTCAGAGACTGCACATACTAGGCACATGCACTACCACTGAGCTATCGCAGCCTCCTGCTCCTTTTAAACTAATGGCTTCCTATCTTATCTACTGAGGCTATGGAATGTCTTCATGTTGCCACTAACACCACTACAATATTGTGGGTACCTAAAAATCTCCTTCTGTCCTTTCTCTGTCAAAGTCATCTCCATAAAGGCTAATTCATGTTGGTGGCCCAGGCCCAGATGAGATGAGAATGCTTATTAAAGCATTATTTTCAGTAATGAAGTAGAACACGTATAAAAGCTCAAGAGTGAAAGGCTGTGGATGAAGAGATAGCTGAGCAGTTAAGAGCACTGGCTGTTCTAGCAGAGGACTTGGGTTCAATTCTCAGCACCCACATGGGCAGCTCACAGCCATTTGTAACTGCAGTTCCAGGAGAATCGGATGTCTTACCCTGGACTCTGGTGGTGCTTGCTTTTCATCCCAGCACTTGTGAGGCAGAGGCAGAAGCAAAGGCAGCAGGATCTATGTGACAACCCCAGTGAGCAAGAAACGAAACCATTAGTTTAAAGGAACAAAGGTGACAACAGTCTTCACTTTTGAGGAGCATTTGTGTGCACTCCCCTTTGTACTGAAAATAATGCCGTAACCCCAGGCACGCATATGGTGACATCCATACGTACAAGTCAAGACTCACACACCTAAGATAAAAGTAAATGTTCTTTTTGAAAAGTGAAAGTCTAAGTGAATTATGGCAGATCTACCTGCAAACTGCCACACAGCCCTTAGAGGGCCAACCCGATCCACACCAGTAGGACTCATGTATAGCCCCACTGCCCCCCCCCCCCATCTTTCACAGTCTTCTGTCCCCACCACGACACTGAATGTGGCTTTTGTATTTGTAACCACTAATCCAGAGGACACCAAATGCACACACTCTTCTGGCCTCAGCAGAACCACTCAGCAGAGCTGTTCACTCCCTGTGTTTCTCGTATACCGTCTTCCACTTCCATGACCCCCACCTTTCTTCTGAGTTCCCTCCAACTCCACTAGCTGTTTTCTCAGTTTCTGCAAGCTCTATCTCCTCTGTCTGACCTTGAGCTGAGAACATTTCTCGAACCCAAGTCCTCCATCCCCTTCTCAGGTGGACTCATCCATTTTCAGAGTTTTAAGCACTTTAATATGACAAAAGCTTCCAAATTACTACTTGAGCTTGGGGATACAAATAGACATATAAACACATACTTCTTTAACCTCTATTTATCTATATTAAATTGGTTAAAAAAAATTCTCTCCATGAAACTGAATTTTGGCTTATATAAAATAAGAAATCTCCCTTTATTTTCCAAAGAGCTGCATATCAAACCCAGGACCTTGTGCACTCTAGATATGTGTTCTACTCCTGAGCTACATCCCCGGGTTTGTATAAAATAAGCCATCTTGCCGGGCGGTGGTGGCGCACGCCTTTAATCCCAGCACTCGGGAGGCAGAGGCAGGCGGATCTCTGTGAGTTCGAGGCCAGCCTGGTCTACAGAGCGAGATCCAGGAAAGGCGCAAAGCTACACAGAGAAACCCTGTCTCGAAAAACCAAAAAAAAAAAAAAAAAAAAAATAAGCCATCTTGCCTCTACCCGTCTCCCAGCCCCAGTCAGCACTGGAAATGTGGGCATCTCTCAGGAATAATCTCACTGTAGATTCAGACCCCCAGTGCTTCTTTCTCTTCCTCCCTGGGCCTAGGCCCTTCTTCAGATACCAGGCAAGCCATGTCCACTCTGTACAGTGCATTGCACTAGTCACCCTCTTCACCTCTACGGCCACTAGCCTAATCCAAGCAACCAGTAACTTGACCTGTTTCTATTTTTGCCCTACTTCAACTTATAACCCTTTCTCCACTGTTTTGTGGATAATAAATTTAAGCAACACTCAAGAAGCCAGGAGGTTGAACTGTTTTCCACATGTGGGTAAAAGGAAGTATTAGCAGAATTGCAATCTCTAAGAATAAAGAAACTGTTTTCCTTTCAATGCCATTCAGCCTTTCTTCACTACAGCTAAACTAAGCCCTCTTTGCATCAGCAGTAAGGGTGCTGCTAAAAACCGGCAGGTGTAAAAGAGTCAGCACAAATCATCTGTAACCCTCCCTGCTACCTCCACCTTATCAATACTGGCTGGAAAGGCATGGTACACAGGGAAGTGCCAGTCATTCCAGCACCTGACATAAAGCAGCGCAGTGGGCTAGAGCGGCTCCAGACCTTCCAGAGGGAGCACTAAGTTTGCATAAAACAGAGTAAAACGACCTAGGATTAACACTTCAAGGGAAAGCTAATAAAATACTGAATGAGGGGAGAGGCACTGCACAAATCGACAGAAACATCTTTATACCTCCCTCGTTGCCACGAATGCACCGACTTCGGTTTATATTTGTTGAATGAACACCTGATAACTGATGAATAAATATGGTTATTAAAGCAGCTGCATTTTCTTGCTCTGATCAAAGAGCCAGCTACCCTGAGCTTCATGTTTCCTCACAAAAACATTTGTCACATGCATAAACCTACCTCATGACACGCTAGCTGGTATGCCGAGTATTAGGAGAGCTGCAGGAGCTAGATTTCTGCATTTCAGAGAGACTGTGTAAATCCTGCTGGTGGGATTGCCTTGCAGTCCCAGCACCACCAAATCAACATGGACACCTCCCAGTCCAGCATGTTTCCTTCACCATACTTTGTTCTTTCAGGACATCATGCTTCACTGTTACTTCCCAGCGGCACTTACTTCATATGCCTGGGCTACTATGCCGCTGCCATCCTACCGTCTACCACACATGACCACCTCTACCAAAACCACCTGTCCAGCTGGAAAGCTCCTACCTATCCTCTCAGATAAATGCCAACTTCTTTACAAAACGTTTTCTGAATTCCCCCAAACCAATTAATCATTTCCTCCATATTAGGCTCCCATAGTATTTTATAAATATCTTGAGTGTTGCTTGAATCTTCTTTCAATTATCATGATTAACTGCATACTCATTAGAAATGATTCAAAGTGTAAGAGGAAAGCAGAGATTTGGGGTTTAGTCTCAGGAATGAGAGCATCACGTGGAAAATCATGGTCAGAGGGCAGGAAAGGCATTTCAAACCTACGGTGACATTCTGAGAAGGACTACTTCAGACATGAACAAGTGGGAACAGGAAGGAAAGAATTGAGGGCCCTCATCACAATTCAGAGCAAGGGCTCTGAGCATGGTCAGAAGGGCAATCAAGAACCAGAACTAAGTTTTCCAAAAGAGAACCAACGGTTTGCATCATCTCCTGTTCCCTTACATAGTGTGAATGTGTGCATGTCAGATGCCACATGGTGTCATTGTCAAAAGTGACCCACGCAGACTCACTCTTCCAGTGAGCTGTGAACTCAGTCACTATATCTTCAGTGTCAAGCAATTAGTGGCACTTCGTTTACAGAAGTGAACTGAGTTCCTTTATGTAACATATTGAAAAAGCTTCCCCACCTTCCATACAGAAGATAGTGCTGGGAAGCAAGCCACTCTGCCTGAGCCACTGACACACAGAACACCTTCAATGACAAGAAATTCTGCTACAAGCAATCATCAATAGTTTAATAAGGTTCCAGAAGTATTTTCATGCTTAAGAATTAAATCTCTAACTCTGAAAGGGAAGCTTTTTTAAAATGAATTCAGATGACCAGAAACCATTCTTTATGTTAGTTATCTTCAATTCACTACTAGAGTGGTAGAATTGTATGGCTGAGTCCTATGCATTCCCATGTAGCCTAACGGTGAGGTTAACAGGATATATGTAATGTCAAACTAAGATGGTAAGGTTTCTACAGTCTATAACTTCCAAAAACTATGTAACAATATATGTTAAAAAAAAAAATGTCAAAAAGCAATTCAACAAGTCCAATGGTTCTTACCGAGGTTGAACCATACACTCTTTAAGTAAAATGTGCAAAAAGCAAGACACTTTGGAGCATGCAGTCCTAAATGGGATGTCTTCATCAAAATCCTCCCCACTCAGGGCTAAGGGATCCATGCCGAAGAGGAGGCAGAAAGATTCTAAGGCCCCCACATGATGGATGACTCCAAGGAAACAGTGTCCTTCAGATACAAGAGGCTGGTGCTCATTAGAACTACAGAGACTGTGGCAGCAGGCACAGGCTCTGCACAGCTTCCAGCCAGATGGGGTCCCAGTGCTGAGAGCAGGAAGTAGACAAAGGCTCCCTCCCCCTAACCAAGAAGCTATCTGCAACTGATACCTGCTTGCAAAGAAAAATTGAGTTTTCTCCAATGGAGTCTCATTGAGTATGTTAACCACACTTAGGGACAGGCCCCAAAATCTCGAGTCTCCCTGAGTATATTAACCTTACTTAGGGACAGTCCCCATGGCAAAAAATAGTTGGCCAACACAAAAATCTCAATGGTACTTTTGTAAACTTTTTGTCTCCTATTGCTTTGTTTAGGCATTTTTTGGTTTATTGGTTTTTTTGCTTGTATATTTTGGTCTCTATTTTTGTGTGAGGGAGGGAAGCTGTGCTTTATGCTTTTGTTGTTTAAAGAGAGAAAAAGTGCATAAAGTTGGGTGGGTAGGAGGATCTGGGAAGAGTGGAAGAGTTTGGGGAAGGGGAAAGCATGATCAGAATACATTGTGTGAAAAAAATTTCAATTAAAAAATTAATTCATTAAAAACTCTTAACCTAGTGCTTGACATAAGAACCCCAAGGAACTCTTAGGCTGACTTGCAATATAAATTTTTTTCTTACTAAGTCATTTAATAAAAGCACGTCTTGGTTAAAAATCACCACAATGCTTTCAATAACCCCAATGCAAAAGGAAGAAAAGAAAACTTCCCTGAGCTGACATTAAAATCAAATTAGGGGTGTTATTCATAACAGTGAATCTAAGGAATGGTTTCCCTCTTGGTGAGAGAACAAGATGAGTATCAGAACACAAGCATGCACACACCATTCACAGATACTCTGTTTACTGTTGGCTGTGAAACTCTGGAGACTAGAGGCAAAAGTATCAGTGCCATTGACTAGAAACATAAGTGGCTGCTCTGTGGTGGGCACGACTGTCTGCAGCTCCAGCACAGTGCTCATGCCAATGGTTATTTTTATTTTGTAGCCTCCCTAACATAGCCCAGGTTCCAAATGCAATAGATGACTCTTGACTGTAGAAACAAATTGCCAGCTGTCTCCTAAAGGACAACCTCATTTAGTGGAAGGCAAATGCTAGCACAGAACAAAAGTAAACAAAGATGGGTACATATGCTCCAGTTTTCAAACTGAAAAGTGACAGCGAGGAGAGAAGCAGAGGAGGGAAAAGATTAAACATGAAGAACAGCTGCCACCAATAGCAAACGCTCTGACTATTCAACCCGTCTAATAACACAGTGCAGCAAGAATGCCAATTAAAAGAGTTGGTGTGGAGATTCAGACCCAGAGATCTTAAAGCTAAGGAAGCCAGAGGAGTCCAGCCAGTCCACCTCCCACCAGAGAGAGCTGCTCTGAACGCCAATGGGGTGTGAGCAAAGCGCTTTGTAAACCACCATGTTCTGTAGATACACTTGGTACTGCGGGTATCCCGAAAATATTTCTATTCTTCTTTTAGTTGTATTTTTATCAAATGCATTGATTGCACCTGCATTCATTCATTCTCAATACACAGAATTGTAAATTGGTATTGTTTTACTTTTTATTTCCTCAAAAATCTTCAAACAGAATATGCTGCCCAAATTAAATATCTTGTAGGCACAGCACATGAATGGAATATGTAATTTGGAGGAGAATGAAACATGAACAAAGCCCACACCCTTTCATGTCTTACAAACACATCTGTAGAATGTCACTCCAGCCCATTAAAATGCTTACATGTCCTGGGAGTCCCTCTGTCTTCAGAGAAGCAAGCACTCATTAAAGGTTAGAGCAGGATGAGGAAAGGGAATAACTGGCCTTTCCTGACAAAGGAGGAGGGCCTGGTGATGTGCTTTCAGTGGGCTGAACTTAAAAGGGGCTTTGAAAGGGTCACAGGGAGGGCCTGGTGAGAAGCTGCATCGGCTGACTTCACCACCTACCTTAAAAGGCTTACTTCCTCCAGTTGAAAGCTGAAGTGGCCCACCACAGCTGGTAAGCCCCTTCAACAAAGAGAACTTCCAGAGTGACCTCAGGGTGCCCTTCAACAATGCATCCTCCCAAACTGACGAGCACCATGGGAAATGTAGCCAAGAACACCTTTACACTTTATCGTTTATTTCAAGTTTTCTTATAATTTTAGTAGGCCTACATATGTGGATGTAATTTAATTTTAAAGTATTTGAGAAATACATTTAGTCCAGTTGCTCCTGAAAAAAAGGGGGAAAAAGGTAATTTCTCCATTTTACAGATGCTTCCAGAACTGTCTGAAGATGGATTAATCTACAGTTACTCAGCTGCAGAATATTGCTCCTACTCCTCAGCCTTTGTCTAGGAACGATTTCATCCATTAGAGCTGTAGCAATTCCCCCCACCTGCTCTACGGAGCTGACTTAATGGGAGTGCATTCTTATACAAAGCTTTCCTGTCTGGGGGACACAGTCCGACTGTTAACACCACAGCAGTGTCACACAGAACCTGCAGCAGGGGAAGAAAGAAGCAGGGTACTGAGTGGGAAGTCAACAAACTGGTTTCAAGGGCACCACGGTGGGGTTTAAATTTATTCCTAGACGAGACTTTAAAGTTCAAAGTCTGTGGACACTAGCATTAACAATTTTCTTTCTCAAAATGTCTACAAACCAGAGAACTAGTGATGTCATGGTATAGGACAATGGTAGTGTTATGGAACAGAATACTTGTTGAAACTATGTAAAGATGTGTTATATTTGTTTATGCTGCATTTGTTTAACTAGGCAAAGATGTATTATATTTGTTTATGCTGCATTTGTTCAACTATGTAAAGATGTGCTGCATACCGTGCCTGCCTAGGACAACCTGATTCATCTAATAAAAAACTGAATGGCCAATAGCTAGGCAGGAGTGGGACAGGCAGGGCTGGTGGGCAGAGAGAATGAGGAGGAGGAGGAATCTAGGCCTGGAGGAGAATGACAGAGAAAGAGAGAGAGATGCCCAGGGCCAGACAGACAGACATAGAGGAAGCAGAAAAGTAGGACATACAGAATGAAAGAAAGGTAAAAAGCCCCCAGGCAAAATGTAGATGAAGAGAAACAGGATAATGTACGTTCTAAGAGGTAGTGGGACAAGCCTCAACTAAGGCCCAACATTCACAACTAATAAGAAGTCTCTGTGTCATGATTTGAGGGCTGGTGGTCCAAGAAAATCTGCTACATGGTAGTGTTATTATCTTCCTACTAAGCACAGAACTGTGTATCATTTAAAAACTTACTTCAATACCTCCTCTCTCCACTTGCCTTCACAAAGGAAAAGATAAGCATGGAAAGAGAGTCCTTGCATTGAACAGAGACGGCAGACATCATGCCTCTTGTTCTGGTCTAGACAGGATGAGCAATGGAGACTCGAGGTACAGGCTTAGGACACTGAGCCCGCCCCTCGCCATTTCCTCCAGGCTTCAGATATATGAAAAGTACACAATAAATCAGAAAGTACTTCTTCATGTACCAGAAATTAAAAATGGAAGCAGAGGGTGGATCAGTGTGCACTGTCCTCACAATACAGTTTCAAAGATAATTGGTAATGTTTCTCCTTTCTCCAAAGAAGTGAGGGTTAAATATAGTTGCTCTGTACAGAGACGGACGATCTTCAGGATGTGTAAATTATACATTACAGTTACATAACAGTCTAAATCACAGTCATCAACAAAAGGAAATTTGGCACAATTTGTGAATTTTTATGATTCTAGCTCATAAGCAGAGCCTCAAAAAGCAGGGGAAAAAAGCCTTACCTTGAATCAGCCACTCAAGTAATCTTGAAGTGTCCAAGGCAAGTGAAAGGGGAAGGCACTCATAGGCAGACAAGAAAACGGAAGCCAGAGCAGGGGACCTTTGTTTCCATGTGGTACATCAATTTAGTAACATAAACAACACTCAGCCATCCCACAAATTAAAAAAAAAAAAAGTAGATTCAACAACCCAGGCCAACAGACTTAAGGTGGCTATCTCTAGATTAAATAGAGTCACCACAGTTATGTGAAGGAACACAGGCCCTTTCAGAATATGTAAAAAAAATCTGAGTAGCTCAAACCAGGGCCTAGAAAGGAACTCCCACACCTCCTAAGCAGCTCAAAGAGCCACCTAGCCCCCACACCAGTGCCATCTAGTGTGGGCATTTCGGAGCCAGTCAAAAGCATTCAGCTGGCAACATGCTGGGAATGTCCAAACGCTCTGTCTCCTCAGGCCGGCTCGATGCAGCCAATTACCATTCATCTCTGGCGAGCTCATCCTTTAATCTCCCACCCAGAAACAGCTGCCATTGCTCTGTAACATCTATTCAGCAGTCACAGTGATCTGATAAAGAACATTAATGGGAAAAACAAAGAGATATTCAAGCAAAGAAAATAGAAGTCATGTATGAAGTATCAGAGAGCAGACCAACCCAGAACATTCTCCCCTTCATTCCATTGGACTGTGCTTCTACCATCAATTCAGCACAACTTCTTTCACTGACACTAAATAAAAAGCAAAAACCGCTCTCTTTGAAACGAAGTTGGCCTTGTAAGAACTTTCAGAATTCAAAGCCAACACTCAAGGGACTTCCAAGTGTCTAGCACGCCAAAGAGTCCATCAATCCTGATAACCTGGAGAGAACAGACAACCTAGCGTGCCCAGAGCCACTTTACTCCACCTCAGTCATATTTCAGAATGACTTCAAGGAGTCGATGTTGACCCAGATCCACAAGCAGTATGATTTGTGAGCTCTGGAATGCTGCCAATCCTTCTGACAGGAGATTCCCAGACCAAAGCAAAGTACACCTGCATGGCAAATAGGGTGAAGAGCTCTACCACCACGTAGAGCTTCGGATAACAAAGCAGTGGCTAGCCTGCTCTGTGAATAGAGTATTTCCTTGCTAATTAAATACCAAAATAACCTGAAAAAGCCAAAACTAAAATCCTCTCAAGGATCTGCCCCCTTTTCCTACCCTTCTTGCTTACTTCCTTGCTTCTCCTTTTGTCTTAGTTGGAATCTATTCGTTATTTTGGATTTGGATGACTACCATATGGAAGAGCATAGGATCTAGCACCTTGAGTAGCCTAAAAGAGAGAGCTAAAAGGCTCTGGTTGGAAGCACAAAGGGAGTTTGTTCCCTGCAACTCTCCCTCAACTAGGAACAGGAGAGGAAGGAGAAGGAAATCGGGTAGATAAATTCCTCATCTTCTCTTGCCCAAAGACAGCTCTGTTCATTTCCTCTCTTCACAATCCTTCCGAAAGCCACACCTGCTGAGGGACGTGCTATGTCTCCTTA
Source organism: Peromyscus californicus insignis (assembly GCF_007827085.1). Taxonomy (NCBI): domain Eukaryota; kingdom Metazoa; phylum Chordata; class Mammalia; order Rodentia; family Cricetidae; genus Peromyscus; species Peromyscus californicus. The sequence continues at coordinate 7,262,856 of NW_026294491.1, forward strand.
CAGACGGGTGTGAAGCCAACCCTAGCTCGGTAATACACTCACGTGTCTTCACACCCTTCCCGGCTTCACTTCCTTTTGTCCAGACTCTTACAAACTTGGACTTGGACGTCTCAAAGAAAGCATCAATATCTTAATCTTTGCCTCAGGCTGCTTTCCAGAGAACCCAGAATTGAGCCTTGGTTTAGAGGAATTCATCCTTGATGAAATTAACAAGAAATCATTAAAATGTACAGTTCCAAACTATAAGAGTCAAAATGACAAATCCTCAGAAAAAGTAAGGAGACTAAGTATCAGGAACCTAAACAGACCAGGACTGACACATCAAATGTCACAAAGACGCTGAGAATTACACAGAGTCTAAGACAAGCCACTAGCACCAACTTCAGAGAACAATGTCAGGTACTCTCACTGAGGAACAACGCTGAGCTGGGACCAAAGTCCACAGGCAGAATGCCTGCTTAGCATGCACGTGGCCCTAGGTGTGACCCCAAATACCCCAAACATCTAAACAAACAATTACATACAATGTGAAAGATGGTATCTGCTGCCCATAGAGTTTTCATTCTTTCTAACAAACCTTGATAGTACTACTGTCCTCACCATAAAGGGGGTGGGGTTGTATCCCCTGGTCAGGTGAAAAATCGTCAACAATCATCACTATGATTCTTCACTGGGGACTAGCTATAGGGTTGGTAACTTCAACTAGTACTAGCCAATGATCTACAGCAATCTCCAAGGGGCTTCTGGGAAAGGCTCCTTAGCGCTTCAGAAAAATGAAAAGATCCTCTCATGATTTCTGGGCTCATGTATCAGTTACCTTGTGGCCACAAAAAGATTCAGTTAGGGCAAACCTCAGATCATAATTATGACAGAATCTAAGCATAGAAAAACCCTACATCCTTTACAACATCATTAAGCCACCAAATTAAACCAGTCAGGAAGCAGGCCAATCTCTGAGTTTCTACCTAAATATGTCTACTTCCTTATTATTTTTAGTCTTTGAGTCACAATTTTCTCTTACTTGCAGCTAAAGGCATCTTCAATAACTACATAAAGCACCTAACTGGCTAGAGAACATCTGAACACCTATAATTGTGTCATGCAAGGAGTAAGATTAGATTTGAAATTAACTGGTCTTTACCCATAAGAACTTACCGTCTAGTTTTTTAAACTTTTAGGTCAAACGGAGAAAACTGACACCTCAATTGCAAAGAAGGGTAACACAAGAAGTGCGGACAACGTCTGAGGCTGCACTCCAGAGGAGACGGACACTGATAGGCATGCTTTTTGAAGAACACTAGATTCAGTTATTTCAACTGAGAAAGAAGCTCTCTAGGAAGCAACACAGGTCTGCCTGTCCAGTTCAGCACATCAGCATGTAAAAAGGAGGTTTCTTTTACTCTTAATGGGTGGTAGACTAGATAAAGCAATTCCTTCAAAAACAAAAACTTAAGATCATAAAAAGTGAGTCTTCCAAGTTTAGCTATACAATATGAGAATTCATGAAAAATCAGTAACTATATACTGCATCCCTGCCATTTCACCAACTATGGAAGCCACAACCTGCTTTTTCACCTAAGTGAGGCAAAGGTTGTTGCTATTGCTTAGACCAGGCTGCACACTAGTATACAAGGTAATAACAAAAACTGTGGACAAAGAAAGATGGCCACTGTAGCGTGGGCTTGAAAAACCACCATGCAGACTAGTCAATAAGAAATCAGTGAAAGGGGCTGGAGAGATGGCTCAGTGGTTAAGAGCACTGGCTGCTCTTCCACAGGACCTGAGTTCAATTCCCAGCACCCACATGGCAGCTCAAACTGTCTGTAACTCCAGTTCCAGGAGATCTGACACCTTTACACCAATGCTCATAAAATAAAGTTAAATAAATTTTTAAAAAGTAACACAATAAAAAGAAACCAGTAAAAATGTTGCAGTGTAACTGACTTATAACAGCAAATACTCTAAAATCTTAAATAGCAATCACCCAACCCCCCAATGTATATGCATATTATGCATAGACACATACACATATATCATATTCATTGTTGATCTAAATTTTAAAAAACAATAAATTACACAAGAGGCTGGGGATATGGCTCAGTTAGAAGGCTCCTTGTCTACCACGCTGAGTCATGGATTCATTCTGGGTTCAAAGCTAAGCACCACATAAAATCAGGGGTGGCGGCACATGCCTACAGCTTCAGCACAGGCCAGTGGAGACAGGAGGTTCCAGATTCAAGGCACCCCTCAGGTGCACTAAGCATGAGGACAAACTGCAGTGCTCCTGAGACCCTGTCTCCAAGAACAAATTGTATGAAAACACACAAAATTTTCAGCCTTGGCTATCTCTCAGCTGAAGACAATTGTTTTGTTTTGCTGTTGTTGTTTGAGACAGGGTCTCTCTATGTATCCCTGACTGGCCTAGCATTCCCAAAGATCCACCCATTTCTGTCTTGAAAGTCCTGAGATTAAAGGCAAGCACCGCCCTACCTGGCTTATAATTTTGTTCAAATTTATACTAAATTTTCTCCAATAAACACATATAACTTTTAGGAAAAAAATAAAGTGGTTTTTAAAATATGCACTACTATCAAAGGTTTAAACGTATATATTAGTGCTGATGTGTGGCTTGGTGTATGTTAAGGCCTAAGGCTCCATACAAAAACAAAAACAAAAGAAAATTAGTTGTTTTGCTGACTTCCCATCCCATATGATCAAAATGCTTATATATGCCTTGACTTTTCCATTAATTTCCAAAAGAAACAGAAGCTCAAAGGTTAAGATCATGCCTTGTAACAACAAACACCTGCTTTTGCCCTTTAATAAATATATACACGGAACAAATTGGTGCATCTTTTGTGTTTTGATGTCTTCATTTACAAACTGTAGATAGAAATAATACCTCCAAGTTTGAAAGACAAATGAGAGCTATCCACAAACACGTCAGCACAGTGCTTCCTACACAGCACTGTCATTATCATCCTGCCCGACCGTCCCCCATCTACTTCTACATTCAGATGGTACGCCTGTCTGGCCTCGCTCCTCTCAGCCTTACTTTTCCAGACTGTTCCCAAATAGCTGCCAGATGAAGGCTCCCACTTACTGCTCAAGAATGTGCTCCCTTCCTCTGAAGCAAAGCCTGTGGGCTCTAAACACCCTTCGCACCTCTCCAGCCAATTCATTCCACTTTCCCCTCCAGTTCTCACTCATTCCTCCTCTCTCTTCCTCTTCGTCCCCCTTCCCCTGCCTCCTCTTTCCTTCCCTCCCCCTTCCTGAATACATATCTACTTTTCTAAACCTTCATTTGGATCTAAGACAGCCATCTGGTATTTATTCTTCCACTCATCTACCCCTAGACAAGTCTACTCACATCTACTCTTCAGAAACCAAAGACAACAATCCAGCTTCCCATATCTTCCTGACATTCTGCCTACCAAGATTACTATCATTTCCTACCACCAGATCCAATTGATCCCTGTTTGGAGCCTTACTAGGTGGGTTCTTCTCTCTAGTTAAGCATTTCAAAACCCATGATGAGGAAGGGACTCCACTGCGATCAAAAGGGTTCATTTACCCCTTCTTCCTTTCTCCTTCCTCCTCCTCTCTCCTCCCCTCTCTGTCCATCTCTGAAGCAGACTGGCAGTGTCTAAGGACAGTTAGCTGGTGTTATCTGGACAGAGTCTGGATGGATCAAACCCTCAGAAGTGACCTAACACTTTGGTGATCCTCATTTAATACCGACAGACACACTAAAAGGATTTATTAATTTACAGTCATATTTTGTCACAATATGACTAAAAAAGCACACAGACTAACATCATCAGCACAGTGTATCCTTAATAGTTAAACTACTTCAATACAAAACGAACCCAGAATTGGAAATTATTTCCCTAGGGAATTACTATAATCCCTAATCACTTATTTTCCATTGTTAAGAAATAACTTTCACAGAAATTGGAATATTTACAAATTTGTGGTTGCTGTATATTTTTTCTGTGCATAGAGTACTATATGGAAATCAAGAGAGTCATGTGACCCCAAGAAACAATGCTACGGACAGTGCAAACAAGCAAGCCCCTGTAAAGAGCCTCCTGTGCTCTCCCTCACTTCATTCCGGAATCCTTTTCTCCTCCACAATGGCCAAAAGACCCTTGGAGGAAGCATCTCTGTGATATGTAAATATCCATGGGGCAGGGACCAGTCTACCTACTTCTGCTGATTCTGCAGATCTAATATACCAAGTTCACCCTTCCTTCTACAAGGACGAGCATCCCTCTCTAATTTCTTCCTATTTTTGAGAGGTAGGGAGAGATTGGGTAGAGTTAGGGAAAGTACTTCACACACTGGCAACATGACATTGAATTTTGTCATACACAAACATTAGATACATGACAGAGAAACAGACCTCCATGTTTTCATTTTTCCCCTTTAGCAAATTTTAGCTGATATGAGACTACCAAACTTGAGACATTTCCCAGCATCCCTGGTACAGTAGGAAGCTATTTTTCCACCACTGGAATGTAAGTGGTAGTGATGGACCACACTTGCAAGCCTTGGTCTTGGGAGTCATATCTAGGGGAAACAGAGCCATGACCACCTTGCAGTCAGGGTCATAAAGGAAAGCATGCCCCAGCAGCCTCAGACTGGGGAGAAAAAAACAGTCACTGCATCATCTGGGGTAATGGCTTAGTCCATGGCCATATTCATACATATAGAGATGAAACCTAAAAGTACTCATTGGAAGTACAATACTGAAGTAACCATTTGACAGAAGAAAAACAAAATCTTCCAACATAGTGCAAATCTACTCCTGCACACTTGATTTTCTAGGAAGTCATTAGCTTCCTACAATAAAAGTAATGGTTGAACCCAAAGTATTAAACCCAAGAGACAAAACTGCAAATTACTTTAGGGAAATTAAGTGGTTTCTGAGGAACATGTACATCGTCAACATTAATAATAAAAGGCAAGTGGGAGTGGGAGAAACGATAAAATTATTCATTTTAACTCTAAATGATCTTAACTCTAAATCCAAGTATAATCTAGGAGTGATAGGTACTAGCTACATAACATCCTTGTAACGTTCCTTATTATATCAACTAGAGAAACCTCAAATTCTTATCTACAGCAGTTTTTAATGTAAATTTACTAAGTCGACAGCCCTTCGCTTACTATTTTTAATTACTTGTTCTACATTTAACTGCCAACCACTAGTTAACATTTATTCATGCTTATAATTTAGTTCAACCCAATGCGATCATCCTCAGACTTATTACATATACTGATCCCTCCAACCACACAAACTCAGAGCTAACACTAATAACCAAGACGGGGAGATTGAACATAAGGAATCTGAATCTCTGCTGTCTGAATTCTCTAGTGCAGTTTGTGTTTAAAACCAGATGACCGATTCTGTTCAAGAATTAAATCGCCATGTCCAACCATTGATTATGTATGCTAGCCAATCCTACACGACCAAAAACAATTCACAGATCACTTCTAACTGGGCTTGTAAATGCTTTGTTTTTTAAGATATTCATAGAGATTTCTTAGAGAAATAGGAAAAATGATGTACACTCCTGGGATCAAGGCAAATAGTGGAATCAATTCATGTTGGGTCTTAATACCAACCACAAACAAAATGGGACACTGAGCAACAATCTGTGACATTTGGCACTAAGTATTAACAATGAAATATGAAACAATCCATGTTAGGCTCTACCTGGATCACTCAGGTCACCAGAGAGAAACTGTATTCTCGTAGTGTTCACAAGCTCAGGAAAATGCGTATGTCTAGAAACTCCTAAGAGGTTGGAGTGCCAGCCTTAAAGGTTTCTCATAAGATGAAGGACAGTGATGCTGACACGATGGTGCTTTCTAACTAAACGTTAGGGGTTTGCAGCCAGGCATGGTGTGCACGCCTGCAATCTCAGCATCTAGCTGAGGTCAAACAAGGCTAACATACTAAGTCCTTGTCTCAGAAAAGCAAAACAAAAAGGGAAGGTTTTCCATTAGTACCAATAATGAAGAGGACATGTGAGTTCAGAACATTTGCATATACAGTCCAAATTGTAAAGTGAAATGAAATAGGAATCAACAGAAGCACAGGCAACAAGAAGAACACTAAAGCAAGACCATTCTTGTGCCAACGTGTCAAGCAACCTCCAGCCAAGTCTCATCTTTTGATTTTTTTTTTCCAGTACCCAATAAACTGCTGATGTTTTAGTTGGGTTAGGTGGTAATACCCATGTTGGAGGCTCAATAAGTTACTATAAAATGTCCCACAGCAGGGCCCATTTTATGGATTAGGCTAGTAATCCATGAGCCATATTCTTTATAAATAGGTTGATGTTACAATAAACTTTATTGTGTTACAACAGATTCATTGATGTACAGTGTGTTATGCACTCACAAATCCCAAACCTATAAAGCATTTATTTTTATTTAAGACTTACAAAAACATGTCCATCTTAAGACACCTCTGGGCACTCATGTATAAAAGCACATACAAAACCTTAGCAAGGAGGAAAGACCGGTTCTGTTCAGATTTTCTTTTGTCCTTTTTAAAGCACTAAACAAAAGCAGTGTGCCTTACACCTGAAGGTCAACCCAAAAGGCTGACTTTATAAAGACTCAGAAAATGAAAAGTCCAGCTCAAGAAAATACTGCTGTCTACGGACACCAAAGACTTAAGCCAACTAGCAGGACAGCATCAGCGGTGCCTCCCTGGAGGCCAGTGTTAAAGATACCTAAGGCTTAAGTCTAAATGAAAGAACAAAGTCCCTACTCTGAATTGAACTCAAAAGCAAAGCAGAGCTATGATGGCTCCTGTAGAGCTCTATGCTGCCAGCCACTAACACTACATCACCTTCCTGGGAACTACATTGAGTGAGGCCTTCTCTTTCATATACGTTCACAGCTAGAGCAGAAGGACAGCAAGTCAAGAAAACACAAAAGCTATCACAAAGCCAGACAGAAGTGAAATGGCAAACAGAAATTAATGACAATGTTTCTGGCATTATGAAATCATGGAAGGATTCAGACAGTGAAATGCATAGTATTCATATTTATTCTAATTTTATGTCTAAGTCCCTCACCCTCCAAAGAAAAGCATGGAAACTTTTAACAATGAGTATCAAAATAGAGTATGTAAGTACATACTACTACTGAAAACAGACCATAGCTTTTCTGTTTAGTTTGGGTTTACAATTACATCACCTATTTTCATGCAACGACTTGCACATAGTAAGTATAAGCAAATATTTGAGTAGATGAGGGAAAAAGCAGAAATAAGAGCAGAAAGCAGGGAATTCCAACAAGAGGGAATTCTGAAACTGGAGTATGGACAAAGAAGTCAACAATAAAACTTTCATCCTGGGACTGACCACACCTCAAAATAACCATCAGGTACTAATCAAAGCCCTGTGCAGGCTGACATAAAACCAGCTGCTTTCTCTGGGTGTGTATGAGTAGAAACCCTGGGTTTCCAGAATTACCATGCTTACTAGAAAACAAATAAGATAAATATTTATTTTCTCATGTAGGAAACTTGTATCAACTGAACTAAATGTTTAAGTGTAAGTTTATATAGAAAGGGTAGAAGAGAAAGGAGGAGAGATGTTTATCTAGAGTTAAGGCATGGCACTAAGGCTGGACACATGGCCTTCTCTCTCAATAGTGAATCTCATCTAGCCCACAGCTTCAACCATTATATGTCACTGATCCCCAATTTATATTCCAACCAAATCCTTTCGAGTATCCTCATCTCTCTGGAAATCCCCATGTGCATGTTTATAAGCATCTTAACCTTGTTCAGCTCCAACACTACATGTGTGGTCTTCAACATGCATAGAATCTTCTTCCTCCTAACTGCTGTCTCTGCATTACCAGGTTCACGCCAGGAAACCAGCATCGAGGTAAGGTGTGCACGTTCCTCCCATCCTGTCTCTGACATTCCTGTTTGTGTTCCCTTTTCTGAAGTGTATCTTAATCCCCTCTGCTTTTCTGCTGCTGTCCTCCTCGTCCAGGCACTGCCCAGTGTCCTCTCTAGGACCCGAGCACACCATCACCGCTGTCCTCTTAGCCCACAGCACTTCACAAGGCTGCTTCCAATGCTTGCTTCTACTTAAACCGAAGCATGTAACAAAACCCTGGATTCCTGGCGTCTCTTGGAAGGTTACCGGAGCTGGCAGTATGGGCATGAGATTCCCTTTGGCCTACCTGGATGGACTCAGGAGGGCTTCTACGGGCTCTGTTCTGTTTGTCACTGCTCGATTGTTCCTTCAACATTTAGGGCGTTTATTAACACAGTCCCAATAGTATTTGGTTTAAATAAGCCTCACCCATAATCTTATGCAAGCTGGCCACTGAAAGCACATGTGTTTTGGAGTCCCCTTCTGAACAAGTTCCTACGTAAAATCTTTTTTCTCGGGAGGGGAGGGGAGGGGGTTTGAGACAGGGTTTCTCTTTGTAACAGCCCTAGCTGTCCTGGAACTAGCTCTGTAGACCAGGCTGACCCTGAACTCACAGAGATCCTCCTGCCTCTGCCTCCTGAGTGCTGGGATTAAGTAAAGGCTTGTACCACCACCGCCCGGCCCTATGTAAAATCTTAATCAGATCATATCACGTCCCTAGTTAAACCCACAAATAACTAATGACTTCACAGTCTGAGCTCTTTTTAAAGAATTTGTAGCTTGGTCTATATGTAAGGCTCCTAGCAGTGAAATCAGGACTTGTCCCTGGCACTTAGCTGGCTTTGGGGAACCTGTTCCCCATGCTGGATTACCTTGCTCAGCCTTCATACAGGGGGAGGAGCTCGGTCCTGCCTCAACTTGATGTGCCATGCTTTGTTCAAACCCGTGAGAAGTCTGCCTCTTTCTAAATGGAGATGGAGGAAGAGAGGATAGATGGGGAGGAAGGGAGGTGGGAGTTGGGGGGGGGGGCAGAAGGAAAGGAGGGAGAGAAACTGTGGTCAGTATGTAAAATAAAAGAATGTCAATAAAAAAGAACAAGAGTTTGTGGGTGGGTGGGTGGGAGAGAGGAGAGAGAGAGAGAGGGAGAGAGGGAGAGAGGGAGGGAGAGGGAGAAGGAGAGAGGGAGAGGGAGAAGGAGAGAGAGGGGAAGTGAGAGAGAGAGAGAGAGGAAAGAAGGGAGGAAAGGAGGGAGGAAAGGAGGGAGGAAAGGAGGGAGGGCGAGCATGTGTGCATACACATGGAGAGGCATTCGATCTCTCAGAGTTGAGGTTATGGACATTCGGGGAACACTTGGTTTGGTATGTGGGTGGGGAGATCCAAACTCCAGCCTTCCTGATTTCACAGCAAGCACTGTCAACTGCTGAGCCAGCCGGCCAGGCCCTAAAATCTAAACTTCTACACATGGCATCTCTCCCGTCTCTCCCGTCTCTCCCGTCTCTCCCCTCAGAAAGGCCCGCCCCTCTGTAACTCCCATGCTCCCTCTGGACTGGCCTTCTTTCTCAGTCTTCTTCCCAAGCTTGGAAGGCTTTTCCATCTCTGACAGTCAGTGCGATCAACTCAAAGAGAATCTAGAACCAGGCAGAAGGGGCTCTGGAAAGCCTAGGGGTGATTATCTTGATTGTGTTCATTCATTTGGAGAGACTGTGGGTCCAGCTTCTCTAGGTGGGGAGGCTGAACTGTGTAAGTAGAGAAAGCGAGCAGAGTGCTAGCATGCCCATGTCCAGCATTCTGTTCTTCCAACTTGAGACTGTAACGAGCTCAGCTGCTTCATGCTCCTGCCTCCTTGACTCCCTGCCATGATAAACTGTACTTAAACAGCTGGAAGAAGTCCTCTCCCTTAGGCTGTGTTTCTCAGGGTTATTCTATCACAGCAATAGCTACAGCATGATCCAAATGTCTGGCTCCTCCCAGTCATCCAGGTGTCAGCTGAAATGGTAACTTCTGTAAAGGGCGGACCTAACTACAGAACCTAAAGCAGTCCTTGCCTGACTATAACCTGCCTTCATTTTCTATCCCCTTGTCTTATTGTCTCCATAGTCATCACTGCTCTTCAACTTCCCTTTCCTGCTTACCTGCTGTATATAGCACCCCTCTAAAAAGTAAACTCCATGACAGCAGGGAACACACACTTAGCTGTTTATTTGTTAGTGATTAAGTACTCAGTAATAAATGGTAAATGTGTTACCAAATAAGCAATGCACCACCCTAACACCTCTTATAGCAGGCTCCTGCAGCAGGCTCAGTCAACCCTGAACACTAACTCCAGTTAATTTAGTTCTTACAATCTGGAGGTTAGCCAGGTCTTTTGCAGATTGGGGTGCAAAATGACAGAATTCATTATTCATTCATCCACTACAATTTTGACTTTGGTCAAGGTGCTTGGTTCAAATACCCCCCAAAATTCTTTCTTGAAGCAGTTCACAATCTAATAAGGCAGGACAAATAAACAAAGCAAGTTATATACTAGATTAGCTGGTAGAAACTAAAGAAAACGTATTGTGAGTGTGTTTCTGTGAGCTGTGTTCACTACACTTATCAACAAGGTGGTCATGAAAGGGTCCACTGAGCAAGGAACTGCAAAGAATGAAATGGGAGGCAGACAGCAAACATAAGAAGGGCTTTGAGAAAGCAGCAGATCTGGGCTAGGACAGCAGGAGCCAGTGGGGCTCAAGTGGGTGAGGGGAGAGAGTTGTAGGTGGTAAAGCCTGAGAGGGAAAGGGGTCACATTATAGTCAAGGAATCTGGCTTCTGTCTTGAATTAGATAGAGCATGATGGGATGGTTTTATACGGCTCCCGCCTGGTGTTTTATAAAAGAAACACTTTCTGGCTATGATGGTGATGGTTAGTGGTGAGTGGTGGTGGTGAATGGTGGTGGGTGGTGGTGGTGGTGGTTACATAACCTTTGAAAATACTTAGAGCCACTGAATTGCAGAGAAGAAAAGATTAAATGCTATGATTTAATGTGAGTTATATTTTAATAATAACATAAACAATCAAACAACAATTTTTAAAAACCCACAAAAGATCTCAGAAATCAAGAGGAGACCAAAGGAGTATTAAGATTAGAAGCAGGAAGACAGACAGGTATGAGACCATTGCAATAATCTGAGAGAGGGTGGCCTGGATCAGAGAAGTGGCAGTGGTATGGGGAAGTTGTTTCAGCATGTTGAAGGCAGGGCCAACAAGGTTTGCCATGAGCTGTGGTCCACAAGGAAAAAAAGGAAGTAAGATGGCATGAACACTGTGGTTCTGATGTTCCTAATACAGATGTTGTTCTCTCACACTAGTCCTCCTCCTTCCTGTCAGAATACTGACAGGGGGCTGGAAGTGGAGAAGAATTGGGTCTTCAGAGAGAAGCCTGAGGACAAAGCAACATACCACAGATGTGAGAGTGAAAAGAGGAACAGCTGGCTCCTGAAAGCACTGCTCAGTTCCATAATGCCAACCTGAGAGCAACAAGCATCCCAAACATTTTACCCAAATTCCCTGTGATTTGTACCAAAACTCATTCCTAATTACATACATGGCAATTGTTTTAGTCATTTAACCATTTCAAGTGTATAATTCAGTGACATCAGTTAACTCATCACTACCACTCTCCATTTCTAAAACATCTGTACCCATAAACAAATACCAATGCCCACCTTCCCCCATCTCTGCCAAACCTCTACTGCCCTTTCAACCCCTAGAAATCTAAGTATAGCATGTAAATGTAACTGTGAAACTATCTGTCCTTTCATGTGACGGAGTCCACTCAGTATGTTTTCAAAGTTCATTTACACAGCATGCATCTGGATCTCATTTCTTTTTAAGGTACAATACTAACACCTCACTATTTAGAGAGTCCACATTGCGTTTGTGCACACACCTGTTGATGGACATTTCCCCCTTTGGCCATGTGAACACTGACATGCAAGCGTCTGTCTGGGTCTCTGCTTTCAGCTCTCTGTGGGATACACCAGGAAGTAGAATTGCTGGATCCTATGTGATTCCATGCACACCTTGAACTGCACAACTGTCCACAGCAGCAGCTGTAACCATGCTGTGCTCCTACTGGCGATGCACAAGGGTTCTGTTTGTCTACACGCTGCCAACACTTACTTTCTGGTTTCTGGGTTTTGTTTTTCTTTTTTCTTTTCCTTGCTTTGGTCACAGTCATCCTAATGGCCGTCAAGTGGTTTTTCACTGTGGTTTGTAGTTGCATTTTCTAATGCCTAATGATGCTGGTCATCTGTCATATATTTAGAAGCTATTTATACACCTCCTTCTGGAGAGATTCTACTCAAGGGTTTTGTTATTATCTTTGAAGAATGTCACCTAGTAAATATTCTCTAATAGGTCCCGTTATCAGAAATAAAGTTCAAACTGGGTAACATCATCATCCTCAGATCTGCCCTCAGTTCACTACTTCAACCTCCTTTTGGACCTCCCCCTCTGGCCGGCTTGTTCCACAAACACTGCACACTTCTCGGCTTCTCTCGGTCCTGGGAACCCATCAAGCTCCTTCTCTTGCTGAGGGCTCCACATAAGTCGCTGCTCTTGTGCCTCTTTTCTCCTCTCCTTGAATCCTCCTGTCTTCTTCGGTCTCCATGGTGACACTAGTGCTCTTTTGAAAAGATCTTCCAGGATCTCACAACAAATCCCAAACTTCTCTTACACAGCACTTATCATCACATGGTAAGTTGAAGAACTATCTCTGTGACTGTAATGGAAACTGGTCTTGCTATCATATTGCCTAGAATGTTTCAGGCTTTCAAGAAATCTATATTAAATGAATATATGAATCAAGGACCCCCGCTCTCCCCCCACACACCTTTGTGAAAAAGCTGCTAAATTCTAAGGGTTATTTTGTCTGATATTCTGCTTTTAAATTTCTAGCCACAAGATTATATTTTAAAATTTGTAGTATAAACTATATAAAATACTAATAGATTTTGTTTAATTTCCACAAGTGCTTGCTTCCATGTATATCTATGCACCACATACGTGCCTGGTGAACAAGGAAGCCAGAAGAGGCAGTGGATTCCTGGAACTAGAGTTATAGATACATGGCTATGAGCCACTGTGGTGGTTTGAAAGAAAATGCCCCCAAGGGAGGGGCACTATTCGGAGGTGTGGCCTTGTTGGAGGAAGTGCGTCACTGTGGGGGCGGGCTTTGAGGTCTTTCTTGCAAACTATCACTCAGTGTGACAGTCAGTCTTATTTCTTGTTGCCTCCGAGTCAAGATGTAGCGCACTCAGCTCCAGCACCACATCTGCCTGCAGGCCGTCATGCTCCCTGTCATGATGATAATGGACTGAGCCTCTGAAACTGTAAGCTACCACCTCAATTAAATGTTTCCTTTATGAGTGTTGCCATGGTCATGGTGTCTCTTCACAGCAATAAAAACCTAACTGAGACAGCCACCATGTGAGTGCTGGGAACCAAACTTGGGTCTTGAGCAAGAGCAGGCCATGCTCTTAGCCACTGAACCATCTCTCCAGGCTAGACTTTTAGTTTTGATATTCATTTAGTTATCCATGATTCAACAATGTTTCTTTGCAGCAAATCTGTAAGTATACTATCCTCTAGAAACACATCAAAAACATTTATGTTTTATTTTCAGTAAGGAGTGATAGAATTATTTCAATTTCACTCACCAAAATAGTATAGATTTTCCTGGCTGAAACGATTCATTTCCCTCTCATTTACACACTTATCTGTGAAGGCAGCATGAGGTGTGCCATAGGAATCATCTCTCTTCGAAGCCCATTATGTATGCTTTGTAATTTACTGGAAATTGAAATGATCAGTAATCATTTCTTCCTATTCTCTTGTCAGGCTAGAGTCCTTTTTCTTTCTTTTCTTTTTTTTTAAAGAGCTTTCTTTTCCGGTTTTACCCAACATATTTTTAAAAGTCATTTTTCCTCTTCTTTTAAAATGGAAATGTGCCTACAAAGTTCAAATTTTTAAAATAGTGCATTTCTAGATGTCACCTTAAAAAAAAGGATAGAGCAATTTCCCAGCAGACTTTCTCTTTTGCCCAATTCAGGCATTTCTCTCTCCCTGGAGATATGTAAGTAAGTAAAGAAGTGAGGTCCATACACAGAGGGAAACAGCGCCAAGACGTTTCCCTGAAAATCATGCTATCATTCACTGCTAAGGGTCACTGTCAACATGTTTAGGCCAAGAGCACAATCTGCCTTTAAACTGCTGTAACTTGATAGAAGGGATAAAAGTTTGACACGGGATTCCTCTAAAGAGAGCAGGGCAAAAGATGAGCAATAAATCCCTAAGGAAGTGGCTACAGCCAGGCAGAAATTATAGAAATGGATGAGGAAAATCAATAACCACAAAGAGGACAACAGAACCTATGGGCAAAGGACCTGTAAATCCTAAGGATTCAAATCCTCAAGAGGGTTGTCATTGAACTGGAATTTTCCCCCCAAAAAAGTCAAGTCTATCTTCTTAACTGGAGTTCATAACGTGCTTTAAAAAGTAAGCTACAACGTGACTCTTTAATACCCAGCTCCATAAATATGCCTGGCACTACCGAGACAGTCATAAAACATGTCTAAGCATTCCAATGAACTATCAAAGCTGCTGAGATAAAGCAGGTGCTGGGAGAGTTGTCACAATCCCCAGATCCCAACCTCTAATGTCTTTCTTTACACAGTTCTGTCCCCACGTAGCCAGCTCTCAGGTGAAACGGATAATGGACAAGAAGCAGCCAGCTATGGGCTGGCACAAAGGCACTCTTGACCAGTCTTAACTACCTGGTACACATGACACTCTCAAGTTCAGGAAGGGTCACATCTGCACACTGACATCCTAGAGCCTCTCTGTGGGGGCACATCTTAGTCCCCAACATCAGCTTGGGCACGAGTTTTTCTGTCCAACTTGAAAAGTCAAGAAACACAGTAAGAGTTCAGGGGCCCTGCCTATCAGAGTAGAGGAAGGAAGGAAGTGAAAAAGCTTTCTGGAGAAGGGAAAGCGGAAATCACCATGTTTCTGTAGAGCTAAGTTGTGGGAATGTGTCTGTGTGCCCGCTTCCAGCCCATTACAGCCTGTGCTCCAGTAAGAACAATCACGGGCTAAATTCAGTACCCTCCACTCACCCAATCCTATGAAAACTGGGACTATTCCCTTTCTGCCCCATCTTCTCATCCCTAGTGGCCTCTGTATCACTCCAAGAGCACACCTGACATGTCTCCTCATGGCTGGTCACTGTTCCCTTACCCTGGAACACTGCCACACTAGCTTATTTCCTAATCTCTTCAGGTCTTCCTCAGACTGTCACCTTTCAATGAGGCCAGGCCTATCAGAAACAGCACCTCCACTCATTATGCAGTGGCTGGACAAATGATATAGGACTTGACAATTAACCCCAAAATTTTCTTTTCAGGGTCCCCTAAAGATGGAAGTAATTTTAAGAAAATGACGCCCACATTCCCAAGAGGTGGGATGGGAGGTTTTTGGTCGTTTGATGAGTTATGGATATTGTCATTGTTTATGATGGTTGGTTACAAGTTGTTAATTGTTAATGGTCAGGAAAAAAAGCTGAACATGGAGATTAGATTCAGAGGTTTTGTTTAAAAAAGAAAGAAAAAAGAGAAAAGAATATAGATATGAGATAGATCACTGAATCTATTCTGAGAAAAAAGATAAAGAATAATAGGACAAATGGGTAGATCACTGAATCTACACTAAAAGGAAAAAGAGGAAGATATAAAAATGACAAAAGGTAGATTACTGAATCTATTATGAAAAGAAAAATACCTTTAAAAAGGAATTACTTGTTTTAAATAAGATCAAGTAATGAAAATTTTTTTGTCTGAATTTGTCAACTGTTACTGGACTGGACATTGTTATATATTAATGGAGTTTTTTGCCTGAATCTGTCAAATGTTAATGGACTAGACATCGTTAATGTAATCTTGACTTATTGGATATAATTTTCTTGTATTAGTTATAAGCTTTTTTTAATTTTAGACAAAAAAAGGGAAATGTGGTGGTATTGTATTCCCCAAAATATTGTGCACCCTAATAAATTTATCTGGGGTCAGAGAACAGAAAAGCCACAAGATACTTAGGCTAGAAAATGTTAGCACACGCCTTTAATCCTACCTTTCCAGAGACAGAAATCCCTCTGGATCTCTGTGAGTTCAAGGCCACATTGGAAACAGCCAGGCATGGTGATACACGCCTTTAATCCCAGAAATCGAGCCTTCAATCCCAGGGAGTGATGGCAGAAAGGAAAGATATATAAGGCGTGAAGACCAGAAACAAGAAGCATTTGGCTGGTTAAGCTTCAGGCTTTCGAGCAGCAGTTCAGCTGAGAGCCATTGGGATGAGGACACAGAAGCTTCCAGTCTGAGGAAACAGGATCAGCTGAGAAGTTGGCCAGGTGAGATTCCTGCTACACACCAATGTATATAAAATAAAAATAAATTAAAAAATGTGTAGTAACAAAGAAATGTGACAGACTCTGAATCAATTTACTAACAAACTTGGGGTAAGCAAAGAATTAAAGTCCTCGTATGAAAAAAATCGTCCACAGGAATTATTTCCTTTAGGATTCAGATGAAGGACCACCACCACCATCAAGTAGCAAGTTAGCCCACTCGGAAATAATTATAAATACAAATATTTGCCCAGTACTTAATGCATAGAGAACAGAAACAGCTATAACTACGAAAGTTTAAAGGCAGGACAAAAGAAACAATAATAATCTGTTTAGCTTAAATCACAAAACTCTTGGGCACATTTCATTCTGATACATTTTTGACATATATGTAACTGTTTCATATGTCACAGAAGATTTTTAGTCCCATAAACAAAACTGTCTTCTAAAGTTGTTTGTGTTCTTTATTATGCTGAAATCTTTTGGGGTCTGGGCATGAAAAAGTCAATGGACTCCAAATTCCTTATGGGTTACATCCCTAGCCCATAGACAGCAAGCTTCAGAGAACAGGTCCTAACAGATAGATACATTTGGATGGACAGACGGAGAGAGGGAAGGAATGAATACTGCCAATGTGTAGTTTGCAAAAGTCCCCTTCATCTAGGGTAAAATTCTGACAGCAGCATGGAGATTTTAATAAAACATGTTTGTGTGAGTTTAGACTGGAGATAACAGGGCTGCTTTGCCTAAAAGAGATCTAGTCATTCCAGGGGTAAATACTGGCCGTACTGGGAACCAGTTGACCAGGCACTGAGAGTCAGCTGTGTGTACGAGGAAATAAGACAGCAGTGTAGTCAAGTAGAGAGAGCAGAAATGCCTCTGCCGCTCCCTCCTGCACCCATCGCCCTCCCTCTCCTCCTTAACCACATAATTCCTTTTAATCTTCATCTCTTTTCACCTTCGTTGAGAGTAAGGTCAAAACTCTCCAAGAAATGTTCTCAAAACTCTGTCTCTTTTCATAGCATTAGCTAAATGTAATTCCAGCCTGAGAGCATAGTTCTGCAGTTTTACAATCTCACATAAAACACCAGAGTTACAGATAACTTCAACATTTTCTAAAATTTTACTGCATATGTGACATCCTGAGTTTCAAGAGGTTCTTGCTTGATTATATACATTTTAAGTTTTTGAAATAATCTGGTCTAAAAACTTTGTGTCTTTAAGGTAATTAGATAGAAGTTAAAAGGGGAAAGTACAGTAAATATATTAATGTATTGATCTCTTGGAAGAAAGAAAAGAAAAACAAGAAAAAACAAGAAACAGATGGAAAATACATTCTTAACCATACAAACTATAGAGTACTGAATTTTTTCTGTTTCTAAGCAGGTGAATTTCAGAGTAAAATCCTTGGAGCAATAGAAATTAAAACCTATGATGGCACACGCCTTTAATCCCAGCACTCGGGAGGCAGAGGCAGGCAGATCTGAGTTTAAAACCAGCCTGGTCTACAGAGCAAGTTCCAGGATAGCCAGGGCTACACAGAAAAACCCTGTCTCAAAAACCAAAAAAACAAAAACAAAAAGAACAACCACCACCTGTGGTTAGCTTGCTAGACAAGCACGTGACTTGCCATAAAATGGAGTGCCAGTCACACATCATACTTCCCACTGAAAATCGAGCACACAGCTACAAAGAGAGTGATTTTGTGCCCATTACACAGGTGCCCGAGAAAGCTCCACGGATCCTGCTATTTATTGTCTTGTCCTCAGCACAAGGAACTTATCCAAAGTACCCAATGACTAATTCAACCTTTCTCAGGGGGATAAACTTTTCCAATAGAAGAAAAATGAATGGAGATGCCAGCAATTTTAAATTATGCACTTAACTAACGTGTTGCCACTTCAATTGCACAGATAAATATTCTAGCCTAAGTTCAAGGGAAGCTGAATATAAATGTGCACCATAATGAATGAGTGCTATTTAGAGAATGGCTTGAAGGTACACATTAACTTTTTACATCTTAAAAAAAATCTGATTTTGTTAGAACACAACTTGCATATTGTTGGAAGCTACCAGATAATCCACTGTGTATTACAGTTTCAACCAATATATGTTCTTTTATACATATTTCAAAACTCCCAAAATAATAAATTCTCTGACAACACCATAACCTTGGGGTATTTCCCCAGACTCTAAGACTTGAAAAAAAATTCCAAAAAGAAATATCATCCCCAGGCTTCCAGAGCCGTGGCTGGATTGAAAACAGCAAGCAGCCAAGTGTGTTAGACTCCACTCTTGACAGACAGGCTGAATCTACCAGTCTACCAGTGACCAAATGAAGGCTGGGAAAGGTGCAGACACGTTTTCCTTTTCAAATGGATTAGGAAGCTCCAATATATTCATCTTGAAATCTGAGTAAAATCCCATCTCTGGACAAAGAAACAAAGGCTTCAGAAAACACCCCTCAACTGGAATATGTATTTATACAATGTCTTTTCATTTAACAAGTGATTGTAAGTCCTTTCTCCAAGATAAAAGTAGAATCTCCGGGTTGGCCGTTCTTCTGGAAGAGACGATTGCTTAACACAGTCTGTTTCTTTGGCTCAGTGGTTACAAGATAGTTTGACTCAATTCAACTTCTAAACTGGCCACATCAGTGTTTGTTGCTGTTTATTACCAGCAAAACTGGACAAAGAAGACATACAGACTCAGAAGACAAGCATATAACCATTAGAGGGCAGTTCCTATTATTCTAGAATAGTTATCTGAAAACCAACACTAAAAGTGAACTCTCTTAAAATCAAGGTCAAATTTAATCGTGAATGTGGAAAAGGACTTTGGGAAGTTAAAAACTGAGATTCAAGTATAGTTTATCTTCTATTTGACAGGAAAAAAGTAATGAATGTATCTGTGTGTTAACCCAAATGGTAGCAGTAAGTGGCTGATACACACCCTGAGATAGTCTTCACACCATTTCCTGGCACAATTACACTGAGGAATACTCTTTGAAAACTACTGGATAGCATCAATATTCTCTAAATTTTTAATCGTCTGCTCCCTCTCTTGAAACATCTACACTCGACTGGTTTGGTAGTTTCGTCTCTTTTTCTCTGTTTGCTGATCTGGCACTGCCAGGTATTGTTCTATCAATGGCTCTGCGTGAGAGCCTGGCAGTTCTGGAACTTCAATTTCCTTAACTTCAAAGTCTTCATTTCCTGAACTTTCTAAAAAGCTGCCATCTAATCTTATAATTGAGTACTGAGTTTACATCTTCCCAACCACCAGTGAAGCATGGTGCCTGACAGGACAAACAACGGTATTCCTCCTCAGGGATCAGTATTTGAGCGAGAATTAATTTTACATATGGACAGTTCATTCGTGAACATTTTTATACTACGATGACTGCCGCCTCCTATGAAATCTCTGAGACTGTGCAGTGTGAGGTAATGCACCCACACATGAAAGCCACTGATAGCACAGAAATGTTCCTGTTTTCTTGGATCAGAGCTGTTTCTGAGGCTAGAAGCACACCCGAGCATGCTACCTTTTCATGCTCTCTCCACAGCCTGCCATGGCAGGTCCTCACAGACTGAGGCAAACAATGCCTGTAAGGCTCCTGCTCTCTGACAGCATAAATGACTTGTATGGGCACCATTCGAACTACAGCAGCAAAATGTAAATCCCAACTTACTAATTTAAGCATCTAAATGTATATTTGGCAACTGCTTAAATGCAACCTACTGATGATATAATACGCTTTTAAAAAATTAAATAGTAGATAGATACTACCCTTCAATTATAAAGTGGGCAGGATGGCCAAAGGCAGGGAGGGAATTTGATCATCCTGCAGTAAGAGTTATTACTTCATAACACAGAAGTCCAGAATACAACTGTCTTAGCACTGAAGACACGCATGCGTGGAGGTAGTGTCGTGATAAAGATGGAAGGACAGTGCCTTACGTTTAAAAACCAACAAGAAGACCAGCTTAAGAACACCACGCATAATGATTCAGATAAGGCTGAGGCAAGAGGATCACGAGTTTCAAGGCCAGCCTGGATTACATAGTGAGACCCTGTCTTAGAAAACAGAAAAATAAAAGAATGAGCCCCAGACCTCCAAAGATCAATGTGCAAACCAGACTCCTCAGACCCAGATTCTGAAGGTGTATTTAAAACTGCATGACAGTAATAAACTACGGTCCTAAGGTCTGTTCCAAGGATGTCTATATGTGGCTATGTATTCTTCTCTAAGATGACACCATAAACTAGTAAGGACAGTGTAAGCAAGTCTAACAGTGAGTAGCAGTCCATGCCAAGGTTGACAATAATCTCTCAATTGATCAAGCATTTGGGAACCTGCAAACCTACCATCCTTAGCAGTGGGTGAGGATCATGGCGCAGCAGGCTTTTGGCTATACTCTCAACTTTAGTTAGACCTACTTTTCTTAGTTCCCTTCCTTTGCAGATGCTAAGTATATGCAAAGGTTTCCCTTTGTTTCTACTCAAAGTCCCAGGATCTCCGTTTCCAAGAGCTACAAACAAACCAGAAAACAACGGAGCCTGGCTATGGACAGACTGTTAGCAGCGTCCCCACGGTAACTCTAGATTCGCTCTCCAAGCCTTTGCAGATGCTCTCCACTGTCGCCTTTGCCTCCTTCTATGTGCTGGACCAGCCACACTCCACCCTGTGAAGCACCACACACTTGCTTCTGAGCCTGAGTGGCTGGGTTCCACAAGAAGAAATGACTGCTGCAACCCCGCGCTTACCAGCCTCAGGCTAACTCTGCCTGACAGTCGACAGTTCCCAGGGAAACTCTCCCTCAGCATACAGCCACTTGTTCCTACCTTTCCTTATCTGGTAGAATCCCACCTTTGGGCACTCTCGGGTGATGGCTGTCCCCGAGTATGGAGGAAATCAGAAACCAGCTGCTTGGCCTGCACCATCTAGAACTGTATTTACCCTCTTCTCTGTGCCCATTACACAAAATGTTAGCAGATCTTATTCTACTGGCTATCTTTCTCCCTACCTCAACCTCAGCTTCCTGGATCCTTTCCCTGGTCCCATGGTCATCAATACCACGTGCACGCATGTCCAATTTCCAGGCTGTATTCTTGACCTTCCCAGAACAGTTTCTCAAAAAGTTATTGACTTTCTTTTTCTATCACCTCACCTCTCAGAACATTTTAAAATTCAACTCCCTTTTATATTAAAAAGAATGAGGGCTAAAGATGCAGCTCAGTGGTAAAGCACTTGACAAGCATGCACAAGACCCTGGCTTCAATCTCCAAGGTAGTTTGAATAGGAATGGCCCCCAAAGGATTGCAGATTTGAAAGCTTTGTCATTAGGATGTGGTGCTACTTGATGAGAGATTAGGAGGTATGGCCTTGTTAGAGGAAGTATGTCACTGGAGGTGGACCTTGGGGTTTCAAATGCTCAAGCCAGCCCCAGTCTCTCTTCTCTTCCTGCTGCCTGCGGAATCAGAGGTAGAACTCTCAGTTCCTTCTCCAACACCATGTCTTCCTGCATGTTGCCATGCTTTCTGCCATGATGATAATAGACTAAACCTCTGAAACTGTAGGCCAGGCCCAATTAAATATTTTCCTTTATAAGAGTTGTGTGGGGCTGGGAAGGTGGCTCAGAGGTTAAGAGCACTGTCTGCTCCTCCAGAGGTCCTGAGTTCAATTCCCAGCAACCACATGGTGGCTCACAACCATCTAAAATGAGATCTGGTGCCCTCTTCTGGCATGCAGGCATTATGTGTAGACAGAACACTGTATATATACTAAATAAATAAATCTTTAAAAAAAAAAAAAAAGAGTTGTGTGATCATGATGTCTCTTCACAGCAGTAGAACACTGATTAAGACAGCATGCATATGCAGGTGCAACTACACACACACACACAGACACAGACAGACAGACAGACAGACACACACACACACACGATATAGCAAGTATAACAAAAGACAGGTAAAGTCCTGCTACTGTGTACTGTGTTCCCCTTTTTCTTAGCTCGTTGTCATGTTCCTAAAGTTATCAATATCAAAGTTTGGTATGTATCCATATCACCTTGTTCACATAATTCCACATAAACTCTTTTATATATGTAAGGTTACTGACAAAAGTATAACTAATACTATCTATAATATGTAATTAACCTGTATAACCATTTTTAGATAATCTCTACAGGAATTTATAGGGATACAAGTATTATTCATTTTTTTTGTTTGTTTTTGTTTTTTTGAGACAGGGTTTCTCTGTGTAGCTGTGCACCTTTCCTAGAACTCACTCTGTAGCCCAGGCTGGTCTCGAACTCACAGAGGTCCGCCTGCTTCTGCCTCCCAAGTGCTGGGATTAAAGGCATGCGCCACCATCACCCAGCAGTATTACTCATTTTTCAGGCTGGGTCTTGCCCTATAGCTCAGGCTAGCCTCAAACTCTTGCCTCTGCCTCCTACGAGCTGGGACCTCATGCACCTGGCTGTATACTACACAATTATCTTAATGCCTTTCTTACTGATGGGTATCGCAGTCATTGTGTTATTGGCATTATAAACACTACGGCAGGAAGCATCCTCACATAGGTTTTCTTTGAACACACTTTACCAGCCAATGACCGCTGGCTGAATGGACATATTCGTAAGTCATGGTATAATGGTGCACATTTTCTTCTCTAACCCACTCTATCTGGCGTCTGCCACCAGTGTCCTGCTGTCCTGGTGAACAACGCACTGCTGGCAGCACCTGTGACTCAGCTTCTTTCCTATGTGATTTCTCAGCAACACTAGCCATCGACAAACTGGCCCTCCTCCTTGGAACCACACCTTTCTTTGACTCAATTTATTTCTTCTCTGTATTCAGTCAGTCATCACCTGACACTGACTTTGACTTTGAAATAGCTTTCAGAGTTCCTCTTTCTCCCCATTTTAAACACAGATGCTAACTCAACACCGATTAGTGCGACTTCCCCTAAGTGAGTTTCTTGGCCTTGGGCTGTTGTGGAGCTGTCTAATGCACTACAGGATGTCTTTCAGTCTTGCTTCTAATCACCACAATCTAGCAATACCTTCTCCTTCAGAAAAATCCCCAGACCCCGCCAATTGCACACAGAGAGGCAAATGTGCCCTAGTTGAGAACTACTGTCCTAGAAGGGGTCCTCATGGGAAAAACCTTAAAATCATTTGCGCAAAACTCAACCCATCCTTCCAGGCCAACACATCGATTTCTTTTCTATGAAAATATTGTGTTAGTCAGAGACAAGGTGCTCATGCTATACCCAGTGTAGTAAGATAGTTGAGACAGTTGACAGAAAGCACCAAGGTTTTCTTTGACTCATGGTTTCAGTCATTTCAGTCCATGGTTGACTAAATCTACTGTTTCTGGGACTGTTGGACGGGGCCATATGTCAGAGCAGAGCTGCTACAGATCAACCAGCAGAAGCAGGATGAAGACTACTCTACTGCATGGTGGCAAGAAGCATAGAGAGAAGTGAACTACCACAAACAAGACAGACTTTTCCAGGGCTCTCCCCAGGTCCCTACTTCCCCCAACTGGCTCCAGTTCTTTCTGTTTCTAGCACTTCCCAATAAACCCATCACACATTATGAAAGACCTCATGATGCAATCACCTTCCAGGAGCCCCAACTCTGAATATTTGCTGCACTGGGGCCAAAGCCTTCAAAACACTGTGTCACCACACCCTAATCACAACACCAATCAACAAACAGATTAATGGCAGTTTAAATTTATAAATAGCCAGTGCAATAAAACAAATGGGTAACAGGACCTCACTCTGTAGCCCCAACTGATCTGGAGCTGACTCCATAGCCCAGGAAGCATCCTCTAGCTTCAGCCTCCTGAGTGCTGGTGCTACAGGCACTGGCCACCATGCCCAACAGTAGACCATGACTTGCTTACCATTTTGATAAAATTAAATAGTAATACCTCCTATTGAAAAGGATACGGAAAAAGACATGCTACTATACACTGCTAGGAAGACACTCCACCACAGTGCTTGTGGGTGGGACCTTTAACATGAGCATAACCCTTTGACACTGCTTCCCTACAGATAATCAAATAATTTGGAAGGCTTACTGTCCTATCACTGTAAACCTAGAAACACCTTAAAGGTCTTTCAATGGATAAACTGTTAATAGTAATACAGTTAATATATTCTGCTTCTGTTAAAAGAGATAAATCAGATTTTTATGTAGTAACAGGACAGCCACAATGACAAGATAGTGGCAAGGTTTCAAATAGTATATACTAGCTAAATGTCATTTTTCTGTGAAAAAGTACTTTCGAAGTTACCTTTCAGACTAGCAGGTTTCACCATGGGCTCTTCTCCCTACACCGACTGTCATGTGTGCTGTTCTGCCTCGTTATTATTCCTCTCCCCTCTCTCTGCTCCACTCTGTCCCATTTGTCCCCTTTTACTGGTCCCCCTTCTTCCTTTGTGCTTTCATATGTTACACGCACTCCAGAACCTTCTTTCTCCTCCTCCTCCTTCTCAGATGCCCTCTTCCATTCATGGTCCTTTCTACTTTAATGTCCTACCCACATACATAAGTTTATGTATGAGTAAATAAACACAATATTTTTCTTTCTGACTCCAGTTATTTTGTTCAACAGGACTTCCAGTTACATACATTTTTCTGCAAATGTCCTGACTTCATTCTTTACGGGCAAATAAAATTCCACTGCATTACGTCCCCCATTTCCTTACTCATTCATCCGTTGGTTGCACTGGCATCTAGGCTGGTTCCATTTCTTAGCTGCTGTGTCATAATGTAACAATAAACAGGAATGTGCGAGTATCTCTGTGCTACCCTGACTTTGAGTCTTCTGGGTGCCTATCCAGGAGCATTTTAGCTGGTCCACAGGACAGTCTGCTCTGGTTCCTAAAGGAACCTCTCCACTGACTTCCATGTTTTCACTCCCACTAGCAGTATATAAGGAGTCCTCATGCCCTATGTCCTCATCCATTGTCTTGCTGAAGCAATTCTGACTGAGATGAGATGGAATGGCAAAACAGCTTTAATTCCCTGGTGGCTAAGGATGTCTGAATGGTTTTCTGAAGGTTCTGTGCACACTAAATACCATGTTTATAAATAACACATTTCTGTATGACTATACTTAGAAAAAAGACAATATACACTATATATTATAATGAATATGTATCAAAAGATAAGTAAAATTTCTACAGTCATATTTTAAATTTATTAGAAAAACTAATAACTCTTTTTTTGTTGTTTGGTTTTTTGGCTTTTTTCAAACAGGGTTTCTCTGTATAGTTCTGGCTGCCCTGGAACTCACTTTGTAGACCAGGCTGGCCTGAACTCACAGAGATCCACCTGCCTCTGTTTCCTGGGTGCTAGGATTAATGGCATGTGCCACCACTGCCCAGTAATAACTCTTCTTTTAAAATCTCATGGAATAGTCAAGATTATGAATCATTCCTTAAGTTTTTTAGTTTCTTTAAAGTAGGCTTATACATCTACCACCTTTATTGCAACCAAATATCATGAGTTGAAATACTGCTCTTACCCTAGGGAAATCAATGGTAAAATGGAAGCTTACAGAAAAATACTTTTTGTTTGACAGGTTATGGTGTGATACATCTATGAATCACACTGAAAATCTGTCCCTTGAAATCACAGAAAACAATGTGTTTACACAAAGAACATGGCCCAGAGTTCTCCAATAAAGAAAAGTGTTTAATCAAAATATTTGTTGGCAGCTGGTTAGTGCTGATCTAAAGTAGAAAAGAAAATCAGTGTCGTTGCAGTCCTTTGTTTTAGGTATAAGAGCTGAATATGCAAATTAGCCCCAAATGGAGCCTCATTATCTGTTTTACACTTCAAGTGTGATTTTAAGCACTGTAGGTACGTACACACACACACACACACACACACACACACACACACACTCACACACCCAGAATGCACATCTATTTCAACAAACCATGCACATCATCTGTTCAGAACCAGGAGCTGCACACATGCTTCTCCAACATTAACTGCAAGGCAGATGGTAGGCACTGATCAACAGACACAAATAAACCCCCTAAGTCCTACTCCCTCAAACAACCCCTCTCATTTCTTTCCTTTAGACAAATATCAAGCAGCTTTCCCTCACTATTGATTTGCAACTCCACCATTACAATGGGCAATGCAAAGGAGGATTTCAAAGAAGGAAAAATGTTTCTTGACACAGATTTGCTTTCATAGGCTTAGGCAGGAGATAACACTAACTTGGAAACTCACAGCATACTGTATTTTTTATCAGCATCTAATGTGTAAATGAGCTCTTTCTATAACTGGAGGTTTAGCTTTCAAAATACATAATTACTGATCATTTTAGTCTGCATCACATTTCTTTTGCAGGGTGAAATGAACTAAAACAGCTGTTACGTCCTAATAGCTTTATAATGTGCAAAGAATTTCTATGACTATCCAAAATTAAACCTATAGCTTTCCCATCAGACAGAACAGATCATGTGTACATATGACCCACATTATTTGGAAGAACAATTATTAACTTATGAAATTATAATTTGAAGCATAATGAAGGAAAGCTGCTAAGGAAAATCCTGCTGCTCATGACTGAGGTCAGACACCAAGTCTACTGCTCTGCTCCCCACCCTCCTCTGCAGCACTCGGCTGAAGGTGTCTAAGTGCTCCTGCTGCGACCATTCCTTACAGGGATCCAGCCCTCTATTTTCATACTGGGAGATGAATTTCTAGAAGGTGAACCAAGCCTGGCACTCTGCCCAGAATTTCTGGCAGCCGACAAGCAATCTGGTTTTACCGCTGGTCCGCTGTCCCCTGAGCTAACCTTGTATCCACAGAGAGCACCCTGATCCAGGGAACTTGTGCCATTTATAATCATCACCAAGAAAGTGCTGATCATTTTATTAACCATGGGACTTGTATGCATATTTCTCTTTAAATAGACGTCTGTGAGATGGAATATTAAAAATCTTGTTTCCTAGTATCTCTTTCTAACAATGAGGAGGGGGACAGAAATGTTAAGAGTATTTTCCAGAAAAATCTATTATTATTCAGGCAGCTGTATTCAAGAATGTTAAGAGGGTTAAGAAGTATCAAATACCTGATGAGTACTCCCCTAAAGGAATGTAAAGCAAGGCCCAGGAACCATAAAATAATTAGATGAGTGCACAGGGTATGTTATGTAATTGATGGGTACACTGGGCCACTCAAGCTATAAATATTAAAGGTCAAAGCAATCACGGCTAGGCAGTGTGGGTGACATCTGAATGTACACAGCCCTAGCTCTCCACTGAGAGAATTGCCAGCCTCCAACATCCCCTCTGGATTACTATATCCAAAGCAAGCAGGACAGGAGGTGACTGTTGTGCACAGCAGAGCTGCACCTAAGTTTGTGTCCTGGCTGTCCCTCCAGCCTCCTTGCCCCAAGCCTTACATCAGCAGGGCTTTCACCACTGACACCATTTTCTTATCCACCCACATGCTGAGTTAACAGCCTTGGAAACTCCTCCCTCCCCACAAGCTGCATTGTGGTGTGTTCTGGCTCCCAGTTCCTCTATCTCTACTGTCTCTGTTTCCCATGTTAGAGGTCCCTGGCTAACCACTCAGGAGCCCAGTCCTCTGGGCCACTTGCCTTCACTCCTCCTCTGCCCTCTACTCAACAGCAACACTGTCCATGCCAAATATTTTGCTATCTCCTTGCTGGTTCAATTTCCTGAGTGTCATTAATAAGTTCTGGGAGAAGGAAGTCTCATGTATGAACATGTATGTTCACATTCCCACACAGAGCACATACCACAGTGATGTGCTTATGAACAGTAATTTTTTTCTCTATAACACACACACACACACACACACACACACACACACACACACACACACACACACACCAGGTCGAATTTTGGCTCCAAAAAAGAGACGTTCTTCAGTTCTCAGAAATTTTTACTATTCTCTGAAAATTAATCCAGTTTAGAGTTCTTTATAGAGAAAACTTTAGCTATACAAGAAGAATTCAAAAACGTAACTTTAAATAAAACCAAGTAAATTCTAAGTATCTACAGAGTTATACAAGGTAACATGAAAGAGTGCCACTCCCATATGTCCTCTGATCTTGAAAATGAAGGTGAGTGGTATGGGTGGGCACTGGGGATGAAACTAGAGAAACAGAAGACACAATGGAGAACTGCGTGCACTGCAGAGCCTGCCACTCAGTGGCCTGAGTACACAGAGCCCTATGGTCTTCTAAGACTCAGTTCAAATCCTCCCCACAGGAGGATCCTCTATCACTATGGTCTTGTACCTTGTATATTTTTTAATTTTTTACATTTATTAATTTATTGGGGTCCTAAATGCATGTCGTGGTGCATGTGTAGAGGTCAGAGGAACACTTGCAGGAGTTGGCTCTCTCCTTCTACCATGTGGGACTTGGGGATCAAAGTCAGGTCATCAGGCTTGGCAGCAAGTACCATAATCCACTAAGGCATCTCTTCAGCACAACTTTATCCACTTTTAGTAGACTGTCATCTCCATTACATCATGAGTCTCTTTAAACAACTGTATCTTGCCATCTGACGAAGGCACCTCCCACAAATGGTATCAAGTGGATGTCTGAATAGATAAATCTTTAGCAGTGAAGTAAATGCACATTGGTAGGGGTAAATCATGAAAAAGGATGTAAGGGACTGATCAGGGAGGTACCAACCTAACTGCTTGGGAAGACACTGCAAACATAACAAAATTTAGCTCTTGCCCTTCCATAATGAAAACCAGCAACTGGTATTTGTGGTAATAACAGGTTATTAATGCCATTAGAATCCTCTTCATGCAATGAGCTTGCTAACGCTCTCTAAAATTACAAAACAAAATGCAAATGAAAAGGACAACCCTGATCTATTTTCTCATGTTCCAACCCCCCATTATATACAAAAGGAGCTCAAACGTTATCCTTTAAACCAACAACATAAAACAAAAGGCCTAGATTCAGCTGAATAACACACATAAACAGGCATTCTCAAAGGTCTTACTGAAAATAAAGCACAGTGTTTGGGTTTTTTTGTTGTTGTTGTTTGGTTTTGCTGTATGTGGGCTTTTTTTAACCCTAATAAGAGAATTCTAGGTGAAAATAATAAATAATTTCTCAACTTAAAAAAGGCAACTCAGGATGTGAAGAGATCTTGTGGAAAGAGATTTCATAATATACGTTGCTTGTTTCTAAATACAGCTGAAGCAAACCAAACCGGGAAGTAAGAACACCAGGTTCGCTCTACGATAACAAAGCCTGAAATGATCTCAGGAAGAACCAAGGGGCAGCAAAATTGAAAGTTCTATTGACAAACTGACAAAGTACGCCTACAACATGGATTGCCAAACGCTCTTTAGAGCATTTAAAAAAAAAAACAAAAAACAAAAAAAAACTTCCTCAATTGCTCATCATCATTAGCAAGCGTGAGCTTGTACACTCACTGGCTGTGACCAGCTGGAACAGAGCAGTCTTTGGTAACCGTAAGCCTCCTGCAGTACCCCTGGAAACTGCTCTTCCCACAGGGGTAGGAAAGAGCTGTCACTCACTGGGAGAATTTGCCCCAAAAGGGCAGCAGAGGCTTCTGGCTCCTCTGTCCTGTAACTCTAAAGGAGGGCTGTTCCTTTTGTTTTGCTAGGTTTGATCTGGTCTGTTGTTTATTCTGGAGGTTGAATCCAAGGACTTGTGAATGTTAACGTGCTCCCACCATGCTGCAGATGCAGTGAGAGCTGCTTCTGCACCTCCCCACTCCCAGTAATGGCAGCATATGACACCGAGTCAGACCCTTTGGTTAAAAGCTCAGATTTCCGACGCTCAAGCTCTGCATCTGTACAGCAATGGAATTGTTTTCCTCCCATGAGCTGCTGTGAGAATCAGACAGGGAATGAAGTGCGGCTGGTCCACAAGTGCTCCAGACACATCAGGTGCTCCCTTCCCAGCCTCCCCAGCCCTCTAACTCCCTCCCTGTATCCTCATCCCTCCTGTTCTTGACTCCTCATACAGTGTCAGTGGATCTGTTACTCTTTTATTGATTTCAAAGTTCCAAAAGAAGGCCTGCAAACCTGATTTGTAAGAAGCTGGAACAACTGTGCTAGAGGAGCCCACATGGCCTGTCTGCTCTGCAGATGACGACTCCTGAGCTTGTTGGCACAAAGTGGACATCCACGGACTCTGGGCATAATTAATGCTTCCCATCAGTAGGAGACTCAAACACTACAAATAGTTCACATGTTATTTCACAAATCACAGACTTCAGAACAATATTTTTAAATATGGTTTTATTTTAAAAATCATTTCAAAGTCTCTTCGGCTCTAAGTAAAACTGTTATAATTTAGTGACACCATGTGGCTACATTTTGCTTTGCATTCTTAGAAAAAAGAATGCTCCTCTCTCTGTAGGTTGTTCTGTGCTAGTTCAATTATGATATCAAAGTTTTAAGTAAAGGAACAATTCAAACAGTGTTTGCTAAAACAGCTACTTCTTTAAAGTGGAACCCTTCCCATTTCTTTTACATCTTAAATAGAGCATTTCTCAAATGCTGGAGTTTTCTGATCCCATGAGGAGAGTAAAGGCTCAGCATAAGGGACTAGGAATCTAAAGCCTCCGGGTGAACTGCTCAATTATGCCAGTGTTTGCCTTTAAAAGTAAATAAATGTTATCTGTGCCCAGTTAGGGGGTGGGGGAGGGGTGAACAAAGGCATGCATGCATCCATGCACCATTAGCATGGCAGGAGAGAATGTCTCCATAAATAGAAATGCTTCTTTTCTCATCGGTTCTCTCTCTCCTAGATCTGCAGCCCTGTGTAGGTACTATAATCTAATGAGAACGAGTGGGGGAAATGCTGTAGCTAATGACAGCAGGGATGAGGGTGAACTGAAATGTATGGTGGCAATAAAAGAGATTCAAGTGCCTCATGCCAACAAATGGTACAGTTTTAGTACACATCTAATGAGGCTTCCTACAGAAGACCAACTACATGAGCAGCATTCACCATATACCGAAGAAAGCCTGGATATCCAAAACATAGCCCAGATAATGTCATTTCCCATACCTCGGCGTACAACACCACCACCCTGGCAACCTTACTTAAAAATGCATACCTGCTCCCACTGATCCTTGTTATCATAGGGCCATCTTGACAACAAGTACTTATAAATTTGTGCATACGCCTCCCCCAATGGACAAATGCAGAAACCCTACCATCCATCAGAGTTACAATCTCAGGATCAAGTGCAATGCATAGCACAAAGTAGGTGCTTATTTGCTGAATGAATAAGTGGTGGATGACCAAATGAAGAGGATTGTTTTCCTGAGCTGGTGAGGCATACCTAAATCCCTTTTCTGAGTGAAAACAGAGCCCCTCTAGTGAGATGTTTATCATCACTGAAGGCCTCTAATGCAACCCCTGAGACTAAAAAG
Organism: Peromyscus californicus insignis; assembly: GCF_007827085.1. Lineage (NCBI taxonomy): Eukaryota > Metazoa > Chordata > Mammalia > Rodentia > Cricetidae > Peromyscus > Peromyscus californicus. The sequence continues at coordinate 7,294,662 of NW_026294491.1, forward strand.
GCAGACTGGCAGATGTTCTGCAACACCCTTTCCTTCTTCTGTGACATATTTGGCACGTTATAATTTCTCACTCTAAGAAAATAGGAAGGGAAACAACAGTAATTCAAACAGTCAACAGGAATCAAAGGAAATCACTGTGAAGAGTCAAGTATACACTAGAATTCAGCACAGAGAAACAAGACCTGTCTCATCAGGATGGTAGGCAATCACTGTTAAATGAACGATCCTAAGTTAACTGTCCCAACCTAAACCACCTCTCTCCTCTGTCTGCCTGAATTGACTATTTGATTATAAGGAGTTTTTAAAGGAGTAAAAAAAATATACAGCATTCTTTAGCATTGGATTGAGGAATACCTTTCTAAACAAGATATAAAACTAGAAATAATTTCAAAACATGATCTGACTACCTTTTTTAAAAATGTTAAATTCGAGCCGGGTGGTGGTGGCGCACGCCTTTAATCCCAGCACTCGGGAGGCAGAGCCAGGCGGATCTCTGTGAGTTCGAGGCTAGCCTGGACTACCAAGTGAGTCCCAGGAAAGGCGCAAAGCTACACAGAGAAACCCTGTCTCGAAAAACCAAAAAAAAAAAAAAAAAAAAAAAAGTTAAATTCTATCTGGCAAAAAAGCATCAATATAACACTAAAACCTAATACCAAATCACACAGCACACAAAAGAAAACAATCACACACGTGCACACACACACGTGCACACACATCTATATCAATGCAAAGTTCTTACAAATGACATAGTATGGTTTGCTCTGAGGATGAAGATCGCACATAAACTGCAAGTCACTTTTCCTCGCCTCCAGCTAAGGGTTAAGGATGGGGAGACTATTAGTCTAAGCTTCTGGCCACATACAACAGCCCCCACTTCACACACAAACATTCCTGGCAAGGGTCCAGAAAGAAAGAGTTGATCATTTCTCTCCATTCATCATGGTTGAAAAGATCACTGTGGCCTGGCGCTATCTTATTGCCAGTAGACACAATCTACTATTGTGCAAGGTGAATGCTGCCTGGATTACACTAAACAAGGTATTGGAAAAGCAGACTTAATGATTACACACACACACACACACACACACGCGCACCAGAATCAAAATATACAAAAACTGCTATAAACATTCAAAAATGGGCAAATGATTAGTTATTGATCTACCATTTGCAGGAGGTCTGGGATTGTCGTGTGTGGCCTGATAGTACAGGGAAGCACTCTGAAGGCTTGGCTGCCAAGAAAAGGCATAGTAATCTTAATAAAAGCCACCGTGCCAAAGACAGGACCTTCTCTGATGATCAAACAACAGTTCAGATTCTCCAAAAGTGGACAAAAATAAACTAAATCTCCTATTTACGAGTCTCTACTTTGAACCAGACATCCAGCTCAGTACTTGTCACTGAACTATCAAAGCAAAGTTCCCGAGAGTGCTGTTCCCGTGCTTGATGGGTATGGGTGCCAGGCTGAGGGAGGCACAGATCTACCACATGGCGAGTGTGGGGGGGTGAAGCTAGGATTGCAGTGAGCTCCGTCTACACCACAGCTCAATTTGAGACCACAATGCTCACTCACTTGTACCTGGTCTCAGAGAAAGGTGTAGGCATCGGCAACTCCTCAGTTCATAAAGTAGTTTCAGTGTAACAGACCAAAGCTGCCATCCATTCAGAGCACTCACAACCTCCAATAAGAACCTCCACATTAGTTTCCTGAAGAACACAAACTGAAAATGTAGAGCTGGGCTCCTCAGGGAGTTTGCACCACTCACACCCTCTTAACGAATGCACTGTTAAGATGAAATCGTGAATGCCGCCATGTCAATGCTGAGTTACCCCCTCACCATTACAGCCAGCGCCTTACACCAGGAAACCACACCGTGTACAGAGCAGCTGGTGCACACAATGCACAGTCTAAGCAGTGATTGAAAGTACGATGATGCAGAATCCAGACCCCGTGCCTCTATGAGCTTATAATTTCACTCCCAGAGGCAGAAACCAAACAAGCACAAAGGATACTAAAGAACAAGGGGGACATACAAATACACAAATTAGCTAACAATAAAAACCAAACCCTTCCACACTAAGGAAGTATTTAACTGCAGAGTGAAGTACCTGAGTAGTTCATTTAGAACATTGTTTAAGCAGCCAACAAGTGATTATGAAGGAAAACCAAAGAATCCTTGGATTGTCAATAAAGTCTAATTCTTAGATTCATTTTAAAATACTGTTAGAACAAAAACCTAACCCAAGAAACAGATTTATGAAGAAATGTCATAGATATGCTAGAATGGTTATAATTTCCTACTAATATGGACCCTGAGATGCCTCCCTTTTCTTGTTATCACTGTCTCTAAGAGCCCCTCTGCTCAGATTTGGAGTCTGGAGCTGATGGACTATGGTGGTATAAATGAGAATGGCCCCCCAGACTCATCTATTTGAACGTTTGGTCCTCAGTTAGTAGAACTATTTGGGAAAGATTAGGAGGTGTGGCTTTGTTGGAGGAGGCTTGTAATGGGCTGGGCTTTCAAAAGCTCATGCCATCCATGCAGGGGGTATAAGGGTGAGTGCGGGTAGGTGGGGGTGGTGAGTGGGGGGGAGATGAGGGTGGGTGGTGTGTATGTATACACACACGCTCTAGAAAAAGATGTAAACTCTCAGCTACTGCTCTAGCATCATGCCCGACTGCCTGCTGCAAGCTCTCACCACAAGAGTCATGGACTCACCCTCTGAAACTGTAAAAGGCAGGCAGGAAGGAAGAAAAGTATCAGTGCTCAAGGAAAAGCATAACTTCTAAAAGCTAGAGAGCCTGACTGAAGGCAGGTCTCCCTTTTTCCAGCTGGAGCTGGAAAGGGAAGAAGCACAATGGCTGTCACAGCTGGAATCATGATAACATGTTCTAAGAGTCCTGTTTCTATTGTTTCAAATTACATACAGATGTGCTATCCTTCCAACCATGTCAAATACTTAGAATGGCATGCTGTTTATTTTTTAATCTGCTTCAACCATTACAACCTGAGTCAATGTAGATTTGATCTCTTCTTCCTCCTCCTCCTCCTCCTCCTCCTCCTCCTCCTCCTCCTCCTCTTCCTCCTCAACAGCTCCCTCTCTCCAAGTATCTGGTGGCAGCTCTGAGATATGGAATCTTAACTCAATTTCTGGTCCCTCTTTAAAACTTTCATCTATTCAAAACTCCTCTAGGTAAAAGAACTGAAATATTTCCATCCCTCTTGGGGAAATGAAATTGATTTTCTTCATTTTCACATAGAGGACCCCTGTGTAGCAGTGTTTCGCCCAGCCACACCCATAGTGAACATGGACTAGTGGTGGAAAGGTTTTGTGGCAACCTTGTGCTGAGTTAACCATGAGCTCACAGAGGTGACTCCTGACCAGGAGACTCACCCAGGGACATTCTCATCCGCTTCATGTCAGTCACAACCACAAGTTAGAGAGGACGACAGCTGATGTGGGGAGGCAGGTGAGGTGATGGTAAGAGGGGCCAGCTCCACATTTTCCCTGCCTTCCAATCATTTCTCTTCCCACCATTTTCTGCCTTTAACCTCTTGCCTTAAAGATTATCATCAGAGGGCTCTGTCCAGAGGAAAAATGAACAAATCTATATAATTTTCAGGGAACTTCAACCACCTTTTCCAACTCCCAATTTCATTAACTTAGACATTTTGCAGAACTACAGAAAGTTCAGATAAGGGTTCTAATCTAAAGAAGAATGTACACTATTAGAACAGTAACCTCTCAATACTCTCTAAAACAATCTTCCGGGGGGCTGGTACAGAGTCCTCTGGTACTGACAGATAGGGTGTGAGGACGAACCCTTCCAGCTAAGCTGGCCTTGAGCCTTTGCCCAGTCCCCTTAAAACACTTGCTGTCAGACCCCGCATGACAGCCCCTGGTGCGGACAAAGGCATCCCAAACTCTCCTCCTGGCTCCGAGCACTGCCAGAAGCCTTCAGAAAGCTCTTCCCTAGCTGTGAAGGACAACACTGTCTAACCACAGCTGCCTTCTCTGCTAGACAACAGTGAGTGCAAAGAGCATTTCCAGCTTTCAGGGGTTAGCTGTTTGTCCGCAGTCTCCACATTTCTGCAGGAAAACACAGCACCGAACATGCTGCACAGGTCCACAGTGCATCCACACACTAAGGATATAACTTTCCCTACAGGCTTTTTTGTGTTTGGTTGTTTGTTTTTTTCCTTTTGGTTTTGGTTTTTTGAGAGCAATCTCCCCAAACTCCAAATGTCCTTAAATAAAGATTAAAAACCATTTATTAACAATGAGTACTTACCTGCATACACGAGCTGGAAAATACAACTTTTGCCAAGACCGACATAGGTAATGTGAATGATCTATCACTCTGATCCAATCTAGTTCATCCATAGACACTTCAATAAAGTAGGAATAAGACCTATGAAGTAAAAAGAAAAAAATATGGTACAGTGACAATATAAAATCAAAGTAAAATATTAAAAGGTACCCAAATATAGAATTCACTAATTATATTTCCTGTTTCAAAATCACATTTATCAAATTCAGGTAGCAATGAAAGCTGTATAAAACACTCTACTGTAGCATTTGCCCAATGCTGACATTTCTTCTCAGCTTGTCTTTCCGCCTTAACCAAATGATGAACTAGTTGAGAATGGAATGGAAGATGGTTTTTCTTTACATCGCCAGGAAGCCCTGCCCATGCCACATTAGCAGATTGATAATGCCAAGAGGGAGGGAGGGAGAGACAGGGAAACAGAAGCAGAGCTGGGGTGGGTAGAACAGAGAAGGAACAAGAACAGAGAAGCAGGCGAGTGCCCTTTCCTCCTTCCACGGCCCCTGGCCTAGGTGCTCCCCCCTCCCTTCTCGGCGGGAAAGTAAAATGCAGCAGTGGAATGGTCCTCCACAGAAGCCAGTTCTCTCCAGCCACCTCTCAGTCTCCTACCACACCACACTCAAGAGCAGGCTGCTGGAAAATAAACAACATGGGGCAAAGATAATGCTTGTTTCTTCTAGATGCAACTTGAAACTTGCCAGCTAATAACCTGGCTGTAATGAAAACAGCCCATCATCCACCCCAGTCAGCTGCCCCGGACATTACATGCTAGTCCCATACTGAAAAAATCTGTATTTCCTTGTCATGAGCCAAATTTAAATTTGAGATGCAGTTATTACTTGTACTGTAATATCAACAGGAACAATCTTGGAAGATTTAGGTGACCATAAATGTCAGCCTGCAACCACAGTCGTGGCCAGAAAAGGTCAGCTTATTTTGTGTCATCCCCTCATTTTCTGCTGTCCCCTCAACTCCCATTCATTTTATCGCTCAGTCTCAAACTGGTTATAACCTTTTATTGAACCTCTCTGGGTTATCAGCAATGTGGGATATAATTTTACAACACATCAGAAGCTTTTTGGCTTAGGATTTTGAATTTTTCACCTTTACTTCAAATGTTAGCAATGTTGTGAGAAAAGAACACAGTAAAGCTAAGTCCTCTGTGAATGTAATACAGATACTAAAACAAAGTGGCCTATAAATATTTAACATCATGGAAACAATAAGCAGTTCTTTCAGGTTCAAGCACACTAACCTTTTCCTTTATCATTTTTATACCAATTTCATTATTAATTAGATGAATGAAATATGTAAAGCCTTTAGAATGCCTACCATATACAAGTAATGAAAGTGCAATAAAATTATTATTACATTGCTATTATTAACCAGGGATTCTGGAAATGAGAAATATTAATTAACTCCAACCACTTTGTCAATTATGCACCAAATATCCACCAAGATACATGTGAGGAAATATAGTCTATTTTTAAAGGATTTATTTTAGAGCATGAGTGTGTGCATGCATAGATGTCTGCAGAGGCCAACCAACCTAGAGTTACATGTGGTTGTGAGCCACCCAATGTGGGTGCTGCTAATCAAACTGTAGCCCTCTTCACAAGAGCACTACTGAACTACTGAGCCATAGCTGCAGCCCCATGAAACATATTCTTAATAAAAACTAAACAGAGTTATCTCCTAGGGATCACAAAAACACACTGCACATACAAATGCTGGCTCTCACCTTAAAAAGAGTCCCTCAAACACGGCTCAAATGACCAAAAAAATCCATGGTGGTCACCAGCGTGCTACCAGGATACACTCTTCCTTCCATGTGAGCCTTATCACTATCACCACAGAACCGACAGGCCAAGCCCCAAAAAGGCACAGAGGCTGGGCAGGTCTTAGGCTAAAGGTAAGTAACACTAGAGACCACTGAGCTCTGCTCATCGCTGCCACCACGAATGGACCACAAGCCACAGTGGACCAAAGTATGACAGAGTTGCTAAATGGAAAGCACTCTTAAAGCTGCTGAAAAACTGGGTACAGGCCACGGCCTGAAGCCCATCCCATCTCTTTCACAATGTGATTCGAGTCCAAGGATACTTAGCTATGCACTAAAAGACAATTTCTTCAGCCATGGGATGCTATGTATTTTAAAGGTATTCATAATATCCAATAGTAAGGAATCCAATAAATAATGTTCACTTATATGGAAGGATGCCAGATAACATTTCAAAGCTAATACAGAGTTTTAAATGTAGTAACTGAAACATGAAATTAAAGCCAGGTGCAGTGGGGCACACACATCTGTAACACCAGAATTCGGGAAATGGTGGCAGAAGGAATCCAAGTTTGAGATCAGGCTAGGCAAAGTATTGAAACTCTGCCTCCTAAGGAAGACAAATTAAAAGTAGAGGGAAGTCTTCCATATAGCTACTCAATATTTGGTGAAGCTATGTGAAGATTTTGTAATATGTATATATGTGTATGACACAGACAGATAGATAACAAAGAAACACAGACACATACAAATTTTAATAAGTGGTGGTGAGATTACCAGCAATTTTTATTTTCTTCTTTATGCATTTCTGTATTTTCCAAAATAACCACTTACACAGTGCTTGTATATAAGGAGGACAAAAAGGGGAGTCAGAGATGGTTCAGTGGTTAAGAGCACAGGCTGCTCTTCTAGGGGACCCAAGTTCAATTCCCAGCACAGATATGGTGACTCACAACTACCTGAAAATCCAGTCCTAGGGAATCCATCAACTTATTCTGGCCTCTGAGAGCACTGCACGCACATGGTGCAATACATACAAGCAAGCAAAATACTCATAACACACAAAATAAAATACCAAAAACTTTAAATTCTAAAAAGGATATTTTAAATAAATCTAACTTTTAACTCTTCCCCTAGAAGTAACTAAGAGAAATAGCAGAGTGATCACAAAGAAATAGGCCATTTAAACCTATAAAACCAAAGCAGATGGTCATTGAGCATCTAACAGCCTTTCCCAGTTCCTCTGGGCCACTTCCTTGTTAAAGGGTTGTGCTGGATAGTCTTATGTCAACTTGACACAAGCTAGAGTTAACTGAAAGGAAGGAGCCTCAATTGAAAAAATGCATCCATAAGATACAGCTGTAAGGCATTTTCTCAATTAGTGATTGATGGGGAGAGCCCAGCCCATTGTGGGTGGTGCCATCCCTGGGCTGGTAGTCCTGGGTCCTATAAAAAAAACAGGCTGAGCAAGCCATATGGCGCAAGCTAGTAAGCAGCACTCCTCCAGGGCCTCTGCATTAGCTCCTGCTTCCAGGTTCCTGCCCTGCTTCAGTTCCTGTCTTGATTTCCTTTGATTATAAACTGTGATGTGGAAGTGTAAGCCAAATAAATCCTTTCCTCTCCAAGTTGCTTTGGCTGTGGTATTTCACCATAGAAATAGTAACCCTAGGACAAAGGTGCTCTCTTTCTCAATAACTGCCTCCTTTCTCCAGTGAATGAAGAAGTAGTCAGGGAGAGGAACAAATTAGATGACCAAAAAGTTAGGTCCTCTTCAGCAAATACAACATCAGCATCTCAGAGACAGGAAGGCCTCACCGGCTGTCACGGTCCCACAGGAGGAGGCGTATGTGGTTGATAATGGATGGCTGGCCAAGCTTGATCTCAATGCCAGAGCGGCAGTCATCATCGATGGGATGCCTGGAAAATCCATGATCCAAGTCATAATTTTGAGTGTCACCATCCAACAAGGCTGACTTCAGCTCTCCTTTCACAACCTGGGCTCCATACTTCATAGTTGCGATGTTTTCTTCTGGTACTATAGTCAGAAACAGAGTGGTGGAGCGGTTATTTTTAATTATTCTATATTAGTGAGGGAAAGGAACTTGTAAGCATTTTCGTAGATTCCAGTATTGGCATTTGATTTTAAGTTGCATAGGCAAGTCTATGGAAATGAGGAATATAGACTGTCCACCAAGATTAGGATAGCATTCAGCATTCAAAGTGAATGTCACTACCACATCTATAGTGAGCCAGACACTTAACATTAAGAGACAGTTAACACTAGAAACACAAGTGGTAGGACAAACATATCCTCTCTGCAGAGTTCATTCTGTTAGCAGCTTTAATGTCTGCTGACCAAACACAGCCCATCAGATGACCTGCACCCGCCATGCGAACTGAGGACAGATGTACAGCAAACAGGCCAGATATCTGCTCAGACAAAAGAAGAAGCTCCAGTGTTAGCTGCTGGTAGTCACAGACAGACAAGAGGAATCTATTTCTCAAGCTGAGAAAATAGGATTCTACCTTAAAAGAAAATAAACATCACTTGAGTTTTGTTGTTTGGTTTTAATGAAAATTCAGAAGCTTGTCACCAGAATCAGTATTGTAGTTATTTTAAGCCGCCTCCTCTCTCCAATGAGAGATTAGTGTCTGGGACTTTAAAGTCATCTATACACATCACACTTCACAGGAAAGGAAAATGTCTCCAGGTACTAATACCTAAAACTGGTACTCTCCATGGAAAAACACGAGGCTGCATAAACATGCTCAGAGACCAAGTCATGATTTAAACCAAGGCTGTACTCAGACCCGGATATGTCACTCAGAAGAAATTAACTCTTTCTAAATGTCAGTTTCTTAAGAGGACAATGCCTGTCCCCTACATGTTCTCTGTAAAGGCTCAGAAGATGTTTGTAAAGCATCTACTATGCTTTTTAAAAACTATCATTACTATATTACACATTTGTAAGAGAACTATGCAGGTTTCCCAGAGTGCACATACAACTTGGCTGGATGCTATGAAGGGAAAAGTGAGACATATCGTCAGGTGCACAAAGAAAAGAGAGGAAGGAAGAATTCAGCATTGCAGATATGGTGGTAAATCCGTTTTCTGGAAGTTTACAACGAAGACAGGTAACAGTGACTCCAGAAGAGGACAACAAATGTAGCTAACAGCAGAGGCCAACACTGAAATGACTCGGCCAGACAAACAGAACAAGTACAGCAATGCTCAACAGCTACCGCGGCAACAACTTAGGGCTTTCTGCAGACACTATGATCAGTATCTTATTCTTCACAGACACTGGCAATCACTTCACAAATACCCTCATAGTACTCCTCGGAGCACAGTACAACACTGCCACCATCACAGACGAGACGTGGAAACACCAAAAGCTCGATGGACGGAGTGTCTGTCCAGCAGCCGCAGAGCTGGTGTCAGACCCAGGCAGCCAGGGGTCCCTGCTACTTTAAGGCTCTGACCTCCTTCCTAAGCAAACTCTGATGGGACTGTCACCTCCGGCTCTGACAGTACAAGTCAACACCGAGACACAGAGGGACTTGTGTCAAGTCTCCAAGCTTAGACACTAAAGACAAGCTTCCTTCAGTACTAAAATCTACCAAGCTCTGAATAACACACCAGGTCCAAGAGTTTCTAATGATTACAGCTGAAATCTAAAATAGAAATGAAAGTTTATCGCAAGTCGAAATCTTCTCTTGAAGTTTATTTCAAGAGTACTTGAGCATTTTCTAGCCATTCTCAACAAGTTCATTCCCTGAGAGCATCTTTCACTCTGACATGAAGATCATTTATACAAGTGGAAATTCCCTCATGGTAACTAGAATATGAGTACACTGCTAGATGAAAATATAGCTCCAAGGCATTTCTTTCTTCAAAATCTATAGCTAAATGATGAATTTAGAAGAAAAAGTAATCCTGGAAAAATTTAAATTACAGAAGTATTCAAACCATGAGTATTTTTAGTACCTGTATCTCTCTATCCATGAAGAATAAAACTCTCAAAAAATAAAAGGCAGCAGTAGGGATTGAGCAAGATCATAAATAACAATCAAAATTTTCTTTAGATTTATATTTTAAGGCAATTAAAAAAATTGAGCTTCAAAGCCCTATAGGTAGGTAAAAATAAACCAATTCTTAGAAAGGGGGAGAGGGGGAGGGTGGAGTTATTTCAAGCCCCTCCTCTCTCCAGTTGAGATTAGTGTCTAAGACTGTGAAGTCATCTCTAGATCACACTCACAGGTAAGGAAGGTGTCACCAGGTACTGACAATAAAACCGACACTCTCTGAAGACTGACAGAGAAAGGCTGCATAAACATGTCAGAGACTGAGTCACAATTTAAACCAAGCTACACAGTGACAAAAGCTGAGGCACTGGGCTAAACCCATTACCCTGTGTTTTTCTTTTATGTTCCTAATCATTTGGGACATAGCACTTGAGACAGCCATTTACACCAATGAATTATTTGGACACAAAACAGCTCTCTGCCCACAAGAAAGAATCTCGTTACCCAGTTCTGTCACTAAGTCATCTCTTACCCTCCCTTTACTAACTTCCTGGAATATATGGTCCCCCTGCCTCCACAACCCTTCCCAACAACCGTCATTGTTAACAACGACTTCCCAAAGGCTCCCGTCTTGCTTTGACTCTCCCTATTAACCCACTATTTCCAGGCCTGCTTTCCACACTTTTCAATTCTGGCACTCCAACACACAAACTGCAAACAAAAAAGAAACCAGACAGAAGAAATTTTGGAAGATCATCTGCTTCGTGAGGCACAAGTCCTGCAGTCTGATCCCAGCCTAGGCGATTCACTTCACTTGGCAACTCTAGACAAGTTACCAAGGAAGAGCACACGGCTAAATGGGACCACCATCCAATCAACTTAAAGAAGCAGGTGTTCAGAGCTGCCTCCTATGTGTGAATCACCACACTAGACTCAGCCCCAGATGTTCAGCATCTGACAGGACAAGAGAACTTCCACTGACACTAAACACTTCCACAAACGTATCCCAGAGATGATACAGCAGTAAAAGGAACAAAGAGTTTTAAAAGGGTCATGTTACAACTGTCTTTATGTGATATGGGAGAGAGACTTAAATTGTAATCTAGAAACAAGTAAAATTTTCATCCAGCCATATATATTTTTAAAATCTTGATCTGCCAGGTGCTAGAAGACAAAAAGGGACACAACTATATCTTTAAAGAACTCAATCTAATGAGTGTCTAGACAAGCAAACCAACAATTATATCACAGTTGCAAAATCCCCAGTCCAGTGACTAGAAAACACACACACACACACACCCCAACAATTTACCTCAGGAGTCTTAGGAACATATTGACTTTTACTCAATAAAATAATCCTGAGGCCAGAATCTATGATCCAGCTCTCTGCTATAAACATGCAGAAACAAGAAATTACTGTTCTCTTTCCCACAATCTAAAACATGAGATAAACAAAACGTAGTATAACTTAGCCTTATTAGAAAAAGCACTGACTGGCAAGACAGAAGCCTCTCTAGAGCTAAGATACAACTAAATGTTAAGGGAATGGAACAGAGCCAGTTTAGATATCCTAAGAAAAAAAGTAATATCATTAAAAAGTTCATTTCCTTTCCCTACGTATAAATGCTTATTATATCTGCATAAAACTAAGTGAACTACCTTCTAAAAAGACCAAGCCTTATCACTGAGTAAAAACATCTTCTGGATCACCCCCTTGAAAACGGGGTGGAGTCTGCAATTTTGTAAAGCTTCGGAGTAGGCATCTGAGGGAAGAATCTTCCAGCAACCCACGTCCATGAACTCACAGCAGCACCAGGGCTGAGACAGGCCCTCTCTGCATTCCCGATTAGTTTTAAACAGACACACGCCCAGAAAAGAACACAGTCGCACAATCCCCCAGCAGCCCCCAAACCAGCAGAGCTAGCTTCAAAACCATCAGCCTAAGAACAGTTCTGTGCTGTCAGACCTCGTTTACCAACCAGAGAAATGTGCTAAAATAATATCCGAATGTCTGGATAGTTCTTAGAAAATAATCTCTAAGGATCTGCAAGGAATGTATTGTGCTTCCTCAGTATTTTTATTATTAATTTTATTATCTAAATACTATAAAAGTCAGGATAATATTTTGCTATTTAGCCATTACTCAATGATTTTATGATTGCCAAACACTTTCATAACCTATTCCTTGAGCTCTGCCTGAAATTCTCCAAAATGAAGAATTTAACACTGATGAGCAATAATCACAGTAAACATATCATTCCAGAACTGAGTGCCTCAACTATTCCTTCCTTAAGGAATCTCCCAGATTACCAGAGTCCATGGCTTACACATGGACTGACCAGTTAATCAATTCCAAGAAACCAGTAACTGTATGAAGTGCCAGATACACCTAACTCCTACTTCCATGTTCCAACTCATCTTCAGCAAATTCAGTTCAAGGGCCCTATCAGCCAATCATAGGAAGAAGGGGAGGGACTTATATAGGAGGGTACCAAATGAGGATTTGGGCAGTGAAAAATTCAACACTCATCTTGTTATGACACCTTTCACCCTCTTACTCCACCTAAGGCTGACCTTCAACTAGCCCCTCTAGTTACTTCCTAGACCTCTGCGGTTTGTTCTCCACAGCTACACCATTCTGTTTCCTCTACTGCCTTTTACCTCAATTCATAAACCAAATCACTAACACATTGTAAGTATTATCCATTCAAATCTAACAGCTTGATTCCCTTTAGACTCTTCACAAACTCACACAATTTATATCTAAAGTCGTCTCAGTTCTCATTCACCTTGACCATCTGGCATCGTGAGATGCCATGGACTGCCTCTCCACAGAGCACCCCTCCCCTCTCATTAGCCTCCGCCGTCTACCTACCTCTCTAATTTCCTCTCCACCTATAGGTCTTCCTCTGGCCTATAGGTCTTCTCCAAGTCTTGGACTTGGATTGTTTCTGACTCCTTTCTCTATACTCTTACCCAGCTTGAACTCTCTTTGTCACTGACTGACTGCTCCCTGAACACCAGTAACATGCTTCCACGTCCTATTAGCTTTGGCTCCTGAATTCATCCACCAAGCATTCACTTGCTATATGCTCATCAGTTTGTTGAATAGTCAACATTAAAGATCAATAAATAAGACCCACAAAAAAAACCACTGTCTTTCAAACCCAAAGGTAAGTAAAGGAAACTGTTTCCAAGAACATGGTGAACGTGACGGTTCCCACAATGACTATGGAGATGAGAGGAACCACATCAATACTGACAGCAATAGTTTCCTGGACTGAGTTCCCAGGCTGTATTTACACAAATTATTCCAATTAATCCTCATAACAATACTGAGGTAGAAAACTAAAACTCAATTTATTGCCAGATCATATAGCTAATGACTAATTCAGGACTTAAAATTAAATTTATCTGGCTGAGGAACTCAGGAGATAGCTCAGTCTATAGAGTGTTTACCAAGCCAACAGTGAGGACCTAAATCATTTCCCAGAGCCTACATAAAAAGTTGAGTAAGTATAAGGGCACACAATTGTAAATCCCAGCACTGGAGAAATTGACAGGTGAATCCCTGGGGTCTGCCACCCAGCCATTCAGCCTAATCAGTGTGCTCCAGGACCCAACAAAAGACCTTGTCTCAGAATCAAGCTGGATGACTCTATGGAATACTGCCTAAGGCTCACCTCTGGCCTCCACATGCTGTGCACACATATGCATGTGCACCCACAAAATGTGTGAGGCCAAAGAACTACTATGTCAACTGAAAAGAAATCTAGATCTGATCACTCAGGAAATAAGTCGAGGCTAAGGACATCTATTAAGGGCCCACTCGCATTTCAAGAATGTCTCAAACCAGTCAAGAAAGGTATCACTCCAGGAAATGGCGAGCCTCGCCAGAAATGACACATATCCAGAAGCCCTCAAGCAGAATAACCCAAAACCAAGGTCAGCATCTCTCGGCAGAAACACTGTGTAACTGAGGACATGAAATGTGCTGAGGTTTAACTGGCACTGTTTACTACCCTAAGCTAATGAGGCCTCGAAATTTCTGGCTTCTTAGATTTAGAAAACCATGGCAAACTTACCTTCACCTTAATGCTCAATTTTAAACCCTCCCATCACCAAGCTCTTCTTGGAACCCTGTCTATACCTGTTACTTTCCACCTCTCTGCCATCACCTGCTCTGTCAGTTGAGCAGATCAAATTCCCTCCTCACTCGTCTTCCCGAATCCAGTTTAAACTCTCCCAAACCATCTAGGAGAGCACCACCATGTAGTGCAGGCCACTCCCAAATAAGCTTCTCATTGTAGAGAAAGTGATGTGAATCAACTTCCAAAGACCTCCACGATCTGTTTGAACTGGCATGTGCAGCCACTGGATCACACAGCAGTGTACTATGCCTTCTGTTGTATCCAGCTCTTTAGCCCTGGCCTCTCAGACACACAGCCCTATTAATCTCAGCCATCTTCCCAACTGGCGCTCACCCAATCCTAACGCCACTCCAACCAAACATGAGTTTCATGCCCGCTCCTCAATCATTCTAAGCCACCTTTTCCTGAAGTTACAGTGTTACCTACTTCACCACTGTTGTGTTTAGTTTGTCACAGGCCTTCTCTCCTCCACGATGAAACTGGGAGAGTCAAAAGTAGAGGCTGTTCTCGGCACTTCTGCTGCACACTTTAATGGTTAAAGGCACCGCCTTACAGAGGCAAGCTACGTCCAATTCTCAGTGCATCAGCCTCTGTGTGACTTTGGGCAAGTTACCTAACTCTCTGTGTTTCATTTTCTTCATTTGTAAAACAACTAGTTAAAAATAGGCTGTATCTCCTCAATGGAATGTGAGAACTGAATGGTTATGTAGAGCCCAGTCCTGACACAGAATACATCTGATAATTGCTAACTGCTATTATTTCATTTGCAAGAAAAATCAGAATACTGTTATTAACATCAGCCATTGTGACCATTACTTAGAATCTCTATGCGTGGTACCTAAAGAATTAGGTAAACAGCACACATGCAGGACTTGTTTGTTACAGAAAGGAGGGAAAAGTCTTAGCTTAACAAGCAACTTTTCCAGAACATGTCTACTGACATTCTGAGGAGCAGGTGGAAAATGTGTGACTGTGTAACTGATGACATGAAATGTGCTGAGGTTTAACTGGCACTGTTTACTACCCTAAGCTAAGCTAAGAAACAGCTGTGCTGGGCTGACAATAGCTCATCCTGTTGGGAAGAATGACAGGGAAAAGACATCCACAGGAAGCAGAGCTATGTCCTCTTGGCCCCGGTACATGCCATGCATACCTGCACCACAGTTCTACAGCTGGAGTTCTGCAGTTAGGACTGGCTAAGATGCCAACGAAAGTGCTAAGGGAGAAGGGGAAATAGGTACTTACTGAGCATGCCTCTGTAGTTGAGGTCCATATCTCGGCTCTCTGACCGCACCTTAATGGCATCTAGAATAGCATCTGGAGACAACAGTCCTGAAGGTCTCACAACGTTCAGAAGCTCAGTAAGGCTCATTAGAGGTAAACGCACAGCCTGCATGATTTCAGCATGATTCTCCTTCGCATTGTGCTTACACCAGTTTAACAAGGCTAAGAAAATATCTTTCTCAGGAGCAGCAAACGAATCTCTTAAAACGATGTTCAGAAGTGCTGTCTGCAAAGGATAAAAAGGGAGCATAAAAGTCAGCACGGAACACAACCATATGCATAACCAGTCAGCAGAACTTAACCAGACCACAGGTAGTATTTCTTTCCTTGTGTTTTGGCCTTCCCATCTATTCCCTTCTCCCCTTCTGGCTATGTGAATAAGCAGCAGTAGTGAGTCAAGTGTTTCAGCTCATGCTTGTTAATACCAGCATTTAGAAGGCTGAGGCAGAGGGATTACTGTGGGTCTGAGGTCAGCCTGGGCTACATAGTGAGTTCAAGGACAACACGGGTTACTTTAAAAAGAAAAAAAGAGTAGCATCTTTCCTATTCAGGCTTTTTGTACCACCATATAAAGCAATTAGTCTTTCCCTACACAGCTCTACCCATGTTTTGCTGTTTTAAAGAGATTTCCTTGACTAATGTTTAAAGTTATAATACAGAGTGAATAATTTTCCATGTGTTATTTTGCTTGTGTTTGTAGCACTCCTCTGCTCCACTGCCCTCCTCTTGCTGGTGCCCTGTCTCTGCCCCCTGCTTCTGCTTTCACATCCTATGTCTTCCATTACCCCACACACACACCTTTTTTCCTACCCGTTCTCTTTAATTATTATTAATTTTTATTCATGTGCATTGGTGTTTTGCTTGCACGTATGTCTGTGTGAAGGTGTCAGATCCACTGAAACGAGTTACAGACAGTTGTGAGCTGCCACATAGGTTCTGGGAATTGAACCTGGGTCCTCTGGAAGAGCAGCCAGTGCTCTTAACCGATCAGCCATCTCTCCAGCTCACATTCTCTTCGTTCTTATGATCTTCTTCCCTTTTCATAGTTCCCTTTCTAGTTTCATGGCCTACACCTACTATGTTGGTTGCCTTGTGTCAACTTGACACAAGCTAGAGTCATCTGGGAAGAGGGACTCCAATTGAGAAAATGTCCCCGTAAGACTGGCCTGTGAACGAGTCTGTGGGGCATTGTCCTGATTAATGACTGATGTGGAAGGACCCAGCACACTGAAAGCAGTGCCACCCCTGTGCAGATGGGTTGTGGGTTGTACAAGAAAGCAAGCTGAGCAAGCCTTGGGGAACAAGCCAGCAGGCATCACTCCTCCAGGGCCTCTGCTTTGGTTTCTGCCTCCAGCTTCCTTCTCTGACTTCCCTCAGTGATGAAGTATGAGCTAAGAGTTGTAAGCTGAAATAAACCTTTTCCTCCCCAAGTTGCTTTTGGTCGTGGTGTTTTATTAAAGCAATAGAAGCCAAATTAAGAAACCTGACCCCTTACATATTGCATATTTATACACATATACATGTAATGTAGAGTCCGTTATGAGAGCAACAGGTGAAATTTGTCTTTCGGAGTACGGCTTGTTTCAACTCATGTAATGATTTTTCAGTTCTTCCATTTTGCTGCAACTGTCATTATTTCACTTTTCTTTCCAGCTGAACAAAGTTCCATTGTATTTATATACCATGTCATCTATTTGGCTGCTGATGGACCTCTAGATTGGTGCCTTTTTTCAGCTCCTGCAAACAGTGCAGTAATAAACCTGTATCTGCAAGTATCTCTAGTATGTTGACTTAAAGTCCTTAGGGTATATATGCAGGAGCAGAATAGTTTGTAGCCATCCTCTTATGAAATAGCAAGAACAAAGATGACAAACTGTACGTGTGCATATGTGTGTGCACGTGCATGCATGTGTGTATTCTTCTACAAGGTGTACATTTGTAAGTCAGTAAGATAAGCCTAGAATTAAAAATTCAAAACCTTTAGTTTTACAGTATTGCTGCACTATCATGGTTTTGGTCTTTGGCT
The DNA here is from genome assembly GCF_007827085.1 of Peromyscus californicus insignis. NCBI lineage: Eukaryota > Metazoa > Chordata > Mammalia > Rodentia > Cricetidae > Peromyscus > Peromyscus californicus. The sequence goes on from NW_026294491.1 coordinate 7,312,256, forward strand.
CTCTGGACTGACCTCCATAAACACTGATGCAGCCTTGAAAGTCCCTTGCTCACAGAAGTTAAGTAGGATAATAAAAAACAAACAAACACACAAAACCCATCAGTTCATTCAAATCAAGATGCATAGCTCTTTAAAGGAACACACACACACACACACACACACACACACAAATACTGAGAGAGACAGAGAGTCACCGCTCTAAGTCCAATGGCAGATTTAAGTGACAGTTTTACAGTGGTAAACTGTAGACCAGCAAGAGGAGGATCACCAGCAGTTGCTTAAGAGGCATCCACTGGCACTTCAGATTTCCTTTATGAATTTTCCCTCTGTGCTACTGACTCTATCCCAGCCCTAAAGACTTTTCCCTTTTGCCAAAATAGAATTCTTAGTTATATTCTACATCAGAGAAATACAAAACCAAAAAGCAGTATGCAATACAACAAAAAAAATCTTATTTGACTGTCATATTAAAACCAACTGCCCACCAGACCAGTCTCTTTTGCACACAAAACTAAATGGAACCAAGAGCCTTAAAGATCAGAGCCTTAGAAGTCAGTGGCAAGTGCTAGACCAGATGACTTCTTTGAGAGCAAGGACCTTTATCTTTGATTCTTAGACCACTGTGGTGTGGTCACTGTGTAAGTACAAATGAAATAATGCATGCCGAGAAATCAAGGGCAGACCAAAACACACCTTGGAAAGGGAGAGGAAGCCTTCACTGGCGAGCACCTCCTGAGCATTTCTGTCCATGAACATGCAGCACATACAAGTTAGCTTGGGAAGTGAGTAGAGACTGGCAACATCAAAAGTCATACAGACGTTCTGAATATTAAGTATGGTGCAGAGATATTCAGAGGTAGAATCCTCTAGCTCTGGAAATCCATATTTATGAGCCAGGCTCAGAAAATCCAGCAGCACCTCCTCCTTCTCATCTGTCAGTGTCGCCCGCCCCGTGTAGATGTATTTGAGTAGCATTGTGAATGCTTCTGCAGTGGTGTCTTGGAGAGGGATTTCTGCTTCAGGCTGAGACTCTCGCATCCCACCATACAGTAATGCTCTGCACACCAGAGAAGAAACATAGTTGGAAAACCTCAAATATGATTTGCTACAAAATACCTGTAATAATGATTATCAATACTATACAGACATAAATTTGCTTAATGACACCAAGATCCAGGTGGAGAACACAAGTGATTGTAAATGGTTCTTTAAAAGAAACAAGAGGCGCTGGGCGGTGGTGGTGGCAGCGCACGCCTTTAATCCCAGCACTCAGGAGGCAGAGCCAGGCGGATCTCTGTGAGTTCGAGGCCAGCCTAGGCTACCAAGTGAGTTCCAGGAAAGGTGCAAAGCTACACAGAGAAACCCTGTCTCAAAAAACCAAAATAAATAAATAAAAGAAACAGGAGGAATAATTTAAAAAACCATTTTGAATTGATATCATAAACATCTAAGCTAAATGAGATACCCTGAGAACGCAGGATCACATAGAAAATTGGAAGTCCTCATTTGAGAGGGACAAAGAACTTAGCATAAAGATGTCAGAGGTCCACAGGCAGCCGAAAAGTAAACCCTACAGGAAAATGATGAGCTAAACACTAATGGGAGCCTCTGACAGCTGCACAATGAGAAAACACGCTCTGCCCTGCAGTGTTTTAAGGGACTATGTAAATGGCCCTCTCTTTTTGCAAAGAAATTTAGTAATATACCTATTCAGATTTGAAATGTACATACCCTTCAGCTCAGTAATTGTTCTTTTAAGACCCAACTAGAGAAAAACATAACTCATTAACGACATATAGGAATGAATACTGGAACGCTGGGGAAAACCAAAATGTCAAGATGAACATGGTTGAAACATTGTAACATACATACTCTATGACACCATTAGGAAGATCAATAGAGATCAATGGATACTATCTAGGAGAGGTCTGCGTTCATGTGAAGGGGGTCTGATGCTTACTGTGAGAAGTCTCCTCTTGTACAGCTAGCATGCCCTTGCCAGGGAACAGATAAGCTCTGGTGACAAGACTTAGTCAGGACTCCCCCCCCAACTGCTGCCAGTCAACTTTGCTTTGTACAAGAATAGTGTTATCAATGAGAATCTAAGAAAGCTTTGGTGGTGGCGTGGATTTAAGTCCAAGTGAGTCACAAAATTCTACAAAGGTTCAATATCCACAGAAGCAAAAAGGTCAATGAGTGAAAGAAATGTATTCCATTAGCTCAATACCATCTTCAAGTTTCTAAAAATGTTTGGATTTCTTTTAAAGAATATACTGATCACATGACATACATTCACATACAGTTTTTTTCCAATTGCTTCTTAAGGAGAGTAAAATATACAGTGTTCAGAAATAGTAAACATAAAGCCAGAAAGTTCTATTATTAAGAAAGAGTCTTTAAAAAGCATTTTCATAGGACTAACTGGACTAAATGCAAGAAAAGAAAAAGGAAAGGCATGCTGAGGACAGGAACCATGAACAATGGCCCAACTAAGGCCCAATGCGATGAAAACTGACCCTTGGGAAGGTGACAGTCTCTTGCTGATTTCTAAGCTTCTGGTTTCATGTCTAGTATTTTATTTAAAGGATGGGAAGTTGTGAAAATGCCTGTAAGTTAACTATGGTAGTTCTTAGCCAAAGAATTTATTTTATTTAAAGGATGGGAAGTCATGAAAACGCCTGTAAGTTAACTATGGTAGTTCTTAGCCAAAGAACACAGGCTCCCAAGAAGCACAATGATGGTGAATGTGACTCCAAGGTGTGCCTGTTTTGCTGTCCCCATTAGCTCTCATTTCAAGGTCAGATGCAGCACTCACTGGAGGACAAATGAATTTTCTCTAAGCCACCAGGCATCTCAACTTCTCCAAGTAAAACTGTGACTCTAAGCCGGGCGGTGGTGGCGCACGCCTTTAATCCCAGCACTCGGGAGGCAGAGCCAGGCGGATCTCTGTGAGTTCGAGGCCAGCCTGGTCTCCAAAGCGAGTTCCAGGAAAGGCGCAAAGCTACACAGAGAAACCCTGTCTCGAAAAACCAAAAAAAAAAAAAAAAAACTGTGACTCTATGTACCAGCTTTATCATTATAAACAGACAAAGTTTTGTAATGTCCAAGATAAACAATCACATAGGCAATAAAGTCACTGGTGATTTCCTTTTAGCCAATATTAGGTGAAATGTAATTAAGAGATTAGTAATTTTTATAACCTGAAAAATTAAAGATCTAAGAAATAGCTGTCTATAAGTGGCTTTACATTCATAAAATATGTATATGCATCTATATGTATATGTATATATAGAGAGACAGATATAAAATATATATACTTTTAGTTCTAATGTAACTCTGAAAGTCTCAGTCAATACTTGTTTTTTTTTTAGTGAGATTAGCACATATCTGGAGAGCTCTGTTAGGTTACCCACAGGTGTTAGCTATAGTAATCCACTACCAAGAAACACACATGCCATGTGCATTCCAGAAAGTTCACTCCCTATACAACAAGAAGCTATCAACCGGTAACTCAGGGTAAACCCATCCTTCATCTACTTGAGCAGAGGGTAAAAGCAACACACACAGCTAAAAGAGTTCATTGGAACGTCTGGCCCAGACAGCCTTTAGCCCCTTAATTCTAAATTGGCTCCTAAAGAAAAGGCAATTCTCAGAAAGTAACAAATACACAAAGATAAAGTTCTTTTAGACATTATACTAAAGGACTCCACTTGCTGTTACACTTAAGTTACATATTTTTCATAGAGAACACCAGTGCTTCCCACAGATGACTTAAATCTAAAAATAAATAAATAAAAATTTTTAAAAATACATTATATACTTACCGAAAATATTGGCACCTAGCTGCTAAAATTACCCTGTGGGCAGGAAAGCGCTTCTTTTCCACAACAAATGTGACATCACCATATTCTTCACCAATCAACAAGGCACCAATATGCTCAGACAGAATGTGCACATGATCAATTTCCCCCACTGCAGTAAAGGGGCGAAGAGGGTGGCTGTTACTCATCGTGTGGAATAGATGATAGTCACTGACCTGTCACACAAAGGAGGAACGTGGGTTAGTGAGGAAAAGGAGCATACACAGAAAACTGCGAGTCCTATCAGCCAACCAAACTTTACCCCAAAGTTCATCATCAATAATTTTTTTTCTTTATGAAACAGTCTTCAAATATGTCATCTAGGCCCACCTTAAAGTCAGTATAGATCAGGCTATCTTAGGGCCCACCATCCTCCTACCTCAGCCCAAAGTATCAAAGGTTTCCTTTTTATTTTTATTGTATTATTATTTTGTTTGTTTGTTTTGTTTTTTTGAGGCAGGATTTCTCTATGTAGCCCTGGAACTCGATCTGTAGACCAGGCTAGCCTTTAACTCACAGAGATCTGCCTGCTTCTAACTCGAGTGCTGGAATTAAAGATGTGCACCACCGCCATCCACATGGTTTCCTTTCTATTAACCTGCTTATTCTAAGAAACAACTCAAGCTGTTTTAATTAGCTCCACGACCTTCACTGCCTCATCACACTAGAAAAGCAAAAATGTCTGGATATTCACATACTAGCAGTGCTTGGAGCCATCACAATCTGGAAACACTGGCATCTGTGGTTCTAGACTCTTTCCTTGCCTCAGGGAAAGGCAAGGCAACCAGCAGAGTATGCCTGCATTGAGCATAGACTGATTTAGCAAGGCTGGATACAGCTACATCCAGCAAAGTCTTTCAAGTACAGATCTAGGAATAAATTACAGAGTAAATTTAATATCATTTCATATAAGAGTTTTTGGTCTGAAACCATCTTTAAATAATTGATAAAAAACAATCTTCTGTAGTCACAAAAGTGACTTACTTTATTAATAAAAATTTACAGGAGCATCACAGCCCTCTTCTAAAATGAGAATCCATCTGGCATAGTCTCTAGACTGCTACTTCTCAGCATGGAGAAGTGCCACATACTTCTAATACCAGCACACTCGAGAGGCCAAGGCAAGATTATGAGTTCAAGGCCAGCCTTAGCTACATAGTAAGCCTTCTATTTCCTACTGTGGCTCTAATGATGAGGTTGATGGCAAATACCAGAATATCACTGTATTTATTGGCACTTCCTTGCCTTTATGTGCAGTCTGTCTATAAAAATAAATGAAAATCAAGAGGCTGGAGTTTGAGTAACATATTCAAAAGGGAAGTTCAGACCTTAGAAAGCTAGAACTGCTTACAAATTTTTATTTGTAAGCATGCCTTTTTTGGATGTAATAACTCAGCAAATGTATGAGGGTCTTCACTAGCATTCAGATCCCAGGTGTAAGAGGTGCCTGGTGGCTCAGAAGTAGCCTCTATATTGCACAGAACCAGTGAAAGCAAGCCAAATATACACTCTTCACCAGACCTCTACCATCTTCAACAATGTGTTATAATCAACATTAAAGATTGAAGAGCTCTCATCTTCAAACTTCTATATGCAGATATTCGTTTTCATAGCAAGGTGTATGAAGTCTGTCTCATATTGTGACTGCAGGGAAACCTTCATGAACAACGTTCTTCAGCTGCTTGTTATCACATGACCAGCCCAAAAGAGAGACCACCAACAGCAAGAGTTATGATGAAAGAACATGGTGGATGACTGGTAGTATCCTTCCCTGTTGCCAAAGGGTGGTGGTTTGAATGAAAACGGCCCCATAGGTTCATATGCTTCAATAGTTGGTCCACAGTTGGTACTGTTTGGGAAGGATTGGCTGTGTCATTGTTGGAGGAGGCATAACCCTGGGGGCAGGCTTTGACGTTTCAAAAGACCCTCCATGCCCAATGTACCTGTCCCGACTACAGTCTGTAATGTGAGCGCTCAGCAAAACAAACCCCTTTTCCGCAACGGAAGCTTCCACTTCAGAGTCAAAACTCAACCATCTTCAGTCATTTGTATGTGAAACATCAAATTCAGCTTAATAGGACCAACTTAGAAGTGTTAGCAATAACAGGAAACGTGTGCTATGACAGTCTAATAAAGGAGTTGGGGTACTTTCTAGAAAGGTTCCATAGTAAATACTTTTGGCTTTGTGCACTATACAACATTGTCATACATTTTCACGTCTGCCTTAAGAACTTAAAAGCAGCCATAGGCAATAAGTAAATGAATGAACATGGCTGTGGTCTAATAAAGCTATTAAAAATGAATGGGTGCTGGGGGACTAGCTCATTACAAGCATGAGGGCTTGGGGTCGATCTCTGAAATATCCACGTTAAAAAGCAAAACATGGAGGCTGGAGAGATGACTCAGAGGTAAAGCGCATTGGCTGTTCTCCAGAGGACCCAGGTTCAATTCCCAGCACCCACATGGCAGCTCACCACTGTCTATAACTCCAGTTCCAGGTGTTCTGACACCTTCACACAGACACAACTGCAGGCACACTAATGCATATAAAAGTAAATAATTTTTTTTTAAAAAAGCAGCACATGATGGAACACAGATTGTAATCCCAGCACTGGAAACAGAGATAGTTGGGCCCCTGGGGCTCACTGGCCAGCCAGTCTAGTCTATTCAATGAGCTGCAGGCCACTGAGAGATGGTGCCAAAAGAGAAAGGGGGGGGGAGAGGGGGGGAGGGAAGAAAAGAAAAGGTAGTAGTGTTTAAGGATGGATTAAGACCCAAAATTGTCCTCTGACCTCTACAGACATAAACACAGATATAATACATTCATGTGTATGTGCTTGTGTACACACATACACACACATACACATACACACCACCACCACACCACATTCATATTTAAAGAGAAAAAAGACTTATTTGGCCAATGGGTCACAGTTTGCCAAGTGCTTGACTAACATGATCAAGAACTCTAGACAAAGGATCAGACAGGGCTGGAGACTTGTTTTCTTCTCAGCTTATGTCGACCACACTCTGAAAGCCACTAGATTCTGATGTCAAATCCCACTCGTCCCGACACTCTGCTACTCCAAACCAAAGAGACACTTTGCACTGACAGCAGGCACCGCATGTGCCTCCTGAATATGCCCTGGGCTAAAATCTCTTAGTATTTATCTAAGTCATGGCCAAGACTCAACCCACTGCTGGCTGACTGGCTGAACAATGACTGAGTTTCTTCAGTTAACTAGCTCAGTGGGATATTTACAATTCATCAATGGACAAATCATGAACATTAATTCTGGATATGTAAATATCTGCCTTAATGGGTTCACCAGATCTTCACTTCTCAATACATACAATTTCACTTTGCTAAATTTACATTTTAATTATGTTTTTCCATGTGGAAATATAAAGTGAATAGTGCTGGATACAGAAAACAGCCACTTAGTGTGGAATAAACACAATTTTTATTGGCATATAGAAATAATTTTAATTAGACCAGTGGTTCTCAACAAGCTTGCCATACACTGGAACCACACAGGAAGCTCAGAAAAATGAAAATAAAATGCTTGAGTCCCACCCTTCAGAGAGACTTATTTAATTAGTTTGGAATGGGACACAGGCACCTGCAGTCACCATACTAACGTGATCTGAATGAGCAGTGTGGAGAAGAACCACAGTTCGGATTGCTGTGGGCTCAGGTTATGGTTTGCTCGTAGAATCCCAGAATCAACAAGTGACAGACTGAGGAGGTGGCAATCAACCTTTAGGAGGTAAGCGGGCCCACTGCAAAGTCCGGAGGTCACTGAGGACAAAGGGATTAAGGCAGTCCTCAAGGGACGCTTTGGCAGTTTTCTCAAGAGTTGCAGCCATAGCAAGCTTGGGCCCACTAAGCCCTCCGGCTTCCTGTTTCAAGACATCTTTTCTTCCTCTACATGTATTCCCATCGTTGTAATACCATCTTACCAACAGGAGGACCTGGGTCAATGGCAGGACTATGCCCTTGAACTTCTAAAATTATAAGCTAAATGAACCTCTTTTCTTTATAAAAGTTAGCCTACTTCAGATATTTCATATACTTATACAAAGCTAATACAGTTTACATTCCCTAGGCACACAAGTTCAAAAGCAAAGTATGTCCAAAAGACAAATAGGTTCTGTCTTAGGTTAAAATTGCTGTGATAAAACACCATGAGCAAAAGCAACCTAAGGAGAAATGGGTTTATTTCACCTTATAGTGTACAGTGCATCAGGAAGGGAAGTGAGGGCAGGAAGTCAGGGCAGGAACTCCAGGCAGAAACCTGGAAGCAGGAACTGAAACAGAGGCCATGGAGAAACACTGCTTACTAGCTTCTCCCCAAGGCTTGCTCAGCCCACCTATTTATACCACCCAGGACCACCTGCCTAGGACCAGTACCACCCTCAGTGGGCTGGGCCCTTCCACATCAATCAAGAAAATGCCCTACGGACTTCCCTACAGGCCAATCTGATAGAGGTATTTTCTCAATTGAGGATCCTCTTCCCAGATGACTTCAGCTTGCGTCAAGCTGGCAAAAAACTAACCAGGGCAAATTCTACTTTGATATTATTAACAAAGAGACAAATAATGCTAGCAAAATTATCAGACATGGCCGGGCGGTGGTGGCGCACGCCTTTAATCCCAGCACTCGGGAGGCAGAGCCAGGCGGATCTCTGTGAGTTCGAGGCCAGCCTGGGCTACCAAGTGAGTTCCAGGAAAAGGCACAAAGCTACACAGAGAAACCCTGTCTCGAAAAACCAAAAAAAAAAAAAAAAAAAAAAAAAAAATTATCAGACTATATATTCATACATGCAAAAAATTAAGTATTTTTATCAATAAACTAGCTTATCTACAAACTGATCATTCCTTTGTATTCCATATGCATTTTCTTTTTAAAAGCCTACTTTAAAAATTACACATCATTATTTTTAAGTCACCAGTTTTCACTTGATAAATAATAAAACTGGGGGAAAAGATGACTAAAGTTCATGGAACCGAGCACTGACATGACATGCTTCTACTTCCTACATTAAGATGCATTAAGCCACACATGTCACAGTTCAGAACTTGATAATCGAATGAAATCATTTCCACACTCATGATGTGAGTATGTTGTAGATGATTATTTTCTTAAGTTACATTTTATAATTCTGTCACTCTGCCTTATTTTGCCATGTCATATAAAATTGAGACACTTCAGCTAAAAATCAAGACTAGATCATGTAATGTGACAAGACAGAAAGGGAACCATTGAGGAAAGAAAAGTACAATGTAGGGAACAGGAAAGAGTCTATGATCAACCACAGTATAAAAAATGAAGCCTCTTACTTTGTATGCTAATTAAGAACAAACTGAAATAAATTTAAGAATATAACATAAGATTAAGAAGATAGAAGTTTTGAAAAGTTTGTACAAATATGCATTATTATTGGGGTACACAGTCTCAAAGATGGCTGGCTAACACTCCTTTCTTTTCCCTAGACACAAACCTCTTCCTGTGTTAATCCATTTCTCCTCCCCTTAACTCTGGAGTTGGAGTCACTTTAACCAACAAAAATGAGGTTCCAGGCCTACACCTTAGGGAATCTAACAGCATCTACTTTTGTGCCTTTGGGGAACCCTGAACTGCTCAGGCCATGTGGAAAGGCCAGATGGAAGTTAAGAGGCCCTGAGATTACTAACAGAAGAGTAATGAACCCAGTGAAATGAAAACCAAGGTCCAAACATACATTCCCAGTCAAGTCCTTCTAACCTGCTCAGTCATCTAGTTGGGCTGGATATGTAAGGATACTCCAACCCTAGCAGGTGCCATGTGGTCTAGACACAAGCTGGGCCCTGTTGAAATCCATCCAACAGAATTATATTTGATATAAAATGGCTATCTATATAAGCCATTACCTTTTAGAGAACTTTACTACATAGCATTATATGAGAATTAGTGATTCTAATGAACACTAAGCAAAATGGCAGGAGACAAAACTCAACATACAAAAATCAATAGGTTTTCTATATGCCAATAATAAAATTGTCAAGAAAGACTGAGAAAAGAAAATCTTGTTCATGGCAGTCTCAGCCTCTGCGATAGTGAGAGGACCCTGTCAAAGTGACAAGCTCTAGAATCCTAAGGAAACACGCCTCTACAGCACGCCTGTGAAAGACTGTCTAGATGAAATTATGTGAAGTCAGAAGGCCCATTCTAAATGCAGGTGGTTCCATTCTATGAACTGGAGTCCCAAATGAATAAAAGGAAACAGAAAGCTGAGCAACAGAATTCAAGATGTATAATGTGGTGGTTTGAAAGAAAATGGCCCCCAAAGGGGGTGGCATTATTAGGAGATGTGGCTTTGTTGGAGTGGGCATGGCCTTGTTGGAAAAAGCATGTCACTGTGAAGATGGACTTTGAGGTCTCATTTATGCTCAAGCCACACCCAGCATCTCAGACCACTTCCTGTTGCCTGAAAGATGCAGAACACTTGGCTACTCCTCCAGCACCATGCCTGCCTACACATTGCCATGCTCCCTGCCATGATGATAATGGACTAAACCTCTGAAACTGTAAGCCACCACCACAATTAAATGTTTTCTTTATAAGAGTTGCTGTGATCATGGTGTCTCTTCACAGCAATAGAAACCCTAAGACACACAACAAAGAAAATAATCCCAGTAAGTGACAGGTACAATCTCATGTAGTTTCTGCACAGCAAAGAAAATGATCAGAAAAGTAAAGACACAGCCACAGAACGGTGGGAAAGGTTTATAGTATTTAGTCAACAGAGGATAGATCTAGAAACTACCAACGACTCCCACACTTAGATACAAAATCCCACAAATCAATTAGTAAACAAACTAATGAACTGAACAGACAGCTCTCACAAGAAATACAAATGGCCAATAAATATTTGGATGTGTTCAATATCCTTAGCCATCAGGGAGATGCAAATTAAACCTATACTGAGATTCTACCTTACTCCAGTTGGAAAAGCTAACATTAAGGAAACAACAGGGACTGGAGAGATAGCTCAGTGGTTAAGAGCTTGTACTGCTCTTGCAGAGGGCCAGAACCCAAGTTGAGCGGCTCACAACTAATCATAACTCTAGCTTGTAGAGATCCAGTGCCCTCTCCTGGCCTCCAGACACCTACCAGGACTCATATGAACATATCTTCACACAGACACATAGTCTAGAGTTAAACAAATTTTTTTTAAAAAGTCTACTACATAGGTACTATATCAGGGATCCCTACAATCACTCCTGGGTTCAGTGATTCATTAAGAGGACTCTCATGGTTTAGACCAGTTAATATTCACTGCCATAATCTATTGTGGTAAAAGTACACAAAGAAAATTAAGCAGGAGCTAGAGAGAGGACTCGTCAATTAAGAACACTTGCTCTTCCAGAGGCCCCAGGTAACACTACATGGCCACTCACAACCACCTGTAATTCCAGTTCCAAAGGATCTGATGCCCTCTTCTGGCCTCCATGAGTATCAGGCATGTACATGGTACACATACATACATGCCAGCAAAACACTCATGCACATAAAACAAATCTTTTTTCAAAGAAAGAAAAATTATCAAAGAGAACAGATCTCATGGAAAAGTCTATACAAAAGCAGGCGCAAGTTTCCTGGGATCTTCTCCCAATGGAGTCATACAGCACATACTGAACATCCCCAGGAACAGGCTGTGACAACACAGATAAGTTTCCACCCAGGGAAGCTTGTTAGAAACTCAACGCCCAGAGTGCTTAGTGGGAGCTTTCCACATGAGTAGTCCCTGCCTGAAGTGGATGTAAACTCCAGAGTTTCAGAAGAGAGCAGCCAACACAGTTGTTCAGCGTACTCACAATTGACTCCAATCTAAATTGCCAGATGCCATGCAAGGGCCAACCCTGCAAGCAGATTCTTCCAAAGACAGCAGTTCAGTCCTGCTCTGTTCATTCTTTTCTGCAGAGCTTTAGAAATAACAAGAGGACTTAATAATATCAGCAAAAGCACTGAAAATAAAGTCACTATCTGTTGCTCAAAGAAGATCCAGACAGATCTCTGCCTCCCGAGTGCTAGGATTAAAAGCCAGGCCTGACCTCTATGTTTAATCTAGTGGCTTGCTCTGTCCTCTGATCTTCAGGCAAATTTTATTAGGGTACACAGTATATCACCACAACTATATGATAGCCAATTTACTTACTTAATCTTAGAATTAAAGAAAGTGACACTAAAAATAATAACCACCAACTCTATTTGAACATATCCCCAACCTCTAGCCTCCCAGTACACCAGAGCCAAACATTATGAACAAGTTTCTTCACAACTTCAACATACAGATCATTCTGAAGATATTTATTCTATTCTCATGCATGAGAGAAAAGGAGTTTTCTGCCAGTTGTGGTGGCACACACCATAGGATATATGCTGGAGGATCACAAGAAAAAGTCCTTTTCTAATTTTATCATATGAAATCAACATAACCTTGACATGAAGACATTACCACATCTATATACTCTGCTGTGGAACAATCTTTTTCTACACTATGAATATATATTACTCTCATTTGCTAACAAAAAGCTGATTGGCTGATAGCTACGCAGGAAGAGACTGAGTATGACAGCCAGACTAGGAGAATTCTGGGAAGAGGAAGGCAGAGTAAGGGAGTCACTAGCAAAGAAAGAAGCAAGATGAGATTGTTGGACTGAGAAAAGGTACCAAGCCACATGACTAAACATAGATAAGAATTATGAGTTAATTTAAGTGTAAGAGTTAGCTAGTAACAAGCCTGAGCTATTGGCTGAGCAATTTTAAGTAATATTAAGCCTCTGAGTGGTTATTCGGGAACTGGCAGGTAGGAGAGAAACATCCATTTATTTATTTTTTTTTTTTAAAGATTTATTTATTATATAGTGTTCTGCCTGCATGTATGCTGCAGGCCAGAAGAGGGCACCAGATCTCATTACGGATGGTTGTGAGCCACCATATGGTTGCTGGGAATTGAACTCAGGACCTCTGGAAGAACAGCCAGTGCTCTTAACCTCTGAGCCATCTCTCCAGCCCGAAACATCCATTTATATAATCAAACAGGATTAATATTAAAAAACTCACAAAAATACTGCTAACAAGGAAGTAGACAGATTCATAACAAAGTTAATGAACTATAACATAGGAAATATTCACATACTCAATAAATGTTAAAGTAAGTTTTACAACATTCACTATAGACCTTTTTAAAATTTTATCTTTATTTATGTGTTGGGGCATATACACTTGAGTACAGGTGCCATCAAAAGGTGCTGGATCCCCTAGAGCTGGAGTTACGGAAGTTGTGAGCTGCCTAATGTTGGTGCTGGAAACTGAACTTAGGTCTTCTGCAAGAGCAATAAATGCTTCGTGTCTGAGCCCTCTCTACAGCCCTATAATTACAAACTTGATAATAAAAGCTGTTAAGTAGTTACAAATAAAAGGATCGTCAATGATCTACAAGCATATATTCACACCCTAACAGGTATAACCATCTGGTTAATAAAACACAAGAAATACTCAAGTTCATGAATAAGTCAATGATGTCTACTCATATCACTATGAACATTTTATAGGATAAGAACTATGCAATTGAGAAAAACAAATGGAACTGGGTTAGGAACAGAAGCAAAATAATCATCACTTGCAGATGACTGCCCACGTGAAAAAAATCATGAGAATCAACCAACTACTTTTTAAAAATCAAGCAAGTTCACTGAGGTGAAACTTATAATGAAAATCTATAGCTTTCTTCTGTGCCACCCCTCCCTCCCCCCAAAAAAAACTGACTAGAAAATATGAGGTAAAACACTTGAAATACATAACTTAAAAATACAAGAAATATCTAGGAATAAGGTAACAGTGCATGTAAAGAAAGCTTTAAATCTCCACTAGAGGATTTAAGAAAAGCAAAGAAGCATCCAATACTGTAAGGACATCAATCATCCTTGAACCAACCACCATATGAAAAAACATGCTTGATATTTTATACCATAAACAAAAAAATGCTATTGTAATAGAAACTTCAGATGGTGAAATTTAACAGAATAACCTTGGAAGAATACAAAGAAAGTATTAGGGGGCTATAGTGATGTCAATGTTTAAAAGAACTTGCCAAGCAACTGAGCCGACCTGAGTTCAGATACCAACACCTACATAATGGTCTTGCATGCACCTGCTACCCCAGGGTTAGGAGTCAGAGACAGCAAGATCTTGGGAGTAGAAGGTTGCTGGCTGCCTGCCTAGTCAAAAAACACAAACTCTGATTTAAGGAAAGACCCTCCCTGCTTCAAAAGAATAAATCAGTGATAGAGGATACCCAATACCTTCCCCTGCATAGACACACATACCTGTATACAATATACACATACATTCTCTCTCTCCTCCTTCCTCCTTCCCCGTCCCCCTCCCTCTCTCTCTCTCTCACACACACACAGCCCCCCAAAAGGAAACTGTGTCACATTAACACACACACTTCAAAATTAGGAATATATTGGGCTAGGGCTGAAGCTCAGTGGTGCAGCACTTTGCTAACATGCTGGAGGCCCTTTGATTCAATCCTAATCTCTTTAGAAAAAGAAAATTAAGTGTATAGATTTTATATTTATCATGAAGTTCTGTTTGAGATTGAACCCAGAGCCTCACACAAGCTAAGCAAGTTTTGGGTGTTTTGTATTTTTCCTCTCTCCAAAAAAAAAAAAAAAGTGACTTGGCCACACCAAAAAAAAAAAAAAAATCTAAATGATTAAAACAAAGAAATTAAATACTAGTAACAATGAAAAAATATTTGTTTTTAGCATGGCTGGTATTAAACTGAGGGGCTTATACATGTCAGGCAGGTACTCTACCACTGAGCTACACTCCAGTTCTGAAAAAAATCTGCATCACTGACTGCAAAATACATGCTAAAAAACAGCACTACAGCTGGGTGGTGGCGGCTCACGCCTTTAATCCCAGCACTTGGGAGGAAGAGGCAGATTGATCTCTGAGTTTGAGGTCAGCCTGGTCTACAGAGTAAGTTCCAAGACAGGCATAGCTCACAGAGAAACCCTGCCTCAAAAAAACAAAAACAAACAAAGAAGAAGAAAAGAAAAAGAAAACAAAAGAAAAAAGCAAAACAAAACAGTACTACCGAAAAGTTTGTTCTATTAAGTAACTAAAACAAATACTGAGCTGGGCGGTGGTGGTGCACACCTTTAATCCCAGTGCTCAGGAGGCAGAGGCAGGCAGATGTGAGTTTGAGGCCAGCCTGGTCTATAGTGCGAGTTCCATGATGGGCTCCAAAGCTACACATAGAAACCCAGGGGAAAAAAACAAAACACACACATATATACACACACACACACACACACACACACACACACACACACACACACACACACACACACTGAAAAAAGGCATTATCAAACTGCTAAACACAAGGACTATCTATCTCTACAAAAAAAAACTAAGCTCTGCTTGGTGGCACACTCCCTTAATCCCAGCACTTGGAAGGTGTAGGCAGGAAGGTCAGGAATTCAAGGTCATCCTCAGCTAGAAAGGGAGTATGAGGTCAGTCCACATAAAAACTAGGTAACAATGATGCAAGAGTAGCGTGACCAATAGACTCTTTCCAGTCGGAAGATAGACTTCCTCAGATGTATGTGATCTGATTGACTCCTGGTTACAGTCCTGAAACCTACCTTGATTTCCACAAGATGGGGTAGGGTTAATTTATTCCTCTGATTTTTCCCTAAGGTAGTAGAAAGGCAGGACAACAAGGGCTTGGTTTAGGAGAGGACAAAAAAATGTCCCAATCAGGAATGTACCTTCCATGGTACCTTATTCAAATATTAATGTAAAGGTACTGGACCCTTGTGTGAATTTTATATTAGTTAAGGATAATAAATAGCTACTATTGTTCTCAGTTGACTTTCATTACTTCAAAAGCATCCATTTTCAAAATAAGGCTAGTCAGCAGTGCTAAAATACTGATGGTTACGGCCTGTTTGTTATGCAGTCAGAAACCCACACCCATTTTGTTCTCACCAAAATAATAAACAATGTCCATCAGTGAAATGAGAGCACCATATGCAGCTCATAACAGTGTCCTATTATAAATGCCTCCTAAAGAGGAAAAAAAATGAAGTTGGCCTAAATATCCATTTCCTTACTTAAAATCACACTTTCCAGCAGTGGTTTACAAGCTTTAACTTAAGGGCTATTCTGATTTTTATAATTAAGTGTATGGCCCAGTATTTCATGAAGAAACAATCAAAGTGGTTCCATAAGGTGGAGATGCCAGTGAGTCCTTGAGCCCTGTGTGTCTCCCCTGGGAGCGCTCTCCACCCTGCACATTTCCTGACTGAAAGGCCTTTATGGGGAAAAAGACCTTCTGCTCTTTAATTGCAAAATATAAATGATCTTCCTCCAGGGGAAAGAGATGGCATTTACAAGCATATGGTTTAGCAATTTCTTTCTGCTCTTGGTACCCATGTGGTGTGTAATTTGAAGCAGGATTCCTTAAACTTTAAATTAATAGCGCTCAGGGGGTCAACTACACCCTGTCTGCATCTTAAACACTCTCTCAGAAGACCCGTCTACCTTCTCACCAGAAGAACACTTGGCTTCTTTTGACGTATGCTCACCTGTCACTAAGTCTGAAGACAACGACCACTCTAGAGGTATAACCTTCATCCTGATGTTCTGAAAGCCTCATTCTACCAGGACCAGTGAAGAGCAACAGAAACATGGGGCTCACAAGGCAAGGTTACTGATGTCTTTTCTAGGGAAAGACTGAATTCACATCCAGGCTACCTTCAAAGCTATGGCATCCCACAATTTCATGTTGGTAAATAAACACCCATAGACACAGGTCAGCTCTAACAAACTTCTCCTTCACAAAAATCTTTGACGGAATTATTTAATTGAGCATGCGCATAACTCCATTTACTAATTATCACATTGATCCTCCACTTCTTTGCCAAGGGATAAACTAGTTTCTGAATCTGTAGCTCATTCAACAGAAGATTGCCTGAGCTCTCTTTATAACAGTCTAGTGCTGGATGACAGAAACATCCTCTAGTCAGATCAAAAAAGCCATTTCAGCCAGGTGTGGTAGCACACACCTTTAATCCCAGCAGAGGCAGGAGGATCTCTGTGAGTTCCAGCCAGCCTGGTCTACAGAGCGAGTTCCCGGACAGACAGGACTACACAGAGAAACCCTGTCTCAAACAGCCCACAAAGCCATTTTCATGTCATCTTCAGGTGGGTAACACATACCTTTGACTTACTAATAAGGGAGAAACCATTCATATTTGAACTGCAATGTAAAGTCTAGACTAGAATACTGTTAACACAAGTATGTGTCGATATATACTGTAGGGCTAACTAAACAACCTCTAACAAACTTAAACAATAAGCCAAGAGTACATTATAATAAAAATTAGAACAGGAAGTTCAACTCAGCATACACTGATGAGCATGTCCGTCCACATCTGTAAAGAACTCACTCACATACATGCAGATGTAGGAGAGGAGCTGGGCAACAGCACTAAACGTTACGTAGTAGCCAGACTCAGAGCTAACTATACTCCTTTACACACTGCAGTAATATGCCATTGTAGGCTTAAGAATGCCACATTTCCAGCCCCTTAATGCTTCATTTGACTGGTTACTAAGCTGCCCAAGGAGATATATATATATAAAATGAAGGGCTACAACAATGCCCATTAGTTGCCAATATTTTTTGTCAGGGCTTATGAGGGGTCTTGGCCCATCTTTTGAAAAACGTTCTTTTAAACTAGGTAATGCTCCAGGCTCATTCGGCAGTGATAACTAATTCTGTGGTGGCTGAGCAAGGCTGCTGCTTTATTATCCCAGAACAGATATCTAAGACTCTCAGGGGAAAAAAAAAAAAAAAAAAAAAAAAAGCTCAACTCATAATTTGCAATATCATTTTTTTATTTCTATTCAGTTAAGCCTTTTGCAGTCTGTGGCTCCAACCTCTAATTAAAACAATCCAAATGCTGCAAAACACACACCACAGCATTCAAGAAGGACATTCTTAACATGAGTGCCAGAGGACCAAACAAGGTGCATTCCATTGTTTGAAGTGCTCTCACAATTTCAGTGCTAGCTCCTTTATTCCCTACAAAATATCTTCTTTGGCTGCTTTAGGAGTGGGGATAGGAATAATGCACCAGACTTCCCTATCCTAAGTTCTGAATATTTACCCAGTACCCGCACATCCTCAGTCTCTTGGCTTGTGATTGCTCCTCCTGTGACTTCTCATGGGGCAATCCCCACAGATGGGTGACTTTCATGAGAGAAGTCACAAATCCCAACTCCAAGAAGAGACATTTATATGTCTCAGAAGTTATATAATTATCTTTTCCTGGATTTTTGGCCTCATTGGCCCACGCCCACTAAACACTGTATGAACTGAATGCTAGTAGCAGAAAAACATGCATCTAAAGCCAAAAAACGAGGGAAAAGTCATGAATGACACAGAGGTTATTAGTTGTAATAATATTTTAAAACACAGAACAAGTCATTTCTATTTAATTTCTTCAGTGGCAACTTATGAGGCTATAATCTTCTTGCGTAGATGTGAATTATATGGTTTTCCTAATTAATAAAGGTTATTACAGCATGAACTCCCATTAAAGCGGTACAATCATCAACTGCAGCAACGTAATTTCTTTGTAGCAAAGCTGCTGTGAACATCGGCATTATTATCTATGTAAAGGAAATTGGCTTTTCATTTGCAGAATATTATAAAAATGTTCTACTGTGCACAGTTTTGACTGTAGTTTGTTATACACCAGTATCAGGACTATTTTCTATAAAATTACGAAATAAAAAGAAATTAACTGAGAAATTAAATCAAATCTAAAGTCCTGATTTGTAAGTTCATTTATGCTATCTAGGACAGAATTTAAAAGAAATGTTTATAATTTACACTAGCCTGTTTGTTCTTCTTTCCCATATGATCTTGCTAGTTTTGTAAACCCTGTTTTTAACACCAACCTAGTACTCTCCACTGTGATGAAAAGAATCCATAATGTACTCTAAAAGATGCTACTGAAAACCACGAATAATGGTGACTCAGCTAAAGGGCCACTGAACTCGCCAAGAACTCTTCCCAAATCCAAGTCAAGGGTGTGTACCTCAGAATATGGGAACAAAGAGGCCTAAGTCAAGCAACAACTTTCATTCTAGAAACAGAAAACCTTAGGCAAAAAACACTTAAATCCAAAACTTCCTAGAGCTCACTGGGAAAATAGAGATTTTTTTTTCCTATAAATCTGTCACCTTTTCAAGTTTTAAACATGGTCATACTCCAAACTTCCATGAGCCCTCATGAATAACCAAGTGTGTAATCTCTCTTCTGATCCCCTTCTGTGTACACGCAACTTTCACTTACACTGAGAGAATTAAAAACCCATAAAGATGAGAATAATGCATTTTCCTTGCTGTTTTAGAACAGTAACAAATAAGTACAGGATCTTTTGTATTCTGTGCACTAACACCCCCAAGACACTACTGAATAATTGATAGGCTTATGATTAGACTGCTATTTTCTGTTTTGAACAGCATTCATGGACCAAACTTAATTCATATCTAATTTTGAATTCTTTCTCTTTTGTCAGGGTCAAAATCCCTATCAAGGCTGACCTGTTTCTTAGAGTTTTGCCAGTTGCTTTTTACCTAATGTCATCATCTTCATATGTGACCAGCTCAGCAACAGGAGCAACTTAGAATGTCACTAACACGAAGCTGTTATTACATCTATTGTGAGAGGGAGGGTGGGTGTGCACAGCTGACAACGCACGTGTGCATAGCCTGAGGACAACTTGCAGGCGTCGGTTCTCTCCTTCCACCACATGGGTCCAGGGACCCAACTCAGGCCAGCAGGCTTGGCAGCAAGTGCCTTTGCCCACTGAGACATCTCCATGGCCTCAAAACAAATCCTCAGGGCCCACCAAAGGAGGACAGCAATAAGACCATGCCTTTGTAAGAGAAGTCCCACAATTCAGGCACCAGAGAAATGTATCGTCACAGAAGAGAAATGATGTACACAGTATAAGCAGAGTATTTTTTGAAGGTCATTTCTAAGGAGGGGAAACGTAATAATTTTTAAATTGTATTAAGTTGGTTCTCATTTCATTATTCCATCATTATGCATCTGACAAACAAAACCACCAGTGCAGCAGCAGAAATGCTGATAGACAAATGTCAGTATCCCTCTCAGTGCTTATAAATGAAGAAGCTTATGCTTTTCTTGGCAAATGGGGGAGTCAAATGCTGCTGAAGAAATGGAGAGTCACACAGGAAGTATCCTCTGCTGTACCCACAGTAAACCTAAAGTAATCCATACAGCGGTGGTCAAGCTGGAGTTTAAAGATAGAAGGGGTGAGTTTTATGGCTTTTAAGTAAAAGATGTTTTATAGAAAAAGCATGGCAAGGTCAAGAGGTTGCTGGCATGAAGGGAAAGCCTGAGACTAAGAGGACATTTGAGTGACAACACAAGAGAACTGGAGACAGATACACACTGTGGAGCACCCTATACAAACTGTTTCTCGAGAGACAGCCCAGTGGTTAAGAGAGCACACTGCTCCTTCAGAGGAGCCAACAATGCACTAAAGATCACCTGCCACAGGCCAGGCATATTAGCAAGGGGAAAGATGTTTGCTTGAAGGTTTATTTCCCTTTGAAGAATCTGCAGGAAGTAAATTCTTTCCCAGGGAGGCTGTCAGAGGATCTGGAGTGATACCCTGGAGAGGGTCTCTATCTGTGAGAGACACCTCTGGAATGAGCTGGAGAAGGGAAGGCAGCATTCCCTCCGGATTTGGAATTTTCCAGTGACCTTTGATGGAGAGCCTTTGCTGGACTCTTCTGACCTCGATTTCATAGGAATCCAAGTGTCAAGTATGGTGTCAGAGACGCTGGTTCTCAGCACCAACACCACTGACAACTCTGGCTCCTGGGGAATCTTCTGTCTCTGGCCTCTGCAGGCACCTGCACTCACATGCACTCCCTCCTCCATCCCTCCACCCGCCTCCTCCTCTCTTGCTCTCAAAATTTTCAAGTCTCCAAGTCTCTACTTTAGAAGAGGCCAGGGTATATCTATCAGGCTACATTCTGTGGTCCTTCAAGTTCTGAAACTGTAATTAAATCATTATGCAGGAAGTACAGTGCTGGCATTACAAACTGTTTCTTGGAGCTGAGTTCTGTACACTATCAAAAGTTTATATACACATTTTTATGGCCCAACAACTCTTTCTAGGAATTTTTAAGGCCATTGACTAGTTCTAAGTTTAAAAAAGTTAGGGAGACACTAAGTCCCCAGCAATAGAGTAAGAGCAAAATCAAATGAGATGCATTCATTAATAAGAATGGAATAACTAGCCAGGCATGGGGGCACAACACCTTTAATTTCAGTGCTCCAAAGGCAGAAGCAGGAGGATTTTTGAGTTCACGGCCAGCCTGGTCTACATAGTAAGTTCCAGGCTAGCTCTGGGGCCACCTAATGAGACTCTGTCTCAAAAAATAAAAGCAACCAAAAGAATAGAAAAGTCTACATGTTTTTGTTTGCTTGTTTTGGTCTTGTTTTTTGCAGTACTCTCTACTGGGGCTCTGCACATTCTGACCTGACCAAAGGAAATGACATGAGCAGGCCTCAGGACAACAGGACCCATTATGTAAGCATGAGCACTTATGTGTACCTATTTACATACATGTATATACACATATTTATCTAAAGACACTCACCATATATATTTATTCTGATACCTGGCATGTACACCTAAATATAGACTTAGCTAACTACGTAAACAAACATTTAAAAAGGCCCTGAAGAACACACAATATACTGTTAACAGCAGGGCCTCAGAGAAAGGGGAGAGTGGATAACTGAGAAACTTGGTGTTTAAATCAAATATATCGCTGAAGTGTCTCTTTTTCAAATAATACACTGAGCTTTTATATAAGCGAAAGTTAAAATTTTTTCAAAATGGCAACTAAAGAGGTGATAAGTTTATCAAAAGGATTTGGATTTTTTTTCCAAAAGAAATACAAGGGGGCAGCAAGATGGCTCAGAAGATAAAAGCACTTGTCTTCAAGTCTAACGAGTGAGTTGGATCCTGGGACTACATGGTAGAGAATCAACTCTCATAAGCTGTCCTCTGACCTACACACACACACACACACACACAGCACGTGTTCATGTGCGCCCACACACAGTATGAATGCTAGCAATAGACATCTCCACTTATACATGAAGAGAAGAATGCAATGAGAGTTGAGGAATCCTGACACTGACAGTACTTAGTTAAGACAGGCTTTTAAGAATTAGCTAAATGTCTCCAAATTACAACCCTTGGAAGGCAAGACCCACCTCTTCTTGCAAATACAATGAAGTGTGAAATGTACCACACCTTGTGAGTCCCAGGACTCAGCTATAAAATTAGAAGTCAGCTGCACAAGATTGAACCTGTCAACATTCACCCTAGAGGAAGGCAGAGCTCCTAAGGGCCCACCCTTCTCCAAGACTTTCTAGGTGGGCAGGTTGTTCGGTGGGGAAGGGCTCACAAGGCTCTACCCTCCTCTGCGTAGATCTAGAGGCAGCTAATGTTCCTTCAATGGTATGGCCACTGCTAAGTTACTCACACTCCTACAAGCAACCCTAATTAAACTCACTAGTTTTCGAAACAAACAAAAAAAGGGGGTGGGGAGTAGGAGGGAGTAAATTGGAAAAACAAAGGGGGTCATGGAGAGTAGGAATCTGACTAGATAGGATAAGTGGAGGTGGTGGGTATGTTCAAAATACAAATGTCATAATGTACCCCTTTTATATATATATAATATATATATAATATATATATAATATATATATGTATGTGAATAAAACACACATATAAATAATTTAAATATCTTAACTACTGAAACTAAATCTTTAAGAAGTTTTCCTTGGGGCTGGAGAGATGACTCCAAAGTTAAAAGAACTTATTACTCTTGCAGAGGACTGACACCCAACATCCACATCAGGCAGCTCACAACCACGTGTAACTAGCTCCAGGCAATCCAGCACTCTTCTGACCTCTGTGGGTACCTGCACATCCCTAGTATATATACACAAAGGCACAGACACACAAAATCGGTATTTGTTAAAGGGAAAGGGGAAGAAAGTTGCCCTGGTTCCCAGTGGCTCCTCTACAACAAACTGCCCTCCCTTAGTACACTTCCCAAGACTGCTTTTCAAGCAGGGTTAAGCATACAAAAGCACTCTACTGTGCAGCGCTTCCCGGGGGTTCTCAGTCTAGACACTTGCAGTAGAATGTGAGCAGCTCTTAACCACAGTGGACCCCTCAGAGGCGGCACAGTACCTCACCACCTTCCCAGCCACAAAAATCCAAAACTCCTGCTCTTGCCTTTTCACAGGACAGAAGCCAGTGGTTCTCTTCCTAACACCTGTGTCATTTAGTTTGGGGTAAGCCTATGTGGTTGTTTATAGTGGGCTGAGGCCTCTGGGAACAAACTATGTAAGAATTAAGGAAATCATTCACACAGCTCAATTCCAGAAACATCTACTTCTCAACTAGCATTCAATACCTGGTGATGGCTCACTACACTATGAGCTAAGCCCAGGGGACTCTGAAAGAGGAGGTGACAGTGACCCCTAAATACCAAGAGTTCACCCTGCTTCATCGTATAGGTTACCCTGAGCTCATAAGGCAGAAGATAACTAGCCATTCTTTCCCAATAAACTCCGTCCACTAGGAATAGAGGCTGACATTTCAAATATGAGATATTCATAGCTCTCAAGAGTCTAGAAGTCTTTTCCATAGAAACCGCTGGAGTGGTGGGTGGCCCACAAATGCCCATCTATTCCTAAGGTGTCTCCGGAATGCAGTCCTGTGGAAACAAAGCATGCTGAGCAAGACTTGTTTGGAAGGAAAAAAAAAAGATACCTTAGCAGCTTCAGGGTGCTATGAGAGCAAACTTCTCCACTGGCCCCCATCCTCACCCCAATCCCAGTCGGGAAAGGGGAGCTGGAGTTGGAATGTCTGTCTGCTGGCTTTTCCACAGGCTTCCCCCACTTTGGTTGACTCCTCTAAAGAGTACTATCTGACTCCTGTCCCCCAAGCCGCGATGACAGTAGTCCTCACAGTGCCTGCAGCTACTAAGCACCTGAAAGGTGGCCAGTCCACTGTAAAACACTACGTGCTAAATACGCACCATAGTGGCAAGACTTAGCAAAGCAGTTTTTACTCAGCAGATGTTAAAAGCCTCTTTGAGATTTGAAGACTGACTTCATTAGGCTTCATAAATTAATTTCACCTGGCCAACTGTACTTCCTCCTTCAGCAGGGCTCCCGGGGCATCTTCAAGTACACACAGGTTTGCATTTGCAGCACACATTGCATCACTAGAGGCAGCAGGGATAGAACAAGGCATCAGATGGTCTCGAAAGTCACGCTGCCTGGGTTCAAGTCTTGGCAGCACCACTGACTACAATGTAGCCTTGGACATACTTAACCTCCTCCTAAACCTCCCTTTTTAAATATTCTTTATAAAAACAACTCTGTGTCTGTGTATGGGGTGGGGCGCATGAGCCACGGCACACACACGTAGAAGTGAAACTACACTCTGTGGCATCGGCTCTCCTTCTACCTTGCCTTGGGCTCCAGGGACCAAATAAAGGGTGTCAAGCCTGGGTGACATGCACTTGACCTGCTGAACCATCTCGCTGGCCTAAACCTCCCTTTCGTTTTCTAGACAATGTAATAGAAAAAACACTACCTTCCCAGCATACAACAAAACCTCAAACACTTTCTACTGTAATGACTGCCACCACCACCACCACCATTAGTACACGATGAAGAAAGGGACAGAGTTAACAGACGATGCAGAGATGGACAGTGGGTACCAATATTGGCAACTCAGAGTTGATGCTCTGATTAATGCCAAGGAGACTTGGCACATTAGAGAGCAGGTCCACTTTAACACACACATAAGGAACTAAACAGACTGAAATCTGAGCTCTCTGGACACTGATGTGTTCGATGGCAGCATTCTGAGTATTCCAGGGCATTCTCTTTCCACATAACTCAAAAATTATGAATAACCAGAGGCAGAGGAACCAACTATGCTGTCCCAAACAGTGTAATGGGCCTTCGCCTGGGCTCTGGGCAACCTGCAGTCTACAGTAACCTCACTTACAAATAAATGGGCTTAACAGTTTTCTGAAATCCATTCTACCTATGAATGCTCTCAGCTCCTTCCAAGCAGGATGCCAAGCAATGGCTAGCTATCATGCTGAGAATATCCAACTGCAGCGCCAATTTTGCTGGCCCTATTCCAGCCTTCTCACTTGTCCAACCCAACAGTGGAAGCCAGGATGGGCACTGCTGGGTTTTCTAAGATGCCATCCACTGTCGCCTCTTCGCATTCCAGGCCTTCAGTAGCCATACAACATGTGTCTGAATCATCTTTGAATGCCTGCTATGTTAACTGTTTCTTTTTTTAAAATTATATTTATTTAACGGGAGGGATCATATACATACTACAGCATGAATGTGGGGACAGGGGACAACTTTCAGGAGCAGGTTTCCTTCCACTTTGTGGGTCTCAGGGACCAAACCCTAATCATCAGGTTCAATGGTACTGAAATACATTCAAGGTGAGTCTTCTCTCTTCAGTTCAGCGTCTCCAGCCACACCTTCACAGACATATTCATATACATATAGCTCACGAAGGCCATCTGCACTTCTGAATCTAATGTAGTTATAGTGATTCTCCATCACAGTGGCATAGGAGTGAGGAGGACACACATTCCTAGGCAATGAAGTCAGGACTACTTAGGTAATGCGGGGTCAGCAAGGAGTTGTCAAGGGTTCCTCAAAGGGTCTGTAGCAGGGCTTGTTTTGTGGTCGCACTGTGTGTTAAGACAAAGGCCACTGGAGCAAATATCCATTATTAAGAGATTAGTTCAGTGGTCAGGAGTTGATTTGGGGTACCTGGAGGGACATGTGTTGGGACCATACTGCAGGCTTACCAGTCTGTACAGAGGGATCTGGGATTTGGAAGAGAGGTAAGAGTTCTGGGCTAGAGAGAGAGAGATTTAGAAGTTACAGAATGAAATCTGCAGGACAGCCCACTCTGCAGAACAGAACACTTGAAGAGGAAGTAGTGACAGAAGAGACAAGGGGCAAAAGAGCCAAGAGGGAAGTGTCACCGGTCTAGGGGAATAGAGCATTTTAAGTAGGGTGGCGGCAGCGGCGCATGCCTTTAATCCTAGCACTTGGAAGACAGAGGCAGGCGGATCTCTGTGAGTTTGAGGCCAGCCTGGGCTACAGAGTAAGTTCCAAAACAGCCAGGGATACACACACAGAAACCCTGTCTCAAAAAACCCAACCAGCCAACCAAACAAACAAGGTGTGCTCTAGAGTCAGTGCAGTAGAAAAATTCAGACAGGCAAGGAAATGAGATTCTAGAACTTATTTTCTCCTTTGCTTATTCCAGGGTCAGCCACAGAGCAGCTGTGGACTTTGACAAATCTCTCCATTTTTTTTTAAGCTGTTAAAAAAACTGTGTGTGTGTGGGGTGTGTGTGTGTGTGTGTGTGTGTGTGTGTGTGTGTGTGTGTGTGTGCTTGTGGAGTATGTATGTATATACACATACTTGTAGGTACATCTGTCTGTGTATGTCTGTGGGGAGGACAGAGGTTGATTTCATATATCTTAGTCTATTGCTTTTTGCCTTATTTTTTTAGACCAGTGGTTCTCAACCTCCATAATGCTGCGACCCTTTAATACAAATTGTGGTGACCCCCCAACCATAAAATTATCTTGTAATTTTGCTACTGTTATGAATCAATGTAAATATCTAATATGTGACCCAAAGGGGTCATGACCGACAGACTGAGAACCACTGTTTTAGACAGTGTGTCACTGAATCTCACTGTTTATAGACTGGCTGGCTAATGAACCCCAGGGACCTACCTGTCTCTCTACCCCACACCCCAGTACTGGGGTTATAGGTGTGCCCTGCCAAGCCTGCTTCTATGTGGGTATATTGACAGGATCGAACACTTTCCCACTGAACCATCTCCCTAGCACCCTAGTTAGGATTATTCCTCTCATGTCTCTTTCCCAGATATCAGTGGGTATTTATCTTATCTGGGTACAAAAAAAGGCTAATAAGGGATATTTTTCCCCTTCTCAGTGAATTAATAACTTAATAGTAACGTTGTCAGGTTGTACAGACTAAATAATTTATTTTCCCATCACAGAGTAAGTTCCCATTATGTATGCGGCTTTAGAAGACTAGTGTAAAATAAATCAAGTAAATAGATTTCATGACAGGCCTTCCATCAGTTGTCACTGGGCATGGGCACATGGGCAGAGAGCCACCTGCAGGACTGTGACCATGTTAGTGTGTTACAGGTTAAGTGCTTAGTATTTTCATTAATTTAGGAAGTACTTTGGCATGTGGCCTTTAAAATCACATTATTATATTATCATAAATCTCGATTAAGGCAACAAAACATATTTACTATGGTCAACTTCACAGCTGAGGTGAAACATTTTATAGCACATGTAATGAGCCACTAGATGGTGACTCTCAGCTCCATCTGAAGAATTCGAGCTGGGAAATGAATTAGCAGCTATAAAGGTCTATGTAATTGTAAAAATTAATTTCAAGGAATAATGTCATGTGTCCTGCAAGTATTTTCTTAATAATTGAGGAGGACATTGAAAAAATGGAAGTTGTGAGGTTTCCAACCTCCTTAAGTCCATTTTGTAAAAAGAATATAATAAAAATATAATGCTAATATGAATCTTCAAAGATATGCTTCCCAACATGATATAAAAAGAAATGAACTGAGCTGGCAGGATGGCCTGGAGGGAAAGCACTAGGTCTAGGTGTCTGGGAATGAACAGAAAAGGAGCAAGACAGCTGAACTCGGGGGTTCTGCTTCCTGATCTACCTAGAAAAGAACACACAGGCTCCCTCTCTGCCAAAACACCTTCCAACCATGATAGACCCCTCTCTCACACTGTGAGCCAAACTGAAAACGTCTCTCCTTAAATGGCTTCTTGTCCAGTACCAGTCCCAGCAACAACCAAAGTAATGAAGAGCTATTTTCGAAGTCAGGTTTCCAAGAGCTCTCATCTAGACTGCTTCAACGGCTTCCCAACTAGCCTTCTGCGGCCTGCTTCATTCACAAGCCCATTTCTACTTTGGGGATAATCAACAGCAAGTGAAGATGATCGGTTATTCCTCTGCTTGACGCCTCTGTAACAAGTCTCCAGATAAAAAACTCTGCATCTGCACACTTTCCCTGAGATTACCCCACGGGACAACAATGCCTAAAGCAAACATACCAGTGCCTGGTACACACCATGAAGTACTTAACACCCGATAACTGCACAAGGTCACAGTTCATAAACAATGCATATGTTGCCCCACTTACCCCTTGTTGCTAAAATTCCTTCCCAGAGGAAGAAGAACAATGTCTACTCTCCTCTCAAGGTCCCAAGACAGACCGCAGGATCCCACCAAAGTTCACTCTGGGGAACCTATGAGTGCACTGGATTCATTACAGGAGGTGGGTGCTCCTTCCCCACAAAGCTGCTCTGAGAAAGCCTTTACCCAGTGTGGTGGTTTGAATGAGAACGGCCTCCCTCACAGGTTCATGGGTGTGAACTTATTTGGGAGGATTAGGAGGTGTGGCCTTGTTGGAGGAGGTATACCACTGGGAGTAGGTAGGGTTTTGAGGTTTCCTACGTGTGCCCACTCCCTCACCCCATCTCTCCCTCTCTCTTGCTTGTGGATCAGATTTAAGGTTTCTCAGCTACTGCTCCCCACCAGGATGATCATGGACTCACCCTCTGAAACTGTAAGCCCAATAACCTTTCTTCTGTAAGTTCCATGTTCATGGTGTCTTAGCACAGCAAAAGAAAACTAAGACACCCAGCAAGGAAGAGAGTTTGGCCACAGCTGCAGAGATGGAAACGCCTGCCCTAGTCTTCCCAGCCTATACACTCTAAGCCCTCCCGAGGCCGATGTTAATTAAGACACAGTCGCATAACAGGTGGTAGGAGCAGCTCGGGTGAGGGTCTCGTGATCCTCCCACCCCTCCACGAGGAGATGGACACAGTCAACAAGCCCAGCTGGGATGGTTCTTTCACAAGCTGGCACACCTGAACACCCTCTACCCCTTCCACTGCCTTTTATTTTCTTTGCACCCCCCTCTTCTACAAGAGTCTCTGAGACTGGAAAGAGGTGGCATAGACGCCAATGAGGTACCAAACCTTCATGCCCTTTCATCATTCCACTGTCTCAAGAAAGTGGATGTTGGCAAACTATGGGGATATGTCTTCTACTACAAAACCCAAGGGAGGAAAAGGAAAAAGGGGGGGGGATGAAAAATACCAAAACAGGTGCAGCCTACAGTAATAACCTATAATTGTAAACACAAGTGTGGAGAAGCGTCTTAGGAGCACATCAGTTAGCCAAGTAATAGAAGCTGCTTCTCCACTGGAGCCTCTGACTTTCTGGTCACGGGTTCTTTTCTAAGGTCCCAGTACCATATGTGAATTCCCTCCTGTGGACCAGGCCTTAAGTCAAGAGAACATTGATTCCATCCATAACCACTCACACCACCACTGCACAGGCTGGCACATCTTGCCTAGCACTTCCAACACAAGCATGAAGGATCCACAGCTGAGAGGGACTTTGGGACTTATTTCACTAGGGGAGCTAGCTCACAGCGAGGAGACACCTCTGGCCCACTCCTACCTTAGCTTAGCTTCTTCAAGCCCTGCAACCAAAGCATACAACCTCTTCAGGAACAGTCTACTATTCCGTTCCAGAATGCATCCAACAACGGTGGCAATGGGCTTACTGTTTTAGGGGCCTCTGGGGCCAACAAGGGAGGTAACCCACTCTTGGCACTGGGATTCCCACTTAACCACCTTATGGCTTCCTGGAGCATCTGCTTTTACCTTTTGTGTGCTCACTAACATTACAGGCACAGACTATTGCAAACTTTTCCCAGCCACCTTGGTGACTATCACTTGTGCCTTACCCAATTAAATCTCCCAAGAATGCCACAGCAATGCCTGGGCTCTGTACCCTTTGTAAACTAACTTCCCATGCTTGCTTCTTCAGGTGCACTCTTAAATGAGGCACCTTCACCTAATGCCTGGTGGGACTGTGGAGATAGCCTTGGTGAGGGGCTTTCAAAGTCCACTGTCACGTTTGCAGTAAGTGCTGGGTGATGAAAGAAAAAGTCCACAATGAAAGAGATACTCGAGCCAAACCTAAGTAAGATCTAACAGAGCATGAGAAGATTCCATCCACTAGCATCAACTGTTTCCTCCACAGATCCATGTTTGGTACAGTAGCATGAACAGGAAGCACTTAGTTCTCCACAGTCATTCTCCCCGAGTCAGTCCACTTCCACTCCCTTCCTTAGAGTCTACCCTGAATTTTCCCATCCCTGGTGAACTTGGTAGAGGTGGCTCACCTTGATCAGCCCTGCCCAGGGCCAAGAAGGAATGTGAAGACAAAGACGGAGGAGGTGGCTCAACAGTCCAAAGGAAATCAACTGAATATATTTTGTTTCTCTAAGTAGTGTCCATGGGTAAGCCAAGTGGGATAACTGAAGACACACAAGTAAGGCATGCCGCCTTCTGAGAGGCTAAGGAAGCACATTGCTTCTGCAAGCTTGTAAGGTCAATGACATCACCTAGAATTTTCTAGTTAACTTCTTTGCTGCTGTGATAAAGCACTGACCAAAAGCAACCTTACACGTAATAGTCCCCCATCAAGAAAGCCATGACAAAAAGGAATGGCACTGCCCACAGTAAGCTGGGTCCTCAGGCATTAATTAGCCCAACAGACATACCACAGGCCAACCCAATTGAGCCAATTCTTCAATTGAGGTTTGCTCTTCCCAGGTGTGTCAAGTTGACAGCAAAGCTAACTGGGACAAACTGTGTGGCTGTATCTTAAAAGACCAAAACTTTTAAGGATGAATAAAAGTACAGAAGCACAGATATGTAAGTTCAAGACCTCCCTGGGCTATACAGTAAGACCCTGTCTCCCTTGCCTCTTCCTCCTCCCATAAAAAGAATGCATAAAATGAGAGCATTCTGGGTGCATTTGTGTTAACGCTAATGTGACAGATAAGAAAACTTCAAGGAATCCACAAATCTGCCAGCTAGAGAACTTGCTTTAATTTTAAAATGCTTTGATAATCCTTTTTCCCATACGTGAACATACAAGTCAGAAAAATGGCTGCATGTGTCTAACAGAGACAATTGCAGCTGATGAAATGGCTTCCTCTGGGAAAAGGTCCTATGATTGCTTAAAATTTGTCCACTTTCAAAAAATGTTCACAAATTCTTTGATTCCTCCTTCCAAAACAGATGGAGCCTACCTGCTCTCTTAAGCATGGGCTGGACTTACAGATTCAGCTCTATTATAGGTGCTCTAACAGTTGAAATAAAACAGAAGTAACACTGATATTCAAAACGGCATGCAGATGTATGAGCTCTTTCTCACTCTTTCATGACTGGCTCTGGATGAGGCCCAGTGACAACTGAGGAACCTCAAGCAGCCTCCATGAAGGTGTAAGGCCAACAGTCATCTGAGTGCGCCATCTTGCAAGCAGACTCTCCCAGCCTATCTGAGCCTTTGGACGAAGGCTACACAGTACTTCAAAAGTCACACTGAAACTCATCAGGCACTTTGAGCTGGAACCACCCGGCTAGGCTACTTGAGTTCCTGACCCACAGTAATTGTGATAGAAAAAAAAGTTTGTGTTTGAAACAACTAAATCTTGGGTTGATTTCTTAGACTGCAAGAGATGACTGGTAGGGTATTTAGTAGCTAATCCATTTGCAGAATTATAATTACTGTACAAATATTTACTGTGAAGTTAGATGAAACTGACTTTTACAAAAATGATTACAGTATATATTTCTAGGAATGTAGAAAATAGAATGAATAAGAGTAACTCAGTCAAAATGCTAGGAATCAAATCAAAATAACTGCATTATACCACAAATAGAATGCATTTACTTTGTGAAGACTTAAACACTTCAGTGGAAGGAATAAGTGAGGCAGACAGAAGAGAGATTAGCTACTGAATCTCAAGGATTACACTGTCTGGGATAAGATTTCAAGGGTGTCTTGGTTACTTTTCTATTGCTGTGAAGGGACGCCATGACTAGGTCAACATACAAAACAAAGAGTTTATTGGGGGCTTACAGTTTCAGAGGGTGAGTTCATAACCATCACAGAGGGAGCATGGCAGGAGACAGGCAGGCATGGAGCGCTGAGCAGTAGCTGAGAGCTTGCATCTAAGCCACAGGCATCGGTACTAACTGATAATGGTAAAGCCCCAAGCCCAGCCCCAGTGACAAGCCTCCTCCAACAAGACCACACCTCCTAGTCATTCCCAAACAGTTCCACCAACTGAGGACCAAGCATTTAAATATATGAGCCTGTGGGGCTATTCTCATTCAAACCACCACAAAGGGATTTTTTTTAAGTTCTGAATTTACTTCAAATGCTATTGATTAACATGAAAAATTATAGTTCTCTAGAACATGTTGTACTTGTATATAAAGAAAACCAAATGCTTATGTAAAATGTATCATTCAAAAAATTAGCACTTGTTCATAGGATAATCAGCATTGTGGCCTGTCAGGCTCCTCTCCTCTCTAACCTTAGATATGTTATCAAATTATCTTCAAGTATTTAAGAATTTACTAAGATTCTGATCTGTTCTAGCAATTTTTGCATAACATAATCTGCAGAATGTGTGTCTCTGTGTGTGTGTCCATCAGGACATTCACACGCTAGGACCCCATGTTAAAACCAGGAGTTGACACTAACTAGAAAAAGCATTGGTATTAAGAGTCTAAGCCTAGGGCTGAAGCTCACTGCCATTCCCTCACTGGCTACAAACTACACACAAATTGCTCCCCATTCTGGAACTCACTTGGCTCATTAGTACAATGGGGATAGTTGTCGGGTTTTCAAGACCATTATTAGAATTAGAGAATGCATAGAGGGGGCCTCACCTCATATATTACTGAAACTCAATACATGGCTCCCAGCTGTTAATGATTCTTATATCAGTCAGCTTTCTATCACTGTGACAAACGCCTGAGAAGTTGAAAGGAGAAAAGAGTCGTTTGTGCTCACAGAGGCTTCAGTTAACGAGTGGCTGGTCCACTGCCTTCCTGACCTGTGCTGAAGCACTACATTATGGCAGAAAGCACATGATATACTTACCTCACAGCGGCGAGGAAGCAAAGCAACAAACAGGACTGGGATGGGGTCCCAAATATCTTCTACAATGGCATGCCTCAAGAACCTAAATTCCTTCTAGGAGTCCTCCCTACCTCCTAAAAGTTCTGCCATTTTCCAAAAATGCCATTAGCATTAACAGGACTCTGGGGAACATTTGCGATACAAACTGTAACAAGCGCTCTCCAACATGCTACGTCTTGGATTTGGAATAGCCTCCAAAGGTCCATGCATTAAGGCTTGGACCAATCTGTGATTAGCAGAGGACAGGGGTCTACCTTCAGGAGGTGAAGCCTAGGGAGCTTTTACGTCATTAGGACCCTACCCTCAAAGGTGACTGTGGAACCCTGGATTATTCTCTAGCCATGATGTGCTTCCCCAACACAAACACACACCACAGGCCTAAAAGTAATGAGTTTGCCCAATTATGGACATAAAACTCTTAAACTATAAGCCAAAATAAACCTTTTTCTTATTAAGCTGGTTTATTTCAAGTATTTATCACACTACAGGAAAGCTGGCTAACACACTGTGTATATCTCCCAAATCATGAACTGCAAGGACACAGACCACTGGAATATTTTTGTGTCTCATATTCACATGCATGAAGTAGCCCAAGAGGGTTAATATGTCCAGATTTATGGCTTTTTTTTTTGGTAGGGTCTCACATATCCCAAGCTTGCTTCTCATTCACTATGTAGCTGAAGATGACCATGAACTTCTGAGCCTCCGGCTGCCACCTCCCAAGTGCTGGGAGTACAGGTATGGGCAGCTTGTGTGCCATCATACCCAGTTATTCAGTATTAGAGATCAAACTCAGGTTTTCATGCTTGCTAGGCATGGACTAGATCTTAAATGTCCTCCAAAGGCTTCTATCAAGTAAGCTACATCCTCAGTCCCAGACTTGTTATAATTCTGAAAGATTACAATGGCTTATGAATTGAAATCAAAACTGAACACTTACCCACTCAACAAGCACAAGTCCCTAGCCTGCAATCAATATTTATAAAGCTTAACATATTCCTTGTAGCAGTCTATTTTCTTTCTCTAATTGCACTCGCTCTTCTACCAAATTACAAATTGGATTGCAAAGAAAAAAAGCTAAGCATGTCTATACTCTTCATGGCACCTTGCATACAAAAAGCTGATAAATTTAACTTCAAGTTCTCAAGACACTGTTCTTATAAGTATAATCTGAACATTTTAAAAATCAGGCCTCCTCCCCTATCCCGACAACATACATGTGCATACATTCACCCTGCCTATTTACAATCAGCTCAGGTGCCCAGAACAATGACCATTTATTTTTTCCTACCTAACACCTCACACAAAATCTGGAGAAACAGTAACTACTTAATAACTTGACAAAGAAAAGAAATAAGAGAGATTAAACAACTCCTTTTCAACTTCCTATTAGAAAAAAAAGACAAGTAATACTAGCATCTGTGCTACATGCTAGAAGTCCTCGGTACATGTGTCACAGAGGACAAAGGTACCTCCACAAACAGTCCCAAGACTCAGAGTCCTCTACGTCCAAGTTTCCATGTTAGACTTCTGTTTCCTTCCTTTGGTTCTGCACATCTTATCAAACTTTCTGTAAACTCTCTAGAAACAAAGGGTCTATCTATCATTTGTTTCCCTAAGATGAATGCACATCAGAATCTTGGCACACATTATTTACACTGACTTTGTGATCTAGCTTGCTTTCTGATGCTGTGAGAACACACTGACTAAAACCAGCTTGGGGAGGAAAGGGTTTATTTCGGTTTACAGTTTACAGTCCATCACTGAGGAAGTTGGGGCAGGAGCTCAAGCAGGAACTGGAGGCAGGAAGTGAAGCAGAGACCACGAAGGAACACTGCTTCCTGGCTTGGCCACAGCTTCTACAAGTTTCTTATAGCACCTAGGACCACCTGCCCAGGGGTGGGAACCAGCACGTGGGCTGGACCCTCCACATCAAGTACTGGTCAAGAAAATGCCCACGGACCAAGATGATGGAGGCAAGTCCTCCATTACTTGCCAAGATTACAAAAACAGCTGATTTTACAGCCTGAAGTGTCATTCTTCTAAAATGGAAAAGGAGGGAGGAGAAAGCATTGAACACACAGCCAAAGGCACAAGTTACACACCAGCTTATTAAAAACTTTCCTGCCTGGACAGTGGTGGCGCACGCCTTTAATCCCAGCACTCAGGAGGTAGAGGCAGGTGGATCTTCGTGAGTTCGAGCCCAGCCTGGTCTACAGAGTGAGTTCCAGGACAGACAAACCCTGTCTTGAAAAATTAAAAAAAAAAAACTCTGTAGGTATTTTATATGTGTAAAGTTAGAAATAGTGTCCTCATTTAGTGTACTGAGAGCAGGAGTGAAATCGTGTGAAGGACATAGTCCCCCAAACACTGTCACACAGCAGGCATTTGGTAGACTCTGAGAAGACAGCTACAAATGAGCTCTATGGAACTACCCAAGTGATGAACCTATAGTCTGGAAACTATTACATTCCTGATTCTTCTCTGAACTTCTCCCTGCTTCTCCAAAAATGTCACCATCTTCTTAATGTCCATGCTCACCCCTCTTCTACTCACAGGGTACCTCGGTTGTTTTCAAGTGTGGTCCCAGCATCTCCTGGGCACTTGTTCAAGCCCAGTCTAAACACACTCGATCTGAAACTTACAGATAACGGGCCTGGATTTCTGGTTTTACCAAGGCCTCATGGACTCCAGATGTATGCTCAAGTTTGGGAACCTCCATGGTTTTGAGGTTCTCCAGAGCTCACGGGTTGGAAACTTAATCCTCAGTGCTACTGTGTAGAGGCAGAGCATTTGTGAGGTGGTAAGACAGGAGGCCCCTGTTGTTTCTCCAGGGGTGAGGTTCCTATAAAAGGAGAAAGGGACAGACAGATACCACCCCTCACCACAGGATCTACCAAGTGACCTTGGACATCTCAACTTCTAGAACGCTGAGGAAACAAATTTCTGTTGTTTATAAACTCTTTAGTCTTCAGTATTTCCTCACAGAAACAGAAAACAGATTGAGAGCTGGTCTAGCCTAGAAATGACCTGAGTTTAAATACTGATTCACCTGTTGGTTTTCCAAGTTCCATTTTTTGTCCTTTCTAATTCCATATCTGTTTTTTGTTTTTGTTTGTTTTTATGTAATCAGACCGTCTACTTCTACATCTATTACTATTATTGTAGCAACAGCTGCCTTTTGTTTAACATTTGTACACAAGGCATGTGCTGATATCACCAAGTACACACTATATTATTCAGTCTTCACAATAATTCTTTAATTCCAACAAAAAGCCGAGAATAAAAGACATTAATTTGTGCAAGGTCACTCACAACAGGGATTTGGGCTGGTATCTTCCTACCTCCAAAGTTCCCAAAGTTAATGACTATCCCATATACTCCTTAGAAAGTTGCTATTCCTGTGGTCTCAGTTGTCATTTACACTACACTGTTCCTGGTCCTCTCCAACTCTGAAGGAGAATTCTGAACTACCTACACAGTGGATCTGTCTACTGAAGCTCCCCATAAGCTCCTTAAAATTAACACAGCACCACTGTTTCTCTGCACTTAAACCATCCCTCCGCTATTTTCCAAGTTAATGGCATCATAATCACTTGGTCACAGGAGCGTGTCCTCTTGAATTTGTTCTCCCTCCCCTTCTATGTGTTCTGAAAGTTTTAAACTTCTAACAACTAAAATGTTTCCTTTCCTTTCCTGAGATAGCAGCACATCCCTGCCTTTCCACTCTAAAGCAACCTATGTGGAACTGCTGATTACTCCTGAGGACGTGCTTGATCTACTTTCTTTGCTTTCCATTGCCAAGTAAATGAGCGGTGGACCTTTAGAATAGAGTGGGCCAGGCGTGGCGGCACACCCTTTTGCTCCCAGCACTTGAGAGGCACAGGCAGGTGGATCTCTGTGAATTCAAGGCCAGCCTGATACACATAATGAGTTCTAGGACAACCAGGGCTATAGAGACCCTGTCTCACAAAAAAAGAAAGAAAAAAATAGAATGGAAGATGCCTTCATAACTTCTCTTTAATATATCTATCCTATCTCTACTGCTACACGTTAATCTGGTAAGAAACAACTCAAGATGTTTCCAAAAGGACCATTCAATTTTAACAGTCAGCAACACTCCTTAGACTGTCTACCTAGAAAGCTCCTTCCTCCCCATACACAGCAAAAACCCACTTAACCTTTGGGGATAAGGTCTATCCTCTTCTCTCCTAATCTTTCAACATCAATGTTTTCCCAAATGCAGTCGATTTCTCTAGTACTTTGTTAATTCTCAGTGATTAAGTTGTCACAACACACAACAGCCAGTGGTTTATCATCTCTGATGAACACTTGTATGCCAAGAGTATTACAGCATCTCACTCATCTATGCCCTCCTCTCCGCACCAGACAGAACTAGTTACAGCTAGCGCCTCATCAATGTTTGCTGAGATGTTAAATAATGCAACACTTGCCGAGAAACCTTCCACATCCCACTTAGCAATTCCACCTCAGGCTTCCAAACCATTCTACAGAATTCTGTCTCTTTGTAGAGGGGGGACGAAAGTGAGACAGACTCTTGTAGCCCTGGCTAGCCTCAAAATCACTGTTGCAGGGGATGCTGTTGAGTCCCTGAGCCTCTTGCCTTCACTTTCCAAGTGTTGAGATTACAAGTATGTGTCACTACAAACAGCTCAAGAACTTTCTAATAACAAAAAAAGTTATAGATAATTTAATATTCTCCAGCAGTGTGTAATTGCTGTCAGATCTTTTTGTCAATGTTTCTTCGTATCTTCCTTCAGACAGGGTCCCTTTCTAGCTAACATTATTTGTATTTTGTCACAGGATCAGCAGTAAATGCTTAGCAGGGCACTGTGAGAGATAATCTCAGTGGAAACTGTGTCACTGAATGTGTTAGATGACGACTTTGGTTACATCATTTCTGTAATTGTCCAGAACAGCAGCCTAAACCCATTAGGTAGATTTGGGGGGCTGAGCCACGTAGTACTGACAACCTAGGGAAAAAGCACAGGAATGAAGCATTGATTCCAATTACTAAATGAAATCGAAAGATACAGAATTCTGGTCCTGGATCAACTGGATATCCTTTAAGTGAAAATAACATTTTTTTTAGGCATGGCATAATGGCTCATATCTATATTCCCAGTAATCAGGAAGCAGAGTCAGGAAGATCATACTAAGTCTGAGGACAACATGATCTACACACGTTCTAGGCCAGCCAGGGATATATGGTAAGACCCTCTCTCAAGAAACAAATAGATGTTTTAAAACAATAACACTTGTAACTTATTCCTGTCTGAGACTTTATTCTGATCAACACACCACCTCATTCCCCATGCAAACAGACTCTGTTCTAGTTTTTGTGTTGCTATGATAAAACATTAA
Source organism: Peromyscus californicus insignis (assembly GCF_007827085.1). Classification (NCBI taxonomy): domain Eukaryota; kingdom Metazoa; phylum Chordata; class Mammalia; order Rodentia; family Cricetidae; genus Peromyscus; species Peromyscus californicus. The sequence continues at coordinate 7,350,862 of NW_026294491.1, forward strand.
TCAAAACCAACTTGGGGGAGGGTTTATTTTGTTTACAGGTTAATTGTCCATCATCAAGGACAGCAAAGGCTGGAACCTGGAGGCAGGAGCCAGGTGCTGTTTACTGGCTTGCCTTCATAGAGAACCCAGGACCACCTGCAGGGTGGCTCTGCAGGGGGTTAAGGAGGCACTCCTACGTCAATTATCACTTAAGGAAATGCCCCCACAGACTGTACACAGGCCAATCTGATGGAAGCAATTCCTCTGGCGGCTCCCTCTTCCCAGGGATTTATTAGGAGGCCGGCTGTAACTCTGCATCCCCATTAAGTTTTCTCTACTATTTCTGTGTAAGAAAACTTTCTCTGCTCCAGTCAACACAAGTCTCTTCAAAATATCCCTCTGACATCCAACGAACAAATTCACATTAACTTTTCACAACAGGACTTCTTACTTCTTTCCCAATTCCAATTTTATACCTCCTTTAAAGGCCAGCCCTAGTCTTCCCTTCCCGAGTCCCCTACCTCTGGCCTCCTCATGTCTACATTTCTCCAATACTACAGCCCCATCTAATGCTACTGCCTCATTCAGTCCCATGATTCTTCTATATATACACGCTTTCTTTTCCTGACTAGTGTTCATTGTTAAAGGAAAAAGGCTGGTCGGTCAGCTATTCACTTGTGATCCCACAATCCTCTCACTGATTTAGCACAACTCTGGAAAGAGAGGAACGGTTGTATTAACTCTGGGAAGGCTGAGACTACATGCCTCTCCGAAAACCATCTATACAATGTGATGCTCTACCGACTGTGTGTCCGCTCTGTAGCACGCAGTTTTCTAGGAGACACAGGCAGAAAAGGAAAGCGGAAGACCCTAGTCCCGAAAGTTCATAAATGAACAGTGGCTCCTGAGTATTCGGCTTTACACAGCTTTACTGATTCCAAGACGTGAGAACTTCAGATGCCATACTTGACAGCCTTGGCTATAAAACTGAATCTCTGGATTGTGGAGCTGGGTGGAAACTGAAGGTATGTCACTCTATTTTTATGCATAAATCATGACTAAATGTCAGTGCTCCCTGGTCATTGGTTCTAGGCACTGCCTTTAACAGGTAAAGGGGAAAAAAAGCAACTTCTTCCGTCTGTCTCCATTACTCCTCCTTCCCCAGGGATGGTTAGGACAACCACCCCACACTCAACCCACTGGAGTCCCGCGCACAGTACTGACTGATGGCTAGCTGCATCTTTTTACTCCAGCTGCACTACTCTAGCCCACACGTGGACTGCAATCTATATTTTCATTCGATAAATAACCGCCTGCCTGCTTGGAGAGAAAACACACACAAGAGGCAGGGCTGCCCTACCCTCCGGGCCCTTGCAGTGGCCCAGCGCACAGCAAGTTCTTGGAGATAAATACAAGAGCAGTTTCGAGTCCATGAGGAAGTAACAACACTGGCTGGATATGGTCCTCTGGCTTCAAAATGCTACCAACACTGGATTTAAAAAAAAAAAAAAAAAAAAAAAATCAGAGAAGCACGTGGGCATACACGTGAGGCTGGAAGGTCCAGGCAACTGCTTGGCGGCGGCCCGGCATCGACACTGACAGGTCGCCTTCCCCAGGTCGTGGGTGTGCCCGAATCTAGCGCCGAGACTCCTAACTCTCTCCCTAACTACCCGCTCCTACTCCGGGACCCACCAGGGTAGAACCGACGAAGCCTTTCGGGGTTAACCTAAAACTTTGTGAACCCCTAAACCCCGAGGGTCCCCGTTTCCGCGTTTGTCAGGCTGGCAAAGTCGCGTCTCCGGTCCTGGCGCGAGGCTGCTGAGGAACGCGGGCTTCTGCCGCTTCGAAGTCCTCCGTGGAAGGGAAACTGGCAGCGTCATGCGGGAATCCAGTCACTTGTCCCTCCGCACCCTCCTCCAGCGCGCCCCCACCCCACCCCACCCCACCCCACCCCCGCCCCAAGAGCGCCAGGCCCGGGAACTGACCCTCGTCAGCCCCCGTCCCCGCCCCCGGAACCAGCGGCCGAGGGGCGTGGAGCGGCGCACGCGGGTACGGCGATGGCGGGGGGGAGCGGGGGGCGCGCGTCTCCGCGCCCCGGGCCCGCGCAGCAGGTGCGGCCAGGCCCCACCTCCCCCCCGCCCCCCCGCCGCCGAGTGGCCCCGGCGACTCACCCCGACGATGTTCCTCAGCGACCTAACCGCCGCCACACACGTCTCTTCCGCCAGCAACGACCTTGCCTCGTGGCCACCGCCCCCTCGACCGCCGCCGCCGTCGCCGCCTTCCCCGCCGCCGCCGTCGCGGCGCGCGCCCGCTTTCACGCACACCGCCGTGGCCGCGCACGCGCTTTGCGCGCTGGCGTCACTTAGCAACGGATCCCCCGTGGGCCGGGAGGACCTAGGATTTCAGGGCCCCCCCCGGGTCGCTTCGGGCGGGGTTTTGTGGCGCGTCTCCGCCCGTCGGAGGCACTGCCCCTCCTGAACTGAAGCCCTCGGGGTGTGGCCGCCCTGCCGGCACCTGGCTCAGGGTAAGTCACGTCATCGCACGTCACTGAATAGCGTCATCGATCGCGTCACTGCGTATGGGGAAGAGCCGGAGCGCCTGTTGGGGAAAATCCCTAAGCTTCTCCAGTGAGTCGCCTGCCTGATGGACAGTCGGCTAGGTGCGAGAAAGTTCTACAAGGAGAAAGAGTGAGCCACGTGAGTCATTAACAACGTTAAGGTGCGATGAAGGCCAGGCCTGGAATCCCTTGACTCAGTTTCCTCGAGCTGTCACTATGAAAAATAATACCCGACCGCCTGCAGTAGACAGCTGTGGATTTAAGACGAAATAATGCGTGCGAGGCTGCTGGGGAACCTGGTCGTCTTCGAACTTTTAATTTCAAGACCGTGGCAGAAGCCCGACTATAACTACTCACCATTCCACCTACCAAATGTAAAGTATAAAACCCACTGGACTTCATCTTTCCCGTAAGAAGCAGCAAGGAAAGCGGGGACTGTGGGCTTCGAAGTAGAAATCGGGTTGCAAGTCTGAGCCTGGCTGAAGCTAGAGAGTTGTCGCCCTTGAAAGTTAGGTACTCAACTGGGTTCGAGGATTTGAAGACGGAAGACAATTCCTAGCAAAGACATCTTAAATAGGAAGTGAAAATGAACAGAAACAGCAGGGTATGGGCCAGGGAATATCGCATTGTAGTACCCTGGAGAAGTGATCAGAACCGCCAAGGCGCTGCGAGTGGGAATGTAAATGTGAAGGCCAGCACTGGTGGGGAGTGGGGGTGGGAGTTGGTGAATAAGTAGGCCAGGATTCTAGTATGGGTGCTGAAATAGGTGGACGGAAAGAAAGATGCCTTTGTGTCCGCAGGTGGTGAGTTACTAGACGGTAATGGCATTCCTGGCCGATGACTATGGTAGAGCAACGCCTTTGAACGTGAATGAATATGTTGGTTGGAGAAGCACACTCCCTCAAGCCTTTCATGTGGAATGATATCCATCAATTTAATACTTCTAGCTTTTGCTACATATGTCCCCAATTTACTTGTCCTTGGAGAACTGGCTTCTAGACTGATAAATTTAAAAGAGCAAACTGGACATGGGAAGCCTTTGAAGAAACTGTTAGGGTGTGATGGAATGAAGGTGCCTAGTCCAGGGATACAAAGTAAATCCTAGAATTTAACATTAGGAAAGTGCCCACAGGTAACACCCAATTCCAACTTTGTTAATTGTGTTTTACAGAATAATGTTCCCTACACTGACAGCCCTCCCCCCATCTCCATAATCTGCTAATATGTTCTGTAACATCACAGGAGGGAGTTTGCAGATATGGTTCAGTTACAGACATGAGATACCCTGAATTGGCCTGCTGGGCTGGGGACAAGAGCATCAGAGTCGGAAAAGGGCATTTGAGAGCAGAGGTCACAGAGATTTGAAGACATCACCCAGTTGGCCTTAAAAATGGATCCAAAGGAGTGCAGGCAGCCTATAGAAGCTGGAAAGGGCAAGCAACTGGATTCTTGAATTTAGGACGTTTGACTTCTAGAACACTAACATGAATTGTTGTTAAAGCACTCAGTTTTTACTAACTTGTTACAACAGCCATAAGAAACCAGTGCAGTCAACAATAAAGACGAGAGTTTCCTGGTGCGTTCTCCTTCATGTAGAAAAAAAAAAGCACAGTTTATCAGGCTGCTTCACTGTGACTATGGTCTCATGGAGGGGCCCTCCACATTTAGTGGAAACCATCAAACAGCCAAATTACAGAGGTCTGTGACAGATGAGAGAAGTTGAGATTTGGAGGAAGTTAAGCCCTCAGACATGAAAGAGATCAATCAAGGCAAAAATATAACCTCAACTTTTATGTTAGAATCAGTTGCTTATAACAACAGCATCCTTAAAAATCCAACTAAGGCCGTTTCACCAAACACTTAAGAGTTAGTATAAGCTGTGATACTTCTCTCTGGACAGCTATGGCTACCGCTCAGTTATGCAAGCTATTCAGTTTGGAGGTGAGGTAAACACATGAGTAGATAGCTGGTTGCCATAAATGGGGTTTGTTGTTTGGTTGGTTCTCTTAAGGTGTAGGCAGACTATGAGGGTGAAACAGCTAATAGACCAAGGTTTAGATCCATGACATTCAGTCCTTTTCTAGGAAACCTTCTATCGGAGTCCTGAATTGGTTAAAATGCTCTTTCTCCGTAATGTTAATATAATGCCCATGCATTGTAGCATTCACTGTAATAATGGTGCTTACTACATGCCAGGTACGCATTCCTGTATCTGTGCTCCTTCTGTTTCAGTGTTACAGGCATTACAAGTCTTGTAACAGCCCTTGAGTAGGTGATATTATTAATTACAATACTTACAGATCAGAAAGCTACATCACAGAAAGTTTAAGTAATTACTCAAGTTCACAAAGTTAATAAGTGATAGAGCCAGGATTCCCGATGCTAGAACCCATGTGCTGCAACCATTCATAACATATCCTCCCTGTTCACATGGCGAGGTGCTAGAAAACATGGCTTACACAACTCAGCAGTGTTTGTGTTGCAGGGTTGCTGTGTGTGATCCCACTCTGTCCCTTCCATGAACACCAGAGAGACTCTTCTTTCTGAGCTGAAAGTCACAAATCCTTGGGCCCTCTGGATAGCTGATGCGTCTCTCTTCATAGGCTATACCAGTCGTATAACTGAATTGTGTAATCATGTTTCCCATTCATATCCCTGCCCCGAAGCCCTGAGTAAATTTGCTCACTTGGCATTTGTAACTGAGTGGATTGGTGTGCATATCTCTTTCCATTGGTATGGTAGTATCCCATCATCACCTTAACAAAATATCTGAGATAACCATGTTTGTTCTGGCTCACAGTTCTAGAGGTTTCAGTCTGGTATCCAGGGGCTCCATTGTTTTAGGCCTGTGGAGTGACAGAGTGCATGTCAGAGCAAAACCACTCACCTCATGACTAGGAAGCAAAAAGAAAACAAACAGGCCATGATTTAAGGACCCACCACTAGGCCTCACATCTTAAAGGCCCTATCACCTCCTAATGATGCTCCCCTGGGGACCTTTGAAAGAATATTCTAGATCCAAACTATAGAAGTTGGTTTGAAGCTTTTCTGCATATATAATTGGGAAAACTACCTACATTTTTCTTGTTTTCTAAATTATTGACAGCATAGATTTTATAATTTAAAAAGCCTCATTTTTTTTTTTTTTTTTTTTTTTTTTTTTTTTTTTTTTTTGGTTTTTTGAGACAGGGTTTCTCTGTGTAGCTTTGCGCCTCTCCTGGAACTCACTTGGTAGCCCAGGCTGGCCTCGAACTCACAGAGATCCGCCTGGCTCTGCCTCCCGAGTGCTGGGATTAAAGGCGTGCGCCACCACCGCCCGGCTAAAAAGCCTCATTTTAAAAAGAATGTTTCAGGGCTAGCCAAAGGCTCAACAGATAGAGAAAGGCACTTGCTGTGCAAGCCTGAAGACCTGAGTTCAATCGTAGGGAACCCAGATGGCAGAGGGAGCCAGCTTCTTTCTGCATGTCATTCCATGGCTGCTACATGGATATGGCACAAATGTTCATGCATACATACAAAAAATAAAGTGTTTTCAAAGTTGCCCTCTGACCTTCACATATGAGCTCTGGTATGCATGTGGCCAGCCACACACACACACACACACACACACACACACACACACACACACACACACTTTTTTAAATGTTTGTAACTTTAATTTCTCATTGAGATTCTGGGTAAGAACTAGTTTCAAGTTTCATGACTTTGAAAGTCCAGATTGAAAGAATCATTGTCTAGACCAGAAAGTATTTCAAGTAGCATAAATTAGCCAAGTTGTGGCCTTTCTTGGTTTTTTATTTATATATATAAAATCTAGATAATATGTGGGTTCTTTGGACACATAATCTCCATGCCTTAGAAACAAGAAAGTCTGTTTTGCTATATGTTGATAATATTTTGTTATGATGGAGTTTAATGTATGTAGTTATCCTTGTTACCATTTGTCATTGAGAATGAATGTCATTCCAAAACGACATGTCCTCAATTTAATTGGCTTAAGTTCAGTGATACCAGGTTAATCTCTTTTTGTTTAGTTTTGTTTGTGAGACAGGGCCTTGCTATGTAGCCCTGGCTGTCCTTGAACTCTCAGAGATCTGCCTGCCTTCTGGTGCTGGGATTAAAGGAATGTGCCACCATGCCATGCCTAAGGTTCGTTTCTTTACCAAGGGGGATGTTTTGTATGTTATCCTTCCGACTTTGTTGGTAGCCATACATTTCATAAGAGCACACTCAGATTTTCTTACAGTCAAGAACGAGCAATGAGGCTGGAGAGATGGCTCAGTGGTTAAGAGTATGTACTGCTTTTGGAGAGGATCTGAGTTTGAGTCCCAGCACTCATATGGAGCAGCTCACTGCCTGTAACACCTGTTCCAGGGGCTTCAACGCCCTCTTCTGGACACCGCACTTCTGTACTCACATATGCACATACCTGCCCAGAGATACACACATGTGTATACTAATACTAATATACTAATGCTTATACTAATACTTTCTTGAAAAAAAAATTTAATTCAAATCTCCTACCATTCTCCAGCAGAGCATTTCAGTTCTTAAATAGCTCAAGCAGATGGGTAATGTTCTATACCCCTCTTAGCAGATTTTGCCATGTGGTATAATAGAAGCAACCAACATTGTCGAACTTGAGATCTATTAATCTCTAAATATTGGCAACTAAAATGAACTTTAAAAAAAGAAAGAGAAAATAACCCATGAATTTACAGACCTTCTGATAAACTTGATCTTGAATACTTTTCCCCCTTATATTTGGACACCTGGTTTAATGAAAATTCCTAGATTGCCTGTGCCCCCCAGCTACTACCATAGACACAGGAATGGTCATATAAGGTTGACAATTATCACATGGTGTGGCTCACTCTTTACAAAAAGTTGTCAACCCCCTTCCCATCTGCTGATGACATTACTGAATTCTGAACAGTGTGTATCTGTCTTTAGCCAAGCACACAGTGATAGCTGGTCCCACAGAAAGTATGCTTGTCCATATTGTCCCGAGCCCACGCTCACAAACCTTCCTGCCCCCTGCCACGAGTGTGACACCAACTTGTCAAGTATCACGCCTCCCCAGAAGGAACAGCCCCTCAGAACCTATGAATGTCTGTCCTGAAAGACTTGCTGTGCACTTGATGGCTTTGCATTCCCTGAAGGAAATCTCCCACAGGACAGTTCCTTTCAGAGCCAAGCGTTTATGAAGTGACTTTACCTCGAGTGACAGGTGTCATTTTTTTGTGCATGAGGAAACTGGCCCCATGATTCCCCTTTTCATCTTGGCTGCCCGGAAGCTCTGAGTCAGATTTGTGGCTTCGGGCCAGGAATGAAACCCAGATTTGCTTTAACACATGCAAGGCCCTGGATTCCATCCCTAGCACCACCAAACAAAGATGAGGAAAAAAATGTGACCATGACTGAGTGCCCTGATATAAAGTTATGACTATCTGCATATCTGCATTCTAGTTTGTTCCCTGATCCAAGCATGCTTGGGTTTTGCTTGCTCAGAATCATGTATAAATGTTTGCAGTCTCTGTGCAGCTGCAGCTGCCCTCAGTTGTTTGGAGAACGTGAATGGTGACTAAGCTTATGATAGCTGTCTGAGGCATGAAGTGCAGCCTTCTGCCCTCACTTCAGGCTGGGAACCGTGTCTAATGAGTCTCCCCGGTTTAGTAAGAGCAGGAAGAATGAGTTATCCCCAGAGAAGTTTCGACAATTGCAACTCTGCAGGATGACATTCCTTTCACTTTTCCTTCTGAAGGAGATGGAGAAATGAAATCATAGTGAACAAGTCCCGAGTTCTACAATCCACTCAGTTTCTCTCCTCTCTCTCAATTCTGTCTTCCAGGAGGCTTGAATTTCAAAGAATAATTCTCTATATACTATCGTCTTTGCTTATAACTCCATTCTACCTCACAGATTAATAATCTGATCATGTTCTGTAGTACATATGTTTCCACATGTAAATTTTAACAAAGTACATGAAAAATCAAAAAGACTCATTGTTGTCTTAATAGATCTTTAATATTTATGTAGGTGATGGTAGAGAGTGGTGGAATATGATGTAACTACCGGTTACCTCATCGGTTGAATATTTTAATCCTGACATTATCTTCATTGTAGGATACAAAAGCAGCGTGTAAGTGCAAGGCAAATATTATAGCATATCACAATGTTTATACTTACATTTTGGCATTTCTTCATTTCTTGATATACCAAGAGCCTTAAAAAATTAGTGATTGCCTAGGCTTTCTTATTGCCATTTTTCATTTGCAGGTTACTGTGAGCTAGACACAGAAGGGGTACAGGGGTGAAGTGGGGGGTCAGGATTCAAGGAGCTAACAGCCAAGAGCTGCAGGCTCAGCAGGCCGGCTCCAGTTTAAGCTCACTTCTCAGTCTCTGGTTACGTTCAAGAACTCAGTAGCCACTGTGTTGGCCAGTTCCCCTATGGACCGTTTGGGTTACTGTAGGAAGTTCTGTTGGATTGTGCTGGTCTAGAAATCACATGAGACTCGGGCAGATAAGGCAGAGTGATGTAAGAGTGACTTGGATCTGTTGATACCCATCACCCTCTTTGGAGAGTTTTCAGGAAGTCTCCTTTTGTTGCTGTTTGACAAATACCCACAGGTAGCTGATGTAGGACATGCACATGCTACCCTAAGGAAAATCAATGTGGGTAAAGGGGAAGATATTTTAGATTCTCAGTTTTGTCCTCGTTTAATATAGTAAAATGAAAAAACAGGGAAGTTTCTAAAACGGTTGACATAAAAGCGCTAAGGCAAATGTTCCAAAAGAAGAAAATGGGCAGAGGAACCAAGTCTGCTTTGCATAAAATAGAAAAATGCAGTTTGCCAAAAAAGTATGAAAAAACATTCCATTTCACTTGTCCTCAGGGATAGTGGATCAAAGGAGACTGTGAATGTCTACAGTTTCCTTGGAAAGGAATGTGTCAGTATCTCCTACAATTGAAATGTACCTGCGTGTAGATCTTCCAGGGAACCCATTCTCCCTGAAAACTGCCAATGTAAACCACCACCACCCCACAGCACGAATCTTAAATGATCTTATTAATAAGAACAAACCTGGAGCCAGGTATTGGGGTGAATGCTGGAAGATCAGAGAAGCAGAACAAGTCACAGCCACCTCACCTTGCTAATTCCTCAACTGATCCTGTTTCCTCAGACTGGAAGCTTCTGAGTCCTCATCCAAATGGATCTCAGCTGAACTGTTTCCCGAAAGCCTGAAGCTTAACCAGCATTAAGCTAGTTAATTCCTGGTCCTCATGCCTTAAATACCTTTCTGCTTTCTGCCATCATTTACTGGGATTAAAGGCGTGAGTCACCATGCCTGGCTGTTTCCAGTGTGGCTTTAAACTCAGAGATCCAGGTGGATCTCTGTCTCCCAAGTGATAGGATTAAAGGCGTGTGTGCCACCATTTTCTGGCCTCTATATCTAGTGGCTGTTCTGTTCTCTGACCCCAGATAAGTTTATTAGGGTGCACAATATTTTGGGGAACACAATACCACCACACACACATACCCCAACACACACACACATACTGAGGATATTTACTATGATTTTGTTTTGTTTTGTTTTTCAAGACAGGGTTTCTCTGTGTAGCTTTGTGCCTTTCCTGGATCTCGCTCTGTAGACCAGGCTGGCCTCGAACTCACAGAGATCCTCCTGCCTCTGCCTTCCAAGTGCTGAGATTAAAGGCATGCGTCACCACTGCCCGGTGACTAGCTGCATTTTAAAAAATAAAATGCCGGGCAGTGGCGCATGCCTTTAATCCCAGTACTTGGGAGGCAGAAGCAGGTGGATCTTTGTGAGTTCGAGGCCAGCCTGGTCTACAGAGCGAGATCCAGGAAAGGCACAAAGCTACACAGAGAAACCCTGTCTCGAAAAACCAAAAAAAATAAAAAATAAAAAAAATAAATAATAAAGAAAATGGAAGCACCTACCTAGAGTGTTCTTCAGTAGGGAAGTAAGCTGGGTGAGTTATGAAATATACTGTGGAGCATTTTTCAGTTAATGAAAAGAAGACATAAACGTATACTGAACTGTAAAGGCGCAAGTTGCACATTAGTAAAGAAGGGAAAGGTGATTCCCCTCCTCGGTCTCCAGAGCAGCTGGGGTCACAGGCATGCTCACCATGCTTGACTCATAGCTCTGCTGCAGGGCATGGGCTTCTGCAGTGCCGTGGTTCTCAGGGTGTGGTTCAGGAGCAGCAGCACATAGGAATTCTTCATAAATGTATGTTGCAACTAAATCAGACCCTCTGAAGCCTAGGGAAGAAAGCAGCCTCAGCTAGGGTGAAGGCCCAGAGTCTTTCAAGCAACTGTCATGGTTTAGATCTGGACTGCCCTACAAAACCCCACACATTGAAGGCTGGATCCCCCTGTGCAGAAGTATAAAGAGGGAAGCCTGTGGACGAGGATTGGATCATAAGACCTCTGACCTACCAATGGATGGGTATACTTATAGACTCATAGCTTACTGGGTTTGGAGACTAGGTTTTGTTATAAAGCTAAAGTCTGCCTTTGCTTCTCAGCTACCACAAAGCAAGAAGCTCTCCTCACCACACTAATCCTGTCTCACCACAGGCCCAGAACGACCAGGCCAAGTGACCACAGTCTGAAACCTCTGAAACCATCTCTGGGGATGGAGAGTTTGGCCCAGCAGTTAGAGCACTTGCTGCTCTTGCAGAGGCCCAAAGTTGAGCTCCCAGCACCCACACTGGGCAACTCACAACCCCCCCCCCACAACTGCAGCTCCAGACAATCCAGCAACCTCTTCTGGCCTCCACAAGTACCCACACGCATGTACACATATGCACACATGTACTAAATAAAAATCAATCTTTCTTCATAAATTAATTATTTCTTCTTGGTATTGTATTTTTTTAGTGACAGAAAGCTGATCAGTGACTACAGCATTCTGGTTTTTTGTTTGTTAGTTTTTTTCTAATAACTTTACTAGAATATGAGTCTGTTTAAAGAGCACAGTTGAGTGGATTTTAGTATGTCCACAAAGCTTTGCAAATGTCTGCTCCAACTTTAAACCTTTTCAGTGCAAAGAAAAGAAATGCCAACCTCTTGTCAGTTACTCCTTATTCCCCACCCCTCATTCCAGCCCCAGGCAACAAGTAATCTGCTTCCTGTCCCTGCAGATTTGGCAGCTCCAGACATTTCATAGGAACGAATCATCCAGTCTGTGGTCTTTTGTGGCAGGCTTCTTTCATACAGTGTACCATTTCCTCTGAGGGTTATGATATGCCAGCATCTGAAAGGGGCTGCTTTAGGGTAGAAATAAAAAGGCATCAGTCAGTCAGAATGTGACAGACCAAGGACATAAAAAGAAGAATACCCTGATCAGGAGATAGAAGAGAGGCATGAGACCAGAAGGGCACATAAATGGCAAAAGTGAAAGGCGTTCCTCCATGTGGGGAAATAAGCTTATCTGTCTTGTTCCCAAAGTCAAGGAAGACCGACGCACAGAGGCCAAATAGTACTGTGCATTAATTAGACTTCTGTGTTTGCTCTGCCTATGATACAGCCTTAATCTTTTTATCTCCTCAAATGATTTTATCAAAGAGATGATAGGTAAGGCCCTGAAAGTGGGAGACATCACCAAAGAAAGCAGAGACTGTACAGAAAGGGCAGTGCTGAGGACGGAGGATTAAAGGAATAGTTTCCGTTCCAGGCACAGGGACAGAATAGTTCACATTCACTCCATCCTCCCACTCCTGTCTGGAACCTGGCAGTCAGTCACCCTGTGAGGAAGAATCCCCAAAGACAAACGTTTAGCAATGCAGTCAAGGTCCTCTGCCTGGAATCAGCTCCTTTTTAATCTCATCTGTATTAAAAGAGAAGAGAGACTGGAAACAGACCAGTCAGGAAAGTCAGATGAGAACTAGCGAGCACAGGTTCCTTCACGGCGGCAGAGGGAGCGAATGCAAGGAAAGCCTGTGTGTGCACGTGCCAGGATACACATAGGGCATTCCGAGGGCAACTGTGAGCATTGTGTACTTCAGGCTATCCGGCCTGCCAGCTTCTGGGCCATTCTGCTGTCTCCACCCTCCATCTTGCCACAGGAGTGTTGGGATTACAGATGCATGCCACCACATCCAGTCCCCCCCACACACCCCCATTTTTTTAAAAATGTGGCTTCCAGCTTGCATGGCTACTGCTTTTAGCCTCTTAGCTGTCTCCCCAGTCCCTAAAAATACTTTTTAATGAGCAGAGTGTGTTCTCCAGTGACTAACTGTACACCATGGTAAGGAGCTATCAACACGACTGATCCAGGAGACTGCTTTGTTCTAACCTACAGAGTGCTCCTCTTGTCAATCTTCTCCCAGTTAAGGTCCTTTCCTTTTGGGGGAGGAGCATTGTTTTTACCTGAAGTCTCACAGGAACAGCAAGGCACACAAATACAGCTTGTTAGACTTTCACAGTATACCCATAGTAAAAAGGAAAAAAAAAAATGGAACATTGTGTGCACCCACCCCCAAGCCCCTGTGCTTCCCGTTAACTATCATTCCTCCTCCCTAGAGGTAACTGTTTCTCCTGACTTGTAATATTGGTTCTTCTGAGAAGTGAACATGGGGTGGGGGTGGGAGAGGGGGGGATGGCTTATGTATTGGCAGAAAAACCTATCAGGTGAAGAGCTGAAAGTAGGAAGTACCGTGACATAACTAAATTTGCTTAATTCAATAGGAAGAAAGGTCCCACTGTAATACATGATTACAAAGTCATAGGGGCAGTTGATGAATGGTCATGGAGAGAGCTATGAGAACATGGGCTTTAAAAGGAAAGCCAATGGGCAGCCAGCCAATGTCTTGCTCACTCTGTACTCTCAAAAGAAATCAAAGGTGAATGATGGAAAGACCAAGGGCCACTCATTCAAAATTTGAAAATGCTTACCCAAGCTGGGCAGTAATGGTGCACGCCTTTACTCCTAGCACTCGGAAGGCAGAGGCAGGCAGATCTCTGCAAGTTTGAGGCCAGCCTGGTCTACAGAGTGAGTTCCAGGACAGCTAGGGCTAGAGAAGCCCTGTCTGGAAAAAACAACAACAAATGCTAACCAATTTCTACTCTTGAACTTGTTTTCAGAATCAGAATCCACTGAGTGGTTGCCAGGAAGACTGACCCTGCGATATCACAGCAAGTGATGATCATGACAGCAAGTCATGATTTCCCATCGTTCCCGAGAAAGACAGTGCTCATTTACCAGGGTCCCCATACAATGCTCTCTGTTTCCTCCCTGCAGTTTGGGTGCTTCTTGTCACAACAGCTCTAGGTGCTGCTCATCCAGATTCGTGGAGAACATTGATAACTTGGGTACCATCTTCGAAGTGTGGTCCATGACTGACTAGCCTTGTTAGCATCACCTGGAAACTTGATGGAAACATTCACAGTAAGGCTGTGGAGATAGCTCAGTGGTCGAGGTGCCTGTTGGACGAGCATGGGAACTACCTTGGGATCCCCAGAACCTTGGTGGAGTAGCCCATGCCATCTGTAATCCCAATACTGAACATGCCTGGAGACAAGTGAATCTCACTCAGTGACCAGCAGTCTAGCTTAAATGGTGAAATCCAGATTCAGTGATAAATCCGTTTTTTGTTTGTTTGTTTATTTGTTTGTTTTTGGTTTTTCTAGACAGCATTTCCCTGTGTAGTTTTGGTGCCTGTCCTGGATCTCGCTTTGTAGACCAGGCTGGCCTCAAACTCACAGAGATCTGCCTGGCTCTGCCTCCTGAGTGCTGGAATTAAAGGTGTGCGCCACCACCGCCTGGCAATAGTCCGTGTTTTTTAAAAACTAAGGTGTAGCAACACGATAGCTTGATGTCAACTCCTCGACTCCTATATTCTACTTTTCCCCCTCTGCCCCGCTCTTCCTCTCTCTTACACACACACAGCAAATAAATGCTTACTGTAGAGCCCTCTGCAGACCTAGTCCATCACTGGGGCCCAGACACCTGACACCTGTGTTTAAACAAACCCCAAGCAATTCTGCTAATGTGTGCGATTCTGAGATCTACACATGGCCATCAGATGCTAGAAATTGCCACTGACAGATGCATACAGGGTGGTTAGTATTGATTTCAAACCAGTTTGTTCCTGGTGATACTTGGCCTGCTGCAGTTCTGGTTTGTCCATTCTGCCTCCACAGCTCATAATTTTTCTCAATACAGCAACTATCTTGTATCCTCAGCCTTGTTCTACAAGGACATTTAATATGATTTTGTGCCCCCAATCATGCTATGCACACTCCATTAAATCTTTATATCATTACATGGCATGATGTTGAAATTATTAACTCACCTCCCTGCCTGTCTTGGTAACTCATGGCCCATCTCCATTCAAGCAGCTAGACCACAGGCTCCTGCAGTGCCATGCAGGACAAGGACTCTTGACTTTGAACGGTCTGAACCCTGAAGCTTTCTTTCCCCTGGGAGGGGAGTCAGGAAGAACAGCCCTGAAGATCAGTGAGTCCCTATGTAGTGACCATACCTTCCTGTAACTGAGAAAAAGGAGAAATCACCTTCCTGAGATGTAGGTTGTCTGGGGATCTGTAAGGGCAGCAAAGCTGTCTTTGGTTTCTGGGTACAGCTTCTGGATGTCAGCAGTATGCTTGAGGAGTATTGGCTGTGAGGGCTGTGCCTATGAGACTACAGTTTTCAAATACAAAGTGAACGTTAGCAAAATAGAAGGCTTCTCCAGAATCAGCTGAGAGTGCGCAGAATGGGTGAGAATGTGCTAACTTCTTTCCTGAGTGTTGTTTTTTTTTTTTTCACCTATTTCAACTTTTAAAATAAGTATACCTAGGAAAATTTGAAGGTCACTTAATTGAATTTGATCATTTAAAATACGACTTTTTAACTATGTAAAGAGTTTCAAACAACTTAAATGTATTTTCTAATCTTTAATATGTTGTCATCCTGAATAGAAATTTGGGCTGGGCATGGTGGTCAATGCTTTTAATCCCAGCACTCGGGGAGGCAGAGGCAGGTGGATCTCTGAGTTTGAGACCAGCCTGGTCTACAGAGCGAGTTCCAGGACACCCAGGGCTGTTATACAGAGAAACCCTGTCTCAAAAAACCAAAAAAGAAAAGAAGTTTGAGCATCAGATAAAAGGTTTTGTTGTTGTTGTTTTGGGTTTGTTTGTTTATTTCAAGACAGAGTCTCACTATATAGCTCTGGCTGTCTGGACTTCAGGCTTACAGAGATCCACCTGCCTCTGCCTCGCAAGTGCTGGGATTAAAGGCATGCACCACTACACCTGGATTAGACAAGCATTTTTAAAATACCTCATTTTCCCAAAGGGTAAAAAAACTAAATGTTAATAAATTAGGAAATAGTTCTCATTATCTGGAAAATAATACTTGCTAGGCTGGAGAGATGGCTCAGTGGTTGAGAGCACTGGCTGCTCTTCCAGAGGACCCGGGTTCAATTCCCAGCACCCACATGGCAGCTCACAGCTGTCCATAACTTCAGTTCCCGGGGATCAGACACCCTCACAGAGACATGCAAGCAGTCAAAACACCAATGCACATAAACTAAAAATAATTTTTTAAAAAAGTCATAGTTGCTCACTTCAAATAATTTGTAAAACTCACAAAAATAGCAGGAAGTTAAGTAAGCAGCCAGTGATGATCATAGCTTGGTATTTCCCCTTCTCTGTTTTGTTTTTGCTTACTAACATCAAGAGCATGATATACATAGATTGCATTCTGTCTCTTCACTTACTACCTCATGGCATTGTCCCATTGTTCTTTTTAAGGTCTAAAATAATGTTTGAATGCTTAAATGACATTAGAAAAGAGAACACTCTATCATTATGGGTATATATTAACAATTTCCTCATTTGGGGGCTTTTCTACTTTTTTCGATATTGTAAAAAAGCAATACAAGAAACAAGTTTAGTAATTAAAATCCCTGATTATTTTCTAGGATACAGAATACCACAGCATTAACCAAATAGAAGGAGCTGCCCATTTTAAGGCCTTTGAAGTCTCAAAGCCTATTGTATCATGTGTGGGTTTTTTTTAATATTTATTTTCATGTTTGTTTGTTTGTTTGTTTTTGTGTGTGTGTACACTTGAATGCAGAGGCCAGAAAAGGGTGCCAGATCCCCTGGAGCTAGAGTTAAAGGTAGATGTGCGTCATGGGTGCCGAAAACTGAACTCGGGTCCTCTGCAAGAGCAGCAACGGTTCTTAGCTTTATCTCCAGCCCTAATGTGTAGTTTGATGATATCTATGAAGTACCTATTTAATTACAGCTCTAAAAGTCCTGGATATTAGCATTTTAAAAATACTTTATAGGGGTCTAGAGAGATGGCTCAATGGTTAAGAGCACTGGCTGCTTCTTCCAGAGGACCCAGGTTCAATTCCCAACACCCATATGGCAGCTCACAATTGTCTGTAATTCCAGTTCCAGGGAATCTGGCACCTTCACACCAATGCACATAAAATAAATTTAAATAAATTATTTTAAAAATACTTTATAATATGCTAACATAATTTTATGCTAATATGCTAATACCAAATTTATGTGTTTGCTGTACAGTTTCTCTTAACTAGTGATTAGATTGAGCCGAGTTATTTCCTCCATCAAAGTGTGCTGTCTGGTTAAGCTCAGTTAACTGTCACTGGCCATATTCTGGGTGGTCCAGGTGTTATTACTTCCTTGGTGCTATTGCGCCATCCTGCCTGTTACTAACATGTTCCATTAGTTTGCCCCATAATTCTAAGCATGCATCTTAACAAAATACTATGAAAAACACTGTTCCCAAAGGTAAACAGCTCAGACAAGTAGCTGCTGATCAGAGGTGAAAAATACCCTTTGTCCATGAGCAGGAAAGCATCAAAGTGTAGACTACTCATCCCTTTGTAAATGATGCCAGGTCACACTCACTTTGAAGAAACTAGAATCAGAATCTTGAGACCAGTGGTTCCAGCAGGGCAGTACTGACCCCTAGGGGTTATTCTGGAGACGTGGAGGGGGCATTTTCAGTTGGTTTTACTAGTGGTATTTAGTGGATGAGGTGCAAGGACATTCGACATCCCAAAATGGTCTGCACAATATTTAACCCCAGAGCATTCATATAGGCAAAATCCTGTTTTGTTTTTCCCTCTCAAAGAAGTGAAGCATGACTCCCGTTTTGGGCTTCACATAGTTCATTTTCTTCTGAAGAGTACTGTGTAGAAAAGGAGGTAAGCAGAGGAAGAGTTTTAACAAACATAACCTCAGCAGGCCACAAGGTTACGTTAGTGATGCATGCTGAATGCACGTGCCCTCAATATGAGAGGGCATTTCACCCGCGGTCTTCCACTTGAAGATATATAACCCCACTTTCATCATCATCATTACACAAACCAGAAAACTCCAACTGTGAAATAGTCTGTAAAGTAACTAATACTCCATAACATTGTTGGTCTTGCAGAACATAAGGAGATGAGCGTTCGGCTAAGGAGCCTGGGGAAGCGTTTTCAGTCCGTATCCCAGGTTACTTTCTTCCACTAGACGCTGATCTCAGACTGGTGTTAGGCATCTTTGATCATAAATAGTATTGACCCAAAGAGAAAAAAGTTAAATGACAGAATAAGAAGGCTGGAGACATCTGGAGTTCTTGCTATCCAGACTCTATCAACCCTTTGTCAATTCTCCACAGTGCTTGCTTGCTACCTGGGCCTTTCCATGTTTCCAACAGCATCATTGGAACACAGCCCTCTCCACAGTCATGTTGTCAACAGTAATTTCTATGTACTATGCTATGGACAACTCAGGTCCCTTCCAAATTCCTGTGTCTAAGCCCACTACCCAAAATGATATTTGGAGATGTCTTAGTTAGGGTTTCTATTGCTGTAAGAGACACCATGACCATGGCAACTCTTATAAATGAAAACATTTAATCAGTACTAGCTTATAGTTTCAGAGGTTTAGTCCCATTATCATAATGGCAGGACATGGCAGCTTGCAGGCAGATGTGATGCTAGAGGAGCTGAGAGTTCTGTATCTTGATCTGCAGGCAGCAGGAAGTGAACTGTGACACTGGGCATAGCTTGAACATACGAGACCTCAAAGCCTACCCCCACAGTGACACACTTCCTCAACAAGGCCACACCTCCTAATAGTGCCCCTTCCTATGGCCAAGCATTCAAGCATTCAAGTCTATGGGGGCCATACCTATTCAAACTACCACAGAGGAGCTCTTTGCATGGTAATTCGGTTATGGCGGAGCCCTCCAGAATGGGCTGAGTGTCTGGTAAATACAGACATGCAATGACTTCTACCATGTGAAGACGTAGTATCAGTCTACACTAAGTCAGGAAGAGGACCCTTGCCAGACACTGCAGCTGCTCCTGCTTCTATCTTGGATGTTTCAGCCTCCTGAAATGTAAAAAATGTGCACACTACCTAGGCTATGGTATTTTTGTTATAGCAGGATATCATGACCTGCAATTACAGTTTGCTCAAAATGCTCCATTGGGAAGCCACAGGTGAGTCTGCAGCCACTGGCTCTTTATTTAAGCCCCTTGCAGCAAGAGCCCCAGCACGTGTGCAGGTCTGCAGAGGACCAGCACTCTCCATGACTGTGTGCTAGAGTCCTGCTGTCTCAGCATGGAGCAGCAACAGGCTTCCTGAGCTGCAGGCCATTCTTCCCATCACCACTTCCCAGGCAGCTATATTTGAAAGTGCACTGTCTGAATTCCTGCCAAGGCCTGGCCACATCCATTTTTCAATGCATTAGTAATGAATTTAAGGAATAAGGATTACCTTTTGGAAAGATTCACTTAGCAAGTACAGAAGTCTTTTTTCCCCCTAGAAATAAGATTCAAATTGTTAGATGAATTGGGCAGGCCTCCTATTTGGTGACTGTAGTACAGGACATTAGAAACTGGTCCTCCTAAATTCCTGTGACCCAACCTTTTGATATCTGGTCTTTCTCCTGAATATACTTACAGTGCCCCAAAATCCTTTAGTTCTGTTTTGTTTTGTTTTTTGTTTGTTTGTTTGTTTGAAACAAGGTTTCTTTGTGTAGCCCTGCTATACTAGAACTCACTCTGTAGACCAGGCTGGCCTAGAACTCACAGAGGTTCACCTGCCTCTGCCTCTTGAGTGCTGGGATTAAAGGTGTGAATAACCACTGGGTGACTAGTTCTGTATTTTCTTTCCTACCCTTCATCAACCATAGAAACTACCTGGCTTACAGTCTGTACAGACTCATGCATATCCTTGGCTCAGCATGCAGGTTCAGCATGCATTTACAAGACCTTCTCTTCAAAGCCAGCCTTTTATAAGAAAGAACTTGCTACACAGAATTTTACATATTAAACAGCGTTAAAGTTTTATTTCAGTCTATGATTTGTTTAAACTGCTCACATTAATCCATTTCATCCCCAAAAAAACCAGAATGCCTCTAGAGGTGTAACCCTTGACATCACCCATCCAGACAGCTTCCACTACAACCTGCAGAAAACTTCAATGTAGTTTGACCTCAAATTGGGTTTTATCCTCTGGACCAAAAGTTTTCACAATTGCCTTAGAAATCCACCACCAGTCAGTCAGCAGGGTAGACCACTGAGCTAACTCCTGATACCTGAGTTCCTACTGGAAATAATTTAACCTAATTGAATTCATAGGCCCCTGGAGTGGGGAAGACTCATGGGACCCTTCCTCACATAGAATGTTCCCTAGAACAGCCTTGTTCTATAGAAGTCTATGCTTCTTTCACTGTGGTAGTCAAGCCCAAGAGCAAAGGGCACAAAGCCAAGCTCACTGCAGGCCTCCGAGGAGAGGACTAGCACAGGAGGTCCAGTGAGGCATCATCCAGACACTAAAAACGATGACACAATCAGGTTAGTCGGTACGTCTAGCCGCTTGCTTTCTCCCATGGTAGTTGCAGTATTCATTCACATAAAGTGAATGAATTGTCAAAGTACCTAGTAATATTAATGCCCCCCTTCTCCACATTCCCACAAAGTAAAGTTAGTCCTTGAACTTTGAAAGTACTTTATATATATATAAAAATTAGTATTTCTGTCAGTTTCCTAGTCAGCGTGATTCAGAATTGCTCTCAAGAGTGTCTTCTCTTTTGTAAAATAAACACTATGCTGTTTGAAGTACATACGAAGTTTCATTTCTGTTCAGTGTTCTTTACTTTCCATTATGAAAAGTTATTTCTGAGGAATTGAAACCCCAGAAGGTAAGAAAAAGAAACATTTAAAACAAAATTTTAAATGATAAATCAAAACCAGACTTGAGTAATACTTAAGAGACAGGGTAGCAAATGTAGTCTCTGAAGGGAATCGTTCTAATTATTATCTAAAAAGCAAAGTCACACAACTTTGTCAAAGTCATAAGACAAACTGGTACTTGAAAATTAGGTTGACTAAACAGAGGAGGGAGGATTTTAAAAAAACCACTGAAACAGGACAATGAAAAGGATTTCAGAATGACTTGAACTGGAGCAAAGATCCATCGACTCTCGATGCTTCTGGTGCCTTAGAATCTTGTATCACGCTGTTTCTTGTCCCCACTGTCACCAACACCTCAAAGGAGCATTCTCACAGAACTAAACAATCTTTGTTATTTTGTTAGGATTCAGAATTTCAATCCAGTAGCCATCAGGATCTTGAATGAATGCCAGACCTTTCATTTTACCTGTATAATGAAAACTTTTCATTACTAAAAAGGAACATTAAAAATCAAACACATTTTCATTACAATTTTAATTTGCATTTGAATGAGACACATTGTTGATAGCTTTCATTCTAAAAAAGTCTGTGTTACAATGGTAGCACAGTGATCCTAATGCTAGAATATGACCTTTCAGAAGGAGCCGAACACAGCCCTGTTAAGCCTCAGGTCCTTGCCTCTCTTTGAGGTTACCATATCACCATCACAGAAATTATTTAGGAAGGAAAAGAAGATAGAGGTATGCTCAAGGGAGCAGGTAATGTGGCCTCTTCACACAACCAAGACACCAGAGGCTTGGGTCATGTAAACCCTATTAAACAATACACTGGGCAACCCAAGTCCTGTCAGTCAGGCTGTGGCTCCTGGGGATTGTAACCAGATGGAGCTGTTTACTTAGATGTAGAAATGTGGCCTGAGAGATTGATTTATTTGGGGACTAAGATGCTGAACTCATCAGACTCTTGTGTCTGCTTCCTGACCCCAAGGTCAAGGAATACAAATACGGGTGAAAAAGAGGGGCTGAAACACAGCTAAGCAATCTCCAGGGCGGTGGCTGGGGAGCAGGGTGAGGATGGAGGTGACTATTGGAACCTGATCCAAACAGAAGGCAGTCTGGAGTCAGAACACAAGTTCTGAATGTGTGGCTGTGGAAGAATCAACAGGATGTTTCTCCTGCCTCCCCACGGCAAACAACAGCTGCCCTTGCACTTGGGAGGGGCTCCACCACTCATTCCCAGATGTCCTCAAGAGTGAAGGGGGGGCAGAGAGCTTGTCTAATGAGGGAGCTAGGAAGAATAGGCCAGCTGGCCTTCCTTACTGCCCCTACCACGTCCAGGCCCAAGTATGGCGACCTCAGGTGTGTCTTCCTACTAACACTGCTTTACCCTGAGCGGGAAAAGCCTCTGAGCTGAACTTGGCCCAGGGCTCATCCAGCTGTCTTCCTGAGATCACAGGGATCCTTAGGGACGATTCTCTTCTGCTAGTCACGTGGCCTGGTGGATTACAACAGCTTACGGTCGTTGGAAAAAAGCGCTCAGAGGCCAAGCTACCATAATCCAGGAACTTGATTATATGGATTATAGATTTGAATTCAACATGAAATATTAGAACAATGGACAAAGGGCTATTAAAGCGTGTGAAAGTGATGAGCACTATGAAGTACTGCCAGCGTGAACTCAGACAAAGAAAATGTTAGGGAGCCCAGGACTCCAACAGAGGGCGGGGCTGACAGGAAGTAGCTAAAGCATTTGCTGGGCAAGCATGAGGACTGGAGTCTGGACTCCAAGAAGGTGGCAGGTGGGCGAGCCTGGTGGCTACTTGCTATCCCATTGTGAGGGAGCTGAGGCTGGGATCTCCAGGGAGCTCAGACTTCCGTCAGAGACCCTGCCTATATATGAATATGACACTGAGCTGATTTTTCAAGGACACTTGTACTCAGAATGACAATTAAGTAGTGTTTTCAAGAGCGAAGGAAAATGAAGCTAGGATTCCCAACAGAACTCAGCCATCTGTGCCTGGTTCTCATGCATCTGTCAGAGGTCTAACCTCACAAAACCTCAGGACATAGTCCTGGTTGAGGTGCTAAGACAGGAAAATCCAAAAGATGCTTCAAGAGAGAAATGGAGTAAAGATGCTCAAAGTACTGTGCTATATTATCATTGAAAAAATGTGAAGGCCAAAGAAAAAGAAAAGATAAATCAATAACCCAGTCCAGGTGACAGCAGTGGATGTGAGCAGAGGGGAAAGCTGTTCACTTAGAAAATGTTTTACTTGAAACAATTTTATTGAAATGTTTCATTTATTTTTCTCTGGGTTTTTGTTATGTGTTGTTTGGTTTTATTTTTTGTTTGTTTGGTTGTTTGTTTGGTTGGTTTTTGGTGCTAGGAATTGAACCCATGACCCAGTGCATGCTAGGCAAGGACTCTACCAATGAACTACTTAGTGCTTAAGCTCATGAAATGTCTCAAACTGTGGTGGCACACTGAAATGTCAGTACTAGGGAGGCTGGAGCAAAAGAATCAAGTTCATGAGCAGCCTGGGCTACATGGCAAGAACCTATTTCCAAAGTTAAAAATACATTTTAAAAAATTAAGGAGGTAAGAATAGATCTAAGTATAATAAAAATTATACATATAAATCCAGCAGAATTCAGATATATGCTATTTCAAGACAAATAACCAAAGCATAAGCATATACAACTGTATAAAAGAATGAAAAATATCAGTTATTCATTAAAGTAAGCAGGCAAAGTTATATTAACAAGAAAATATATTTCAGAGAATTCACTTAGCAGCAACTACCCACACCCTGAAATCCTGACAGCTGGAAGTCCATGAGAGAAAGTGGCAGGGCTAGGGAAGGGGAGGCGAGCTTTCCGTGCTCCCCAGATCCTGTGTCCAGTCCCTGGTGAAGTCACACTACACGCTCTTTCTGGTCTCTGAAGAGAGCCAGGTATTCTCTTCGCATCCCTTCGCCCCTAGGACTGCTGAAAAGGGCTTCCTGTTACTTGCGTCCAATCAGCACGACCCCAACAGACACATTAACCAATCACAGCTGTGCACACGCTGAAGGGCAGGCTGACTCACCATCGTCCGGTTTCTTCACAAACTTGACTCCCAGCTCTTCAAATCTGGTACAGGCACTGTAGACATCAGGAACAGCAATCCCAATGTGACCTGTGGTGATACCATCCCATCAGAAAAACAAAGCACAGGAAGAAATTATTACAAGAGCACACCCAAGTGCCACACATGGCTTCCAAAACTTACTTCAAAACACAAGGCCCGGGCTGGAGAGATGGCTCAGAGGTTAAGAGCACTGTCTGCTCTTCCAGAGGTCCTGAGTTCAATTCCCAGCAACCACATGGTGGCTCACAACCATCTGTAATGAGATCTGGTGCCCTCTTCTGGCCTGCAGGGATACATGCTGGATACATAATAAATAAATAAATCTTTAAAAAAAAAAAAAACAAAAAACACAAGGCCCATGAAAACAGTTAAATAGGTTCAAAATCTACGTATTAAAGGGCCAGTAGCTGTCTGACTAGCTAGTTATAGTGAAATTGCTATAGTTATAGTCAAAGTTGCTCTGAATTGTTATTTTAAAGAAAACCAATACTGACTAATGCATAGCTCAGTCTGTTTAGAATCACCTATACCCAAAGGGTATCATTTCCTGTGTTTAACAGGTTGCTGACATTCACCTCATTACCCAACTGAAGCTTTTACTCTGTCATCCTGACAAGACACATTATTTCTAGATTTATTTATTTTACTGTATGTGTAATGAGTAGTTTACCTACATGTATGTATATGCACTACCTGTGTGTCTGATACCCAGTGAGGTCAAAAGAGGGCATCAGATCCCCTGGAACTGGAATTATGGACGGCTGTAAACCACTATATGGGTGCTGGGAACCAAGTCCAGGTCCTCTACAAGAACAAGTGTTCTTAACCACTGAACCATCTCTTCAGCCACTTGACAAGACATTACCAGAAAATGGGATTATTATTAACCATAGTTATCAGTGTTTTTAATTGAACACTCTCCTAGAGGGAGTTGGAGGGACAGCTTAGTGGTAGAATGCTTGTCTTGCATGTGCAAGGTTGTGGACTCTATCCCTAGCCCCACTTTGTTTACTGGAAACATAATACTGTGACTTTACAGTATAATATTATGAAAAAAAACCACAATGCTTGGACTAATACTGAAATTAGATAGCTGCTAAATAAGATACGCAGGAAATAAAAATAGTCATATCCTTAATAAATTAGTTATACTTGAAAATTAGGTCATTCATGTCTTAGGTTTACTGTACCATAAATATGCACAGCATGTAAAATCACACACATCCCCAAACATCAAACAGTGTGGCAAACATACCAAATCCCCGAGGGTCTGAGTTGCTGTTGTGGTAACTCTGGGTCTCATCATCCTCGGTGCCCCAGTTGCTACAGAGCAAAGGAAAATCTCTGTGATAGCGGGTCTTAGAACCAACCTAGTAGACACATCTCAGGGTGTGTCCTTGAGTGAATTTCCAGAGAGAAGACCCACTGTCAACATGGGTAACCCCTTCCATCTGTCCTGCATCTATCTCTGCTGATGATAGATTCCAGCTCGTTGGCCTTCTAGGGACCTCCAAGGCCTTCCACAGCAGCTTAGGACTGCGGAGGCCTCCAGCCTTGTGGGTGGAGCAGCAGTGGGTTCTCTGCTTCTTCAGTGTTCAGAGAGCCATTGTTGGGACTAGCCAACCCCTACCGTGTCAGCCAATCTAATAACTCTCCTTTGATGTCTACCTTCTATTGGTTCTGTTCTTTAGAGAAAGAGCCTTGCCTAAGATAATAACTTACAGTTCTGACCTTAGAGCAGGCTATGAAAGGGAATCTCTTTGAAGGCTTATTCTGTATGCATGTGACTTTACTGCAAATACTGAATTTTCACCTGTTGAAAGGGCAAGCTGGCAAAGAAGATCTAACTAGGTTAAGAAGACAGTCAAGCCGGGCGGTGGTGGCGCACGCCTTTAATCCCAGCACTTGGGAGGCAGAGCCAGGCGGATCTCTGTGAGTTCGGGGCTAGCCTGGGATACCAAGTGAGTTCCAGGAGAGGCGCAAAGCTACGCAGAGAAACCCTGTCTCGAAAAACCAAAAAAAAAAGAAGACAGTCAAACCCAGGCTCCCCAATAAGAGCAAGAATAAAAATGGCAGCAGCTATCTGCACTAAGTACTAGACACGTTATCAAGCAAGCATCCAAAGAGCTCCATGGACTAGATTCGAACACTTCCATTTTAGAGCAGAGACGGCCACGTAAGCAAGTCTTTCTGAATCAAGGGATACATACTAACACAGAAAGGAATGGAGAATCCTTTAATTCTGTACTTTTAAATGCTGAGGTTATAAAAATGTGCTAAAATTTGAATGTTAATTATTACAAAATGGGGCTGGAGAGATGGCTCAGCGGTTAAGAGCACTGGCTGCTCTTCCAGAGGTCCTGAGTTCAATTCCCAGCAACCACATGGTGGCTCACAACCATGTGTAATGAGATCTGGTGCCCTCTTCTGACCTGCAAGCATATATGTAGGCAGAACACTGTGTACATAATAAATAAATCTTAAGAAAAAAAAATGATTACAAAATGATGTGCTGGCTCTTTAAAAGGAACATATTCTATAAAATTTCTGGATCAAAAACATATCAAAATAATAAAAGGACAAAAATATGAATATCAGAAGATTTGAGAAGAATCTAAGATATAAAATTAATAATCTATAGTTTGGTAAATATCTTGCCACTTCAGGGTCTTATATTCTCTGAGATAAAAATGTTCCCTCTGTGCTAAAGAAACCATAAGAATAACACGGAGACCCAAATAGCCACACTTCAAAAAATATTAAAAATTGATTTAGACTGGTAAGCACAAAAAAGGATTCTTTAAATACCTTATGAAAAATTAGGATATATAAAGAGACAAGAAAGCATACGTACTGTGTCAACTCAAGTGTAGCTTTTCTGGAAAATGTCCATGCTGTTCTTTCATCCTTATCTTTAGGGATGTCATTCTTATCCTCGTAAGCCAAGAAGTAGAGGGAAAATTTCATTGAAGGAAAATCAAACTTTTGGAGCAGCCTGAAATTAAAAGCCATAGTCATTTACAATAGCAAAAGTTGATAATAAACGCAACATAATATTTATGGTCTACTTGGAATAAGAACTATATATAATGTAGTTTAGTGAGAAGACCGTAGTCAAAAATTAGTGGGGAAAAAGATCTCATTTACAGTTCCATCTATAAAGTACTTGCCATAGGAGCATAAAGACCTGCGTCTGGTCTCCAGCACCCATGTAAAAAGCCAGGCATGATGGTGTATGCTGGCAATAGTAGCCCTGGGAAGGCAGAGACAGGCACAACCCATGGGGCTTGCTGACCAGCAAGCTTAGCAGGTACCAATGAGGAACCCTGTCTCAAAAACTGAAGTGGTCAGTTCCTGAGAAACAGCACCCAAAGCTGACCTCTGGCTTTATACATGGTATGTCCCCTTGAGTACACACACACACACACACAAAGTTCTGAGAGCCGAGGAGGCATTGAGTTAAAGTGTCACACGGATCACGTCTTGGGTGAATGTGTATTGTTGATATGAGCACGGACATGTTAAGGACCGATGCTCAGACCCATGGGAAGAGAAGAGCTCCCCCGACACCCTCCTGGGCTCAGAAGGATGGCAAAGCCTTCCTGGAGGCCAAGTGGCGATGCTCACAGTGTGTGCAAAAGCTAGCAGCTACAGCTGGCTCCTCCAGGATGATCACTGCCTGAGACTGTTGCCTAGACACCTCCTCCTGGGACCAGCCCACCCTGGTACTGACATAACACACTGCGGTTCCAGGTTACTGCTGTAGGCTGGTACCACTCCATCAGAGTGCTCTGACCACCTGACCCCAGCTTTCCTGTGCCCACATAGCTGTTTCTTTAGTGTCTGTTCTTTCTTCACTCCTTCACCACCCCAGGCAGGGTTCTAGTACTAAGCTGTGAGGGGCAAGGTTCTGTAATTCAGCAATTCTTTCTCTCTCTCTCTCTTTTTTTTTTATTGTTTTGTGAGACATGCTCTTACTGTGTAGCCAAGGATAGCCTGAACTCACTACATAGTGCTAACTTGTCCATCTCCTGCTTTACCGTGTAGCCAAGGATAGCCTAAACC
Source organism: Peromyscus californicus insignis (assembly GCF_007827085.1). Classification (NCBI taxonomy): domain Eukaryota; kingdom Metazoa; phylum Chordata; class Mammalia; order Rodentia; family Cricetidae; genus Peromyscus; species Peromyscus californicus. The sequence continues at coordinate 7,378,794 of NW_026294491.1, forward strand.
TACTAAATGGTGCCAGTTCATCCATCTCCTGCTTCAGCGTCCCAAGTGCTTGGCTTCCAAGGGTGACTTAGCACAATCATCTCTCAATTATTCCAATTTAGTGAAATTTATCTAGAATCACAGTGCTTGTTTATAAACAGGGAAAGATATTTTAGGTCTTGTTTCAGTGAACAGTCCCTTTCCCTATCATTCTGTCAGTTAAACACATCTACTGAGTTCTTCAGAAAGCACCAGGAAGGGAAATTGAGGACAGGTGGCAGGAGAGAGGGCAGACCAATATCACAGAAATGTGAATGTCAACCACAGGAGGGTTGAAGTCTCAAAGACTGTGCAAAGGTGAACCAGGATTAAGACTGTGAAAAGGTCACGGGACATGGAAAGGTCGTGCAGGAGCAGCTTCCACATGGCGGGGCGGCTGAAGCAGGGGCCAGGAGGAAGCGGGGAAGTCAAGCGAGAACAGTCAGCAGAGTCTGGGCAGAGCTGATGCAGGGAGAGCGACAATGGACAAACAAGGGAGCAGAGGGCAAAAGACAGTCTCCAAAGACTTCATTAAGTTTGTCTGTAGCTGGAAGGGAGAGTCAATGGGACAAGGGGAGACTTGATAGGAAGGGCGAGGGAGTCCTAAGGTTCTAAGAAAGGTAAGCTACAGTTTACCAAATGGAAGATCACAGGCAAGCAGAGCAATACACATAATACCATCTTTTTAGATCACTGAGGATTAATTATGCTCAAAGATGACCCTGTTCATAATCAATAACAAGCGCTTGAAGCCTAGCAGAATGTCTTGGGGTGTGTGTGTGTGTGTGTGTGTGTGTACATACATACATGGGTACATGTATAGGGAGTCTGCGTGTGCGTGTAGAGGTAAGAGGTTGACACAGGGTGTCCTCAACTGCTCTCCACTGTCTTTCACTCACCCTCGACCCCAGAGACAGCATCAGGAAGTGACCCTAGCTGGTCTGGAATTGCTGAGTAGGCTAAGCCGGCCTCAACTCAGCGATCCACCTGCCTCAGCCTCCTGAGTGCAAGGACAGTCTTGGAATCTTTGTCTCTCCAGCAACAGGACTGCAGGTGCATACCACCACACCCAGCACCTTTACATGGGTTCTGGGAGACTGAAATCCCCATGCTGTCATGGCAAGTGCTTTATCAGCTGAGCCATCCCCCTGCACCCAAAGCCAAGTTTCCAGAGCTCTGCTCCAATATTTTATCTACTTATCCCTGTTATCAATATGCCTGGACCACTACATTTAGGCATTGATTAGCCACAAATAAATTTACTCCACAAAGGGATCAAACGCCTCAAATGGAACCATCGGGAAAACTATCTCCGCCCCTACTAACGTGACTGTACCAGCCTTAATGGCCAATCAGATGGAAACCAAAGCAAAGGAAGCCACTTGCTTTCTGCAGAATGAGTGAATCAGGTTAGGGTCAAGTTGCGCTCAGTTTGGGAGCTCTTTAAAAACAAAGGTCAGCAGTGGAGTCACCTGCATATGGACTCAACTCTGCCAACTGTGGGGTCTGAGCCCAGAAACGTCCTATCTTCAAGTGTAAACGGAGGACACAAGCTATCTGAAAGGTCTGCAGCGAACACACAAGGGACAGAAGAAGGGTTGGTGCCTGGCCAATGGCATGTGTCCGGCGGATCTGCTTTCACTCTGTCCTAAAATATGCTATACACACATGGAAAGCCACCTTTTCTGGAAAGGATCACAACGATTTAAGAGCAGTTTAGGGAGAGGGACCGAGGGAAGGAAGCTATTCCTCTTCGTTGTATATTTTTTCAGAACTGGCCATATTTTCTAAGCATACATAATAGAGATCTATTACTTGGGCTGTTCTCTCAAAATTTGTGGAAGTAAATGAAAGGCAGTAAATTAAAGATCATTTCATTTAATTATGTATGTCATCAAAACCTCAAGCTATGAGGAAACAAACCAAGAAAAGTCAAATCATCAGTTATACCCCAATAAAGCCAATGGAAAAAAGAAGTCAGCACACCAAATGTTCAAAGGGTTACAAACCCCGTGGCTACTACCCCTTTATCAAGAGAGAATATAAAAATGGAACCAGGGGCCGATTTTAAATAAATCCATTCATTTTCTAAACACTGTGTCCTGACATTCATGACTTCGGAAGCAAACGGGGCAAGAGCAGTCTGAGCATCAAGGGTCTGAACAGATGCTGGCTTAGCTGGCCAGCTCTAGGCAGAAGGGACTCTGCAGAAAATGAAAGCCCTGTGCCTTTTGTGACCTTGAGCTTGACCAGTGCTGACATAAACGGAACTTAACCGGAGTGCTGTCTCCTCAGGCCTCCTCGCAGGCTCCACAACCGAAGACTTTCTGCTACTTTTTAATATGTATTTATTTCTGAGAGGAAGGGACATGTGCCCTGGCACCGGTATGGAGGTAGGGACCACTTTGGGGGGGCCAGTTCTCTCCTACCACTGAGCCATCTTCTCTAATGCTGTGGTTTTCAACATTAAGGCACTAAGACATACTTACGTCATTCCAAGAACCCTAGTATAAAAATCCAGGGACTTCTTAGGATCCTTAATTCTCAGCATGGTCTGCTGCAACAGGAAGTCCTAAGGAGAGACAACAGGGTATGTTAAGTATCTTTACCTTTCAACACAGCAACTTTCACTATGCTTTCTGTAACAGCCCAGCAAATAGAAAACAAGAAAGGACACCCCATCTTCAGTCTCAACAGTAGCTTCCTTAAACAGTTCCCACACCTATGACTCCACTCCCAAGCTCTCTGCCCAGCGTTGTCCAGCTGCAGGCTTCTGGGTGGGGCAGCTGAGAACCGGTGAGTTTCGGTTCCAGGAATGCCCTTCGACTACCAGTGACTTGAAAACCTAGCTTTCTTAGTCACTAGGCTTGGCGGGACCTCTGTGGTTGTTGGGTTTTGGTTCTGGGTTCCTGAGACAGGAGCTCATATGGCCCACGCTGGCCTCAAACTGGCTGTGTCAGCAACTGGCCCCTGACTGGCCGTCCAGCTGTCACACACAAGTCCTGAGGTTATGGGCAAGAGCCACCAGCACCCGCTTTAGTGAGACAATTATGAAATGACTAGCTCCCACCTGCCCCCTCACCCCCAGGGGCAAAAAACCATGTTTTTTGCTGGCACTTCCCCACTTCGTGGGGCTTCAGGTGACTACTTTCCAAACAAACTACTAACAAGTGCATCCCTTCTCTAGCTTGATTTTGTGTAACCAAAACTACAATTTTATTTGGCAAAACAAAGAATCCATCCTCTATAATCTCCTCCTGCTCACCCCCCTCCCCTAGACAAGGTCTCATGCAGCCTGGAACTCACTAAGCAAATCTGAGGTAGCCTCACACTCACAGAGATCAGCCTGACTCTTTTCCCCAAGTGCCGGGATTAAATGTGTGAGCTACCATGTCTGGCTCTAAAATTACACACACACACACACACACACACACACACACACACACACACACACACACAACACTTTTTTTTTCAAGACAGGGTCTTTCTGTGTAAACCTGGCTGTCCTGAAACTCAGCATGTAGACCAGGTTGGCCTTGAACTCAGAGATCCACCTGCCTCCATAATAATTTTTGATGAATGTATAAACACCTTGCTGAACTATTTAGCAAGAAAAGACCCCATCCCAGAACTTGATGGCCTGAATCAGCTGGCCTCTTCCCCCTTTGCTTTTCAAGGATTCTTTTAAAATTAGTCAATGGGAAAAGACCGTGAGGTCAGACCCCAGACGATGGGGAAGACAATCACCAACTGCCTTTGTATAAAAACCAAGTGCGCGTCCTGCCCCAGGGTGCTTGCTAGTCCTGGGGCTCTGGCACACACTTTTCGCAGAAAGAAATTGCCTTGAGAAGCTACTCTCACTTTAATCCTTGGTGCCACCCTGAGATTCTTTGTGTCTATCAACTTACCAGTAACCGTGTTAACCAGCAAGCCCTTACAAAGGTCTTAGACTCCTAGAGACCCAAGAAGCAAAAAAGGTAGTGTCTTAACACCTTTGTGAAACCCTTCAATCTCCACAGAAAACAAAAGGCTTAACTGAAAAAGGGTAGACAATGCATACATTCATCGGGTTAAAGTTACTAGTAACACTTCGGTTAGGAGTTGATTTCTTTAGGCACAGTAACTATCTTAGTTTTTGAGTCAGGGTTGCCTGTAGTCCAGGCTGGCCTTGAATTCACTATGTAGCCAAGGGTGACTGACCTTGATCTGCTGATACCCCTTGTTATTTATTAAGTGGCTATGCCACGCAAATGCATAGATTACGTAACCACGCTGTGCGCAGATTACGAGATCACACAGTGCACGGATTACAAAGGACATAAGGCCCTAGGATGACTAAGCATTTTGCCTGGCTACTGGACAGCGCAAGCGCAGTCATGTAGCTGGGGGACTGGCTAGGAATTCTAACACTCCTGACTCCACCTCCCAAGTGCTGGGATTACAAGTGTCAGTTCTGAGCCGGGCGGTGGTGGCGCACGCCTTTAATCCCAGCACTCGGGAGGCAGAGCCAGGCGGATCTCTGTGAGTTCGAGGCCAGCCTGGACTACCAAGTGAGTTCCAGGAAAGGCGCAAAGCTACACAGAGAAACCCTGTCTCGAAAAACCAAATAAAAAAAAAAAAAACAAGTGTCAGTTCTGGGAATCAAACCCCAGGCCTCATGCGAGCTACTCCCCCAGCCCTGATAAAATAATAGTATGAAGTATTTATATGTGCGAATATAATCTCCATTTTATAAATGAGAAGCCAACACTGAGTAAATTACATTATTATCTAACTCTTATAAATTCAGGTTTTCTTTTATCACAGACACCTCTTACCCTATAACTAACCCAGTGTTACTCTGCTGTACTCGTGGACTTAACACAACAGGCCTGAAAACTCTGATCACCCTTTGCAGCTTTCATAGTTAATGCTGTGAACTCGACAGGAACAGAATCACCACGAGGCAAGCCTCTGGGCACATCTGTAAGGGATTATTTAGATTAGGTTAGCCTCCAGGCATGTATGAGGGATTTAGGGATTTTCTTTTTCTTTCTTTCCTTTTTTTCTTTTCTTGGATTTTCGAGACAGGGTTTCTTTGGCTGTCCTGGAACTTGTAGACCAGGCTGGCTTCGAACTCAGAGATCTACCTGCCCCTGCCTCCAAAATGCTAGGATTAAAGGAGTGCCCCAGTACTTGCCCAGATTTTTTGGTCTTGTTTTGGTTCAGTTTTTTTTTTCCCCCCAGAGCCGAAGACCAAACCCAGGGCCTTAAATGATCTTACATGGAGCTAAATCTTGAGTAGGTTAATCAAAGTGGGAATACCCACCATAAATAAAGCTGGGACCACTCCATGGGCTTGGGTCCCGAAGTGCACAAAACAGAAAGCTAGCTAAGCACAAACATCCCTCACTCTCTGATTCCTGTCTGTGGCTGTCATGTGACCAGCCGCCTTCAGCTCCTGCCATCGTGATCTCCCCACCTTTAGGAAATGTAACTTGAACTGCAAGCTGAAATAAGCCCTGTCCCCCAAGTTGCCTTTGTCAGGGTATTTTATCACAGCAATGAGAAAAGTAATTGCTGTGGAGTAATCCCTTTATACACTGCTGTGGGATGGTCTGTATGTCAAGTGTGTTGCTGATTGGTCAACAAATAAATCACTGATTGGCCAGTGGCCAGGCAGGAAGTATAGACGGGACAAGGAGGAGAATAAAGCTGGGAAGTGGAAGGCTGAGTCAGAGAGACACTGCCAGCCGCCACGATGACAAGCAGCATGAAAAGATGCCAGTAAGCCACGAGCCACGTGGCAAGGTATAGACTAATGGAAATGGATTAATTTTAGCTGTAAGAACAGTTAGCAAGAAGCCTGCCACGGCCATACAGTTTGTAACCAATATAAGTCTCTGTGTTTACTTGGTTGGGTCTGAGCGGCTGTGGGACTGGCAGGTGAGAGAGATTTGCCCTGACCGTGGGCCAGGCAGGAAAACTCTAGCTACAATACACTGTGAAGATTTGTTGCTGTGATTGGTTTAATAAAGAAAGCTGACTGGCCAATAGCTGAACAGAAAGAAGGTTAGATAAAAGAGCCAGACTAGGAGAATGCTGGGAAGAAGAAGGAAAGAGCCAGGAGTTGCCAGCCAGATGCAGAGAAAGCAGGAGATGAACATGCCATGCTAATAAAGGTACCACCACGTGGCAGAGCATAAATAAGGAATATGGGTTAACATAAAATGTAAGAACTAATGCTGGGCGGTGGTGGCGCACGCCTTTAATCCCAGCACTTGGGAGGCAGAGCCAGGCGGATCTCTGTGAGTTCGAGGCCAGCCTGGGCTACCAAGTGAGTTCCAGGAAAAGGCGCAAAGCTACACAGAGAAACCCTGTCTCGAAAAACCAAAAAAACAAAAAAAAAAAAAAAAAAAAAAAAAAAGTAAGAACTAGTTAGTAACAAGCCTGAGCTATTGGCTGAGCATTTATAATTTATATTAAGCCTCTGAGTGATTATTTGAGAGCAGCTGTGGGACAGGAAAATGGTCCCTACAAGTAATGCTTTGGCCAAACAGCCTCCTCCCCCTAACTTAAATCATATAAATACAAATACACTGTTCATTGTCTATCATGAAGAAGTGATCTTAAAGAGCATGTAAATTCACTGTTCAGAGGTGGTAACTGTTAGAATTCCTAGCCACTCCCCCAGCTACATGACCGAACATGCGCTGTCCAGTAGCCAGGCAAGATGCTTAGTCATCCCAGCACCTTACGTACTACATAAATCCTACATAATCTGTGCGCTGCATGATTACGTAATCTGTGCGCAACATGATCATATAATCTATGCACATGTGTGGCATAGCTATCTAAGCCCATATGTGCATGCAAGGGATTGGGGGGGGATTGGGGGGAGTGTGGTGGCGGCTATAAAGCGGGTTCTACCTATTCCTTCCCTCTCCATAGAGGCCAGCCACCACCGCCCAGCATTAGTTCTTACATTTTATGTTAACCCATATTCCTTATTTATGCTCTGCCACGTGGTGGTACCTTTATTAGCATGGCATGTTCATCTCCTGCTTTCTCTGCATCTGGCTGGCAACTCCTGGCTCTTTCCTTCTTCTTCCCAGCATTCTCCTAGTCTGGCTCTTTTATTCCATAGCCCTATGCATACCCTTACTATTAATAAACTTTTTTTTTTTTTTTGAGACAGGGTTTCTCTGTGTAGTGTTGGTGTCTGTCCTGGATCTCGCTCTGTAGACCAGGTTGGCCTCGAACTCACAGAGATCCGCCTGGTTCTGTCTCCCGAGTGCTGGGATTAAAGGTATGTGCCGCTGCCACCACCACCTGGTAATAAACTCTTATAGTGTGTTTCATTGTGCCTCGTGGCTTCTCTCATACAGTAAACAGTGCCACTTAATAAATAACAGCAACTGCTGGGCTGGCCCAGATCTTTGGCTTAAGATGGAGTCACCCAAGACACCAAGATGGAGAACCCTTGTAGAACGGGGTCCCTTAAGGGAAATGGAAACTGAATGTTCTGCACTTCTGCTGACCCCTCCTCTGAGCAGAAGACTTGCCCACAGCCTCCTGCTATTCTAACAGCCAGAGGGCCCTTTACTTACTGCAGTCCCTTTTTCCTGTGAGAATTCCTCTCCGCACCCCCAACTAAAAGCACCCTATAAAACCCCAAACTCCTTTGGCAGTGCTGCATTCCCTTTTCCTGGGGACAGCTGGGCAGTTCATACCCTGAACTTGGAGCCTCAGTGCGGCTCTCCTGGTCTGCTTCTCTCATTACGCCACACAGCACCCAGGTAAAAGGCAGCTGGCTCGAGGCTCCATTTTCTGGACCTATGTTGCCTTTCCACAGCCAGAGCTGCCCTCCCCTGTGACAGTCAGGTAAGAAAGAGATGAGCACCTCCCTGGCTAGGCACTGACCCCCTGGTTCTATCTTCTGAACACGGCCATAAAAACCTACAAAGTCACTCTGGGGCCCCGGTGAAATGAGACAAAACAATTTCAGACTTTTTACAAAGCAGCAAGACCACTCTCATGTCAGATGCTGGTCTAAGCAGAGATTAAAACAAGATACTAAAGCTACAGCAAGCAGCTCCCTCTCCCGGGGAATGTGAGCGCCTGCTGCTTCCCTATCAATTACTGCGCTTGCCTGGGGAGGCCAAGGCCACTGAGATGCTGATGTGTACTCTTTCAGGCCACACAGAGATAATTCCAAAGGCTGTCCTTGGCAGGCCTCATCAGAGAGCTTCCCACAGTAGGCTTGGTGATTTGCCCCTGCACTACAGCCCCTGGGGGGGGAGGGAAGAGCTACAGACACAGAATCTGCTCTGAACAAGGTCCAGATTATTTCATCAGACATTAATTAATTTAGGTTCTATTTTAAGAGACTCTGAAGATGGAATTAACTCACCAGATGGCCTTAAAATACAGAGATTGGGGTTGGAGAAACAGCTCAGCAGTTAAGAACATGAACTGCTCTTGCAGAGGACCCTTCAGTTCCAGCACCCCACACTGGGTAGCTCACAACTGTAACTCCTGCTCCAAGATCTGACATTCCTGGTCTCCACAAGCACTTACACTCACATGCATATGCCCACACACAGACATACCGACACATACTTAAAGGGGAGAGGGGGTAGGGACCGGCCTCGGTTAGGTTGGTGGTTCAGCGCAATCACAAGAGACCTTAAAAGCCTCAGAAGACAGAAGAGAGTCAGCACATGGCAGAAACGGTGAGGAGAGGTGTGGCTGAAGGGACATCAGAAAGAGTACGCTGTGGGGGGCCACCTGAGAGACAGATCACCACCACCGTTTTGGCCACTGACAGCAAGCAAGGAAACTGGGGTGTCGGCCAACCTCTGAAAGGAAATGAGAGCAGGCAACAGCCGGAGCTGGAAGCAGGGGCCTCTCTGGATCCCTCCAGTAGGGAAGGAAGCCCTGCCCAGACCCTGATTGTAAACCAGCGTTTTGTTGTTGTCAGACTTCTACACAGCTGTGAGGTCACACACTTCTTTGTGTAAACGTAGCGTGTCCTTGTGTATGCAGGTGCACATGTGTGTCCATGCATGTGGAGGCCAGGGGACAACTCCAGGTGCTGTTAGAATCTGTCAGCCTTGTTCTGGAAGCCAGAGTCCCTCATTTGGCCTGGGCCCCCCCCCCCCCCCCCCCCCCCCAGCAGGCCTGGCGGGCCGGCCAGAGAGCTCCAGGGATCCACCTACCTCTGCCTCCTTACTGCTGAGCTTACAAACAAAGGCTCCCACCATGCCTGGCTTTTTTTTTTTTTTTTTAAATAAGGGTCCTGGGGATTTTTAAATAAGGGTCCTGGGGATTGAACTCAGGTCTCCCCAGCTGCCTCCAACATCACTGGTCCTCTCTCCAGTATCACAAGGCATTCCTTTCCTCATGCAAAGGGAGGAAAAGCACACATATATGAGATATTGACTTAGACCTGGCAATAACATGGCTCTATAATGTGACACAGAGAGAGCCGTTATTTCCTCAAGCCTCTGTTTCCACACCTCTGAGATGACGATAATAAGTCTACAGCTGAGCTGATGCAGAAATTCAGTAATGTATTAAAGTACTTAGCAGAATGCCTGACCCAGAGCAAACCACTTTATTTGTCTTGCTGCTGCTGTTATAAAACAAACACAGAGGTTCCATTACACAATTGGTTTTGGTTACCAAATCTGCATTCCCCAGCCCAACCCTCTAACCTCAACTCTGGACTCCCACCTGCGGCCTAATCATCACATCTACTTCTGCCAGAATATCAAAAGCGCCGCAGCCCAAATACAAGAGAGGATGCCCCAGCCACTGTGCCTTAGCCCAAGGGAGACCCTCGGGAAGTCTTCCTTGGTTCTTCTCTCAACAGTCTCCCCAGTTCAATCCTAACAACCTGAAGTGTACTGAGCAGATTCTAAGCCAAGCCTTCCACTTCCTTGCCTGCTTAATCCCCTGGGAATCCTCCTTCTAGTCTTCCTAATAACCACTGCATAGCTCAAGTCTTCCCCAGTTCCACCCGGACTGCTCTCCACTTTTTGCAGGCTTACTTAAGAGCAATTTGGAGTGATAGTTCCAGAATCAAAATCCTGGGTTACAGAAAACCCAGGCTTCTCGATGCTTTGGGGATGAAAGTCCACAAGGCCCAGTTTGCTTGCTGTGTACCCTTGTTCAGCATCGTCCTTATCACTGTGCCCTTACACTGGCTATGCCGATCTTTTCCTATGCCAAACGCCTATCACTGGAAAGAGTGTTCTCCCAACAAGTAAATATTTATCACCAACTTAAGAGTTATGTGCATGAGTCAAGGACAGAGCCTAGACCACTGAGCCAGCCCCCACAGTCAGTATGTGCTAGGCCAGCCAGCCCCCATGGCAGCTCAAGGACAAAGCCTGGGACTTGTCCTGGACTGCCCCCAAAATGATAATTGTAACCCCCAACCAGTAAATTCAAAGGTTACATACCCTCACCCAATTAAAAGAGAACAGAGATAAAAATAAACCAATCCGGGTTGCACCCATGCAAAACCCCCAACCCCGCCCCCCCAACCACCCTGAAGGGCTTGCGGTTTTTGCCTTTAAAAAGCTAGCCTCACAAAGAAAGAGCAACTCCTCCCTGCCTCACTGTATTGGGTGTAGGAATGAGTTCCCTGTCTAGACTTGTATCTACAGAATAAACCTTGCTGTTGCATTCTGGACATCCATGGTCTTCGGTGGTCTCTTTGGGGTTGTGATCTGGGCATAACAGTGTCTCTCAGCATCAGAACACATTTGTGCTTAGCAAGTCCAAATTTCTGGGTTCAACATACACACATACTCCAAACTAGCCAAGTAGAAATCTTTGTATGATGAGAAAGACAAACATTACAAGAGTTTTAAGTTTTTTGAGTACCCCAATGATTGCTTTGTGTTCCCTTCCCTCCCCCTCTACCTACATCAAATATATAGTATATGTATGTATATATTGTATATACATTGTATGTACTTACCTACTATATATATAATATAGGTTTTACACACATACACACACACACACATAATCCTAACCTAAACTTCTTAGACATGACCTTCATTCAGGCTTCTCTCCTCATGACGGGTCTCCAATCTGCCAGGCTAGCCTTCTCTACCTTCTGCTTGATGCTTTCCTTGACCCTCACAGCTGAAACACTACCCTGAGCTCTATCTTCATAGACTAACATAACCCATTTCATCTCACCATATCCCCACAAAAGCACTGATTCATCTTTACGTTCCTTTTATGGGCCCCAGGAGCCCTGCCAAGATGGGAGTGATCAAGGACATGAGGATTCCAATGTAGGCCTCCAGATTCCCAACACCTTGTGCCTACAATACACCACTGGTGCGACCTTTGAAAACTCTGGATAGTTCATCTCCAATGAGAACTTGAAACTGGACTTACAATCACCCAAAGTTCGAGAGCAGCTTCACTAATTCGGGAAGACGCACCCTGAATGTGAGTGGCACCGTCATGGAGTAGCCTTTCAGACTGAATATGAAGTAGGAAACTAGCCAGCTACATGCACAGAATCATCTCACTCTGCATCCAGACTGCAAATACAATATGACCAGCAACCTCACACTCCTGCTGCCACAGGCCAGAGCCTCCCTGGCCCCATGTCTCCCCACCGTCACAGAATGCACCTTCAAACTGTGCATTCTGGCTCTTTAGCAGGTATTTGGTCACTGCAGTGAGAAAAGTAACCAATACACTCAGGATGCTTTGTAATGCCAAGAGCCCCATCCATCCCAAGTCCATCAGAGTTGGTGCATGTTTGGTGAAGGATGAAGTCCTCATCTTGTTTATGCCAGAATCCGCGCCCACTCAAAAGTGCCTACCATGTTCTCTGCAGTCAGTATACAATCAAGCTAAATTTCCTTCATTGAAGGCTTTTTACCCCCTCCCCTCCATGGCAAGTCCTCCAATTACAGTTTGAGTTATCTCAGAAGCAGAGAGGGTAGAGGATGGGAATGTGGACTCCTCACTAGGTAAGTCACTCCGAACCTGTGTCTAAGTCTCCTTACTTGTAAAATGGAGACAATCCTCCCTTCCTCATAGAGCTGTTATGAATGAATTGTTCTGTTGGGTCGCCTCATCGGGTAATAAGTGTTGGAACTAGGGTAGCTTCAAATAGACTATAAAATATAATTGATTCATTTGCAGAGAATGTTATGATTAGCAAAATTTGTAGGGATACTAGCATTGAAATGTAAGTGTTTTTATTTAGTTCTGTTTCTTTTTTAATGGGGCTCTGGCTGACTAGAAGTATTAAAGGTAAAAGTCATGCTGTAAGAATACGACTTCTCTAGCACACTCAACACACACCAGACATGACGTAACTCACTTTACACCTGCACATGGTATGACCATGACCAAAAATGCCTAATCTCAAAAGATAACTCCAAATCAAGAGAAATCTGGAGAATGTGGAACGTAAACCAAGATACAAAAAAAAAGTACATTTCACATTATTTTTAAAGATCTACCTGGAATTTTAATATATTCATTCATTTTGTTCTTTCTTTTTTTTTTGGATAGTAAGGATTGAATTCAAGGCCAAACGTGTTCTTTACCATACCACATCCCCAGGCCCTGGACTCATTGTTTCAAACAGCCTGCTACCTAAAACCCCCAGTGACCGAGGAAGTCAGCTGGCCCAGAACAGTGCCTAGAATCTGATTTTGCTTTGTAAGAACTAGCCCGGCAAGAGCTGGCTGTGATGGTGCACTCCTTTAATCCCAGCACTTGGGAAACAGTTGGATCTCCATAAGTTTGAGGCCAGCCTGGTCTACATAGCAAGTTCTGGACCAGGAAAAGCTACATAGGCGAGACCCTGTCTAAACAAACAAACAAAAGAAGAATAAAAGAAAAGAAAGAAAATTAAATAGCTAGATAGGTAAAATTTTGAGTAATTTTCACATGGAATGCACCAATTTATAATGTATAAAATAACCAAGGGATGAGCTGGCTCAGCTGGTAAAGTCACTTGCTGCCAAGCCTAAAGACCTGAATTTGATTCCCAGGACCCACATATATGTGGATGGAAAGTTGTCCACTGACCTCCACACGTACGCCACACATATGCATGCACACACACACACAAAAAAAAAAGTGTTAAAAATTAAATGCAAACTAAGGTATGTGTAAGTGGAAGGTGTGGGAAGATGTGTGTGTGTATTCATTCTTTCCTGCCTTAATTTTTTAGTGACTAAGATCTTTTCTAAGTGCACACCTTGTGCTAGTCAAAGGCTTTGGCAATGACAGTAAGTATGTCTGATTCTCGTTGCCCTTAAGGCAAAGAACAAGCAGAGACCAAAGTCCTTCACCATCGATCTGCCCCTCCTAGAGGTCTGCATAAAGCTCACATTCAGCCTTCAAGGGATTTACAAATGATACACCAAAACGAATAGATGCAAAGGTGTTTACTGACACAGATAACTACACTGGACTAAATTCCTCCGTCAGCCACAACGTCGAACTTTTGGCCGTGTACAGACGGACAGTGAGGCACCACACCTGAATGAGTTTTCATGACTGTAAGTACAGTCATGTTACATGAAAACTTTCCCACGCCATGGGCTATGCCCCCTTACTAGGTTGTAACTGCAAAACCAAAGGGCCAGAAGAAGAGGGTCTGAGAGTCTCTTCAGATCGAAGTCCTATTACCAGCAATTTCTCCACCAGACTCACAGTGGGCAGGGTGGACAGAAGTGTGGTCTTGGGCAACAGCAAAAGCCAAGAAAGGCTTTAAATTGGAGCAACCGCCGCAGTTTGAAGGAGTGAAAGCTGGAGGCAAGGCAACTACAGAAAATGAGTGCGTCTGGGAGGAGCCAGTTATAGACAGGGCCCTTTAGCTATGGGAGTTCTGAAACTGCCCCCCTAAAGGGCCATGGCGTCTGACCGAGGGACAACTACACCCACATACATGGACTATGACCCAGATTTGGGCTGGCTTCAAGACATCGTGCAAAAATAAACAAATTAATAATGCACATGGGGTCAGATGTTTTGAAATAACTTTCTGAAGAAGGGGATAACCCCACCCCACCCCGGCCCTGCTCTGTCTCTCCCACGCCTTAAGCCGGCGGACCTGCAACTAGATAAGGTTAGGATTTGGCCTAGACTTGCTGGGCCAGAGTCTTAGGTCCGCTCCGGCCGCCAGGGAAGGAGGCCCTGTCGCCCACCTTGGTGCTGGGGTCCGGGTCGGAGCAGCAGCTGAGGGCGACCTCATCCGTGAGGCCGCTGGGCGCGGGCTGTGGCTCTGCCATGGCCGCCCTGGAGGATCACCGACAGGTTCTGCCAACAAACCAGCGGGCCACAAGCTCCGCAAAGACCGTGTGCCGCCTTTGCACTAGGCGGAGTGACGGGCCCGGGAGCGGGCGGCCGCGGCTCCCAGCCAATCGTGGTGCATATGGTTGTTGGCTTTCTGTTGATTGGATCACAGTGAACCAGGTTCCCAATGGCGAAACTACAATTCCCAGGATGCCATTGCGCACAATGGCGGCAACTCTTTAAAAAGAAACTCTGCGGCGCTGAATCGGCGGTTTTGGTATTACTCAGTGACCTGATTTTGTTTATATTTAATTGCGTTGAATAACCACTCATCCCTCAGGGCGGCAACTTCGTAGAAAATTGCAGCCTGGTGGAAGTTTACTCTTTTTAGAGCAATGAAAGTTTGAACTGGGAGTTAGTCTTTTTATTTAAATTGTGTAAGAACCGGAAGTTTATTCTCTCACTTGAATTAACCAGGCTAATTGAAAACAAATTAAGTTCAGTTTAAAAAAGAAAAAAAAAAGAAAAGAACAACAACAACAAAGTTTAAGTATTGCTTCCACTATATATTGGCCCCGGGAGCTTGGGATAGTTACTGATCTTCACAGAGCCTCCTTATAGAATCTGGAATTGGTTGAGACTCGGATGAGGGGTAAGCCATAGGTTGACTACACAATACAGACAAAGCACCTGAGTTTTAATGGGATTTTAATGACTCACTTCTACACACAGAGTATGTGTGTATACGGAACTGAGGGGATGTCACATCTCAAATTAGCTTCTAAAATGCTGCGATTGGCAAAGTGTGGTGACTCACATCCGTAACCCTAGTAATTGGGAGGCAGAGGTAAAAGAATCAGGAGTTCAAGGCCAACCTGGGCTTCATGGGACCCTTAAAAACAATCTTAAAAATAAATAAATAAGGCAGCTTTAGTACTTGATGAGTCTTGTCTTAGTCTCTCTCTCTCTCTCTCTCTCTCTCTCTCTCTCTCTCTTTCCCTCCTTCATCTCTACCACCACATGAACAATATTATGGAGAGAAACGTGACAGAAACTGGTATCTCTAACATTACAAAATGTAAAAGAAGAAACACCATTGAAGGGACAAAGACACCCTGGGGTGGGGTGAAGACAGTATGGGCCAGCAGACGTTCTGTATGCAGAATGTGTAAAAATTCTCACAAAACAGTGAGAAAAATATAGAGCAATAAAAAGCCGCACAGAGAAGACACAGGCAGATTGTAAAATAGAGAACACAGTGTGTGAAAATCAACTCCAACCCTTCCCATGCCTTCGGGCTAACTTTTTAAAGTTAAAAACCCTCAGTGTTGTGTTACTGTGGAAGGTGGAACACTGGAATTAACAGGCATTTGCTGGTAGAAACCTAGATGATTAGAAACGTGTGGGAAGACTATCTGACAGCAGTTAGTGAAGTTGAAGGTAGCACATCCCGGAATCCACTGTTATTAAGTATTGATCCTCGACAAAGATTATTATACTTACACTCCGTGTGACAAGTAGAAGCAGCATGGTTGGAACAGGGGGAAAAGGCAAGAGTCACTTGTTCAACAATAGAAAACTAGATAGGCTATCATTTTCATAGACTGGATTATGATACATAAATGAAAAAAAACAGCCAGAAATACATATTCCAAAGTGGATAAGCCGCACTAATAGAAATTAATGAATGAGCCAAGGCAGTCTCAGTGAGTAAAGTGGCCACGGTACAAAGATGAGGACCTGGGTTTGGATCCCCAGAATCTATGTAAAAAAGCTGGGCTCCGTGGCATGTGCCTCTAATCCCAGAGAGATGGGCAGATTCCTGGAGTTGCTGGTTAGCCAGCCTAGCCAGTCTACGAGTTTCAGGTTTCGTGAGAGATTCCTTCTCAAAAATAGAAAAGGTGAGAGTGTCGAGGAGAGACACATGACATCCATCCCTGCCCTCTCCATTTGCAGACAAATGTGCTGACACCCACACACTCACAACACCACACACATACAAAACACCACCCACACTCACAACACCACACACATACAAAACACCACACACACTCACAACACCACACACATACAAAACACCACACACACTCACACCACCACACACATACAAAACACCACACACACTCACACCACCACACACATACAAAACACCACACACACTCACAACACCACACACATACAAAACACCACACACACTCACACCACCACACACATACAAAACACCACCCACACTCACAACACCACACACATACAAAACACCACACACACACACACACACACACACACATGAAAGAAGGAATATTAGTGTGTTGTTGGTTGTTTCACTCTTTGGGCTATTTGTTCTTTGCTCTTTCAGGGGACCCCGCCACTCAGCTCCCAAATAAATCACACATGGAGGCTTATTATTACTTATAAATGCCTGGCCTTAGCTTGGCCTATTTCTAGCCAGCTTTCCTTAAATTATCCCATCTACCTTTGCCTCTGGGCTTTTACCTTTCTCTATTTCTGTATATTTTTTCTTTCCTTCTTATTCTGTGTCTGGCTGTGTGGCTGTGTGGCTGAGTGGCTGTGTGGCTGAGTGACTGTGTGGCTGAGTAGCCCCTTCTTTTCTCACGCCTGGATCTTTCTTCTCAGATTTCTCCTCCTTTTTATTCTCTCTGCCTACCAGCCCTGCCTATCCTTTCTCCTGCTTAGCTACTGGCTGTTCAGCTCTTTATTAGACTAACCGGGTGTTTTAGACAGGGAGAGTAACACAGCTTCACAGAGTGAAACAAACACAACAGAAAAGAATGCAACACATCTTTGCATCATTAAAACAAATGTTCCACAGCATAAACAAATATAACACATCTTAAAATAATTATTCCACAGGGGCTGGCAAGATGGCTCAGAGGTTAAGAGCACTGACTGCTCTTCCAGAGGTCCTGAGTTCAATTCCCAGCAACCACATGGTGGCTCACAACCATCTGTAATGAGATCTGGTGCCCTCGTCTGGCCTGCAGGAAGAAGAGTGTATACATAATAAATAAATAAATCTTAAAAAATATTCCACAACACTACTGTAATTGGTAGAGTAATACACATAGTATTATTTTTCAAAAGATTTAAAATATGCAAAACAATACAGTGTATTATTTATAACAAAACTTAGTCCAGTCATGGTATCTGGAAGCTCCTGGGAATAAACAAGTTCAAGTTCAAGATCAGGATTTCTAAAGTGGTGCACATTTTTAAACCCAGTGTGGGCGGCAGAGGTAGAGGCAGGCAGAGCTCTGTGAGTTTAGGGGCAGCCTGGTCTACAAAGAGAGTTAACCTGGCACACCTGTTCATTGTGTGCCACGAGAAAGGAGAGAGACAACACTTATGGGTTCTCAAGTCCTTAATAAATCACCACATAAGCAGGGGTGCTGATTGATCAGGGCTGCAGGACAGGGACTCTGGAGCCTTGCTTTTCCTGACAGCCCCAAGCAGGTGCAGAAGCAGGGTTTATAAGCGCAAAACCATAAACACACCTGTGCCAAGTTACAGTTACCTTTTTTACCAATCAGGATTCAAGGATTAGGGGCTTTCTTTTAAGTGTTCCATCGTTGTCAACCGCATAGAATGGAAGCCTTTCAGTCCAACCAATCAGATTCATTTGTTCTTTCTGTTGTTAGGAACAGCCATCAAGTTCTAGAAAACTAAGGAGCAGAACAGACTACCTCTGTGGTTTAAGGAGGAGGTCGGTCAGTCATTGGTAAGTTCCCAGATCCCCTAAGACTTGGGGACCTGAACTTTGTTTCACCCCACAGTTAAAATGGAGTCTGAAGTGAAAATGGCAGTACTCAGGACAAGGTGCTTCTGCCTGCCCCCTTCAGCCTAAGCGGAGGAAGAGAAGGAGAAGAGTGGGAGATCTCCAGAGAATTTAAGCGTTGACTGTGCTTCAATTTAAGGTACACATTAGGCAAATGAATAGTTATTGTATTACTCATTATTTCTCTATATATAGTATAAATGTTTTATAATACCTTTTTAAAAAAGCCTAAAAATGTACGTACTACATATTCAAGCAGAAGGACATAGAGGGATTATAGGGGAGGAGCAATTTAGAAATTGTCGTCCTTATTTAAGAAACTATAAATTCCAACAACTTCCACAGAGCTCCCCAACCCCCTTATTTTTGAGATGAGGTGTCATGTATACGAGGCTGGTCTGGAACTTGTTATAGCTGAGGAAGACTTTGGACACCTGATCCCCCTCCTCTTTATTAAATCAAATCAGAAGGTGCCCAGGCAAAGACACATCTTCACAACGTAGAAAAAAAATATTATCCCACAATACTTAACCGCATCTGTCAAGACTCTATTGACAAACAATGTCACATTCTTCAGGGGACACAATTCAACTCATTCTCAGGGATGTGTATCTGTTACTTTACTTTTCTTTTTTCCTGAGACCAGGTTTCTCTGTGTAGCCCTGGCTGTCCTGGCTCTCACTTTGTAGACCAGGCTGGCCTCGAACTCACAGAGATCTGCCTGCCTTCTGCCTCTGCCTCCTGAGTGCTGGGACTAAAGATGTGTGCCATTCGAATCTTAGATGGTCTTTTAAAAAACCCAGAGCCAGATACCAGGGTGAAAGCTGAAAGATCAGAGAAGCAGAACAGTCAGCCACTAGTCCCTACCTCTATGAAATCCTCAGCCAAAACAGAATGAGTTCCTGTTTCCTCTCGCCTTATATGCCTTTCTCTGTCCTGCCATATTACTTCTTGAGATTAAAGGCATGTGTGCTTCCCAAACAAAAGCATGATATCTCAAGTGCTGGGATTAAAGGTGTGTGCCACCACTGCCTGACTTTTATGTCTAATCTAGTGGCTGGTTCTATCCTCTGATCCTCAAGCAAGTTTATAAGGGTACACAATATATCACCCTATTTCCCCCCCTTTTTTTTTGTCTAAAATAATAAAAGAAGATTATAACTAATATAAGAAAAACTATATACAATAAGTACAATAAGTATATACAATATATACAGTCAAGAATTACATTAACAATGTCCAGTCCATTAACATTTGACAGATTCAGAGAAAATACTCTATTATTTATTTTATTTTGGTGAGTCTAAAATGATGTACCTAATTTGCTTTCTATCCTAACTTGTATTATCAACCGAAAACTATCTTTTGATGTCTTTCAAATATATAAATTAAAATCTCTGTAGTGAGTTTATTTTCTGAAGTTGTTAACAAGAAAAGCTATAATTATCTAGTCTTCAACTCCCTAAGAGACTCGAGAAGGAAATATTACTTAAGTAAACAGGAAGTGCAAACAAGTGACTTCCCAAAAATATGAGAAATGACAGAAACAGCTGGCTGCCCGGACAGTCACCCAAGATTTCTCTGCAACATTGGTCCAACTATCTTTGGCTTACAGGCCTAGCATATCTGACAGACTCATCTGTGAAGTAGCCTTCCTACCTTGTCTTGGCAAGGTTCGGCAGTTCTTTCTTTTGTGTCCTGCTTGTCCATTTTGGAGAGTACACTGTCAGCAGTCAAGGCAAGGGCATTTTCTTGCCCAGTGGCTAACTTGCCACAAAGAAAGTAAACTCCATTTTGTGGTGGTATTCCTGCTGAGCTGCACCTGGCCTGGCTCCAGAGAGTAGCACCTAGCCCTAATCCATCTTTTGTTTAGCAGACACCTTTTGTTTCTCTTGTTGCCCTCTAGGTGAATCCTGTCTCAGAGTCTCCCAAGGGTACAAGGGCCTATGCAAAACTTGATTCAGGAAACCCTGAAAATGTGTGGTCCCTGACCAATCGAGGAATTTGCACTTGACATTGTATAGTTGGGAGCCCCTTTCAGGTTGTTTTGAGTATATGGAAATTAAGTGGCTAAACTGTAATGGAGAGAAATAAAATAAAAAGGAATAGTGCTTCAGTCCCTTGAGGCTGGACCCCCCTGCAGCCATGAAAGGCTAGATACATTCTTAAGATGCCTCTGAGTCTTTATTCCATGGACTCGCGTGAACCCACACACCTGTGACATGACCAATCAGTTACACCATTTGGAGTTTTTTCAGTGCCCATCATCTTCTCTGAAGTAGATTGGTGCTGCCAGGAGCAGACACGTCTCATTGTAATTAAAAAAAAAAATCTATGTTATTAAAACATCTTAAATGCCATATTCTGTAGATCTTTGAAGTGTTTGAAGATGACCTTTTTATTTAAAATATATCTCTGTTTGACCTTAAAAACATACCTAACCTGACTACATGTTCAATTGTAATAGGTGACTAAATACTAACTTCCATTTCTTTATATCCTAATTAATTGGTAATAATTTTCAAAGACTAGCAATTTGCATTACATTGTTAAATAAGCTGTATAGGCCCAATACCTTGAACAAGATTAGAAATATATGTACAGTATTTTCTAACAAAATTAATCTCAAATTTGTATAAATATACAAAATTTGTATACAACGTACAAAAATCCAATCCAATGTAAAATATTTAAAACTAGTTGTTGCTTTCTAAAAGTAGATTCAATAATCTACCTTTTTATCTTATATATCAAAATCTCTCTTTTTTCTTTTCAGAGTAGATTCAATAATCTACCTCTTATCTATATCCTCTTTTTTATTTTTATTTTTTTCAAACAAGAACCTTGAATCTAATCTCTGTGTTTAGTTTTTTTTTCTATGACTATTATCAATTACCAACTTGTAACCAACCATCCTAAACAATGACAATTATCCATAATCAATTGAATGACAAAAAAAAATCACCCATCCCACCTCTTGGGAATGTCACGTTCTTAAAATTAACTTCCTACTGTCTGAGGGCAAAGGTGTAACATGAATCTTAAAAGTTCTTATTAATAAAATCAAGCCTGAGGCAGGTATTGAGGTGAAATACTGGAAGATCAGAGAGACAGAACAAGCCACATCTATCTCACCTCGTCGGATCCTCAGCTGGTCTTGTTTCCTCAGACTGGAAGCCTCTGAGTCCTCATCCAGAATGGGTCTCAGCTGAATTGTGTTGCTAGAAGCCTGAATGCTTAA